>NC_081193.1:82994179-83647513 GCF_902713425.1 Acipenser ruthenus | reverse complement strand
CTTTTGCTGAAGGAAAAACCTGTTTTTATCAATGTGTTGTTTTTCTTCAATTAAACTAATAGCTGTGATAAAGTAAAACACTTATACAATACTGTATATAGCTATCACATGCAACAGATAACATTAATCTTAAATATGAATACTCCATTGTCTCTATTTTATACTTCTATAATACATTTAACACAGAAATAAAAGTAAGGGGTCACCAAATTAAATAGATCTGCCTCTAAGGCAGCTTATTTAGATCTCTTTTAAAGAAGAAAGGTGAAATGATGTAATTGTTTTAAACGATTTGTATCATATACAGTATACTCAACTATCAAAGTATTTTATTTTTTTTTAAAGAAATTAAATTGTCACCAGGAGACCTGAAACTATTGTATTTCATTACACCGTGTAACAAATTTTTTATTTTTTTTTGGTTCCTGGGTAGTAAGTGTTATTTCCTAATTGCTTATGCCTCAAAAGTATAGAAAATGGCTATTATTCACCACAAACTTTGCTTTTGTGACCAGGACAGTGATATTTTGAAATTTACCTATTTCCAATGAGAAAACGGGCGAATTTGTGTCTTTTCGTTCACATAAAGTCAGAAAAAAACAACATATGAATCCAAATGAACATGTATTTATACTAAAGTAATACAAAAATGACTACAAAAGATTTAGAAGTGAGTAGTTTTTCGAGATTTACGATTATACTGTAAATCACTTTCACGAATCAGCCCCCAAATGTAGTCTCCCATCATGTTCTCGTTATACTGTCCTTGGTAGCGGCGTTCAAAGTCCAGTATATCCTGGTGGAAGCGCTCGCCTTGCTCCTCCGAGTACGCTCCCATGTTCTCCTTGAATTTATCAAGATGAGCATCAAGGATATGGACTTTGAGGGACATCCTACAGCCCATTGTGCCGTAGTTCTTCACCAGAGTCTCAACCAGCTCCACATAGTTTTCGGCCTTGTGATTGCCCAGGTTTCCCCGAACCACTGCGACAAAGCTGTTCCAAGCCGCTTTCTCCTTACTAGTGAGCTTCTTGGGGAATTCATTGCACTCCAGGATCTTCTTTATCTGTGGTCCGACGAAGACACCGGCTTTGACCTTTGCCTCAGACAACTTAGGGAAGAAGTCTTGAAGGTACTTGAAGGCTGCTGACTCCTTATCTAGAGCTCTGACAAATTGTTTCATGAAGCCCAATTTGATGTGCACTGGTGGCATCAGCACCTTCCGGGGGTCCCAGCCATACTCATCATACTTCAAGGCGTCCAGCAAGGTCTTGATGCTGTTGTAATCCTCTTTGAGGTGCACCGAGTGAGCCAGGGGAAGAGACGGGTACTTGTTACCATTATGGAGCAGCACGGCTTTGAGGCTCCTGGATGAGCTGTCAATGAAGGACAGTATAACGAGAACATGATGGGGGACTACATTTGGGGGCTGATTCGTGGAAGTGATTTACAGTATAATTGTAAATCTCGAAAAACTACTCACTTCTAAATCTTTTGTAGTCATTTTTGTATTACTTTAGTATAAATACATGTTAATTTGGATTCATATGTTGTTTTTTTCTGACTATGTGAACGAAAAGACACAAATTCGCCCATTTTCTCATTGGAAATAGGTAAATTTCAAAATATCACTCCTGGTTACAAAAGCAAAGTTTGTGGGGAATAATAGCCATTTTCTATACTTTTGAGGCATAAGCAATTAGGAAATAACACTTACTACCCAGGAACAAAAATTGTGTTACATAGTGTTATTGATACAAACAACATAAAATGTATACTTAAAGAAATAAAAAAAAATGTTCTGAAACTTAAAATATTGTAAAATATTTTTACAACCTGAATTTTCCAAATGTGAAAAGAACTATTTTGTATTATTCACTAACATACGTTTCTTAGAGGGTACCTGTGGTGAACTGAAAGTGATTATAGACTTATTTTTAATAGAAAATATGTTTCCAAATACTTTTGTCATATTTTACAGCTCCTCCTATTGTTGTGATGGGCTATTTTGATGCACAACGTGTTCAAACCACGACAAGCTTCAGTGCACTGCGTTGTAAACATGGCACGGTGGTGTGACATGACAGCGTTGATTTCTGCAATTGTCGCCTATAGCTACACACGAAGCAAAGCCGTTTGCACGCAGATATACAAATATCATGGATGAAGAGAAACATTCCAACACAATACAAATGGTACCTGTATGAGCCGTTATTGTTAGACTACAGTAGTATAACCTCTTCGGACAGCGAGGATAGTCGCCAGTGGATAAACCCACCAGCAATTCTCGGTGTCATCGGCTGTAAATATGAACGTTGACTGTTGAGTAATTCTCCAAATTTGCACGCCGCTGTATAGCTGCTTTGTAATGCTGCTGGTCGTTCAACCTTCCCTTTAGTCACATCAAGTGTCATTGTACTGTAATAAGTTAGATATGGTAGTAACACAGCAGCCTGCATGAAAATACAATATTCCGTTACCAATGTGACGATGCTCTGAGAAAAAAAAAAAAAAAACGGGACGAAATGAGCGTCCCAAGAAAGGTCCTGGGGACACTGGGACCAGTGTTCCAAAAGTGGGACTGTCCCATCCAAAACAGGACGTCTGGTCACCTTAACTATGGGGATTTTAAATTCCAGCACATTTACTACTTGAGGCTGTCTGTCGCCAAGTTGTAAGTTATTTATTAGCTGTAGCTGTACACTTGTGGCCATTCAGTAATGCTCAAAATTGTCTGCTCTATTTGCTGTATAAATGGAATATGTGATGGGAAAATGCTAAATGCAAAGCATGTGGTATTCACAGTCTTACGCTTGAATGCATTTTGTTTTGTATTGTTATTTGACCATTTGCCTGAATGCATCCACCTTCTAACTATATGAACAGGCTGTAAAAAGAGCATACACCTTGATTACATATACTGCAGTATGATAATGCGTGACTGTGAAAGCTGCTTCCAGGACTGATGGCAATGTGTTGTCAGTCTGTAGAAGTGACCCGGGGAGCATTCATTCTGCTTGACTGCCCAAACGGAAGTCCCGCACAAGCAGATGAATGGAAATGAGGCATAATAGGCTGTCAGTATTCCTAAATGAAAACAAAGCATGCTGTCCTGAAAGCTCTGTTACAATGCACTCCCTCTTAAAAGATGGTTTATTCCAATGCTAATATACACACATGTGTATATATATATGCTGTGATAGAAGTGGCTGATGATAAATAAGGGGAGATTTTTATTTTTCTGCAGAAAACCTCTGCTTTGGGCTCTGTTTTCAACACCCTCCCACATTTGGGCTCTTTTGGACACTGTCTTCTAGAATTAACCTTAAAGAGTAAGTAGAGGGTTCCAAAAAATATAGCGCTATACGTCCCCTGTTTAAATAATGTATCTGTCATTGTTCTTTTCATTGTTAACACCCTGACAACTTTTTACACTTATAAGTTTAAGTTTAAAGACTGTTTCAAAGTTATTTTCAAAATGTCCGCTCTAGTGAACTGATAATGATTAAAAATGGCCAGTCTAATGCACTGGGGTTTGAGATCTGTCCTCTAAATCACTGCAGGAAGCAATTAAAAAAACAACAACAAAAAAAAAAACATAACCACAAGTGCTCTGGCTTTTCTGTTCTGTACCACATCATGGATCGTTATTGCTGTGTTACCTGTTTGACAATGTGGGCAGTAATCCTGACACTATCAGTGCACTAGAGCGGACATTTTGAAAAGAGCTTTGAAACAGACTTTAAAGTTATCAGTGTAAAAAGTTGTCAGGATGTTAACAATGAAAAGAAAAAATACAGGTACGTTATTTAAACAGTTGTAGCAACACGTGAGGACGGGTAACGCTATATTTTTTGGAACTCCGCTACTTACTCTTTAAGGTCTGCAGTGTGCCAAAATAAATTACTTTGTGCTATGCTATCTAATGCTTTCATTAACATAAAATCCCTGAAGCCAAACCTACAGCAAGGGTCTCAGTACAGGTCACATTCCCTTACTGTGAACAATAATGCAATCCCTCATTTATACAGCCATGTCTTGTTGAGGATTTTTTTACTTTTTGTGCAGCTGCAAAAATCGTGTGGTCTAATCTTTACTTTTGTAAGTAGCAATTGTGAAACAACTCTAACCAATGCATAATTTGTCATTCTCCCCCTACCCGAGTCCTGTCGATTACAATGGCACACTGTGTTTATTTGTTTCGCTGAACAATCTCTTCGTTATGCCAATGCTGACTGGAGTGAGAGTCAGTGTCAAGACTCTGATTGTGAGGACAGTGATAGTAGAATTTTAATACACAGTTCAGTAATCGCTGTTCAGGGCTCACTATCCTTGGGGGTGATGTCATATGTTGTAACCGGGAGAACTTGATAGGTGTTGCTAGTCTTGGAAACTGAACCCCAGCTAAGCACCTTTAAATGGAAATAGTGAAATACTGCATGAACCATGTCAATGGCCGTCTTAAAAATCTAAATAATAACCAGCAATATCTTGACAATTTACAAGTAATTGCAAAGGAAAAATATATTATTTCCTGTAGCCCGGGGACCTTATATATTAGACCGTCTCTACATGTTGGTCCTGTTGAGTGGTATGAAATATCTTGGGGTATTATCCACACATTTTGTGGCTTATGTACATTGCTGAATTTGAGTATTGGCACAAAGCCAGGGCAATACAGTGATTTAATAAAACAAATGGTCAATAATATGTAAGCAAAAAAGGCAAACACCTAATATGTCCACCTTGGATTTCAACAACAGTTTGTGATTTTTTATTTTATTTGTAATGTATCATTGTTTTCCCCATGGCTTGTTCTATGCCAGTACCAAAATCCAGCTCTCTGCTTGTCTTGATAAAACATGACATGAATGGACATACCACAGTCCATTTTTTGCTTGCCCTGTTTCTCATTGAAGTTCATGTTCTACTTGCATCCACCAAAACTTTTTAAACAAGATAATTTTATCCTGCAAGTTATGTTAGAATTTGCAAACTTGCATATTCCTTTTGAAAAATATGAAGATCCTTGATATATATATATATATATATATATATATATATATATATATATATATATATAAACAAGTAGCTCTGTTAATTTAATCGGTTCAGGGGTCTGCAGTAGGGGGTTCATATCAGCTCATTAAAGCACCGAAGTTAATTGTTGCTTGATAGTTATAAAACTTTTTTTTTTTATGTGTTGTGTCAGAAGTTTTGGAAAGTGGTTCCTCTGCTGTGCTGGCCTCAGAATGTTAAAACCAGAAACGGCACATCTCTTTGTTAAATTAATTATTAAACTTGGCATTTTATTTTTAATACCACTTTAAATTAAAAAATGTTTGTTGTTAATCTAATAAACCAATTTATTTTCTTTCAATGGGAAAATGCGGACCTTCCTGGTGTCCATTAAAATAATGCTGCAGTTGTCAGCCAGATTCAGTCAGACTGTATGTAAAAACATGTACTGTTTAATCAGAAGCCCTGGGCAAAGGACCTGTCACAAAGCAGTGTTTGTAAATTCTAGTTTCCGATAATTCCTTTGCACAGTTAAGTGAGTCTTGAAGGTATTGTAAATTGGGCCAGTGGATTTTTCTTTTGCAATTCCAAACCTTTCATATTGTGCCAGATGCCTGATAACCTTATTATACTTTTGTGTGAGAGAAATCGTAAACTCTTCAAATAATACTGCAAGTAAATTAGTCCTGTGTTGCTTTCAGGGTAATTTTGTGTATTCATTTCTCAGTAAATCTTTATTTTTAGGTTAGATTAAGCACAGGGAGATTTGCTTTTTGAATATCTGGGACGTAAAGCAAAGTTGTAGACTTTTTAGATTGTTGTACTAATATTGTGTGTATATTTTTAGTTAAAGTGAATAAACAGAAATTTTAAAACATAGTACTATTTTGTATGTTAATTTCATTTTATATCAGTGGAAAATAAAGTATTTTTAATTTAAATATGGGGTGGTATCATATTTTGCATAAATACCAGTGATGTTAGTTCAGTAGCTATGCTGGTTAGATATAAAAGTGCTTTTAACTTTTTTTTTTACAGTGTCTCGGGGCAAAAGATCACAATGTCACTTATTTTCACAGCTGGCGTCTAAATAAGATTCTACTTTTCTTGTCGACTCAGCAAACAAGATCCTCGCTGGATATATCTTCTTCCCAGCAGCCTTGAACAACAGATGGATAAATCCACTCTAAATATTGTTATTTATGCACAGGGTCCATGAGCCCCTTGTTGTGGCTATTAGGCAATAGCCAGCAAATACCAACTGCAGTGAATCCAGCAGATAGTGTCCTGGTGAACTGCTTTCATCATTTAACAATGAGCATGATTTTAACTTGTTTGTGGGTAATCAGCCTCTTCCTTCTTTCTTTTGAACAACATACTGAGTGGACCTATTTTGGCTTCAGCTGTCTGGGTGACACATTTTATTATACAACACTACCTTACTGTAAAACTACAAAATGACTGCGAAGGAATTTTTTCATTGTCGTGGCAAAAGAACCACCTCACAGCAATGACATTCTTGACATGCAGTTTTTGTGATACCATTGCAACTTGTTTCAATGGTCTGTGGGACTCTTTTTTAAATGTTATTATTATTTTTTTTTATAATAATAATACCAGGGTTCATTTTTTATTCAGGGGGTGATGATATTTCTAATGCAAGCCAAGAAAAATGGTGACGACTGAAAGGTGAAAGAGAATGGCAGATTCTTTTCAGTAAGATCACCTTTAATAAACAGCACCCCGACAAAGGATTCCTGACACCGTTTTTTGTTTTGTTATCTGCACGATTATATTACACTACTATACTGTCATTTTGATTTTGCTTGAATAGAACACCACCTGTTCGTTTTACAAAACTATAATAAACTATAAAAAAAATAACACATTTCAGTTTTAAACATTTTGAAAAGACGCCCCTAATTGTCTCTTCATTATATTTTATTACACACTAACAATCCAGTGATAGCACAGGTGGTTGTGTAGTTACAATGCAGCTAAGGGCCGGACCAAATCAAAGTTAGCACTTAGAGAACGAGGACGCGAAAGCATTTGCGCTACTTAAACACAAGAAAAATTCCAAGCGAAATCGCGCGGAACCAAAACAAGGCCTTTTCGCCCTTCTAAAAGCAGTTGTCGCTTGTTGACTACAAGTGGGTTGAGAAGGGGGAGTGGTTTGCTATCGCCCGATCAGATCTGCTCAATTCCAGCTATAAATCACATCGCAAGACTTTATAGTCAACTTCGAAGTTGTCGAAAGCTATCGCGTATTAAACAATTAATAACATCCTCATATTTAAAAAAAAAAAAAAACAGTACGTGCCTCAAGACGCTCCACTGTCCTCATATATCGAACACTTGCACACAACACTGAAAATGCAAAATTAATAATTTACACTATCAAATATTATTATATGTATTATTCCTAGTATTATCATAATATATGTTGTGTTTGCAGCCTTAAACGAAACACGCACAAGACAGTTTTTTTCTTTAGCCTACTACTTTTTTTTTTTTTTCGCCACAGTTCGAGTTAAATGTTTAATAAAGCAGTACTTCAACATGTTGGCCTACACAGAAACATTACATGAAGCCCAAATTCTCGGCTTGTAAGAACAAGCCCACCGTTCTAGTACAAGGGAGCACACATTTTATTTTGGCAACCAGGCCTCTTTAGTGACGTGTATACCTTCTGAAGTCAAGGGGAATACCTGGACCGAGTCATGGTCAAGATATTTACAGCGAAGCGAATTGACTTTTCTGTACTTATAATTCCATGTGACCTTATTAAGGGTCTTTTAGTAAAGTGGTACAAATGATTTTAACTGAACCTTTTTTAACTGAGGATCATCAAACTCAGATGGCCTGGGAGTCCCATCAAAAGCATAGCTGCAGTTCTTCTTTATATATGATCAACAAGGAAGCAATACATTTTAAACTGAGAACATAAGGAGGGAATCACAAATAGCAATGTTATTTCTCCAAAAGCACGTGACCCCTATCTGCAACACAGTTATCTTATTACTACTGCATTAATGAACAGTGCCTTGATTGTTTTATAATTCTTACAAATCTCATTACGCAGTTATGGATGTAGTTCAGCTAGGCACAAACAGATCAAAGTCTTCTGAAACCAAATTCAGAACAATGTATACATCATGTGATCTTGAGATGCACATCGTGTGATCTTGAGATGCGAGGATCTGATGTCAGATGCTGAACATGCCCAATAAAGCCTTGCTTTCAAGCACTGTCACTTCTAATAAAAATAAAATACTGCCACATTGGAACAGAAGAGATGAATGTTTTCAAGGCTTAAAACCTAATATCAAAATGCCAAGAAAAAGGGCATGTCAACCCGCTGGTTTATAAATACAAATACAATTTGTAGGGAAAAAAAGAATCAGCGAGCATTGCATATATGTTGAATTTATTGCTTGATTATGTGAATATGAATTGGGTGTAAAATAAAGTGAATGAGAAAAAAAACCAAAAACAATAAGGCACAATATCTGTAGTGGTTGAATATATAACATGATAGGAAAGATTAATCAAAGATAGGGCAATGTAAAATTACTTTTTTTTTTTTTTTTACTCTCTTGTTCTTTCACAGATCTCTAATAAAACGATGTCATCTCAGCTGTTGTAGCCCGCTGTTAATTAGTTTTCTATTTATTTAGCAGATCTAGAAGTGGGGAGCTCATGAATTGTTTGACTCCCATGTCAAATAGCCCACATTCCAATCCTCTGATGCTGAAACTAACATGAGTCCCTCTTTCACCTCAATGCCATGTCAAATTAGCACCCAACAGATTCCTGATAGACAAAGAACGTAGTTACCGAAACTCACAGGCATCCATGATTAAGATGACCACAGGTCATTTTCTTGTTTCTTTACCCAAAATGTTCACACACAGCACCACCAAACAAGTGTATGTTCTTTACACATGTATTTGAATACAGATACATTCCAAGCTTTCATTCCAGGAAAACAAGTATTTCTTTATATACTGTTTCTGGTAGTAGATATAATGGCAACAGTTTACTTATTTATGAGTGTTCATAATTCAGACTTGTAAACTGTGGGGTGGATTCAGTCATAACATACATTATTTACCTGTTCCATGGTACTATTCAACCACACATACCTACATAGGGGCTAGTTTTCAGAGCTTGCTTATTAAAACAGCTCATAAATAGCAAATTACCCATTTTGGGTATGGCCTTCGGTCTTTTCATTTATTTTTTAGAATTTTAAAAATGTTTACGTGAACTCTATGGGGAGCTAGAAGTTACCTTGCCAAGACTTAAAAGAAAAACATATATGCATTCTGAACTATAGCATAGATAGTAAACTTAACATGGTGTGATTATACACAAAGTGACAAAAAGGGGGTATCTATTTCAACAACATAATGTAATCAAAACAAATCATTTAATTAAAGTTCAAATTCAAAAGCAACGCAGAGCAGTAGATTTGAAATTAATAAATGGAATACATTTGCTTGAAAATACACTTAACAAGTTTTAAAAACCATGGGACCATAGAAATAAACCATACTGTAAGCAAATTAGTTTAACATTCAGCCAGCTTTTATTTAAACATATATGTCTACAAAGTGTATGCATGTGATTACATGTTAATTAAATTGTAAGTACAACCACAGGTGTTAATTATAAAGAATGCAAGCAAGTACCTACTACTGACATTTTTCCATTGTAATTAAACCTGCAGTACAATTGTAACTATAACATCTGTGCTATGACTCTGTTGTTAGAGTGTAATTAAGTCTCTTATTATAAAGAGAAGTAATTTAGCATAGTTTGAGCAGCTTTGCTTTACAAGGACTGTAGGCTTTGCAAAACCCAGAGAAGTATTGTAAAGCAGATAGGTGAAGTAAAGAAATGCATAGCGTAACTATGGGATAAGAAATGGAAAAAGAAGCATCTCATTTTTTGGACAATTCAAAAGATATTATTTTATTAATATGTTTCTATTATTTTTATGGGGAAAAAATATGTCTCATAAATAAGTTGGCTGCTAAACAAACTCGACTGCTTGATTCCTTTAATCATGGCAAAGCTGCGGTAAGCAAGGAGAATCAAATACATGCATGGTAATGTATTATAAAAAACAAACTATTGTACAGCATTAGAAAGGGA
Organism: Acipenser ruthenus; assembly: GCF_902713425.1. Taxonomy (NCBI): domain Eukaryota; kingdom Metazoa; phylum Chordata; class Actinopteri; order Acipenseriformes; family Acipenseridae; genus Acipenser; species Acipenser ruthenus. The sequence goes on along the minus strand of NC_081193.1, from coordinate 83,637,331 downwards.
AAAGCATACTGTTGTAAATTGCAAAATGACCATGCAAAGTTACCGTGGTAAACTTTCACAAGGGCTGACAATAAAGCTCTGCTGAAATACAAAAGCAAAGCAGATTTATATTTAAAATTCATAAATGAGGAAATTATCACTTATTAATTTGAAATCTTATATCAATTACTATATATAAAGCAATAACTCAATGTGAACAGGCACAATATTCATAATCATTTTAAGTAAATCTGTGTTCTTTGTCTTTAATATATAGGCATTGGCACTAAAAAAAACATATCATATAAGTTAAAATAATGTATACCTTTTCTTATTTTGTTAGAGAGAGCCAGTGCTTTATTAAATATAGGGCATGAATGCAAAGTAAATTTTGCATTTGATTGTATAGACATTTTTGTACGAAACCCCACAAAGTAACACCTTCCATCTAACAGAAACAGTCACTGGCTACTGCCAAAATAATGAGACTGCATGTCAAGAACTGTATTAAACCTGTTTTAATCCAGATTAGATTTAAAAGCATAATCAGACAGTAGCTGCCTAAACTAGTAAATTAGCAGTAGGGCACACAACAATGTCCTCCTCTATACTGTGTCACATGATGAAACAGAAACAACTTCCTGTATCTACTACTGTGCAGTATAAATATTTAACCCTGGGTCATAATCTTGTTAAAACGTAGTTCCTAGGGGGGGGGGGGGGGGGGGGATGCTTAGCTATATCATCCCAGAATAAGTGAATCTTATAGCAGTGAAAATCCTACTTGTTCATGTGCCGTCATCCATGAGTGCAAAAGTATTGAAGGCTGTGAACAGGAAGAACCCCCCCTCTACCTGCAGCCTGCCCTCCAGCAGCAGGGGGTGCTGCGCCTGTGTTAACATCATATCCAATGAGACAATGTTGTCTTAAAACAGGGTCAAACACAAGCCTTTCCATCCCTGCTTCTATCTTACCAGGTTGTGCTGTGCAAAAAAAAAAAAAACTCTTAATAGCTTGTAATATAGTTATTGCCTGACTGTACTTTGTGTTACTTATTATTATATTGCTCAGCCTGGCAAGTCACCTCATTTAAACTTCCTGTGAGAAAGATTTCGGCAACCATAATAAGTCTTAGAGCAAAAAAAAACAACAAATTCATATATTTGAAAAACTCGACTAAACAGGAAATTGGAAAATATCTGTGTTTATTTTACTTTGACCATTTAATTCACACTTTTAATGCCAGAATATAATTCCTTCACAGATAAACTAGTGTAGACTACATATACATTTCATTGGTGTATTTCCGGGGGTAATTCACACTTGGTTTTCTAAGCGCTTCACACTTAGAGTAGTCTGCTGGATGCTGTACAGATACCCAGTAAACCATCAGAAACCGACAGGACTAAACTAGAGCGGTACTGTAGTACAGTTTCCTCAGAGACTCTACAGTTTGCTCCTGTTTGTGCTCAGCATGCTTAAAGTGTGTATCTAATAACTTCACTGGGCTTTTCTGTAAGAGACTGGGGGTCGAACTGCAAAAAATAAACTACTATTAATAAAAACAGCCAGCTAATTGAAATGCTTCATTTCTCTGTGGGCATTGTTGGGGGATGCATCTGTACTGGCAATGTTGCAACTTTTTGTTTTGTCCTTCCATATGATTTATTTTCTGCCTGGCAACCAATCCTGGGTTCCTTGCTTGCCATGTTTTCCATGGGAAATGCTTGCTGATAGCCAGCAGCTCTCTCTGTATATGTATGTGGGTTTTCTTTGCCTAGTTTCTGAGGCTGTGTGTGCAAGCATGCATTCATTAACGTAATTCCTCTACTTTAAATAAGAACTGCATCACGAAGTAGGAAAAAAAAAGAATTCTCATAAATATTTAGATCCTCCCTCCCTTCTACCTTCTGATCTGAAGTGAAAAGAGTGTTTTGAGTGGGGATTGTGTCCAAGTAAATCTGCATGTGAATGTCTAGGAGTTACAAAGGGATGAAAAGGTGCTGAAAAGTGAAAAACAAACCCCCTAGTCTCCTGGGGGTCATTTATCTTGCTCTTGTCAATACAATCTCAGTCTTGTTGCTTGACTGGGCTTTTGCGCATGTTCCAACAATTCAGTTTCACAACAGTTTGATTTGTTTGTTTGTTTGTCTTCTACGCATGCGTACTTCCCTTGATTTCGGACCATTACTGTATTTAACTTTCAGGTCACCACTTTAAAGATGTGAATGAAATGGGTAAACCCATGGCCGGGGCGGGGTTATGGAAGAGAAAGCACAGGCGGCAGGAACACAGGTGGAAGTGATTGTTTCAGTGATGTCATCGGAGGGGCCAAGGGAAAAAAATTCTTATCTCTCCTTTAGCATTAGCATTATAATAAGTCCCCTGTTGCTTTATCATTTTGATTTCCAGACTTTATTTTTACCTTGATTTTGATATTTCCTGCTGCAGCACTATCAGTTCATTCCAGAGCTTTGCAACCACTTTCAACGCCGCACATGTGAAACTAGGGTTTCTCCGGCCTGTTACGCAGAAAGTGAATGGGGAGAGTTCTTCCATGGCACCATGGCAGATTTACTGTAAACGGGCTACAGTAAAGGTGAAAATCAGGCCTAAAAAAATGAAATAATGTGTCACTTTTGAAAGCCTGTTATACAACATGTAATGCTGTCTATATAGAACAACTATCCTGCACATGCATTACCATTGAAGGCTTGCAGTACTATAGGTTATACCAATATAAAAAAAAAATGAAGATCGACCACTTGCTAACTGCATGCCAACTTCCTAATCAGCTGTGTCATTATAAAAGGTCTGGCGTCAGACAGCACCACTGAAACTATCACTTCCACTTCCCTTTCAGGCCATATATCAGTATTTATACTTTGTTTAAAAAAACAGATAAAATACTGCTTTGTTTCAGACAGTCAACACTAAAAAGTATTTCTGTCTCTCTAGCTACAGTACCTTCCAGACTCTGGGCTACCATTGTTTTAATGGTGCTATTATCCTTATAGAAGCTTTTAAATTACCAAACAAACTGTGGCATTTTATGCAGCTCTAGCTATAAACACACAATTGCACACGGGTATCATAGTTTGTGCCATAATTAAAATGTAATCCTACGGGTAGTTTCATATATGCTTTACCTTCCAGCCTTACTGGCAATTATGTGTAAATCTCCAATCAAAACTTGTCTGCTACTCACAGGCCCATATGCATAAAGCTTACCGTCTCCTTTATCATGCCAGTAATAGTGTTTAACATGACAGTATTTCATCAGGTGATGCATAAACACCATTTACCATCAAAAAACATCACTCATCACAGCATTAGAATAACGTGCCCGTAGAGACCAATTTTCTCATTAGCATATTATTCATCTGATTCATAAATCTGTCTTGTTCTGTTAATTGACCCTTACCGGCATCATAATTAACACGTGCCTCAGACCAGGCGGAGGATGAGTTGTGTCTTAATGGTATAATTTCCTAGCATCATTTCTGTGTTTATGAACATGTATTTAAGCCAATAGCAATAATATTATTTTTTTATGTATAATTATCAAATAATTAGATCATTTAAGTATTTTGTTATTTGTAACGCATACATTAAATTGCATTGTTAACTCGTCTGAACAGGATAGGCCACTTACTGGTTGGAAAACATAAAAATCAGGTTTGTAGCCTATTCATTGCTCTAAGTGGAGAAAATGGCAGGCTTTGGTGTGCTTGTGTGGGCTGTACATCAAAATATATTGGAAAACAATCCTCTCAGAAAGACCCCACAGATTTGAGCTGCGACTTGACCCTCTGGATTCAGGTCAGAAGAGGAATCGTAAGCCTGGGTTCGGAAGGTGATTTCACCGCACCGAAGGAATCTGCAGTTTTCGGAGATGGACATTGCTTCCAGGAGGGCGTCTTTGTATGGGGTGAAGCAGCCGGAGCGAAGAGTGTTAACAAGGAGTTCCAGGACTTCTTTAGCAGTTTGGAGGATGGAGGACTGGGAGCCGTGGTGGCATTTGAAACCATGAGAAGAAGTAAGCGAAAGTGATATTGTAATCCTAATAAATAGCAAAGTATGGTAGGGAGGGACAAGTTTCGTTTGGTGGAACAGCAAGTGATAAATTCAATAATGGAATGTTCAGAGGGCGAGGTAAAACATAAATGGGACAGAGAACAGAATCTGAGGAACAATTGCCAGGTTATAGGGTGCTCGGGTACTTTGAGAAAATGAGTTAGCCATTAGATTCATGGCTGATTCGGAATCTGAGGAAGGATGCTGGTTTAATAGAGGATAATATCCTTGAAGATTGGGCGTGGTACTGGTAGAGGGTCTCCTTCCGAGAACAGTGCATGGAATTTCTGAAAATTAAAATAAGATAAAGAATCTGCTATTAGATTCTCTGAGCTTGGAACGTGAAGGCTTTAATTTTGAAATTACCCAGCACAGAAACCCAGGTGAGTTTCCACATGAATTTCATAATAGCAGGGGAAGAGGATCTTTGTTAATGATTGCCACTGTAGGTAAGTTGCCACAATTAAATGCTATTACTTTTTATTTTTTACCATAAATGACCCCAAATTACAGCAGCAATCACTATAGGGTACGCGCCTTGACCGGCTGTTTTCATGAAACAAAGAGCATTGTCAATTCTAGTGTACAGAAGGACATGCCAACGACGGGCATGCCAGAACTAACATTTGGAGGAGTCTAATCCATAATGCCAGGTAAGAAACACCAAACAAAGAAACGACAAGGAAGTGTAGACGAGAGGGCTAATAAAGGAACAGCTTTATTATATATTAGTGGGTGGATTCTCCTTGCAGAAACACAGCATAGGTTCCAATGAAAGTTACAATCTCACTGCATGTATTTTCGTTCATTTAATGATCACTGTCTTGTTACTAGTAACTTTACATATTTTTCATTGGATTCCATCTTCCAATAGAGGCAGCTCAAGTCATTTTAAAGTAAATTATATTTTGTTATAACTAAGCAGCAGTTTTATAAATTGCCTGTTTACACACTGTCCAGTCATTTTTTTAATGGCTGTAAATTGCCACCATCTTTTATGCATATGAAGTAATTTGAAATGATTTGCCTTGTCATACACAGGGCATTGTCAATCGGTCATAAGGATCCCTTCAGCCTTGAAATGAAGTATAAAATAGAGACAATTAGACAGTTTGTTCTGCAGTGATAGATATATCTTTTCTACAGTATCTGAGGGGAAGTAACATTGATTAAAAACACACACACAAGATAGTTTCATTATTGAACATAATACTGTAGAAAGCCTTGGGTGTTTCTGTATGGGTTTATCCACAGTTATTGTTATCATAACCAACAACAACAATGTACTTTCTTAGGTTTATTGCACATTACTTTTTCAGATAAGGAATAAAACAAGTGAAGAACACCTTCATTGAGTTAAATCTGCAATCTAAAACTGAAACAATAGATTGTCTGAATGCACTCACTTGATGCATTGCTTTAGTGTTTATCATTAACATAATCCCATTGCACAGAACAGTATATTATTAACACGGTGATTCCAGAGGCAGTGTACAGCGTGGCACAGTGGTATTTAACAAAGAGCACACTGACAGGATCACACATGTTCTTCACAGGGTCCGGGGTAATAGGGACTCCTTTCATTCATAAGAAAGGCCAATTGTAGGGTGCGAACCTGGTATGATGTGTAAATTGGTTTGGTTGCAGTAGGGCACGTTTCAAATATAAGATTTCAATGAGCAAGACAAATGTAACAGGTACCCCAAATGTAATCCCACCCAGCAGTAAATAGTAGTAAACTACTGCGGTAAAGTCAGGGTTCAACTGCAGTTGTGAGAGGGATAGCTCATTAAAATAGTTTGCATAAATCTATAGAATGGTCAATTATCTATTCAGATATACCAAGATACTTAGTAAGCAAGTGAGCATTGTTGTGTGATACTGCCTTTACAGTCTGTCCTGTCCCCTGTTGGTGAGATGAGATAAGGGTTAAAGCTCTAAAATCATGAATGCAGACGAGCCCGGCTCTTTTGCATTGTGGTTAAGACGCTCGCTTGTGGTGCAAGGGGTTGGCGGTTTGAGCCCAGCTGTTGCCCTGTTACACCAGCATTACCAGGTGGGTAAAATAGGAAACCAATGCCCCACTTCCCAGCAGCTACAAACCACCATTTCTTTTTATATTACATATTTTTGTAAGGGTATTGTATACTTAAAACACAGCATGTTATATTCTACCAGAAGCTCAATAATTATTTTTCAGACTAGATCATTAATTGCAAGATAGCAGAGGACAGAAATTAAGAATGTTTTGGTGTTTTAATATTGCTGCTTTGTACTGTTTTGCACCATTTCATCACAGCCACCAGCTGTCACCTGACAATGGTAGTTATAAATGGGAAAATATTATTCCCTCAGAAGCACTTCCCTGATTTTGGAGGTGCTGATAGTATGAAACTAAGCAAGTCGAAGGCCACAACAATGCAGATGTTAATAGTCAATTTTTCAATTTGAGCAGTGCATCATTTTTCATTCTTAGATACAGCTTTCAATGTGAAAGGTGCATTGCAAACAAGACTCAAACTACTACAGAGCAAAATACCCATCACATTAGCATATCTACACTGTGCTGCAATTAAATAAGTATTAATTGATAATCCATTTAAAACTCCCAGGCTTAAACAGTAAGTAGCTGGGTTCTGAAAAAAATATAACGCTATACATCCCCACGTTTTGCTACAACAGTTTAAATAACGTACCTGTAATTTTTCTTTTAATTGTTAACATCCTGACAACTTTTTATACGTATAACTTTAAAGTCTGTTTCAAAGCTCTTTTTGCAAAATGTCCGCTCTAGTGCACTGGGGTTTGAGATCTGTCCCCTAAATCACTGCAGGAAGAGCGATAACATTTAAAAAAAAAAACATAACAAGTGCTCTGGCTTTTCTGTTTGTACCACATCATGGATCGTTTTTGCTGTGTTACCTGTTTGACAATGTCGCCAATAATCCTGACACTATCAGTGCACTAGACTGGTCATTTTGAAAAGAGCTTTGAAACAGACCTTAAAGTTATGAGTGTAAAAAGTTATCAGGATGTTACCAATGAAAAGGAAAATGACAGGGATGTGCAACACTATATTTTTCGGAACCCCGCTACGTACTCGTTATCAGTACTTTGATCAACTATACCGGGATAAGCCACAGCGAGATTATTTAAAATTATTTTACAGCAGGGGAGCCACTGGGGAATCATCCTGGAACCCCAGTTTACCAAGTCGATTGATGCAATCAAGAGTGATTCTACAGTGCTGTAAAAATGCAGCTGGGGCTTAAATAAAATAGCAGAATGCTGTGTTGAATCCAACTGTCAGCTCTTAATGTGCACTGTGCTAGTTATAATTAAACCACAATGCAACTCTGCAAACAGTTTCTTCATATTGCGCTATATATAGTGAACAGTGGCGCAATAACAAAATGGATCTCAGTGTCATGTGAGGCAAGGCAATGTAGACCATTATAAACGAATATGAAAGCAGAACATTCTTGCAGCAGATTCTTGAACCTGTCTGCTTTGAAGATCCTCCAATGGACCATTTAAGCTGGACTAATATAATTGCTAGTACTGGAGATTCTGCCCTTGAATCAAAAATCACTTGCATCAGTCCTGTATTTGTGAATGAAAGATTAACTGTGGAAATACTGCAGAGTTATTGCATATACGTAACATTATCTTTTGTCCTAAAAGTAATCTGCATAGATAATTAAATACAGACACAAATATATGAAGAGTCTGAAAATCAATTATTATTATTATTATTATTATTATTATTAAAAACACATATTGCTAATACCTGTAAAGTTGATGTACCAAGGAAGTACTACCCCAGATATGTACAGTAACTATGCATTATTAACTACAAATTACCAGTAAAACAACTACAGTCATGATCCTTTGATACACAAGTCATCCTGTTTACAAATGGTACTGGAAAACTCTAACAAATTAAAATAGGCTTTTCACTTATACATACATTCACTAAGCATGAGCATGAAATGTGCAAACTGTTATAGAACAGGCGTGTAACATGTAAGCTCTTTATTTGTGACACTGGTTCCTTTATTTAAAGTTAGATTTTTGTAATAGTTTATTCAGAATTCTAAATTGAGTTTTTAAATAAATGCATCTGTGAAATATGAATAGGTGAAAAACACCTTGTGAAATACTTGTCCCCTTTGATTTTAGGTACCATCATCCTAACAATTTCTTGGCACACTGGTTTTCAGTCAGCTGGAAAACACTTCCTAAATCTACTAGTCTATATGCTACTGAAAAAAAAAATGGGCAAGAACTAGGAGGCCCTGCTGAGAACAACAGGACTTGTAAGACACTGGAAAGTGCATTTAAAAGATGCTGGACAACAACAACAAAAACTATTCAAATTAATAACAATGATAATGTGATGGCATTGTTACTAATTAAGTGATGAGATAAAATGCACCATACTTGAAGAGTAATGTCGCTGAAAACCTCATTTGAAGGTTTTGGGAACGATAAGTACTGGTTGAAGGGCTCCCATTTCGAAAGAATATTTGGGCTGAAGTTGAACTAACCTCATTAGTGGACTGATCAGTTTAACAAAACACATTCTTCGAGTCCAGGAACTACAGAAAAGCTACTTTTAATTGGTGCAGCCGTAAGTGGGGCACTCTGTTGCAGGCTCTCCTCTATTGAATCTCACCTTTTTTAAAGCTGAAAATGTGGAGATTAACAGTGAATAATACTTTACATGCATTTAAAACATCTCCTTAAACACAGCATCTGCTGTGTGAGAATGTCATTGTCCCAAGTTTGCACTATATCTAAATCTGTGTGTGTATATATATATATATATATATATATATATATATATATATATATATATATATATATATATATATATATACTTAAAGCATAACCATTTATGATTAAAAGATTGAAAAATATGTTTTACACATTTATAAAGGCAGTTTACCTTATAACCACATGTTGATCCCGAAACCTATACATTGTACATAGTGACAAGCAGGCTTCAAGGGGGAAGGAGGCTTGTGTCCCTAGAGATAAAAACTAATATAAACAAGCTGTCATCAAGTAGGGGATAAGGGATAACTACAGTACAATGAAGGTGAATGATTGGGAGATTTCATTAGACATACACTACTATAATATGAAATAGCTACTGTAGCTTGAGCAAAAATGTAGTTACAGTCATGTGCCGACTACAGTGTTACAAAGCTAGTGTGTATACGATGTTTACGTTTTTTTTTTAAAAAATTTTATCAGATTTAAACTGTCAAAATAATCCTCCGCGTTTAATAAGCTGTGTGGAGTCTGTAGCTTTGAAGATTTCACTTCTAATAGTACTGTAGATCCTTACCACTCAAACGATTTTAAAACACCTGCTGCAAAGCGTGCTTATTTTGATTCGATGTACACAGAGCCAACAAGAACGATGTACACAGAGCCAACAACTGCTCCTGTGCTCTGATGACACCCATTTAAGTTAAAAAAAACCTGCTTTCAGCACGTGCTGATGGAGGTGCCAGTCTCTCCACGTTCACACAACTGTCAACCAAAAAGCTCTCCCTCGCCCTCCTCCCTCTTCCCCCCCTCTGTCTCAGACGGGAACGCGCACGCACTTGGTTGGTAGGGTCTGTGCTGTGCAGGGTTGTCATGTGACGGCTCTGCGAGCCCCAGGCAACGAGGCAAAGCAAAGCAAGCCAGTTCTGAGAGAGAGCGACATGCCAGCTTCCTAGAAAAAGAGCGCAGAGTTTTTGAGAGCAAGCGAGGAGAGGGACAGTCGCTTTACGAGAGGTTAGAGTACTGTGCACAGAAACATCCTAGACACAGCACACTCTGGGAAACACGGGGAAAGGGGACCTCTAAAGAGGACTTACATATTGTGACGTGTTTTATTTTAAAACTATCTGACATTGGAAAAAAAAAACCGGGAGCTTATTCGGAGTTAGTGGAAAGAGCAGCGTGCTAATAATAAAAAGAAACTACCTCCTCCCAATCCTCGGTTTTTTATTTTTATTTTGTATTTTACTGATATAAGTACCGACTGAAGAAGATCCGAATCACAGTAAGACTTGACAAGAAAGAAACTGACAAGAAACGCAGGAGACGCTGAGGCTGTCGGTTGGAGGAGGTGTGAGATATACCGCTTCTTTTTTGGACTTTTTTTTTGCTTGGGGTAAAGTCATTTTTTTTTGTTTGTTTTTTGTTTTTGTTTTTTTGGAATATGGTTGGGGAAATGGAAACGAAGGAGAAGCCGAAGCCGACCCCAGACTATCTGATGCAGCTCATGAATGATAGGAAGCTGATGAGCAGTCTGCCTAACTTCTGTGGGATTTTCAATCACCTCGAAAGGCTTCTGGATGAAGGTAAAGTAAACGAACAAGCAAGCAAACATACAAACAAGCAATGATAAATACGCAGTACACTGAAGGAAATGCTAGTTTAGGGACAAGCGGAGCAGAACCCACAGCTCTGTAATTTGGAGAACAGGGAGGGCTACTGTAGACTGTATGTACATTTGCAAGCTTATCGGTTAGTTCTTTTTTTATGTTTTCTGTCATTTTCTGTTTGAATTTTGAAATTAAACACAGTAGCTGATAGTTGGCAGAATCGGTGTACAGAAAATGTTTGGTTTTCTACGATCTTAACTGACAGGTCAAAATTGCATTAAGGCTGCTATATTGAACTGTGTGCTATATACAGCTGATCGGCGCTGCGCTTCTTTTGAGTCGAATGACAGCTACGGATAAGGAGATACTATAAACATCTGGATATATAATATAATTCATTTGCTTTAAAAGATAATATTCTGTCTTTTGGTAAACTATGATTTATGATTTATGGATTCTTCCACTTGGATGGTTCTGTTTTTCCAAAAGCATGCGCCGTGTAGAATGTTAATTCTGAGATATTCTATGTACAGTTTCCCTTTCCATTTCATAACATCCCGATTGGGTATTTGCTTAGTTTAGGGTCTGTTTTGACAAAAATGCGATATAACGTTGTCTCATTATGCAAAGTTCACCTCCTTAAAAACGTGTTGTTTCATTACTAGGAGGGGGGAAAGTGAGAACACACGAAACTACAGCCAAATCAGAAAATGACAGCTGTGTCAGGGAATGTGAGGATACAACCAAATAAAGTAGTCTACAGTTAGCAACTGAAACTGCACTTTCCACTTTCCAGCTAACTGTACTGTGTATAGCAACAAATAAACCGGTAACAAGCTTACGCTGCAGGGTTGGCGTTTACAATTCAGATCTGTACATTTAGCAAAGCTACTACTAACTTTTAGATATTCACCCGCTTGTTTTCTAGATTTCTAGGCTACAGTTAGTCAACATGGGTGGATCTTGCCGTTAAATCATATTGAAACACATCTTAAATACATCTAAACATGCATGAATAACACACAGAAAAACAAAGTGTGACATATCCAAGTGTTTACTGAAGATAAGGGAAACGTGTCTAAACTTTTTTTTTTAATACTCTGTTCAGTTATTTTTAGTTATGTTTTTTAGTATTAAAATATATGCTGTATCGCTACACAACGCATCAATAAACACAACAATAATACGCTCTTTATGCTTTGTGTACTATATAGTACTGTATGTATTTATTGCTGTGCTGCATTTCTCAATCAACAATATTGTGTTGGTCTTATTAATTGGTAGTCTTCTTAATTTCTAGACTATAAGTACTTAGTTGAAACATAGAGCTGACAGTACCAGTTGATGTAATAATACGGTTAAGAATATCAATGTAAACTGTAATTCTGTATGCAAATTAACAGCGTCTTGAGTAGATGTGATTCTGACAGAATCGGCACTTTCTAAAACTGATCGGCCTCTCCTGCTTTGTGCGTATGTGGGTGGGGAAAGATCGCAACATTTCTGGAATTCATATTAGGCGTTATATTGTATAAACTTTAAAAGACAAAACAGTTTTGACCGCTGGGGGGCTCCCGATCTTTCGTTAAAAAACAACAAACAAACAAAAAAAAAACCCTAAAAACACTTCGCTACACGTAGAATGTATCTGATCACTGTAATCCTGTTTATGTACCAGTGACTGTATAACGGGTCTCCAAATGCATTAACTGCATTAACTGTTTACGATACTCTGTTGACTTTGTGTCTATAGTCAAAACTACAGTAACATTTTAAATACAGCCTGGCTATGCCGTTTATTTTTTATTTGCTCGTAGCCTTTTCAAACTCGTATTACAGTTGTATTTAATCTTCTACACAATCGGACAAGGGAACATACTATTGCAAAGTTGGGGGCCGCTGTTCTTCCCAAGGGTAACACGGGTCATTGTTTAAACAGAAAGGATGTTCAACACGACTAGGAAGTATGATTTTTATTTTTATTTTATCAGAGTAAATCAAACAAATAGGAAAGTGGTCTTTCCTGGCTGAGAATAAGTATTTTCCTGCTATTGTTTAAGGGCATGATTGTGCAGTAAATTTAAAATGTTAACAGCACTAAGTGGCCATACAGCATTCACAACCCGTTTACTACCGCGATAAATTTGCAGTGTTTTTTTTTTTTAAACGGTAAATATACTGTTTATGGACTATATATATATATATATATATATATATATATATATATATATATATATATATATATATATATATAAACATCTAAGGGGTATGTAGGAAGTCTTAAATAAATTAACTTACTTTTTTTATTTCATTTAAGATTTTTAAAATCCACAGGTAATGTTTTATTTTTAGACATCACAAATTAAAAAAAAAAAAAAAAACGATAAAAAAAATATATTGGATTAAACTGATGTGTTTTCCATGTATTTACTGTGTACCACTTAATAAAAACACTGTTCATGTAAAGAGGTCTCTGTACTGGAAAAAAAAAGGATAAGCATTTGTGTTTCCTGGTTCATTCAGTCACATCAAATATATTTTGTGACATATTTTCAGTGTAGTTTTCAACCATGCGCACCAGTCTTTGCTTTCTGTTAATCTTTCTTTACACGTAATCAGTCATCCAAGTTCTGAAGAACCTCTTTTTATAAATGCATTACATGGTTAATGCTTAAAACTTTGGTGTGATGATATTGTAGCGGAGGCGTATCGGGTCCGCAGCAGAATAAAAGAAGACAACACAGGGTGCAGCTCAAAGCAGTTAAAACTGCTATTTCTATTAAAAATGGAACGACATTCAAAAAGACGCTCTTTTTAGCGAAAGACTAAGTAGCTCAGTAGGCAGCGCCAACAACACAAAAAACAACACAAACCCAGCTGCGCGCAGGTAGCTCATAAATAGAGATCCCCCCAGCCTTATTGGCTCACACACACAAGGGTATATTTACATACACACTGACCAATCGCTCAGACCCTGGGTCCAGCCCGAGCAGCTGACTGGCAGAACCGAACACAAATCACAGTGCAGCCAACACAGACCCCTCTCTCATACAACTGCACTGTACACGTGACACCATAGGATGCACGCTAGCACTGCCTAGACAGTAAACACACTTCCACTCACAGACTCACGCAGGGAGACACACACAAACGGCGGGGAAGACAGGACAGCACACGCACACACACCAATACCTAACACTAACACTCCCGCTCCCATCCCAGAGTCCAGTCCCAAGCAGTCCAAACTGACCCACCGGTACACTGCCCCCTGCTCAAACGCTTCCCGGCCCGGGAAGCACTGAGCTGGTCCAGGTGTGGCAGCTTGCGTGGTTGCCAGACGGAGGACAGCAACAGTCGGGTCCTGGCGGCACGTTTGAGGGCGACGCAATGCGATGACCACTTTAGGGGTTGGGGACCACTTTCACGGGGCTCCAGGGCGGCCACCAATCCCAGCCCCCCGTGCCAGTCCAGGATGGCTGTCCCTCCTGGGTCTGGGCTTCCCTGGACTGGTGCCCCTCTCCACACAGCGAGGCAGAGGTTAGCCAGAGCAGCCCCAACAGCAACCTCAGAACCTGACTGTTATTTGGATAGAGCTGCAGTGCTGGACTCTCTCCTTGGGGCTCAGGCAGTGCGGTGCTCTCTCTCAGGGGTTCTGGCGATGCGGTGCTTTTTCTGGGTTTTTCCGGCGACGCGGGGTTCTCTCTCTGGGGCACTGGTGACGCGGCACTCTTTCTCGGGTGTTTCGGTGACGCGGGGTTCTCTCTCGGGGGCTCGGCAGCGCAGGGCTCTCTCTTGGGGGCTCTGGCAGCGCGGGGCAGCCTCTCTCAGGCGGCGTGGAGCACTCTCTCTCTGGTGGCTCGGGATACTCTGGCGGCGGCTGTGGAGTGGAGCTCTCTGGCGGCGACTGCGGGCTCTCCAGTAGCGGTTGTGGGCTCTCGGTCGGCGGCTGCGATGGCAGTACCGATGCTAGCAATAGGTACTCAGGGGGCGGATCTGGGCACTCTGGTGGCGATGCTTGGCACTCAGGCGCTGGGCACACCAGCCATTGCCAGCCATTGCCACCCTGGCAATGGTGCGGGACACTCCAGCAGTGATCATGCTAGCAGTGGTGGCGGTACCGGCAGTATCAATGCTGGCGGTGGCGGTGGGCACAGGCCGTGGCTGTGGTGTTAGCTGCTCCTGTTCTCTGCTCATGCCCTTTGCAGGAGCCCTGAAAAAAGCTGGCACTTGCGGTGGCGGCGGTGGTTCTCCCCATCTTGCGACTATTTCCGCCCAGGGCTTGAGGAGCTTCAGCCGCCATTCCCCCGACATGCTGGGGCAGTACACCGCGTAGTGCCCATACTCTTCGCAGACACTGCACACAGTGTCCAAAATGCCCCCCAGGTAGTTAACCCAGCCTTCCTCCTCCTGTGTACCGTGCAGGGGTGCGGGGGATTCCAGCGGGCAGGTCCTCCCTCTCCGGCACTCGTGCAGGCAGTATCTCTCTCTCTCCGATACTGGAGCCGGCACCGGCTCCTTTGCTTGCCTCCTTGCCTCCGGGAACGGCGGCCCCTCCTCCGCTTTCGTGCACACGGCTCTTCCTCTTGGCTCAGGAGGGGACAGCGCATCTCTTTGTGTCCGCACTCCCCGCAAACGAAGTACCAATCTCGGTCCTCTAGGCCCTCAAAGAGGTCCTCCCATCCGCCATCCCACCGGATTCGGGGTTAGTCGGGGCTCCAGTAGTCCCAGTGGTCCATCAACTTCATATCCAACTTAGTTATGACAGCAGTGTAGAGGAGGCAGCGGAATAAAAGAAGACAACAAAGGATGCAGCTCAAAGCACTTAAAACTGCTATTTTTATTGAAAATGGAACGACAGGCAAAAAGACGCTATTTTTAGCGAAAGGCTAAGTAGCTCAGTAGGCAGCGCCAACAACACAAAAAACAACACCAACCGAGCTGCGCGCAGGTAGCTCATAAATAGAGATCCCCCAAGCCCTATTGGCTCACACACACAAGGGTACATTTACATACACACTGACCAATCGCTCAGACCCTCGGTCCCGCGCAAGCAGCTGACTGGCAGAACCGAACACAAATCACAGTGCAGCCAACACAGACCCCTCTCTCATACAGCTGCACTGTGTACATGACACCCTAGGCAGCACGCTAACACTGCCTAGACAGTAAACACGCTTCCACTCACAGACTCACGCAGGGAGACACACACACAAACGGCGGGGAAGACAGGACAGCACACGCACACACACCAATACCTAACACTAACACTCCCACTCCCATCCCAGCGTCCAGTCCCAAACAGTCCAAACTTACCCAGCGTTACAATATGTTAGGCTGGTTTGCTATTGTCTATACATTTTTATTCAACAGTGCTTTAAACAGGCAATTTTAGTTAAGATGTACTAGTTTTCAAATTGTAATGACCTAAACAGCGACCTATCCAAACACTGATGTACTTTAAATAGGTATCTCTATCTCTGACGTAGAACATAGAAAACTCAGCAGGTAATTTAGCAATCCATAGGCAATTCAAAAACAAACAAATAAAAATAAATAACTTCTGTTTCACTTCTGCATTTTGTGGTTTAACCTCCTTTGCATTTTTTTTTAGTCATGCAGCACATTAGAAATAGTGTCTCTTCAAAAGAAAATCAAAAAAAAAAAAAGATGTTTTTGATAAACAAGGGCTTGACTGAATGGAAACAGCTCATTTTACGAATATCATCATAATATGTTCACGTGCAAGTCCTATGCAGTACTTAGAATTATTTTTAGATTGTCCAATGTTTATTATGAGTAGGGTTCTTTAAGTGCTCTAATGAAATATTTGTTGAGGATGCTTTATTGTGGAATTCCATGGTAATTAGGCCTGTCATTACTGCTGATTGGTGCATGCTCCACGGGTGACAGGAGAGCCCTCTGTTATGCTAACTACCAGCCCAGTCTGCCTACCTCTGGCTGAATGAAGTTCAGCAAGAGTGCTCCACTTCCACACAAAGCACTGGGCTCCATGCAGCTTCACTGATTGGGACTGTGGTAGTGGTAGGAACTCTAGTTCCAAACGGAAGGTGGAATAATAAAATGACCTCATTGACTGACATTTGTCATTGTTGAAACATACATACTTAGCAGTAATGTGCATAATTATTATGCATGTTTTGATTTCAGTAACTTCACCTCAACAGTTTTAGTTTATATTTAAATATTGAATGGTATACCATGGATTCTTACTTAGGCAGTGAAAATGTTAAGCAGTTAAAGAATATTTGCATATATTGGTCTGCTTGACTCGTAATCAGACACTTCAGCTTAAACTCTCTACTAGAACCGGATGATACAGTCATG
The DNA here is from genome assembly GCF_902713425.1 of Acipenser ruthenus. NCBI lineage: Eukaryota > Metazoa > Chordata > Actinopteri > Acipenseriformes > Acipenseridae > Acipenser > Acipenser ruthenus. The sequence continues at coordinate 83,620,541 of NC_081193.1, read as the reverse complement.
AACCGTGCTTGGCAATGACCCTTTGCCTGGTCTTGCTTGAAGTGTTCCATGAATTAGATGTAGGAACAGTGATGGTTTAATCATTTCAAAAGTCCTGTGCTTGACACTTTTTCTTGACATTTACCAACAAAGACCCACATCAGTGGAAATATTTATTTATTTTCCTTCTAGCAGGCAACAATGCAGAGCTATAGGCTTCTGTTAACCCTTGTATTAGCCAGGCCTTCATTGGATCTTAATTGAGATAACATTCAGTTATAGAATCATCCATTGTCTCATAGGCATTGCTGTAGTTTAGCTAATTATAATAGGACGAGCAAGCTTTTCCATTTATAATACAAATGTGAAAATATTTAATTAGTTTGCCATGGGCATATGCACATTTATAATGGTCTCTTACTATATTAGCTTAGACAGGTTCCCTTAAAGTAGCTTCTTAATGGAATACTGTAGAACCTCTGAAGTTTCTTAAGATCATTTTATTTATTAGTTCAGGGACGCTGGAACTAGGGGTGCTGGGGGTGCGGTGCTGTTCACCTGCTTCCATCATATACAGGGGCTGCAGTTTTGTTCAATGGCTTTCAGCACCCCCACTATAAAAATTGTTCCAGCGCCACTGTATTAGTTTATAAACCAATTTAATATTTTCTTAGACGTAATTGTCTGTTTCTGGCTATTATAAGAATCCCCACTAGGGGTGCACTAGGAGGTTATTTCCTCCCCCTGAAACATTTAGTTTGTTAGATATTTACCATTGCAAAACATCTTTAACAGAGTCACTTTCAGGGGGAAGTAAATGAGTGGTGCACACCCCTTGTAGTCATTTTTATACTGGTATCACTACAGAAATTCAGGCTCGTTTAGTAGAGAATGCCCCTAAGGTCAAAAATGATGGTGAATTTATTAAACATGCCATTAAATATCCATGAGTGCTGAAACTGTAATAAATGATGATTAAAAACACACCATGGGCTAATAAACAGATACATATATAATGGAATATTATGCAGATTTAGAAGAAATGAAGTACAGTTTAAAGAGACTAACTTTAATTAAGAAATGTGTTAATTTTAGTGAATTTTGTTTGTATTTGCTGATAGAATCACTTCTACCATTGTGTATGTAATGAAAATATGAAGAAACAACAATATTAGTCAGTTTAATAATGCATGTGTTTAAACAGCTACTGCCTACTGTACGTAACAAGAATTCACATATAATACTGGGTTCTGATTCTGCAGCATCCTGTCTGATGAATGCTCTGTTTCTGCATCACTGGCTCCATTTACATATTCATCAGTATGTACATACTTTTATGAAAGACTTTACAGTTCTTGCTTGTAATTTGTAAGGATTATGCATGTATTTTTGTTCTTCTGTAACATGTAGAATGGATAAACCCACAATGCAAAATTAGGTGGTCATTTAGAATATACAGATGCACATTTATTTAAAAGCAAATGAGATGATTAAAAGGGTTCATATCAATTATTATATTTTTAATTATTATTAATTATTATCAATTATTATTTTTTAAAAAACATTTTACAATTAAGAAAAGCACTTGAGTTGTAAATTCCATTACTTTAATTACATTGGAATTTGTTACTGATTTTAGGTGCATTGTATATTGTTCTGCAAGTGTTTGTTAGTAATACCAGAAACAGCATTTTTATGTAATTAAAAAAACAAAAATTCTAAAACAATTTCAAAAGTTAGGTTCTGCATGCACTAATTGTGTTGCTTTTTTATGTCACAAATGATATACGAGCGTACTGTAACTGTATACCATTGGGTTAAGGTTTGGGAAACATTTTCTTATACTGTACCAAATTAATAAGAAGTTAACAACCACAAATGTCTAAATGTTGTAAAAACAATAAGAACAGTGGTTGAACCCAGTTCCCTCTCTCGATTTCACATCACTGCTCACTGACAAAAGGGTTAAAGGTCGAGAATACTGCTTTAAGCATATGACATTGTAGCTAATATATATGTTTTATTCTTCAAGTGTAATCCCCAGTAAAGCAAAGGGCATAAGCCTAATATATTTAGGTAATAGGATGCACAAACCTACTGTAGCTGGTATTGATTTACTAACTGCGTTTTCTTCATAACTATGCATGAGAAAGAAACACTAGCCATTTACAATGTTTAACTATGTGGTGGTGCAGACTTTTAATATTGCTAAGTGTCTCTAGTCTGCTAGATGGTATACTTGCGTCAGCCTCAGATTAACATTGGGTGAATGCTGGAGCAATTCATCACCTAGTCATTCCTGAAGAGTGTCAGCAAGAAGGCTGACGATGATGAATTGGGCAGGAGCTGGTGCTGCAGTAGGTGGCTGCTGGAGCCCACTGCCAGGGATACGGGGGTGTGCATGTGCGTGTGCAGGGGTGTGTGTGTGTATGTGTGTGTGTGTGCTCTGGGAGAGCCAAGCTGATACCCAGTGCACTGCTGCTCCATTAGGCAAGCAGGAACTGCAGCCTCATGCTCGGCTAGCTGGAAGAAAAGCCTACCCCAGACCTTTTTATAGTGTGCCAGCAAAAGACATATGAACCATTTGTGTTCAGCTCACATTTGTTTATATAGCAAAGTCAGTAGGTTACCATGCTATATATATATCACAAAAAATAAATAAATGTGATAGCCAAATCACTATATTAAATATTAGGTAATCATAGTGTCTATATTGTAATATATTCTGTGTATTTTCTTTTTTTATACTGAATTGCTGACATTAAATGGTATGGAATTGTTTTGTTTTTATTCCCTTTGGTCAGTTGTTTATTGTCTACAGTAATACGTTGCTATGTCAGTAATGTTTTAGAAGCAAGGCTTTTTTCATCAAAGGATCACAGTAGGTAATTGTTTAAAAATGAATGAATCAGTAAACTTGAATGCTTGGGGTTTAATTATGATAATACATTCCATGTAACACTTTTTATTATATAAAACAAAAATGCTTGAGGGTTGTGTTTATTTTTTAGACATTTTTAGCAAAGTTACAGTACGTCTGTACCGGAAGACAGATTTGATTTTGGAGCAAATTAAAGGCCCAAAATATTATTAAATTAAAATGCACTTATTGCTTACAGTATCTTATTGATTTCTGTATCTGGATATTATCATACGTCTTTCAAATTAATACGTAAAAATAAATAAATAATAATACTGTTTAATTACCATAGTTGGGTACTGAAGTGAAAACAATTGCACATTGCACCAGAATGTAGTTGCAAGCTACATGTGCATTAAAGCGTGCAGATTGCTGAATGCTGAATGCTTTGAACTGCAGAGGATCTTGGTATAACAAATATGCAGTGTGATATCACAGGCTTTTATAAAGACACCAAGGTCGACTGATGATTGTAAAAGAGTACTGCGTGTTTTTTTCTCTCATTACATTAAGAAGTGGAGGGTCTTCTTCAGTCACACAAGCATGTCTCGTTAAAAAATGGATACATGATCCAAAGAAGATACAGGAAAGTATGCTAGATTATTATTATTTTTTAATAAATTATACAGATCAAAAGATATAACCTAGAAACACTTCCTTTTTAAATCACACAGTAAAAGTGTTTGCCAGTCCTTTATGGCAGGCTGTAGACTTGAAGCTACAGTATATTCAAGGCAGTTTAATTACCTAATGAAGCATAATGTTAGATTCAGAGAGAGAAGAATGAAAACCGAGTAATGACACTTGGAACCCTTCCAAAGCCCCTAAAGGCAACCAACTACTGTACTTCAGAACTGCTGTTATCTGTGCAGATAATATGACATTTTGTCCCCATGCACTGAAATGGTTTTAAATTTACCAAAACAGTAAGCTGAGGTAATTGCAGGTCCTATAGTATAAATCCTGCAATGGTGCAATCAGATAGTAACAATGTACATCAGCAATTAGCAATCAGACCCCCCAAAAAACATTTTTTCTGTTTAACTGTTTGGCTAGGTTAGGTAAGAGTATAAGCTGTACACATTTTTTACAGTGGATTTAAGTGGAGAGTGGAGATTTATAATGATTTTCCGCGTTATCTTTGTCAGGACATAATGAGTTAACATATCCATCCATTCATCTTCGCTTGTTGTAGCAGGGTCTCTGTTTATGTCAGCGTACAAGGCTACTCTGTCACTAAGGGAACAAGATAGTACAGCAGGATTCAGTTGTTAAAGATGTGATTGTTGAGCAAGGTGCAAAGTGAGAGGTTTTCTATGGGCCTAAACCGCAGTTCCTAATACAGGCTTAAAGGCAAATTGATCTGTTAACATACCTCAAGCACTCAATCATAAATCCTGAGGTACATCTCTTAAATGGAAGCAGGTGCCATACATCAGCTTCACCATTAATCTTAAAAAGCTTCCATTAAGATCCCCTCCCACAAGGAAGGAGTCTTGCCTATAATTTATTGTGCTGTATAGACGGTGGATATTATAAACAGCAAATAAAAAACTTCAGCGAAAAGACTTACCGACTTTTACAGTCATAATGCCACCAGATATGTAACTATGATGGTACAACAAAAAAAGCTAGACATCAGAACAGAATAATCACAACTAAATGGGAGTTTGTGTGGTCCAGTGGTTAAAGAAAAGGGCTGGTAACCAGGAGGTCCCCAGTTCAAATCCCACCTCAACCACTGTGTGACCCTGAGCAAGTCACTTAACCTCCTTATGCTCCGTCTTTCGGGTGAGACGTAGTTGTAAGTGACTCTGCAGCTGATGCATAGTTCACACACCCTAGTCTCTGTAAGTCGCCTTGGATAAAGGTGCTAAATAAACAAATAATAATAATAATAAATTGAGATTGTTGCAGTTAAAAATGGTCTTCATCTAGTCTATTTAAAGAGTATAATATATTACTATTGACAGCCAAGTGATATGGTGTGTCAGTTGCAGAAATACTGCAGCTTCTCTCCTTGTAGTCCCTTGGTTTTGGCTTAAGAGAGGCTATAAGTAATAACACCCCTCACCACTGGAATCCCTATATGACTAAGCATAGGACTTGTTTTTGTGCCTGGCCTTTGGTCATATTTTGTATTTTAAAATGTATCAAAGTCAGTTAACAGTCTTAAAACCGGAATGATCAAGAAAAAAAAAAATAGCAGGACAATGTCACCCAGGGGACTTTTTTGACCTGAAGAAAGAAACAAGGACCAGGGGTCACAAATGGAGATTAGATAAATGGGCATTCAGAACAGAAAATAGGAGGCACTTTTTTACACAGAGAATTATGAGGGCCTGGAACCAACTCCCCAGTAATGTTGTTGAAGCTGACACCCTGTGATCCGTCAAGAAGCTGCTTGATGAGATTCTGGGATCAATAAGCTACTGACAACCAAATGAGCAAGTTTGTAAACTTTCTTATGTTCTTATCTTCTTAAACCTAACAGTAATGTTTTCAAGACAATATGCAACAGTGGAAAAGCATTAGAAATGAATGCAGCACCATTTTTAGCATTACATTAAAGAACGATAAGAGCCTGGTTTTGTTTTTCATACTCCCATCAGAAGTCATTATTGATTACGGGTTGATATGTAGGTTTGGTCAAAATGATGTGAAGGTTCCTGTCACGGTGCGAGTGATGCAGGTGAATAATCATGGTCCACACAGTAAAGTTCCTCCACAAAACGATCTGTGTTTGTTGATACAAACAAATAAATAATAAAACAACCCTCTACCAACTATGGTATCAGGTGCAACGTGGCGGGTTTCAGTCCCCAAATAATAATACAATACAGCAATTATAATCCACAATGTGCACAGAAAAGTATGCGGTTTCGTGCTGTGCAGTGCGATAGAGCTCTGGGTGTTTGTGCTGGCTCCGTGGCTGCAGCTCAATGGCCCCAAGATGGCCAACTACCGGTTTCATCCTACCAACGAGTTAGCCCGTCTAGGGGAAAGGTTACCACCAACCTTAGACAGCGCCCTTTCTGGTCAGGAGGGAGATTTACAGTTCAAATTCCTTTTCTCTCTGTCACAGTTCCCCGTGACGTAAGGTAGGCTTGTCTGCTATCGATTGTCAGGGTCGGAGGTTATACAGTTGAAATGTGTAGAGTAAAGGTGTGTCTCAGTGTAATTCACATTTTCAAACAGTTTGTGAGAGCAGTGGAGTATTTTGAGTAATCTGAGAATTTGAGCTTTAAATTAAGGTATTTTATGCAAAGTGCAGAAAGTGCTGTACATTAAATATAAAAGTTATAACTCATTTTTAATGCAAAACTAGTTTTTGTAATATAATATTAACTTTATTATTTTTATCTTCAGTGTTTGTTTATTTGGCTGTATCCAATAAATACATTTTTCTAAGTATTATAATTTTTTTTACTGTTCTAGTCCTTGAAAGTATGAAGATTGCTTTCTTATATGACTACTCATAAGATTACAATTACATCTTGCATTTATTTTCATCAGCAAGTGAGAAACAAACAAATGTATCTGCCACATAGTACTGTGCTGTATTTAGATAACACTGTTAAAACTGCCTAACCTTAATTGCAAAAGTAAGGGTATCCATTAATCTAAAGGGACTTTTTATGAGTAAGTCTACTTGTGCCAGACAATTGTTATAAGCAGGTGTTAGTGCTGTATTCATAAGTAAGACTCTAAAAGGCTTCATACAATAGCTTTACCCTTCAGTAATGCCCGACTTTAAATCATTTGATTTTGCAAACCTCAGCACTATTAACCCTATGGGTAGGATAACATATTGTCAACAGCTTGTGGTGGAGCGTGGCATTGATCACACTTGATTGTATGTGAAGCTGGAAGCTGGCTTTTACTATTTACAATCTGTTATTTTTCCAATACATTCACACACACACACACATTCAAAAATAATCACAATCAGTAATGCAAAACAAGATACAGATACAGTTTCACTGTTTAAAAAATATATATACCGATACTTTGGACTCAGGATAATGATACGTCTAAATATAAGCTGCCATATAGCATCAGGAAAAGAATAGGCTTCTGCAAAGTTAATGCCTTGTTAATTTCATCCAAGATAGTACATTTACATTTTAAACGTGTCTAAACTAAAGGAGGCATGTATGAGAGTCCAGACTCATCGTTGCAGTGCCATGGAATCAGTTACAGTATAAGGTGATATGGTCATGTGCCACATAATGCCATTTTCATCCTCATTACAGTAAAAGGCAGAACACAAACAGCACCGTCTCTTTACTGTTGCTCCTGAATACAGACTACCTATCCTTTTTATGTTATTATCTGTGTACTTGTTCACTTTATCAATACATAAATCTATGGAGATTAGGAGGAGGATGCTGGAGCCTGAAAGTGTTTACCAGTAAATGTTAATGAAGTGTTTTATTGCAGAGAGCTGAGTTTATGAATCTGAATGCCGCCACACAGGTGGGTGTTGTTGAAGTGGTTTAAGCAGGTGCAAAGGCAAAGAATGGGCTTTTTTTTGCTGAAACAAACGTTAGTTGTTTGCATAGTCTACACTGTAAAATGAATAAGAAACAAGAAAATGACCTGAAGGTAAATTATATTGCATTATAACTCTTTTAGATGAAGGTCAAATATGAATTGACAGCAGTTGTTTGTTAGTTTTTAACAATCAAAAATATATCAAATGTTTTTGAGTTGATGAAAGGTATAATAACCTTGCAATTGCAATCTAGAATTAACAGTGATTTCTTATGGAAAACTATCTCTTATACACAACTGGCAGAGCATAAATATTATGCTTTCTGTTCCCGGTATTAGGTTTCAATGAAGGCGGTATTAGGCTTCAATGAAAACAGTGTGAAATGAATAAGCTGTTATTACAGAGTCTCCAGTTTAGGAGAAACTGGGATATGTTTAAGTAAGACTGAAGTGTAAAAGCTGAAGGGTTGAGTTTCTTTAACACAGAAGTTCGGCAGCTGCGTCTATCTGTGTCAATTAAGGTTTTTTCATTTTGTCTCTTGCCCAAAAGTGATCATTAGATTCTTAGGAACACCTGTTCTGTTTTGAATGCCAATAGTAAAACCCCCAAGTTCAAATGAATAAAAATAAATTAATATGAGAGACGTACGGGTGTAGCGGATAAACCATTTAAATAGGCTGAGAGCATCGTCTACAGCAATAGCCTGACAGGTAAAAGAAAAAAAAAACTTTGATATGTAAAAATACGCTTAAACTCACTTGTAAGATGTGTCACGTAAAAGAACCATTGGGATCTACCTGTATGAACACGCAACTTGTTCAACTGTGATCCATCATCTATAGTTTCAGTAATCTTTCAGTCTCCTGCTGGGTTTAGGAATTTAATGTACAGTAGCTGTAAACAAATCACTTTTTGACACAGTTTAGTCTAGTGGTTGGAGCTGACGACTGCAGTTGGAGGATGAAAGCATCAATGTGCTGGTGAATAAGTTGTGTCTCATGGTACAGCATGTCTTGTTGTGGTATGTCTTGTTATCTCTTTTTTGTTTTAAACAGGGTTGTTTACTGTTAGTTATAGATATGGAGACACGCTGCTTCAGGAATACATTCCATAGTTTGCTGAAAGGAAAGGTACATTTTAAATTGCTGCATATTCTAGGGGTATATAATACACAGTGCACATAGTGCTGGAACAGTGTTGGGATGCCATGTGTTAGAAGGAAGGGCATAGCAGGGGTTACAACATCACCGGCTGTATATCTGGAAAGTAAGATTTAAATCCATCTTTAATCAAGACTGGTGGTCTCAGAGAAATGCTACTGCTACTGCAGAGAATGATCACCTCTGCTACAGCTTTCTTCCCACGCTGAGATCTAACACCCAGAGTTATGGGCATATACTGCTTGAAGAAAAAAAAAAAGAGCCTAAAACGTATTCATGGTTAGCTTGTTACAGTGGGGAGTATGACAGCACCCCCTTTGTAGCTCATTAGAAGATTTAAAGCAAGGAGGCAGGATAAAGAGGGAATCATATGCAAGCACATACTCTGTCTTAATGTGCCCTTTCCCCCCTAGACGTTTGTCTGGCATGTTAAACAGTAAAACTAACACAGACTGTTGATATCTGAATCTGTGGAGGAAGATCAATCATGGTTGCTTGGGGAGGGTTAATTCACCCACTTCTGAGTGGCATTTTTGGGATGCATTAAGCTGAATTGGTTTGGCAGAAGCATACAGCTTATTCTCTGGGTAGCTGTAGCCTTTTGTTTTTAATTAATTTACAATGTCCATGGACAACTTTGGCATGGAAAATCTTTTAATACATAATGTAAGCCTGGCCGTCCTCCAAGACACTGGGCTGCCAGATTCGGCTCTAAGTAGCGTTTTGCCATCTCTGTGGTATAAGATTGTTAAGGTTTTGTCTCCTATGAGTGATAGGTCTCTGCATTGGGCTGGAGAATCTAATGTGTGAATGGATGCGGTAACTGGATGGGAATGGTACTGCCGTTAGTAATGAAAAATGTTTTCCCCGAGTCGCTTGTGCACTGGGCCATGGAATGCAGCACCTTTTCATAATAAAGGTGATACATTTAATCATGAACCAGCAGCCAAATGGAAATTGCAGACCTTGATATGGTTTGGAGATGGGAGGGGGAGGCAGAGAGTGGGTGAGGAGGTAGGAATATTGCTTATGAAGCGACTCTTGAGAGAACAGGCTTTACATTTGCCCACCCATTTCAACATTGAGTGGGAAATTGAAATTGCTGGGTGTTTTGCTCTAGCCTGTTTAATTGAGATAAATAGCACTTCCACAATTCCATTTCTTACATGCTGCAGAAACTGTTTAAATGGTAAGTTAACCCCAAATCATCTTGCACTGCACATGTAGTTTCTGTATTTGTTTAAATGGTAACCCTGAATCATCTTGCACTGCACGTGTAGTTTCTGTATTTTCTAGCCATGAGGTTCTTTAAGATGTCTTTCCAGATTTAAAATACATTTAGCAGGCTGTTAGTTTCACTTTTGCTTATTTTGTATTGTAAATGCAAAAAAAAAAAAAAAAAAAGTATTAAATTAGTCCTGTCTAGTGAAGCGGCTAATGAAACATTACACTTTGAATCTGATTCAATGTGCAAGATACAAAAAATGGTAATAAATGACCAGCTGTCACGGGTAAAGTTCTGGTCTGTCTGGTACAGTACATCTAAAAGCCAATAAATAGTTGGCCGGAACAGCAGTTCTGTATTTACAAGGCTTGTTGTACTGTTGTATTTTTTAGTATTAATTTTAATTCGCTATACTGACTGGATGCTGTGCCACAGTACTTGTTGTCAGTACAGATTCTGGTTGAAGGACTTGCTTACGGTGTTACACAAGGATTGTTGCGGACCTAGATCAATCATCATGTTAGAAAGTGGATGACATAAATATACCGTAATGTATGTTGTTTATATACATATGCATCCCTACTGACGGCTTGTTGGTCCAGGAATGTCTTTGAAACTCATTTCACCCTCTGCTTCCATCATTGAAAACGAAAATATATTGTAGCGATCTCGGTTAACCAGGCAGGCGCATCACACAGTTGAGGTAAGCCACACACAGGCGGAGGGCGGGTGCGAACCCGGGACCGCTCGCACTAAAGAGCCGGCTCCTTTGCAAGGAGCGTATATCGGACTTATGTCTCTGTGTGTGATTACATCATCTACCAGCCCTGCTGCTGCCTTCCCCCATGCAGGCTACACGCTCCCCTGCCAGCCTCAAGTCCACCCTGGACTTGCTAACCAGGTTACAGTCTGACGAGTGCGTGCCGGGTTCACGCCCGCCCCCCGCCTGTGTGTGGATTGCCTCACCCTGTGAGATGCGCCTGCCTGCGTTAACTGAGATCGCCACAATATATTTAGTTTTTCCTGAAGACTATGTACATCAGTGAAGATGACTACTCTTGTATTCAGCGTGTGTGGTATGCATTGACAACATATGACACGCACTGAAATAGCAGACAGGTAGCGATGCGTCAGGTACAGAGCTCAGATCAGCAGACTGATTACCCTCCTCTGAGACAAGCACTGTGCAATTTGCACGCACTGATCTCTTCTCAAGTGTCTTATGTGCATGAGAGAACTTGCCTAGAAATCTCACATGAGCCATTGTGGATGTCTGGTATGTACTCACCAATTATCAGCCCTGTGTTATTTTGGATCCATGTAATGAATTATGTCATCACACCACTAATAATTAGGTCTGCATCGTATGCACTACTTAATCCAAGATTTCTGTTTGTTACACAAAAAAGAATTCAGTTGCGAAATTATTGCCTTTTACAAGTTAGATTTTCTGCATAGGCAGAGAGTGACACTGCAGCACCTTTGATTGTCTTTAGTAACATTCATGTGTTTCCTTATCAGGTTCTTTGGCTTTCACTGTCATTTAAACCGGTGGCAGTGTTTGCTTTTATGTATATAAATAGACAGGGTAACCTTTTCTCTGGGTCTAGAGTTTAGTAATCATTGCTCATTCATTTGGAAGTAGGTTAGAGGTCCTGTTAGAAATGAAATGCATTGTATATTCTTATTACAAAAAAATATATGAATAACATATTTTGGTTTAATTTATTCTGAACAACATGCAGTATATTATGTACTAATTAGATTACTGGCTAGTACAGTGTTTGCAGAATTATTAAGCTAATAAATGACTCTTGTCTGCAAGGCAGACTCAGACTGCACGTTAATTCCCAATACAAACACTCAGGCTTCAGACAAATGGATTGTGGGTCATCACCATTCGTGTACCATTTATTTAGCTTCTTTTGATCTACATATAGTCCATAAACCTCACAAGGCTTGTTACAGTCGTCTCAGTTTACCCTTCTACTCTGTCCTCACAGGTGAGCAGTATCATAGTGGATGTTAATCTTAGCACTCAGTCTCTCCAAATGAGCCCCATTGTAGCAGCCGCTTCAGAACAATAAGGGGCAGAGGGGTTTCCTATGTGAAATTTATCAAAGACAGGTGCCCTGGACAGCTCTGAAAGGGAACATTAGACTCTCTTGTAGAAGAGTTTGTCCTGGATTGTCCTCTCCTGTAAAAAAAAAAAGTTAGATGGAATGTTAAATACAAGTAAATTCTTGCAAAAATGTTTGTATCCCAATCATAAAACACTATTGAAGGAAGACCTTTATTTACTCTATATGAACGAACCAACGAACAGTAACTCACTGTATTTCAGCTCTCGCAAATCATCAAATGCCGTGAACTCAATAACTAAACTCTCCAGGAATTGTGTTCAGTCTAGTTGTAGATGTTGTAAAATACGAATACATTTTTGCACTCATGCACTGCTCACAAAAAGTGTACAGTAGGTTTTAAAAAGACATATACAGAATAATATATGGGATGCCATGCATTACAAGAAGATATTTCTTCAAGGGTTTCTGGGACATCATAAACCTTGACCCACGAGAGCGAAGCTTGAGTGGCTTATAAAAGCCGAGTTTCAATATTTTCTCTAAATGCACTGAAGCCCATATGATATTTTTTGTATTACATGGACTTTAAAAATATGATAAAATCTGTTGTTGTTCAAGATATATATTAATACTACTCAGAATAGAATGTACCTTTCTGGGTTCATAGGGTACTCACTCACTGATGTCTTTTCGTAATGTATAAACACAATAACCAGGTTTGTACGCACTGCCTTTTTTTCGTTACCGATAAGATTTAGAGAGGATTTTACCAGAGCCAAGTCAAATTTGGCTTTCTTGGATGTGTTTACATTTTCTTGTTGACGAATGAAAGTTTTTTGAGCATGAAACAGGACAACATGTTGAGTTTGTGACAAAGGTTTTTTGCTCGAGCTAATTGGGATTGACAGGGTTACCCGGGCAGCAATACTTTTTGATGTGATAATGGTGCAATACGAGTTTTATTTTTTTTAATTGGCCAAAGTGTAAATATAGCTATTATCCATGTAATATAAACATATACAGATGTTAATGAATGTTTTTTTTCTAGATCTCTTCCATGCTAGCCAGTCATGAAAATGTTCCTTGTTTACATTAGACATCCAGTCAACAGGAATTGTCTGCAAATTGGGGCCAACCTATTGCAAGCCCTGAGAGACACAGCAGGCAGATACAGTATGTGCAGCATACACTTTAGCTAAAAGACTCTTATTGCAGAAAGTTGAAATTGGAAGCTGTTTCCTTGCACTGAGATTTGAGAAAAATGTTTTCCTAACCCAGCCAGTCGCTCTTAGAAGACACCCCTACCTCTTATTAAACACAGTCCATCCTGAGGAACAGAGTCCAGGCTGCAGGAACAGGAACAATCTGGAGCCAGAAGATGGGAGGTCAGCTTACATCCTGAATTAAATACTGCTATACTGTTCTTTATGAAAGACAAACAGGAAAACAAAAACGCCCATCTCTGAAAGTAGAGATTTGTAGAGATCTGGAGAGAACAGCTCACAACTAGAAACATTTAGGAAGTGCAGCGCCACTATCATTTGGTAAAGTACTGCATCTCTATAGATATCACAGAAACCTGCAAGATAAATCAGATCTCTATACATACTTTGTGCAGCTAATCAAAAGATGACATTCATGGAAACTGACAACCAGGCCAACGCTTTGTAACCAAGAGAGTAGGCTTTTAACCAATTATGTTATTACTGTTTCCTGAAAAACACAGTACTTTGGCAGACATCTAGTTTCACTGAAGTTTATTTTTTATTGAATGTACTTTTTTTATTTTTAATATTGCACTTGATAAGTTTAGAGAATGCAATCGAATTGAAACCCTCTGCATGATAGTATTTTTATTGTTTTGAGTTTTAAGACAATTCCCTCTTTCTAAGCTTAATAGTGAGGCAGACCTAATTGAGGAAGATATTTTTATTATCTCCGAATTGAAAGGGACAAGTGGCTTCATTGATGAACTGGTCTTTATATTGAACTGGCCACTAGGAGGAAGTGTAGTGTAAAAAAAACAAAAACACATCTCTCTCTCTCTCTCTCTCTCTCTCTCTCTCTCTCTCTCTCTCTCTCTCTCTCTCTCTCTCTCTCTCTCTATATATATATATATATATATATATATATATATATATATATATGAATAAGACAATACACTTCCAGATTTTAGTTGTACTTCTGTAAGTGGTGTGGGGGTTTCAGAAACATCAATCCCAGGACCAATAGAAGCAGGTCTGCAAACCAATGTTGTAATGATTCAGAATTGCATTGATCCCAGAATGCTAATATATTAAAATCAGATAAAGTTTAAGGTCTTGAATTGTTTCTGAGAATAAAAGGGTTAGATGATATGTCGAGTGCAGAGCAGTGAAACAATAACCCTATATGTACTTTAGAAAGTACAGAAGTAAAGTTGACTTCAGTAGTTCTGTAAGATATTAAATATCTGTAAGCAATCTAGGGGCTTTTCTTCAGTTTGCATCAATGTATTGTGCAATTTATAGCCAGAACAATGCGTGCAATTCAAACCAAAATAAAAAAAAAAGAAACCAAGGATGTTGTCAGTTCCTTTTTCTCAAAGTATCATTTTCTAAAGCAGTTTAAAGTACTTTAAAACATTCTAGAGCATTCTAACTCTTCGGGGTTAACAATATTATTAGCAGCACAATCTTTAAGGCTTTGTGTAGAAAAGGCAACTGATCTCATTAAAATTTTTGTTCAATATTGTCGCTCATTAGGTCTAAGCCTACGTTATATCTAACTGTTTCTCACTGGTAGACCAAGTAGAAGTCAAGCCCCATGACCCTGTGGGGATAAACAGGATTAAATGTTCATGTACAGTATGGCGGCTTAAACATACCAATGCGCTGGGGGTGGTGGCATGATCAACTAGAAAAAAAAAATTAAAAATTAAAACATCAAAAGTCCCTGTATGTGAAAACTAGTTATTTGTTTTTATTATCACTCTCAATTGTTCAATCCTCATTTCACACATAATAAATGCTACATGTCCCCCACCTTCCTCTGAAGAAAGTCCTAGCTAATTGAATCGGTTCTTGTATTTTCTTTCTTCGTGTCCTTGGTGAGAAATATTACGTACAGTAAATCACTGTGTTTATTTCAATCTATATAACTTCACTTTGGGTGGTGTCTGGATTTCCAGCAATGCAGTGTGCCTTGAAAATACTCCAGGAGGTTTAAAGTTGGTCATGAAAAATGATAATTTAATTACTGTCAGTGGCACTTGAGAAAACCCTGATTTATAACCACCAGCATTATTAAACCAAAGTACTCAAAGCAGTGCAGCTCAAAATAATGGGAACTTGTGTGGGTTGAGCTGTCTGCTCTGATGGTACACTGGGTGCACCTCACTGAGCTTGTTTGCAACCATCTGTCTTCTAAGAAAACGAGCAAGTTGATCTTCTGTTTAATTTGGAGTCTGTTAAATACGAACCTCAGGGGGCCTGTACAATACCAAAAGAAATACATTATTATTATTATTATTATTATTATTATTATTATTATTATTATTATTATTATTATGAGTTCTTTATTACAATTTATTTTGTAGAACATATGATATTGGCTGCAATATACATTATATTCTCTGAATAAATAAGCGAAAAAAAATAAGATTATGTCAAAATGTTTCTGGAGGATAAGAAACAAGATCTTCATGTACTGTAGTCATACTTTCCTGTTAGTGAAAAGGTATAGGTTGCTTCTTCAAATTACCCAAAGATGGACGTTCTTGTGATTCCCCACTTAAAAATGTTAATGATATTGAAAATAACTCGAGCCATCTGATCAAATACTCTTTTGAATGCTTAAATTCCCAAATTGTTTGTTTTGTTGGTGTATGCTCTTGTACATACTACCATGGGTTTCATGCAAAATTCCTTCATTAAAAAACTCCATTATTAGTTGTTCCATTATTTTGCTGCAAAGGGACCAACTAATGTTAATGTCCTGTAAGTAATGGACTAAAGAAAAGCAAATAGTGGAGTGCCACACTTCTGTTCTTTATAGTTATTGATAATTACCACTTCATTATTTTTATTTGCAACCATTGGCAACCATCTGCCACCCTTAATTTAAGTGGCATGCTGTAGCTTTCAGATACTCTACTGTATAAGAAATGATCTCTCTTTAAAGAAAATATGCCCATTTTTCAGGAGGTTTAGATTACTTTGCCCAGGTTTCAATGCGGTGCTTCAGGCTACAATTTAAACCTCTGTTTGTCCCGAGGGTTCTTTACCACATGCATATCCCCAGTGTTAAAACATTCACGTTCAGCTCCAGCATAGTACTGTACAGAGGAGGCAGTGCTGGGCTAGCCTCTGGCTCCGCCGTGATCATTGCCTTTCAGTGCCAGCTCCTGATTAGCAGCCAGCCATGAGCTTGGAAGTAAACGACCACTGGGGACCATGATGATGTGTCCTGATTCACTCCCCCTGAAGGGAAGCTGGCCCTCCTGCCTCCCTCGATTGAGATCTGGACTTTTTACAAGACCTTTATCTGATGCCGTGCTATCAATGGACTGAAGGCTTTGTAAAAAAAAAAATATATATATATATATATATATATATATATATATAATTTAATCAAATTGTATCACTACTGCATTAATTTCTTTTTACGTTCTGTTTACGGAAAATCACTGTAATCATGAGGGAAATATAAAAATTGCAGTCGGCCACTCTGTCGGTTATAAAGCCTGGAGCAGGATTGCAATTGGTTAGCCCAGTTCCCAAAGGGGAAACAATTTTTCACTGTAACCTGAAGAATCACCATTCACATCTGTACTGTTATATACCCCATTTACCGTATATCCTACCTGCTATTTTAATTTAAAACCAATTGAGTACTTGGAGTACTTTTTAGCATCTCCAGAAGGAACAACACCCATCCACAGGTAAGGTGGGACAGTGTATTGTAAAGTAACTGGAACAATCTTACAACACCCTAACAGCTGCTTTCCCTTTCACCGGACTGAAGGATAATAACATGCTGTTTGCTGATTTGCTATCGATTCGGCTCTGTAGGTGTGTTTTTTTCAAGTAATTTCTTTTTTCCTTTTTTCCCTCTGTTTATCTTTTTTATTTTGTTTCCCTGAGCTCCTGTAGTGTTTTCAAATGACATGATTTAACCTCCTACAGCTGTAGGTACTGTAGTAACAGGAGCATGACTGATTAAATGATAGAGCGACTGTATTACAGTAAGGCTTGAGAGAGGGTAGGAAACTTGTATACCTACATCCAGAACTATTGTCATGTACGAAAACTAACTGTGTATGGCCTTGCCATGTCAGTCCTAGGAGTTATCCTGAAAACATGATGCATCATCTTAGTGAGGCAACACTCTCAATACCACAGACACAACAGTAAGGCATATCAGATCGGGAATAATAAATACATCACTTTGTTTTTACAACATTTTATTAAGATTATTAAAAACCATGTTGAAACATGGCAATTAAAGTTAAATCTGAGTTTATTAATGCTAATTGCATATTCATTAGGGAGCTATTAACGCAATCTTAAAAATGTCTATTGGGAAAAAATGTCAAAGATAACAAAAAAAAAAAGACAAATATTAACACAGCTCTGTAAATCGGTCCCTTGTGTCTGTAGACAATAAATAAACAATAGGCACCAAGGATGAAATTATCACAAACTAGGTGTTTGACTTGGCACGTCAGGCACAGAAGTGCTGATGGGGGCACATTTTCTGTGCTCGATAGTTCAGTTACAACAGTTTTTATTTATTTGTTTATTTATTTATTTTAACCGTTTTTTGTTAGAGACATGTTAAAAAGGGGAAGTGGGAATGTGCCGTTGTCAGTCAGTAAATTGTCTGAGTTTATTATAATCTGAATTGGGGATGTGAGAGGAGCCAGCAGATCTTGTCCAAACAGATTAGGCAGCAGATGAAATGATGAGAGATGTCAGCTCTGTATCCCCTACAAAATCACACAACATACACAGCAAGCAGCATGCATGTTTTGATAAATATTGAATTGGCTCCATTATCTTGCTGTTCTAGCAGAATTAATTAATTGAAGTTGCACTTTGTTCACAAACTGTTCGGTGTTGCAAACAGCAGTTCTTTCTTTCTTTCTTTCTTTCAAGGGTTCCTTGTTCATGTAGCAGTTTTTTGGTGATTGATTTAAAGCACAGATTTCTGTGTTTAGTTATGCACAGTTGAAAGGAGATATGCCAATTATATTGTCCCATATACAGTAGATTTAAAGTATCAATAAAGCCAGTTAATCGATCATGATGTCGCTTCTAAATCTGCTTTATAAAACTTCCAAACGACTGAATGTAAATCAGCTTTTTTTATTTTTTAAATGTAGTCATCGCCAATGTTTTTTACCCCGGTTTTCTCCACAATTTGGAATGCCCAATTATTGTGTTTTATCCCGGTTCATTGCTGCAACCCCCGCGACTTGGGAAACGGAGGCTGAAACACGCGTCCTCCGAAACGTGTTCCTGCCAATCCGTCATTTTCCGCACTGCGGATCCACAGCGAAGCCACCAGACCTAAAGTGCCGGAGGACAACACAGATCTGAATGGCTCCACTGCAGACCCGCAGGCGCCCTATCAGCCACGGGTCGCTGGTGCGCGGTGAAGTGTGGATTCCCCTGCCGACCTAATCCCTCCTTGGACAATTGTGCGCCACCCTCTAGGAGCCCCCCGGTCACGGTCGGCAATGACATAGCCATAACCTGTGATCTCCAGGCTATAAGGCGCGCCTTTACTGGATGCGCCACTCGGGAGCCCCTAAATCAGCTTTTTAAAAAGATTGCATTAAACAAAAGTCATTGGAGAATTTAACGTATCTCATTATACTGGCCTTAAATTACAGCAAAGTGGGCAAGGGTTGATTTCAAAGTAGTGTTGACAGAATGAAGGCTAAGGGTGTGTAACTTTTAACCCCACGATCTCTAAAAGGCTGAACAAATCAGTGTAGCCATCATACTGTACATTGCCTGATTAAACCAAGCAGATGCATAATGACTGTTATGTTCCAAATAGGCTTTTTATTGTGTTTTCCTTCAGCTGCTTGGCATGTAATTTTTACAAAACGGGTTGAAATACATTCCCTGCATCCAAATGACTGAGCTTTTGGGTGTTATTCAAAACCGTAATCTCCTTTTTTCTTCCTCAGCCCTCATTGCTAACTGCTCAAGCTCATACAGTAGCTTTCAGGTGGTTACTTAAATGACAAAGTCCTTATATGCAACCAAATGAAACTTTCCCCTTACTGTATTTCATAAGAACAGTCCAACCATACTATCCACCAGGCCATTTAAAAGGCATTAATTAATATGAGTGCCTGTGTACTTACTTGCTTACTGTGTGATCATCCAACTCTTAATTGTCCAACTGAAAAAATATGATTATTATCACACTGTACTTGGAGGTTTAATGTTAATGTACTGTATATAGGTAATACCTCAGCCAATATCCAAGTTTCTGAATAATGGCAATTATTTAAAAAACAGCTGTGTTTACACCCATCAATGTTAATATCAATCAGGTATTGATGGATCTAAATAGACTATACATCTTGGGATACAGGGCTGTTCAGGGACAGTACAGTATTTTTGACATGGTTGATGGCCTAGTTCTGCTATGAAGAGTATCAACAGGGACCTGAACCAGACACTGCAATGTTTACTTAAGCATTATAAACCCATTGTGTAGATTTTGTTTTACTTTCTAATTATTTGTTTTCTTATGTCTAGCATTTATATGTGTCAGGAAACATTTAGACAATATTTACAGTTCAGCAGGTAATCTCCAATAACTTTTAATCTTTGATTAAAAAGAAGGTATGAAAGATTCACTAACAGCTGTGGCTGTAGCTTTCAGATGACGAGTGCCTTGCAATTAATTAAGCAGATGTTAATAAAGCAAACAGAAGACAGCCTTGTACCCATATTACAGTTAAGTTTCAATAAATCTAAATTAATTCCACACCTCACCAAAATAGATTTAACACTTTCAGCAGTGCAGATCTGTATACATCATCTTTATTTTTGTTTGCTTTTTTTTCACTTGCTGTAATAAACATCAAGTGAAATACAATATGTACCTGTTTTGCCATTCAGGGCAGAACACTGTAGGTATAAAATGCTTCCTTGTATTTATCACATTCATTAGAAGCCATAGCATAACCTATTATTCTATAGGTTGACACACATTACTCTGTATTTCTTCCAATTATAAAATAAAAGGAAAATAAACAAAACAAACAAACAAAAAAAAGGTAACTAATTGTGCTCATGTAGAGCACTGAATGATTTTCATTAGTAATGGCTGAAACAAATTGAAGCATTTACAGCATTTGACATGTATCTGCAGGGTGGAAGTTGCTTGTTCTCAGCTAGAACTGCTCTCTTCTTTTGAAAACCTTGCTACTCAAATACTTTTATCGTCTGACCTCTTTCAGATGGGGAGATTTCAGTTTGTTGTAAAACAATCCAGTAAGTATTAGAAATAGTCAACCACAAAGGAATACTTTATACCCCCTGAGGTTGCATCATATGTATTTTTTTTATTGGTTTATTTTCCTGTTACAGTATATGTGTTCTTAATCATTATTTATTACAGTTTTTTTCTGGATATTTGGCATATTTATTCATCAACAGTTGCCTATATTTTACTAGGGGAATACATTTTTAGCGCACACTTTTTATTACAGAAATTCCACCTTGCTCTGGCTTGCTTAGTGACAGATACAGCAATAATACACGATTAAAGACACATATAATATGAAACTAAACAGATAAAATATATTTTATGCAAATTGAGGGGGGGGGGGTGGGGGGGTAATAAATAATTATTTTAAGGTAAATGTGCACCAGCTAAGTGCAATCCTACTCCCGATTCATGCAGAGGTGAGAAACTGACCCTAGGCTACTTTCATTAAGTATGTAGTTGCCATGTCATCAGGGAAATCAACCATCCAGTTGTAAGAATGCCAGATAATGGGCTGCTACTCATTGAGGTCGCACCTCAGTTAGCTGGCTGGTTTAAGAGCAGAGTACAGTATATAGTACCTGGAAACTGAACTTGAGTGCTCTCAACTGTGGGACAGATCATGAATAATAAATGTCAAATTAATGTGGTTTTGTAGTTTAAAAAAGAAAAAGAATGAAAATAAGGTTGTTTTTTTTCCATCTGTAAAGCTAGCTAGCCAGCCTGTTACCTGTTATTGCGATTGTCTTCTTTCATTTCGATCACGCTTGTGTACATTAAGAAAACAAAAGCAGGGTTGTTTGTGTGGAGGAGGGGGGGGGAGTCAATACATGTACCCTTTACAACAGGGATTGTGTCGTTTTATTATTTCAAAAGACATGTACCCTTTACAACAGGGATTGTGTTGTTTTATTATTTCCAAGAGATTAAGGTTTACTTATCAGGTCTGAATAAACAAGGTACAATTGAACCAGGCCCCACGACATTACAGCCCACTTCAGCCCTCTTCTCTAAGGGCTATAGACCCTTTGACTTCAGGCCAGCTGATCGAAGAACCAGGCACAGCCTTTTAATTGAGTCAGTCTGATTCCTGCAGTGCATTCTAATGACTGCTTGCTGCAAAGAATCCTCCATAAAGAGACACAGAGTGGAGGAGGGGCACAGGGGAGAAGAGGAGGAACATAAATGTTCTCTGTTTGTGCAGACACCAGCACCCCAGCCGATTCTTTCTCTCTCTCTCTCTCTCTCTCTCTCTCTCTCTCTCTCTCTCTCTCTCTCTCTCAGCTGTAAGTAAATACTGAGCTGCATCACTGTCACTTTGTGTTTGTGGTAACCTGGGTGAGGATCCTATTAAAATTCTTCTCGCTTTTACCCTTTCTGTTATAGAATTCATTTTATTTACGGTCATACACTTGCTCAATTTTTAGATTGCTTTCAACTTGTGGAGGCTTTGAAATGATTGTGGCACATTTCTATGCCTGATATCACGCATAACAGAATATAGCCTAGATATTTACATTTGATTTGTTAAAACACAAGAAAAAAGGATAAGTATAAATTAGAAGAAGGTAAAACAAAAGCTAAATGTCTTATATATTTTTTGAAAACAATAAAACAACATGGGTCTTTGAGTTGTAATGTTATTTTACTAATGTAAGACAGTGTGATAAAAGTCTTGGCTACTGGACACTTTAGGTTATAAAAAAAACAAAACAGCAAGTGATGTTCAAAAATAGAAGTTTAGACAAATTTTGTGCTGAAATTATTTTTATTTTTTTTACAATGGTGATTTGTGTTTCATTCTTGCTTATCCATGCTTGTACATTGGAGGATCCCATTTATCAGCATATCTGGCAGACAACCAATGTTATTTATGAACATAAAGTAAAACAGTGAAATTAAGTGTTTCAAAAATACTGTGTTTACACGAAAACTAATTGAATTTGATAACTTAACAGTATGCTGCTCTTGAAGACCATAATTAACAGAATTGTTTCAGACTTGGGATTTGCTTCAACTGGAAATCATTAGAATGCTACAAATTACTCAGGTCAAGAAACAGACTAACTC
Source organism: Acipenser ruthenus (assembly GCF_902713425.1). Classification (NCBI taxonomy): domain Eukaryota; kingdom Metazoa; phylum Chordata; class Actinopteri; order Acipenseriformes; family Acipenseridae; genus Acipenser; species Acipenser ruthenus. Next base: position 83,598,109 of record NC_081193.1, on the reverse strand, counting down.
CCATTGTTTAATGTATGAACTAAGCAGCTAGGATTAAAATTGAAATCGCCATCTTAGTATTGGTGTCCCGTGCTCTGAAATGAGTTTGAATACTAATAACAGTGAGGATCGGGACTTTTTAAATTAATGTTGCATGTTAATCCAATACAAAAAATGTGTTTCGCAAAATAAGCTATTTTCTATTGTAATGAGCTTTGAAAGCAAAGCAGAAGAATGTGGATAATATTAACAGTCAGTGCTTGTTTGTACTGGGTAAAAAAAAATAATACACTTGATACCAATTTTATAGTAGATTGAAAACACTACCCTTTGCTATGCTGCATTTCTCCTGGTATTTGTGGTTCCTATGAAGCAGGGTTTGAGACTTGTAACAGTGCTGCACCCAGGCCTGCGTTCCAGAGCTGCCCTGGGTTAGGTATATTATTGTACTAGTAGTTTGAACAATCAGGCCCCTGGTCAAACTTATCACAGCATGAATAAGTCACACCTGAGTCTGTAGGTTTACTAATGTAAGTGAATACATAGACAGTAGTAACCACTGCATACAGTGGCTGCTCTTACTAATGCACGCACCCTGTGGTTAAAAAAATAAACAACCCTAAATTCCAGACAGATTTCTGAGCTGTACGTTTGACATGTCATGTCCTAAAACACAAAGAATACCATCTTCTTATCTTCTTATTTTGACTGCAGATGCAGCCAGTCTGTACTGTAAGTGCAATATCTCTCTCTCTCTCTCTCTCTCTCTCTCTCTATATATATATATATATATATATATAATGACTTGGTGCCATTTTTAAATGACTTGGTGCAACCTTTTTGTGTTTGAGGACAAAGTTTGTTGAGCCAGCTGTGAGAAAGCAATTTGATATTACTGCCTTGTAAGCTAAGGAAAGTGGGAAAAGTGTCTCTTTAAATGTCACATCGTCTATTAAAAGCTGTAAATGTACTGCAGTCCCTTACCAGGGTTACAGATACAGCCGGCTGCAATATTTACAGTTGCTAGCTGCAGCTGTGTTGCTCTAATAAAACAGCCTCATCAAAAGCTGAAGCCAAACATATTCATTGCGCTGAAGGGGGATTGGTTTAGGTCGCGACACCAAATTAATGGCCTGATAATTTTAAGTGATACCCCTGATGGTCGTATAATTAATGTTCTGTCAGTTTCAGAGCATGCACCAATAATGGAAGTTTCAGACCTTGTTAAGAAAACCGGACCTAAGCATCATTTAAATGATTTTATGTAGATGTTTAATAGAAGGGTGAAAAGAGTGAGGAGGGAAATAAGCCTTAAGTCTGAAATGCAGCATTAACAAGCTTCTCACATTGAAGGAGAAAGAAAACCTACCTTGAAATTAGCCTAGGGAGTATTCTCCATTTATCGTTCTGTAAAGCTTGGGAATTCATAGAACTGAATTAATTTTTACTGAAACACTGTTCATATTTTACAATTCCTGAAGGGCCCATGATAGAAAATCTTAGAGTTTAAAAAAAAAAGAGAAACATTGATTTTACCATGTTCTGAGGGATTTTTTAAAATTAAACAGTCTGATTTGAATTCTACATACAGCACAATTAGATGGATTCATGTATTAATAAGAATGCATTCATTTTTGTTTAGTGAAGTGCAGGGTTGTCTCCAAATTTTGAAATTCAGGTTTTGCAACCTTGTGTAAGCGTGTAGCTTTTTAAGTGTTCTTTCATTCCTTTTTCTTTTTATTTATTAAGGGAATGTGTTTGTGTGTTTGAACTGATAAAGTTTGGTTAATGTCATGTTATTGTGGTTATCATAAACAATGACTGTATGTCTGGTATCACAATAAGTAACTGATCTTAGTGTAATTATCCCATGCCCTCTTAGAATAGTTTACAGACAGCATGCACATGGACCATTTGCGCATCTAAGAAACCATCTTTCAGTCAGCTTTCCTGTTTTAACCATATGCTATTTCAAATGACCTTTTCAGTTAATTTCAGTACTTTAGTTTTGTGTCGATCAATGATGTCATTCCTTCTTAAACAACCCCTTGGTATTATCTGCAAGTGCATGCTACTGTATGTTGGTACGAAAGCATGTTTTGGGTGCAGGCAACACCATTTGAGCCTTGATAGTTTAATATAGTATCAACAGGCTTGGAAAACCTTACATCCTAATATATAAATAGCAGACTGGTGCTCAGTGTAACTTTTAAGTTCATGGCTAAGATCTCCAGACTGACACTTTATATATAGCCTGAAGAAGACAGGGCTTGAAGCATTACCACACTGCCCTAATTTGTACTACTGTAGGTTTGCCTGTCTTTTGCGTTGATAGAGAACAGCTATTCATGTTTATGATCATATATTGCTAATAGTAGATTGTTTCCTGAGAGACCTACTGGCAATTTTGAGTCACAAAGTCAACCGCCTGACTGTATTTCTCTGGTGTAATATTGCACATGCAGTAAGTTTTGTTTAAAGTGCCGAAAATGGTTTTGTTACTGTAATTTTCCTTTCCTGTAAATGCGTGTTGGTAGATTTAATTAATGTTGTTATTCAGTGTGTTTATCTAACAACATCCATCAAATGGGACATCAAAACATATTTAAGGTTGAAATCCATCCTCATTTTGAGTAGCAAATGTTACATATTTCTATACAGATTATTTTTTTAAATCTAGGGATAGTGTTTAGTGTTTAGTCATACACCATAAACTTACTTTCTTCTTCTTCTTTTTCTTCTTCTTCTTCTTCTTCTTCTTCTTCTTCTTCTTCTTCTTCTTCTTCTTCTTCTTCTTCTTCTTCTGCCTTTTCTTTTAATTGGCTGTTGGCTTTTATCTGCTAAGTATATATATGGACAATCATGAAATCTTTTCCCAAAATAGGTTTGGATGTGATGGTGTGACTAAAACGTCTCTGATGATCTAACGAGGGGTGTGATGTAAACGAAATACAGGCTGTATGTCCAGCTTTCCCTCCCTTGAAAAGCTGTGAGCCAGCTGTTTAAAAATCAGCTCATGCTTATCAAATAAATCTGTTGCATGCTCCATTAGTATGTGGATAATGCCAGGGGTGATTTATGTGATGGAGGAGAAGAAAGAAAATGCTCCGGGAACCACACGTCCAGTGATTTTACTCGAGTTTACCATGCTGCAGTATGTTGACCCTGTTAATGAGATCACCTGTAAAAGATCCAGCTTAGACGCAACAACAGGAACACTTAAGAGTCAGCTGCTCTTCCCAGTGAAAATGCTTGACAAGGAAATCGGACGCAAATCTGGAAACCCTTCAGGCTACTAATAAATTGGCATTTAATTTATATGACATTTAACTATTATCAATGACACGTTCCCCGCAGTTTGTTTCAGTTGCCTGGCAATTTAGCAAAAAAGACAGGCTTGTTTTTGTTTATAAGTTAATACGTTGTGTATTTTGAATGAGGAAGAAAACTCTGTCATTATGGATTTCAACCAATTAACACTGATGTTTTGACTGTCATCAAAAAGACAGTGACACTTTTTAATACTTATTTTAGACCAAATATAGTTAAACTGAGAGGATGTACTGTATCTCGGCTTTCTTCATTCTGATGATCCATATAGCAGCTGTAAATCAATTTTCAATAACTAGTGTGTGCTACTAAGATATCTGTACAGTAGTCTTCAGCTAAGAGAACACCCCTCGGGAAGCTAGCAAAGTGTCTTCTTAGCCGAAGTGTTCTGTAAGACGGAGTTGACCACTACGTTTGACTACTGTATTTGAAATAACATAAAAGTGTCTGCCAAAAAAGACACTTTGAAGGATTAAATAAACACACTTTGAAGGATGACATACAGTAACGCTGTGCAGCCAAAGCTTGATATATTTTGAAAACCTCTGAAGGTGTTGGATTAAAGGTAAAGGTGTGAATTATGTGCTTTGCCAATAACATTGAATGCTTCAAAATGTCAGCTGAAGGATCTTAGGAGAACAGCTCATGGGTGTTTCAGTCCAGCTGTAGCGTGACTAGCTGATACAAGCCATGCCGTTGTGCTCTGCCGTGTAACATGTGGAACAGAAAATGATTGAATTCTGAATGTCCATAAAGCTGACAAATCACTAAAAGTGCTGTCCATTAATCACCACTCTGACAGTTTAATCATCCTAAGCACTGGTTTTGAATTGGACTTGGAAAAAGCCATAGTAAGAAAAAAAAAGAAAAAAACTAAAGTTAGAAGTAATAAAGGTTATGAAATAATATTGCGTAAGTGCTTAAGACCAATCCAAGAATATGTAGTACTTTGTATTTAATCATATCCTGATGTAACTATCACTATTTTCTGCTGTATTATTGAATTGTGGTTTGTCATACTTGTACTTTGCTTGAACAAAAGTTATTGTATTTCTTGCTCTTATTGTATTACTTGTATTGTAACACTTGAAATGTATTTGCTTACGATTGTAAGTCGCCCTGGATAAGGGCGTCTGCTAAGAAATAAATAATAATAATAATAATAATACCAGTTGCCCACATTGAAATATCTGTTTAGCAGGAGGGAACCCTTCTAAATGTTTCCCATAGTAAAAGCACAGTGTAATAAAGCAAAGTGAAAGCATAGACGAGCATTGTAAAGCACATTAAAAAAAGGAAACCATTGGTTAACAAATTACAAGCACAACAGAATATCAATTCAAGGCCCCAGAGATTAAGCAACATGTATACATTAGAAGTTTTCTTTTTGGTACCAGTAGGACCCAGGCTGCTATTTGCTATCTGTAGTAGCTATGGTACTGATAACCGTATGTCAGTGTTGGCTCCTATTATCACAGCTGGCAGTTAAATTGTTGTAAACACTACCTGCATAACTAATGATTTTGTGAAATATTTTAAAGGTTGTATTCTAAATTGTTGTTCAGTGTGGCGGGGTGGCCTCAGTGGAAGTGTATTTCAATTGAGGATTGCCATTGATCTGTACCTGAAAACTGTCATAGGGTTAAACAATATCTAAAAGCACATACAAAAAATATCTGCACCGGAAAATCTGTGCTTCAACTTTGTGCATTCATTAACACAAAGACTGTGTCTTAACCACTACTGTGATCTTGATAAGGCTACAGATGGATATTTGGGTAACAATTGAATTTAGGTATCCGTTATAAGTGATTATAAACAATCTATAGACACGTCTGTTTTTTTTATATGGGCTGCTTTGCTTTTGCAATTGTTTTTGTTTTGCTATTGTTAATCACTTAGTGGCATATTCTCAAAGGAGTTACATGCCTTGTAACAGTATTTACATGCGTCAAGAAGAGTTTACGCGGGGTCGGAGCTGCTATTCGCATTCTGGGAAGAGAGTGAGAAAAGCGCGCACACATCTGGAGCACAGATACGCGCTTCAGGGCGCGCAGGATTAAAAGTAGGCGTGGATTAGCTAAAAATAAGCGTACCCACAGATACTCGGAAGATATTCGCATTCTGAAATGGCAAAAAACGAGGAGACGCCACTAGTAAACTACTCGGCCTGAGAGCAGGAGTAAGGGGCACGTAGGAGCTTCAGCCTAACGGCCATGAGCAGTAAACACAGACAAAAACTCAAACGCTATGTGAAACAGTTGTTAGTAATAATAATAATAATAATAATAATAATAATAATAATAATAATAATAATAATAATAATAATAATAATAATAAAAAATGAATAGAATCTGTGTTGTCTGTTGATTTATTTTATAGCAATGTATATGTTTACTTCTGTTTTAAATTGATTTTGGCATTTGTTTTTCGGAACAAGCAAAAAAAAAAAATCCTGTTCATTCGTTCCTCCAGTGAAGCTGCTGCAGTTGCCTACTGAATATGATCAAGCCCTATACACAGGGATCCTTTTGTTCTTCTCCAGGTAAAGTCAGCCATCATCATATTACAAGCCAACATGCTATATTTGTCACCGAGCCAAGGTCTAATTACAAAACTAAGGTAGGGGTGTTATTATTATGATCAACTAAAGTGTGCGGTGTATCAAGTGTATCCATTTTTTACAAGCTCTAATATGCCTGCTTAACTATGAAACATTGTTTTTTTTAACTGGAGGGTTGCATTATATCTTCACATAATGGTGCAAAAGTACTATGAAACAAAACTACACGATTTCTTAGCCGGAAGAAGCCACTTGTTTTGTATTCAAACGTTGCCAATTGTGTGAAATCAACAGAATATTTTGGGAGTGTTATGTTCACCCTTCTGTGAGTGATGGCGTTCACTTTGCGTACCTGCAATTACATTGTTGATGTGCTCTTCTGTGTAACTATAAAATTAAATATATCACATTGAATTTAAGATGTTACAAAATAGTGCTGGGTTTGTTTTTTGTGGGGGTTTTCTAGCATTGCTGATACAATACTGTAAGATCCTCCACAATTTATTTTGATTTATGTATTTAACCTACTTCACTTATTCAGCATACTTTCAGCGAAGTATTATTTTTTTGTCCAGACTTATGTTTGTTGTTAAAAGGAAATTTTCTTTCGATCTTTAAAACAAATGTTATTGCTCAAATTGTAGTTGACATGTTAAATACTGTTAGCTGTGTGAGAAATGCTAGTCAAACGCAAACGGGCATATTCACTTGGCCATTCAGAGGCGTGTCTCTGTTCAAGCCATATTTGCATTCCAGAGTGTGCGGAGCAGCAATCCCCACCCACAGCCAGCTACGCGGCAGAGTTATTCAAACACTTTAGCTTGTGATACGGTGTTGTAATTAACAGCCTGTAGGTAAAGTGTATCTGCAAGGACAGCTTTCAGTTCTAGTACATCAGATGCATGTTCACCATTTAGGTCTTGCAAAACAAATACAATGTGTAACCCATACTGATCTTGGGCATCAGTCGACTCGTCAGTGAACACTGACAAGCAACCAGAATGTTTTACCAATTCAATAATCTCCTGCTTGTGATACTCGGCAACTTTAGGTAAGTATTCATGTCTCAGCTGGACTGATAAAGGAATCACTTCATGTGTCAAGGTGCTCGTGTCACGTGTGTGGGTAGCCGCTGCTTAGGCAATACAGAGAGACATGGGAGTTGGAGTTGAAACGCCGGCACAGGCACGCGGGATTTATTAATACAAAATAAAGTAAATAAACAAAGAGGTCATGTGACATTACCAGCGTTGGTAACGCACAGAGGACACATACAGCAAGCTGTACAAAAGGCAAAATAAAACACAGTACAAAAACTACAAATAAAAGGTGCCACACAGGGCGAGCGCCAGCCTTATAAACGAGGTGTCCCGCTCCAGGAACCTGCTCCACTACGTAACCCTCGCTATAATTAAATGTTTCACACCTCCAATGTTTGCCCCTGTGAATTGCTCGAGAGGATTTTTTTTTTTTTTTAAGTAATAGCATTGTACAGTGCACTGTAGCTGTGGACTTAGATATTTAATGTCTTTTATAAAATATTAACCACGTTGATGGTTTTAATTATGATTCCCACCCCACTCTTCCTCAGGGAATGAACGCTGTTGATTTAAGAAATGGAAGTTATTACTCTTCCTGTAAATCAAAGAAAGAAATAGATTATCTGAATAAAAGCAAATTAAAAAATGTGGACCTTGTACCTCATACCTATAAAATGGACAGTGTAGATTTAAATTAAAGTATCCTGTGTCCTTCAGGCCTTCAAAGGTAAGTGCTAGTGAATATTGCATGAGAGTTATATTTCACTTTTTATTATGTAGGGATATTGGAGCACCCTCGCTATACATTACTTGGGATCACTATCCCTTAAACTAACCTACTTATGAGCCGGTATTCAAATGACGACTCCTGCTGCTTCATACAGCCTTGGCTGGGCATTGCCTTCAAAAGCACCGCTTGCAGTCTCAGGGTTGCATAGCTGTAGTTCCTGCAGAGCAGACACTCTCCTGAGTATACACACCTCCCCTCTGTAGCATGGCGGTGCAGTCACCCAGAGCGATCTCCATCGGATGTTTTTAAATTGACGATTGCCCTGCCACACTCAACCATTTGCTACACTCAGTGAAGAATTTACGTAGCTTGTGGTTGTCCAGTTTTTCAAGAGAGATATTTGCGCAAACAAACGCCTCTGTCAGGTCAAAATGTAATGTGTTTCGTGCTTTGCGGTTTTCAGTGGACTTTTGGAACATGGAAGTCACTGTTTTTTGTTTTTTCGCAAGGAAGCAGTCGCAGTACTGCTCTTGATTTCCGCCTTTCTCTTTCGATGAATACTTCAATCTAAATGCCTGTCAACAACTGATTCTCGGTAGTGATATAACTTTGCAGGACGTACAGAAGAGCTTACCTCCATCGCTATGAAAATCTCCTGCTGGATACTGCTTTACGTGATCTGCTGCAGACACATTTTTAGCCTTTTTAGAGACATCCATTTTCTTTACAGTGTGTAGTGTTTTAATTTCCCGCCTATGTGCATGGCGAATAGTACACGCAGGCAAACAGCAGAGCTGTATAGTTTCGTTAAGTTGATTTTTTTGTATGAAATACAAATAATAATTATTAAATAATTTATTTGTATTTCTTAAGAATATTGTAAACATATTGCGGTATTGGGCTAATTTCACAATTTCCGCACAGCCCGTGAAATCGCGATTTACACAGGGCCTTAGTCATGAGGTGATTTTCTACAGTATGTGCAGTGCACTGCGGTTATGGTGACCTATGCATTCCTGGTACTGACACTTAAAAGGTGTTATTTATATTAAATTAGAAATTAGACCCTGATGTTGATGTGGAATAGATATCTACAATCATCTAAAAGGGTTATACATGTTACAAAGTAGCTATACTTTGTATGCTTAGTGTTTTATTTGTGTAACTCACAGTCTGCGGCTTGATGTTTAGCTTTCACACTCACACACATTACTCACTAAATTATGCTGGCAAGGAGTAAAAAGCATGTGAGCTCCAGCAGTGCTAAACAACATCGTAATCGATAAGCAACATGCATTCTCCCTTTCTAAACGTAGTACATGAGACCAAGAAAATAGTGCACAAAATGAAGAAATCCTTCTGAATCTACTGTATGTAGGCAGCGTATGAATGCCCCAGGACCCAAGAAAAATAATGTAGCATTCATAAATAAACAATGTACCACCCACCTCTTTCACTGTGTGATACCAGATATAATTTTAAACTGAGAGTCTGCTCTAATAGTTTTAACAAAATGTACAGGTACAGTGCATAGCACAGATAAGCAATCGTGTACACTGAACTATTGGCTCAGCTAATTTTAAGAACAGAAGAATAGAGCCACAATTATTCAAGGTAATTCCTAACCTCGTAACAGCTCCTGTCTATTGCGTTTCAGAACAAGAACTGCCATTCCACTAGGGTGTAGGGAACCTGTTCATATATTATGAATACAGGCTACTGGGCAACATTTTTTGGTAAAAAAGAATAGCAAACCAGCACAATTGTCCCTGCAAAAATACTGTAATAGACTTTTGTAAGGGTAGGTCCATACAATATTAATGTACATATTTACGATCTCATACACACATACATTTATATGCAGATACAGTGTAAAAGCAATACCATTTACTACATGCAGTGTGTGGTCTGAAGTATTTAGTCTATCCTGTTGAACTGAGTCCCAATCAGAATGACTACACTGTTAATTCTGCTTGGCTGTAATTAAATGTTTCACACCTCCAATGTTTGCCCCTGTGAATTGCTCGAGAGGATTCATTTTTTTTTTTAAGTAATAGCATTGTACAGTGCACTGTAGCTGAGGACTTAGATATTTAATGTCTTTTATAAAATATTAACCACGTTGATGGTTTTAATTATGATTCCCACCCCACTCTTCCTCAGGGAATGAATGCTGTTGATTTAAGAAATGGAAGTTATTACTTTTCCCATAAATCAAAGAAAGAAATTAGATTATCTGAATAAAAGCAAATTAAAAAATGTGGACCTTGTACCCCATACCTATAAAATGGACAGTGTAGATTTAAATTAAAGTATCCTATGTCCTTCAGGCCTTCAAAGGTAAGTGCTAGTGAATATTGCATGAGAGTTATATTTCACTTTTTATTATGTAGGGATATTGGAGCACTCTGTTTTATATAACACTTTTGGCGATTTATATTTTAAACATGCTTTTCTGTATATCAAAATGTAATTTGCAGGTAGCGAGCCCTAATCAGAAAGCTTTACTGTAGCTCATGATTCATTTAAAGGATTACATAAAGCCTGTAATGTATTATTATTATTTTATTTCAATTTTGTATACGGATGTAACTGTTCTAGACTATAAGAAGCCAAGAAGTGTACATTATTTTACTGGAATTACCTGTTGACAGATTTCTTGTAAACTCTGTTTTTTCTGTTAAGTGCAGTTTGTGATAGTTGGAGATTAAACAGTGGTTCGTGTTATACATTATTTAATCCCTGAATGACATATTCACAATACTGTATAACACAATAACAAATAGATTTGGAGAAAAAAAAAAAAAAACACTGTAAAATGCTGCAGTATTGAACATTTGACTGTGTGGTTTATGAGCCCAGGGTAACCATTTCTAAGATCATGCTACCCAGATTTACTCCACAGCTAAATGAACATTGACTTGTCATGTAGACTGTGAAATTCTATAATGCATTCAAAGTAGTGCAGCATCAGCTTGATACAGAGTATTCTACTATTACTTAAGTTCTGAACCAGAACATTTTCGTTTTACCATTTAATAATGTGAGCAATCATTCATATTTATTTTGGTTCTTATATTCCTGGAATACTGTGATTAAGGTGCTTTGACCTGGGTTCAAACCTTAAGTTCAGAAATTGGTAATTAGTTCTAGTTGCCAGCCATAGACACGTGTAACCATAGGCTAGATCAGCCAAAATGTCTTTATGTCAGTAAGTGTCAAAGCCATCTAGTGATCTCCTGCTCTGTATTACTAGCAATACAAAAGGAAACTTGGTCCACAGTTGGTGTTCAATAGAAGGTGCTGGCTGTTAGTAACATAAAGAAACAGGCTGACCTATGTAATGTTTTCTAGGGTGGGCAACTAGAACAGATGAGCAGCTTCTGAACTCAGGCCAAAGAACCACTTAGAATGATTGACAGCATCATTTAGACACTTTAATACTCTTAAGCGCATCCTTTTGTTTTCAAGAATCACTTAAGGGTGTAATAAGGAAAAACAAATGAAGTTTATTTACAGTATGTCTAAACGGTTAAAGGTCTCTCAAATATCGAAGAGTGCTGTTGATTAAGAAACTGTTTTTGGTAAAACAACCATACATGTATGCACACTTAGGCATACGGTATGTGTGCTCCGGATGGTGCTGCTGTGTATTCTAACACAGGTATCTCACGACAACCCCTGACCACTCATGAACTGAAGCAGAAACTAAAAAGCTGATTACAGTAGGCCAAAATACCTTGGGTTTTGGGAAAGAGTCCCCTGGATCTTGCAGGAATGGGCCACATACTGTATTTTCATTTTATTTTTTACAATACAGCGTGAACATTATTGCCTATCACTTGATCGTCTATCACATGTGATTGTCTTGTTTCTGAATATGCAGCCCCTGTGCCTTAGGAGAGGCAGCTGTGGGACAGTCAGAGAGGCAGGATGTCCTAAACTATTACTGTACAGTTTTTGTGTGGTGCAGGTCACTGCATGGGGCATCCTTTTTCTTTCCATCATTCTGCCTCACTTGTTTGGGATGCTTCCAGCTGTAGGCATCACCAGGATGCATGAAAGAACTGGGGATTAAGGGGAATGTATGCATTCTGCAATGCATTTGGCTGATCAAAAGAAACTGGGTTGTCTGCTTTTGCTTGTGTAGTTAGTGCACAAGCAAAGTTGTCTTTGGCAACTTCTTGGCTTAAATCGGAGAGCAGTTTTGAATTATTGATGTCTTTTTGGATCTTTTGTATCTCTGGTAAAGCAAAATAGAAAAAGCAAGGACAGATTTACATTTCGCTGACTTAATATAAGGGTTTTCTGAAATGGAAATGTTATAGTTTGAGAATATTTTTCCATGCCTCTGAAAATTCCATTTCACCCTGCATTGCTTCTACATATTTCTGTAAAATGTTGTTGAATTTACTGTGTTTGAAATACAGATGGTACATTAAACAATATTGATTCAGAGGGGCACTGAGGCATAACCAGATTCATCTTGATTGTCATTAGTGCAGGTAACACATTGACATCTTTGTTCTGTACACATCTCCACAGGCAATCACCCGTGGTTTGACCTCCTTGGTTTTAAACAGTGTGGTAGTGTGAAGTCACAGCATGCAACTACCTTAACTGGATATCTGAAGTTGTGTATCTAATAAGAACAGTGTATATTTAAACAGAAGCAGTATGTAAACAAAATATGATGAGATTACAGATAACTGCATTCCTCGTTAGAGCAATCTTCACAGAGATGGTGTAATATTTTATAAAAGTGATCATATTGGTCCTTTCTGATATATAGTTCTCCACAGCTGACATACTTAATTGTATCAGTGTGGTCCAGTGGTTAAAGTCCAGGGCTTGTAACCAGAAGGTCAGTGGTTCAAATCCCACCCTGCCACTGACTGACGCACTGTGTGACTCTGAGCAAGTCACTTAACCTCCTTGTGCTCCATCCTATTGTAAGTGACTCTGCATATAATGCACAGTTCACAGCCTACCTCTGTAAAGCACTTTGTGATGGTGGTCCGCTATATAAAGATATTATTATTATCAGAAATCCAATGGCAGTTTGCTTTGGTTTTAGGCAACTGTTTAGACAACATAAATATATAAAGTACATACAACACATTGCTTTGAGAAGTTAAGTTTTTAATTTCTGTTTGTATGACTGCGTTAGTTTTTCAGTCCTGTAAAGTTTTTTTTTGAGATTTAAGAATTAAATTTTAAAAAATGTGATACTGCTGAGTCTTTAGACTGACTTTAGATGTACAGTAGCCGTATATTGGTTGTAATTTTAGCTACTGTGTTTAATCAAATACTATATAGTAGTACAGGTGAAAAGACTTGCTCATGATGTATTTTATTCTGTTCTCTTTCAGAAATAAGCAGAGTACGGAAAGACATGTACAACGACACATTAAATGGCAGCACAGAGAAGAGAAGCTCAGAATTACCTGACGCCGTGGGGGCAATTGTACAGTTACAAGAAAAACTTTATGTGCCTGTAAAAGAATATCCAGACGTAAGTATGCAGGCCTGTTCAGTGGTTGCAGGCATGGAGAAAAATACTGCTAAATACATGTTGGTATTAGATATCAATTATACCAAATAATAATAAACCAAAAAAAAACATTGTATATTTCAAAAGGTTTGTTTTTGCTATGTTAGGCTCACATATTCATGTTCTTTCTTCTCAGCAGTATAATCACAGTATCTTAAGGCTGCCAGTGGGATACTGTATTAATACAGTTTGTGAAAAACAAAGATCCCACACTCATTACTCCAAAACTTTACTATGTGCTGAATGCACATACAGTAGTGTCCTACTGAGAGCCTTTAGGGATGTTTGAAGTAACACTTTACAAAATGTGCTCGCTCCAGGCAAGGGGGCTTCTGTAAGAGGAAACCTTTACTGGCTATTAGAAGCTGGAATATTCGGTTGGAATATTCGGTACTGTAGGGATGTATGTGTTAAAAGAGAGATATTTATCACATGGTTTAATATGGGGACTTGCTAATTGAAAGGCTTTGTTAATCTGTTTTTTAATGGGACCAGTCAATTAATTGTACATAATAAAAGGAGACGTTCTAAATCATACACAGTTTTGGGGTGAGATAATAGAGCTGCGTTGATTTCAGGTTTTACATTATGCACCGTGGTTTGCTTCTTTGATCATACTGAACAAAAGCTGGCTTGACATTTTGAAAACTGGATTGTTTGGAGTGTAATCTGAGAATGCACTGTGAGGGAGTTTTCTGCTCGGATATACAGCATATCATACCATCCTTAATATGCTGTTATACGTTGAACAAAAGGCTTCAACAGAAAAATATAGATTGCCGATTTCATGCAAATTCTTGTCTTGATAGTTTTGTAATGTGCACATTGATCATTGTTAAGATGTGTTCAGTAAGGGCTGCCTGTTTCTTTAATCTCTGTAATAATCAACCCCATCGCATCCTTACTTAAGCCCCTTTTACACAAGGGAGCAGAGCAAGCTCAGGTCAGATTGATCCCAATTAACTTGTGCCATTACTATCATTCCTTCTAAAACAGCAGTAATCTTGACTTTACAAGGACATAGACATTGATTAGGATTATAGACTTATGCTTTGGGAGAGCCTCCATAGAATCTCTACAGCTGGATCCTGAGATAAGCTTTACAACATTTATATATATTGATAGATATAGATATAGAAATATATTTTAAAGGTCAGTAGGCATTCACCTTGACTGCAGAATTGGGTAACATTAGCAAGAGAGTTACAGTATCAATACAAAATCCATATTGGTGAGTCATGTTAGAGTGCATTGCAATTTGGTTTGTAAGTCGCTATTGTTTGCATTGATTAGTCATGGATGAAATGTCAAAAAGCACAGTATCATCCTGTAAAGTTATCCAGTGTTGTACTGCACTGTTGTACATCTGCAAGGACCATTTCTTCTTTACTGTCAGAGAACAGCGCTGGACATCTGTTTCCACTCAGCTGGTGATCTCTGTTTGCCAGCCCATTCAATACTTTTAAGGAAAACTGAATTTAAAAACCACACAGTACAGTATATAATAAAGCCAGACTGTTTACAGTTGTTTAAATGTTGTTTATTGAGGTTAATTTAAACAGTTTACTTTTTTTTCTTCACATTGTGCTGTACAGTACTGGAAATGCCATTCTTTTCTTGCGTAGCAAGATCATCACTACATGTTTGTTAGCAAACAGACTTCTTAAATAGCTATCAAGGCAAATGTTATCTAAATTGAAGTAAGTTCATTAGATTTCTTGAAAGCCTAACACAAATATGTTGGTTACTTAAGGTAGCTTTCCCCCAGACATTTCACAAATCCATGTGTTTTGCAATGTGGTTTGCCATAAAGACATAGCAAATTGTCTAAGCTTATGGGTAACCCTTGCTGTACATAAGGGGAAATCCTTATGTTGCATTGCCATTAAGGAATCAAATAGAGATTTTCATTTAAAATTTTCATTTAAGACCTGAGACATTTCCTCACTGACCTGACAGCCTTGTTCACTGATGATCTATGTGTTTGTGCTTTCTTAACTTAATTCCATCAGAT
Source organism: Acipenser ruthenus (assembly GCF_902713425.1). NCBI lineage: Eukaryota > Metazoa > Chordata > Actinopteri > Acipenseriformes > Acipenseridae > Acipenser > Acipenser ruthenus. The sequence goes on along the minus strand of NC_081193.1, from coordinate 83,582,899 downwards.
TGTCACTATAGCTATTCCATTCGATTTCCCCATTAATTGAAATGTACTCAGAAACCTACCAAATGGAAAATGGTATTAAACTATTAAGCTGACAAGAGTTCAGATCCTTAAATATGTGTTGCTGGTACAGTTCCCAAAGTGAAATGCCATGCTTTCTTTCAATGTGAAATATTGCGTCGCATGTAAAGTTACTTTTTAAATAAGGTCTAATTTTTCTAACCAATAGCAAACTGACGTATCATGTAGCATATTATTAATATTACTGTTAATGTTTAATGCCATAAAGACAGTGAATCCTAATCCATGGAGCTTAGCAATTGCTAGCAAATGCATTGAATTCTTATATTTTTATAATTCCAGCCCAGTCTATGTAAACTTGGTCTTTTCTACTTTGAATTTGACTATCTTTCTCTATCATGACAGACTTGGAATTGGAGGCTTTCTGTAGTTCTAGGGAAAAGACTACAGCCCCCAGTAGCTAATTCCTACGCATTTTACCCAACTCTGACCCATGCTTGAGGTCGCACCTCCATTGGTGGCAGCTCCCCCACACTTGAAGGCACTTGAAACTATTCCTACCGTCACGATTCACTATGCAAGTCTCACATATTCAGTTTTGAATGAAGAACATGTTATAGCAAACTTGACAGTTTTTGTGCCTTGCTTTCATGTAGTCTGTTGCTGTTTTAATTCCAAGTTCGTTTCACCTCTATCTTTGGGGTCAAAGCATGTCACTAAAAAAGCATGTCACTAAAAAAGCATGTCACTAAGTGGCATTGCAGTGCATGTCAGTCATTAGGGGAAGCAGCTGATTAGCACTCCAGGTCCATGTAACCAGAGATTTCTTTTGTCTTACGTTTGTAAAGTGTTTCTTTAATAACTGCACACATCAAACCTACGGATCTGCAAGACAGGTAAAATGTATGTTTTTTTTTATTTTTTATTTTCTAGAGCCACTTAAAACATAGTCCTAGGTATTACTTCAATCAGTAAAACACTGGAGTTTTTTTTAATGATCTAAATACCGGTAAACAAAAAAAAAAGTACTGTATACATTTTAGGCCACGGGTATTTAGATCTGACACTTTTAAGATGATTAAAATAAACCCTAGCTTCTTATACAAATATCAAGCATTTAACATGTATCTGCTCCGTTTTCCAGGGTAGAATTCATAACATCTTTGAAAAGCAAATCCCCATTCAGTATTTGTATTGTGAAGTTGCAGTTGCCGGTTGAATTTAGTGAATGTACGTATACCATATGAATTTGAATGGATTTTATGATATTAAGGGAGTACAATAAGTGAGCCCCTCAAAGGAAACAACAAGCGGTAATGATATAGTTTAATGGCAGTGGATTTAAACCCACTGCTGTTTAGATCATTATAACAGACCTCAACAACAAATACATTACCAGGATTGTGTCTTATACTTCTATCTTTAAATGGCCCTCGGTGTATACAGCTATAGCCAAAAGTTTTGAATTCCCCTTCAATTTTATGAAGACATAATAAAATGAGACATAATAAAAAATAAAAAATAAACTATATGACCATCATTTAGATCTTTTATTTGACATCATGTAATCAAAGAAAATACAAAAAAGATATTGCAAAAGTCTACCGGAAACAATAATAGTAGTATTTAGATTTTGAAATGCCATTTTTCAGTTGTGGTCAGTTTTTCGTTAAGTATATGCAAAAAACTACAAAGTGGTGTGTCATTTCAATATGTTAAGGTAACATTAGTCAACAGGTTTCATTCGACTTTATAAAGCAAAATTAGTTAATCCTATAGGGTGATGCAAAACTTTTGGCCATAGCTGTACAGTCAGTTCCTCTGAGAACACGTCGCCGTGACCATTGTACTGTGGTTTCTTTTTAGAATAAATGGCCTGAATGGAATTACATTACTGACTCCCCCACAAGCTCTTCAATGGTAGGGTTAAGGAGAATCAGCCATCTGTTTGTAACCAGTTTCCACCTGTATGAACAGGTTGCAGCCCTCGTCTCTGGTATGCATCAGGTTCAGTGCACAGCGACTCTCCCAAATGGAGCATTTCAAATACAAACCCAAAGATAAGGCCATGCTTATTCCCATGAGTACTCCACGTTTGAAAAGAGGATGAACTTGTATCGGCATTAGCAGTTCAGCATGCATGAGCAAGCATTCCAAAGCTTGAAAGCTTCCAGTCTTTGAGCTACCTCGAAGTTATGTTTATGTTATGTTTATTTTTTAAGCCACAGAAAACCAAAAAAATATATAGAAAATCAAAGTTAGACCTCAAAAGAAAATTACGCAACTTTTTTTTTCTATAATTATTATTGCAATGTATTGCCTTGAAAAAAAAAAAAGCTGAAACATTTTCGGCAATTTATGCCATGAGCATCCTGATAATGTAGTCAGCTTGGTAATTGCAAGAGGCCTGTTAGCACTGATTAATTCTAAACTGCGAGCTCTTCAAGCCCTTTTGCGGCACTTTTGGTAAATTTGAAGAACTCTGTAATTATCACATCCAAAGCACGGTGCCCTCCGAGTATTTGAGGGGAGAGGGGGGCGGCTGGGAGGTGGAATCAGAGTCCAAGAAGAGCGATAAACAGCTTGTGCATGCATTCTGGACAGCTTGTTTGAAAAGCGTTACTTAATCTAACTTGTTGATTAACTCAGGAATTACCTTTGCAATGTGAAGTTGCTTGATAAACTGTGATCAGTATAAATAATATACATTTCTCAGCCAAAACAGTATATCGTAGAAGAGACTCTCAGCAGCCCTGGAAAAAAAAATCCACTATAGCCCTCCTTTCCAGTCCATATTTACTATATATATATATATATATATATATATATATATATATATACACACATACACAGCTATGTACAGCTTGGATCACCTAGAATTTTAGGACTGAGACACAATTAAACAAACAAACTATATGAACATAATTTAGGTATTTTATTTAACATCATGTAATCAAAGAAACTACAAAATTATATCGCAAAAGTCTACCGGAAGCCATAATAGTAGAACAGTATTTCATGTTAGATTTTGAGCTGTCATATTTCTCCATTTGTATCAGTTTTTCATTAAGTATATGGATATGGAAAACTACAAAGCGGTGTATAATTTTAATATGTTAACCAGGTTTCATTAGAATCTATGAAGCAAAATGAGTTCATTATTATTATTATTAGGTTATTAAGCAGACGACTTTATCCAAGGCAACTTACAGAGACTAGGGTGTGTGAGCTATGCATCAGCTGCAGAGTCACAACAACGTCTCACCTGAAAGACAGAGCACAAGGAGGTTAAGTGACATGCTCAAAGTCACACAGTGAGTGAGCCAGGATTTGAACCAGGGACCTCCTGGTTACAAGCCCTTTTCTTTAACCACTGGACCACACAGCCTCCATTTTATAGGGTGATTCAAAACCTTTGGACAGTGCAGTATACTGTGGCTGTACCAATAATTAACTTTGTCTCTGAATACTTCTTAATGTCCACTGGGTAGACAGGGCTTCGATTTAATGTCTGTCTGGAGGATTGGTCTAGCTTACTGGCTGCCCCTGGTTTTCCTTGGAGGTCATTAGGTCCAAGTTGCTTAGCTTCACGTGTTGAAGCAGAACCACATCACACTTGAAACACAGCATGGAAGAGGTTGCAACAGCAAAGCATATCATGTTGCCTGGTCATTGTCAGAAGGGAAGCAGATACTTTGAGCAAACAACTGATGAGTTGTATTTATTTTAAAATGGTGATTGCAGCAATTTGAAAGAAGCAAATGTCTCATTGTGCAGCTATTATGAAGACACTGAAATACTGGTGTTGGATTTGTATTAATATGGTAAGTATTTCTTATTTTCTGTAATTGTATTTAAAATTGATATGTAACACATATGGTAAACAGCAATTCACCATTCATCAAATTATATTCTGCCACTACTCAGATTACAGTTATAATGTTATACCAAACAGAAATAGACCATCTTCACTCAGTGTACCCTTTTACCAACGATATTGATATTAATCATCATTTTAGGACCGGTATATAAAATTGCAACAACTATTACAGCAGAAATGAGAACATCTTACATAAATGCAAATTTATACCAAATGCAAATACTATTTAAGGTTATTTCTTTCTTTCTGGGTTATACAGTATGACAGCAGTAATAATTAGTCTTTTAAATGGCCCACATTAATACCATATTAAAAATGTACAGTAACACAGTATTTGCAAATGTAATGTCTGGATGATTAAATATTGTGCTGAATAAGGGGGTTGTGATGCAGTGCACTTTACTGTTGTCTGTAGGAATCAGAGATTGTGCAGGTTGGCGGCCCCAGGACTAGTATGCAAACATGCAGGGGAAACTTGTTTGTAGCCACCAGCTATGAGTGTGTTTCTTACTGCATGGGGACTTCCCCCGGAGCTGTCTTTCTGGGAGCAAGTTCTGTGTTGAGCAGCCTTAATAAAGTACAGCAGGTACCTAAAACGCATCCTAGTGTTATTGCACCCCCATTCAGGATATGCAAGTATTTCAAATAATATAATAGATATATAGAAGAACATTTGAGAATACTTTGTTTTTTTCAATTTGGCTACAAAACGTCCAAGCCCTTTCAGCCTTTTCCACCCTGCATTCAAAATGAACATGCCACTTGGCAGCTTCAGATTCGCCATGCCACAGTGAAGGTTCTGTGCTGGAGCACCGGGGTTAATGAATGTTGTGATTCCTTTCCTTTGGCCTTATAGCGCAGGCTGTTTTAAATGATTTCCTCTCCAAGTGTTTGACATTGTTTTAATTGAATGAATCTGCAGAACTGGCAAGATAAATCAACAGAGAATGAAACTGTAATGAAATGCAAACAATATTAACTTAGAAATTGGTTGCAGTAGACAAAACAGCTGGCTGTGATTAATTATTTTTTCATTTCCCTGTGTAGTCGGCGTAAGAGAGGAATGACCTTGGTTCAACATGGGAAATGCATGATAGTCGCGCCTGTTCTGCAAGATATTTTTGTGATGGAAGGGGATGACAGATACCTATATTTCTTTTTTTCTTGAGGCATTGAGTTCATTATTATCAAATTAATTTGGACAGATTTGTACAATTAACACCTACAGTTAGGTGTTAGAAAACCAAGTACCTTAACAAATGTTAATGATAAAAATGTTCTCTAGTTGTCAGTGTCAGTGGAATACAGTGCCTATAGGAAGTATTCACCCCCCTTGGACGTTTTCACAGTTTGTTGTGTTACAACCTGAAATCTTGATGAATTTAAATGGGATTTTTATTTCCTTCGATTTACACAACCTACTCAACACTTTCAATAAACAAATCAATTAAAAATAAAAACCTGAAAAGTCTTCATTAGATAAATATTCCCCCCCTTTGCTATGACACTCCTAAATAAGCTCAGGTTTAACCAATTGCCTTCAGAATTCACACAATAAGTTAAATGGAGTCCATCTGTGTGCAATAAAAGTGGTTCACATGATTTCAGATTAAATACATCTGTCCCTGTAAGGTCCCACTGTTGGGTAGTGCATTCAAAGCAAAGCTACTACCATGAAGGAGCTTTCAAAACAACTCCAGGATAAAGTTGTGGAAAGGTACAGATCAGGGGAGAGGTATAAAAAGATTTCAAAGGCATTGAATATCCCTTGGAGCACAGTCAAGTTGATCATTAAGAAGTGGAAGGTATACGGCACCACCCAGAATCTGCTAAGAGCAGGCCGTCCTCCCAAACTGAGCAGCCAGGTAAGAAGGGCATTGGTCAGAGAAGCCAGCAAGAGGCCAATGACAACTCTGAAAGACCTACTGCGTTCCATGGCTGAGATGGAAGAAACTGTCCATGTGTCAACAATAGCTCAGGTACTCCACAAATCTGGCCTGTATGGAAGAGTGGCAAGAAGGAAGCCATTTCTGAAAAAAGCCCATGTAAAATCCTGCTTGGAATTTGTAAAAAGGCATGTGGGAGACTTTGAAAAGATGTGGCAAAAGATTTGTTATGTCTGGCACAAACCCAACACAGCACATCACCCAGGTAACACCATCCCTACTGTGAAGCATGGTGGTGGCAGCATCATGCTATGGGGATGATTTTCATTTCACTAGGAAGCTTGTCAGGGAAGAGGGCAAAATGGATTGAGCTAAATACGGGCAAATCCTTGAGGAAAACCTGCTTCAGTCTGCAAAAGACCTAAGACTGGGACGGAGATTCACCTTTCAGCAGGACAATGACCACAAGCACACAGCCAAAGCGACACTGGAATGGCTTAAAAACAAGAAAGTGAATGTCCTAGAGTGGCCCAGTCAAAGCCCGGACTTGAATCCGATTGAGAATCTGTGGCAAGACTTGAAGATTGCTGTCCACTAACAATCCCCATCCAACTTGATAGAGCTTGAACAATTTTGCCAAGAAGAATGGGCGAATATTGCATGATCCAGATGTGCAAACCTGGTAGAGACTTACCCCAAAAGACTCACAGCTGTGGTTTTGACTCAGGGGGGTGAATACTTATCTAACCAAGACATTTCAGTTTTTTGTTTTTTTTTCATTAACTGTTGTTTCACAATAAAAATTCTCTTGCCTCTTCAAGGTGTTGAGTAGGTTGTGTAAATCAAAGGAAAAAAATCCCATTTAAATGCAGCAAGATTTCAGGTTGTAACACAACAAACTGTGAAAACGTCCAAGGGGGGTGAATACGTACTATAGGCACTGTATAATACATCATCATGCATGCATTCCAACTGAGTGTACGTATAAATTAGCATCACTGTAATGCATTGTGCAGTCATTCTAACAATATTCAAAGGAGTAGCATTTGAATAAATAACTCTTCTGATTATTTAAGAATTAAATTGTATACAGAAAATATTTAATTATATGCATTATTGGATTTTGTTTTTATGAGCTGTTTTAAAATAGTTTCTCATTTCTACAGCACAATGTAAGGAATCCTGTATTGCATTTGTATTATTTTTTAAATGTTATACAGTATATTCCTGCTGTGACTTAGAATCAAAGAGCGCATATTATATATCCTACATGATGTAAGTATCTGTACTTGTTATACAGGATTTGTCCTGATATCCTTTTCTTTCCCAAAGCAATACAATCTGAAGGCATCCAGTAAAGGAATTAGAACTGTGCGTTGTTAAAAGCCATGAAATAATTAACTCGCCTGTTTACTAGCTCTTGCTCATTTATCTTCATAATAAGATCATTCAGTGTAATTTAAAATCTATAGTGCCTACATTTTCAACAAATTAGTTTTGGTGCATTTTATTATAGATGGAGAAATATGCTTCAAGAGGATTGGATATGTTTACATTTTTAGATTAATACAGGTACCATATGCTTTGGTTTGTGTGACTTATACCCTTTGAGAGAGAGAGAGACAAAATAACACCTGCAGAACCTGATCTAGAACCGTTGATTGAAATACCTCCACCTTGTAAACACATGCTGATGTTGGCCTTTTATAACGGTCCCCCCCAATCAATTTGGGGGAAAATGCAATCTGGATCATTATAGAGGTAAAGGGCACACCCATCAATGTTAGAGACCTGAAATGTTAGTATGAAACTAGTGTTCTCTAAATGTCCAGCCCCAGGTGAGTAGTCTATATTGGATATTAATGCTTTTCTAAACAAAAGAACTGTTTTAACTGGATGAAAAAATAAGATAAAACATTCTGCTATTCGAAAACAGAAAATGAAATACTACTAATGTAGTGTGTGTCGACTGTACTGGTAACAAACATAATATTTTCACAAAGTACTCTATAGTATTTTTCCATATTGTGTAAATAATTTGTTTCCAGATGTGTATGTCACTTTTCTCACTGTAAATAATGTGTAAGCAAATGCAAGTTAATGCTATAGCTGCTGAAAAGCTGCTACCTAGTTACCTGTCATCTGCCTTGCTGTGTGTGTGTGTGCATGTGAGGACACAGGCCATGTGCCCATAATGTTTAAGATATTTCAAACATAAAAATGCAGCATTATTTCCTTTAGGCCCTGTAACTGTCATTATTGTATTATTGTGTTGACCTCCCCCAGGCCCCTCTGGACTTTAAGATAAGACATCTATAGTGTATGGGAGTCAATGCAAAGTCCTCATAAACACGATAAACAATACACGATAAATGTGCGTGTGTGTGTGTGTGTGTGTGTGTGCATGTACGTGAGTTCCTGTACCTCCCTGACTCTGCGGAGATGAATGGTGTTGTCAACATGTTGTGGAATGTTGACAGGCTGCGGCAGACAGGACACATGAGGCCTACACACAGAGATAGAAATAAATGAGATCAGGGCTAAATATACAGTGTGAGGTTTGTAATGTTCTAGCAACTGGCTTAAACCCTGCTGTTTGACGGTAAGAGAGCTGTGGCCTTAAAAAGGAAGAGAATGCATTGTGACTCTAAAAGAAGCAACTGGTGGACATATCAGTCTGCCCGATGACAGTTAAGGTCAAAACCCTTTTTTTGCTAGGACAAGTGCTCAGAGCCAGAAGACAATGCTTCTATTTCCATCGCATTTTCATAGCCCTTCGGTTTAGTTACACTAGACAGCTAGCTCCCTGTCGCAGCGCGTGAAACACTAAAAGACAGACACAAGAAAAATCACAATCCCACACTCATACCAAAACATGTCAACTGTCAGATTGGAGTCTGTTTTAATGATCTAACTAGCAGTGGATCTTGGTCAAGCATCAGTGGTATTCTGTATTTTAACCTTGGGAAGCCCAGTTCATTGTGTCATTATTGACAGTATCAATAGTCAGTGAGTCCCAGTGAAGCCTATAGAAATGATCCATTTATACGACATGTTAGGGGAATGTTGAGTAAATATTGTCTTCTTTCAGGCAATTTAAAGTCAGGTGAATGGAAATGAGAAATTTAAAGATCACTGTGAAGTAAAAAGCTTAAAGCATCAATTTCCCTAGAGAGGCGAACAGTCTGTTTCAATTGAATTAAACACTCTAAGTACACTAGACCCGAAGGAGCTGGTAAATTACTACCCATTGCTGATAACTGTTAGGTTGGCCTTTGCATACTTAAACTTACATGCAAGTGGCTTGTAATGTAACATTTCTCCAAAAAGCTCTTTCCTCTGTTATAGCACAGTAAAAGCATGATAGCATGGTAGAGCATGATTAACCATGGTAAAGCACAGTAAATGCATCATGGCCATATATAGTATGAGTGCACCCTGTTCGTGTTCAGTATACAGCACAGGGATTGCTTGACTAGAAATGGTGTTTCGATTAATATATTTGGATGTTGTTTTTATTATAGAGACCTGACAGGTTTCCTGCCTTTATGAAAGTACATGTATTGAATCTGGCACTGGGCCACATGCGTGAGACTTAATATAATTGTCTCCTATTCTGAGAAAATAAACGTATGTTTCTATATATATAAATAAATAAAAAAAAATTTTTAATGCTCCTACAGTATTGTGTATGTGTTTTGTATGAGGAAGGGGGAAGTGCTGCTTGCTGTGTGGCAGTGTTACATATTTAATTACATGCAGACACAGGCAGGTTTTAGGGATTACAGCAATTAACGGCACAACTTCTTTTCATCAGCTTTAATGAGACTGTAGAAGGCAGTTTTTTCCTCACACCTGCGAGTGTTTATTTGTTTTTCCTGTTTCGTTCTTAAGATACGCTAAACGCCCGCACTTCTTTTTTGGTCTTGTTTTAAAGTGCTTTTCCAATAGTAAGGCACAAGGGTTGAACTATTTCTATTAATAATGTTCATGCAGCCAAATGTGCCCTTTTCAACTCAGCCGGGTGACAAATGATTTATGTGACAGCTATCAAATTACTAAAACAACTCAGCGTCCTGTGTGTAAAAAAGACAATGTAATTCCAGCCAAATCTCTCTTGCATCACATGCCTCTGACAGGTTGAAATCCTGCTTTTATCCAGGTTGCCTGCCCACCCCATTCTTTTGCTAATCACACACAGAGAGTATTAGAACTGCGATTTTAATCGTACACCTCATATTAATTTGTGGGACCGTGGGATATTCCTTTGAGCTCTAATATCCTCTGACAAAAGGCAGTGCTTTTGTTACTGCATTACGCTTTTCTGGATAATGGAAATATTACACCTGGTTATTACGTTTGTGAAAGTGTTTTTTCTACTGTATGTGATTAGTGTTTGTCCAGCTGATCCAGTGAAAGACAGTAATTAAATGTTGTTACCGGAGGAGAGATGGAAAAAAAAAGCTATATGAAAGGTTTTGTGTTTTTTTTTTATTTTTTATGTATTAATCTTTATGGATGTTTATAATTGCATGCTGTAAACAAGACTGGGTTTTCCAAAATGTTTGGCACTGTCTCATAATAAGGGTAAGATTAAGGTGAAGAAGCTAAGAAAAATTAAATAATATAAATACATAAATAGAGGTTGCGTTAACGCAAAATATATCCATTGGATGGAAAAATATTGTCTTGCGTTCACTAGATGCACAGAATGGGAAAGAGATGCAGACATGCATATTCGTGTTACTCTATTACACTGCAGCAAAATGACCATAAAATACTTGCTTGTTTAATAAGAACTGTTCTGGAATATAACAGCATTGATTAATGTGCACTCCAGTCCTGTAGGTGGCAGCAACAAACCTCACATTTGGTTTAAGCAGCGATATTAAGAAGGATATTTAGGCCCTGTCCACACTACATAACTGTACTCCAAACCGTTCTGATTAATCCAGCTCAAATCGTCCACACTAAAGTACCGTTTCATGTTTAGTCGATCTTAATGCCTACACACCCTATTACTATTAAAATGGTTTGGGTACAGTTTCTAGCAGCGCAATGTGGAGGCGGCAGCAGTGTGGAGTAGTGGTTAGGGCTCTGGACTCTTGACCGGAGGGTCATGGGTTCAATCCCCAGTGGGGACACTGCTGCTGTACCCTTGAGCAAGGTACTTTACCTAGATTGCTCCAGTAAAAACCCAACTTTTTAAATGGGTAATTGTATGTAAAAATTATGTGATATCTTGTAAGTCGCCCTGGATAAGGGCGTCTGCTAAGAAATAAATTATTATTATTTTTAATGAACAGTGGAAATTAATGCAATAGTATCCCACCATGCACTGTGTTTTATTTTAAAATAATGTGTTATGCCCCATATTAAAAAGGGTCCATATTGCTAAGAAATTAAAAGTATTTTGGAAAAAGTAAATGCGAACACACACACACACAAGTAGGGCTTCAAGTTTTCAGGTTTTAGGTGACGTTCCTTTAAACATATTTAGCTGATTTTGTTTCATAATTAAACTTAAAAAGCTGTTAATTACAAAACAATCTTTGCTTTTAGTTTCATATCTTGCTTAAGCCTAATTCGGGTCCCCTTAATTTTATTTCAAATAGAGCTGACAAATTATGTGAATTGTTCATCCTCAATCCTACTTTTACAGTTGGCACCGCTTTATCGGGACGCCTTGGGAGAAGGAAAAATAGAGACGACCTTAGTCACACTTTTTTGATTCTTAATAAAAAGAAAAAGAATGAAATCACATCACATTATGATTAAATACATCATTAAAAATAAATCGCACCTGTGATGTTGACACGCCAACTGTCTTTGCAATAGCAGCCTGAGAAACCACAGACGACTCCTCCTTCTAAAGAGTTCAATGTGGTTTACACAAGTCACAGCTTAAACTCACTGCACTGTGCTACGCGACCTGTCTTGCTCTGAAAAGCGGTCCCTGTTCATTATTTGAAAATACTGTATCCCAATTAAATGAAGTGACGTCCCAATTAAATGACATAAATATCATTGGGAAGACCCATCAGCCAGAGTTGTATCCCATTTAAGCACAGCAATCCCGATTATTAGGCGGCACCGACTGTAACTCACATTTCATTTTTGCCGTCGCCTAATTTAATGTTGTGCTTTTGTTATTTTCCCCACTAGTTTAACAGAGATGTCCTGACATGTTTTTTTAAGCATTAAGCCTGGGACACACATGAGTGGCGTGTCACCGCTAGCGGGTAGCGGTGAGGGGCGACACTGCAGAATTGGTGGACACACAACAGTTTATGAAGCGGCAGTTTCCAAAGTAAATCATGCCCCTGCCAATACTGCCAAACTGGCCACAAATTATGGACAAGTTAAAGGGATGATGAGGAGGAATTTCAAACTGAATGATAGTATAAGTCCAGTATATGCAGTTAATTTATTAAAGAAAATACATTGTTATTTACGTACCAGGAAAGAAACAGGAGGAATTGTACTGTGCAACAGTATGTTTCCCATCATCTCAACGCTACCTTGTCATTCATGAATAGTGATCTTATTTAAAAGTTACAAAATTGAAATGTACATGTATTGCTTCACTCTGTGTTTGAGATTTCTTAGTTACATTTTAAATACCGACAGAGATGTTCATTTAGTTGGGCAACCCTTCATTGTGCTTTAAAAAAATTGTCTCTTTTATGTTTCTGAAAGCTTCATTTTTCCCCCTTAACTTTCTGTTCTTACAGAATTAAATATCATTAAATATGACTGTACGAGTATTACAGTGACCAATAAGCAGTAGTAATGCAGAAAAATGCAAACGAAAAATACGTTCTTATAATTTTTAATGAGATTGTGTAGTGTGTGTGAAAAAAAAAAAAGCATATACATCTGGATGTACAGATTTCCAAGAATCTTCGCTTAAGACACAGACATGGCGATACTGTTGCTGTTATTGGAATGAAGAAAAAGATGAAAACACACTTAGGGCAGCAGTGTGGAGTAGTGGTTAGGGCTCTGGACTCGGAGGGTTGTGAGTTCAATCCCTAGTGGGGGACACTGCTGTTGTACCCTTGAGCAAGGTACTTTACCTAGGTTGCTCCAGTAAAAACCCAACTGTATAAATGGGTAATTGTATGTGAAATAATGTATAATGTGATATCTTGTAACAATTGTAAGTCGCCCTGGATAAGGGCGTCTGCTAAGAAATAAATAATAATAATAATAATAATAATAATGAAGGCAACAAACCCGTAGAATCCCGTCTCATCATGCGAATGGTCTACTGTTAGTATATATAACAAAGAAAAGTGTCTGTGTTCATATGTATTATCTATACACAGACAGAGACTGTTTAAATCATGATATAGGATAAAGTTTAAAAGTTCATAAAAACGCACATCCTTGGAGTTTATTAGCCTTTGTGTTAACAATCGTTTAGTATATGATGGGACACAACATTTTGGGCATGTGCGTTTCAGGAACGCATGAACAGAAAAGCTAACACGACCTCTGCATAAAAAATATTCTGCACCAGTATTTTTCCCCACTTTTTTATATATATATTTTTTTTATGTAAGGTAAAGTTGAATCCGCTACAGTATTAACTTGAATGTTTATGTTTGTTAGTTTACTAACCCAAAGCTTTTCGCTGAATAGTGGTTTGCTTTATCTGTTTGTGTTCATCACTGTAAAAGTGTACCATAGTAGTAAGTGATAACCTAAAAAACAAGCAAACATTTCAACATTTAGAAATATATTTGTACAGTAATAAAGAATTTCAATGAATAAATAATAAAAAACATAACACCAGGAGCGTCTGAGATTTGACGTATCAAACAATCTCACGACATGTGTCATCTAATTCTGGAATCACTGTCCTTTGTAGCCTCCACTGTTTGTATTACAGCAGGCTTTTGAAAAGTAAAATTCACAGCAGGAGTATGTAGCCTAATAATAAAGTCTATTTCCAAATCAGACAAGCCGCTGAGGTGTCCCCTAGTGACAGCAGCAATGTCTTCTGGCAGGAATTTTTTTTATCTGTAAATAAGAAAAGGATATTTTACCATTTTCAAGTGACCTGCATGTTTTTTCAGTTCCTCAGTAGAATCCTGATTATTTCAGCGATGGTGCTTGACTGAGTGACTCCAACACAGTGGCAGAATTGGAGTCTGATATTCAGCCCCTGCATTGTGGCTCTTCTCTGATGGAGTGACTGATGCCTGGTTCCGTGTGACTGACTGGTAATTGAAAGGTGGAGACGTGTGTTTCCCTCTACTAGATTGATTCCGATCTCTGCTGATTTACGCATTCGCTCACCTTGCTGTTGAATGCTTTCTATCAGAGCCTCTACCTGGGTTTATCCTCCCCTCTCGGTGGCTCATCCAGTTCTGGATTCATGTTCCTTTATGGAAAGTGTTATTATTATTATTATTATTTGTTTATTTAGCAGACGCCTTTATCCAAGGCGACTTACAGAGACTAGGGTGTGTGAACTATGCATCAGCTGCAGAGTTACTTACAATTACGTCTCACCCGAAAGACGGAGCACAAGAAGGTTAAGTGACTTGCTCAGGGTCACACAATGAATCAGTGGCTGAGGTGGGATTTGAACTGGGGACCCCCTGGTTACAAGCCCTTTTCTTTAACCACTGGACCACACAGCCCCCTATGTTATATGAGAATACCCCAAAATCAAGTACAACTCTTTCTGTAACAGTGTGTTAGCAGGTGTTTGAAGCCCAAAAAGAATCTAGGAGAGATTTAATTAGCATTTATTTTAATGGTCCATGGTAGCTTTTGAATCAATATGATGCAGTATCTTTTGACTTACCACAGACTGACAAGTAAGCTATTTATACTGTAGTGCACCTGTGCACACTTTATAATTAGCGGATCTCCTACTGGGCCAACACAACGGCCCAACACATTGTATTTAACCTACCGTAGCTTAGATTAAGAGCTGTGTTCCCTCTGCTGGAAGCCAGGCTGGCCCGAGTTTGCCTTTGTATTCAGTGAGTTTCACAATTTCAGTAGCATGCACCAGGGTGCCACTGTCCTCTGCAATGAAATGAGCATCTGCTCTGTGGGGGGTAAATCTTGTTTGGTCAATCACTTTCTCGGCTCACAGCTCACTGTTGTGTAGATTAAGACCAGAGTTTAATAAGTGTTGGCTACGTGATTGTTATTTGTGCACAGATGTGGTTCCTCTTAACAGAAATAAGCTTTGCATATGTACACATACTGCATGCACTGCCTGTACTTGGCACCCTTAAATGGTTCTGTATTCGTGTGCAAAACAAAAATGATATACTGGACAGGCTGGCTATGCTTTGTAGGTGAACCCTTGCATGTAACCCTGCTGCTATTGATGAGCAGTTGAGCTTCCCAGCCTTGCACACCTTCTTCAGTTTTAGCATGTCCCATATTTTTTCATGTGTCCATATTTCTGTCTGAATCTTTGTTTCACTTACAATAAAGGGAAAGGTTATGTGGATGTTCTCTAAATGTACCAGTTTTCACAAAGCTTCATATTAAAAAGGAATATTGATAGTTGACATTTGACCATTTATAATTTTTAGCAGAATGAGTAGTTAAAAGCCTTCTTAACAGGAAGCCAGAATTCAGGCAAACAAGAAAGTACAATTCAAGGGATTTATTATTATTATTTTTTTTTAGCAGACGCCCTTATCCAGGGCAACTTACAATTGTTACAAGATATCACATTATTTTTTACATACAATTACATCATTTTTTACACATTATTTTTACATACAATTACCCATTTATACAGTTGGGTTTTTACTGGAGCAATCTAGGTAAAGTACCTTGCTCAAGGGTACAGCAGCAGTGTCCCCCACCTGGGATTGAACCCACGACCCTCCGGTCATGAGTCCAGAGCCCTAACCAATACTCCACACAGCCCTAAATCTGCTTCAAGGACTGGTTTTAAAACGCCTGCTTTTAAATCACAGTTGCAACCGTGTATTAAAGAGTACAAATATAGCGTTACACGTCCCCACATGTTGCTACAACTGATTAAATAGCGTACCTGTCATTTTTCTCATCATTGTTAACATCCTGCTAACTTTTCACATTTCTAACTTTAAAGTCTGTTTCAAAAGTCTTTTCAAAATGGCTGCTCTAACATTGTCATGTAGGTAATACAGCAGTAACAATCCATGATATGGTACAGAACAGAAAAGCCAGAACACTTGTTATGTTTTTTTTTTTTGTTTGTTTTTTTTAAATGATTTAAAGGACAGATCTCAAACCCCAGTGCACTAGAGTGGAAATTTGAAAAAAACATTCAAACAAACTTTAAAGTTATCAGTGTAAAAAGTTGGCAGGATGTTAACAATGAAAAGACAAATTACAGGTACATTATTTAAACAGTTGTAGCAACACATGGGGACATGTAACGCTATATTTTTCAGAACCCCCCTACTCACTCTTTAAGGTAATATAAATTATAGTAAATTACAGTTCTTTATTTTCATTTCTCAAAGCTACAGTGTTAGTGTCTCTGACTACAGACACCGACATTTATCTCAGGAACTACTTCCTTTATTTATCTCAGGAATAATGTGAGCTACCAAGAGTTATCTTTTACAACAAAGGTTCAAATTAACTTATTCTATAGAATACCACCAAAATGCAATACCTTACTGTTCCTGTATAGCACCTGAAAAAAAAAAAAAAGAAAAAAAAATATATATATATTCTATCAGTTTATTGTAACCATGTGGGGCTGTTTAATAAAACCAGAATCAAGGAAACATGCACAGCCTTACAAGAGAAGATACATGTAGGTTTCTGTAATCAAGATATGACAAGTGAGAAATACTAGCCATCTAACCATGTAAAATTAAAATACAGAACTGTAATTTACTAGATCCTAGTATAGAAGTGGCATTGTCTACTTTCACATGGTTGGTTTCTGATATTTAACTAGCATTAGCCAGAAAAGGGGAACTTGTTGTAATTCACGTTCTTTGCAAACATCTTCTTTAAATATAAACTAAACCCTGTTTCCCTTTTTATAACAGTAGTCAGCATTATAATAAGAGCTATAACAAAATTCTGTATTTCCATACTGTACAGTATGAACAGAAATTAGAAATCTGTTTTTAGTTCCGGACTGTGACTGCCACAGGTCTTTTAATGAACTGGCTCGCCACTGTGTCCACCGGTTGTAGCAATTATGTGACAGGTGTTTGCAGTTTTATTTTTTTAATAAAACATTATTTATGTCCTTTTTCCATTTCCATTCCACTTCAGGGGAATTAGTCATTAGTGATATTCAGAGGGTTACAAGGTGAGTTGGGACTAAGTAAAGAAGAACCAGCATTAGAGATATGTGCATACACCAGCATTAGAGATATGTGCATACACCAGCATTAGAGATATGTGCATACACCAGCATTAGAGATATGTGCATACACCAGCATTAGAGATATGTGCATACACCAGCATTAGAGATATGTGCATACACCAGCATTAGAGATATGTGCATACACCAGCATTAGAGATATGTGCATACATCAGCATTAGAGATATGTGCATACACCAGCATTAGAGATATGTGCATACACCAGCATTAGAGATATGTGCATACACCAGCATTAGAGATGTGCATACACCAGCATTAGAGATATGTGCATACACCAGCATTAGAGATATGTGCATACACCAGCATTAGAGATATGTGCATACACCAGCATTAGAGATATGTGCATACACCAGCATTAGAGATTAGGGCAGCAGTGTGGAGTAGTGGTTAGGGCTTTGGACTCTTGACCAGGGGGTTGTGGGTTCAATCCCCAGTGGGAGACACTGTTGTTGTACCCTTGAGCAAGGTACTTTACCTAGATTGCTCCAGTAAAAACCCAACTGTATAAATGGGTAATTGTATGTAAAATAATGCGATATCTGTATAATGTGAAATAATGTATAATGTGATATCTTGTAACAATTGTAAGTCGCCCTGGATAAGGGCGTCTGCTAAGAAATAAATAATAATAATAAATAATAATTAGAGATATGTGCATACACCAGCATTAGAGATATGTGCATACACCAGCATTAGAGATATGTGCATACACCAGCATTAGAGATATGTGCATACACCAGCATTAGAGATATGTGCATACACCAGTTCAGGCACTGTTAGTTCTGGTTTGTGTTCATAACACTGAGGCTGTAGTGCAGTAACAGCTTCCCTGTCATTTCAAATATTTGAAGACTTACTTAGAACTTAGAACTTACGATAAGAACAGTATTTATTTGTTCCTTTTTATTGTTGGGTTTTGCTGAAGAGAGACTGAATTTAATTACAATTTGTGCCGCCACAGACAGAAAAAGTGTTAAAGAGTTTACTCAGATACTGTACAGTTTGTATCAGTTTGAGAAATTCATTGTGGACAAATGTCCTACTCATGTCAGATAATGAAAGACACATGTTTCATGTCAAGTAGTGGGATTTAAGTAACCTAGTTACTATACCATTTACAATACAATATTAATACATTTTCATTAGAGTTGGGGTTATTGCCAATAGTGCAGTGTTTATCAGTTTATATTTCCTATACAATTTTATCTAACAGTAAACACAGCGTTTAGATACGAACGCCCTTTTATATATTTCTACAGTATTAAACCACAGAGGTTTGCTTACTACAATAGGATATGAAAGTAATTGAAATGATGGTGTAACTAAACAATATAAACCACTATGCCAAATACACAGAATTCGTAATCCTTACTGTGCCAGAGTCTGCCAACAACCTGTTACACTAGCTAGCACAATCCATACATTGGTCTATACATGTTCCTCTGTCTGCTGAATCTTCAGATTATGCTACTCAATAATTTTGCTAAAGAAGTCCTAATCAAGTTTCGCCATAATTGTTTTATATACAAATTGTCATGCGTATGAACACTTTGACTATATACCTGTTGATAGAATATGCAACCACAGCAAGAGATATTGGTCCCCATGAATAACTGTACTGTAATGACTTTTATATTTAATTTAGTATTATTCAAAAAATGATGCTATATTAACACTTTCCACTAATTATGCCTGCTTAAATTTCAATTTCCATATCACTTGCCCTTCAAACGCAGACTTAATAAGGGAAAGTGGAAAACCCAATCCAATGAGGCCTTATATATGAATGGAATGATCAGCCAGTAAATACTAGGGTTAGTCCTGAACCTGAGTCCTGTCAAGGATTTGGCCTAAACTCTAGTACTTGCAGGCCTCTGGAAGCATGAAAAACTCCATAGCCAGTCAAGGATTCGGCAGAACACATTGAGAGTGTACTGTACTGTACTGTACTTCTTGATTACTCAAAGCAGAGTCCCATACTGAATCTTGGCTTCTAAGTACAGTAAGATTTGGACTAAGCTGGTTATGTATTTGGCAGAACTGGCTCCAAAACTTTTTCAGGGTCAATTTCTGTAGATACTCTTTAGAAGATACAGTCTTCATCTGTCACCACATAAACTGAATATTGATGAGCTGTAGCTCCTTCCTTTAAATCATTAAATATTTCCATTGGAATCCTTTTGGTAACACTTCACAATGCTGTCACATACAGTATCCTTCCATCAGGGTTTAAATTGGTTTCCCCTTCTATTTGCTATTGACAAGAAGCATGGCTATCGTTCTTTTAACTGACAGTTCTCAGATATGCCAATAAAATAAACCCTGTACTCAGTGTTCAGCTAATAGGCTGGCCTTATCTGGAACCCCCAATATCAAGAATGGATCTAAAGTGCCCATGATGTGGTTCACCATTTTAAGCATTTAAGGGCATTGTAGTTGAGGAACATGATTACGGTGTGAGATTGAGTTGAGGTGAGGGGTTATCTGAAGTGTTTTCATTTACTGCCTCGTTCATTCAGTGGAAAGTATTCCAATCTACCCCAGGGGAAATTTATAAAAATGCTTTACCCAATATGGTACGCTGCTCTGTTGGGTATTAAAAGTAACAAGAATCCATCCAGTTGTGGCTTAATTGGATTTTATTTGACATCTCAAAGCATATGTTGAATTAATGCTTAGAAAAAGGAAGAACATTTAAAACTGCCTTTCTCTTTATCACTTACCCCCCACCCCCATAGAAAATGCTAAATAATTGTTAATTTGTAAATATTCAACATGCACAGTATTCAGTTACATCTGGGAGTTTATTAGATGGCAGTTCTTATTGTAATGTCATTCATCATTTAGAACATTTAAAAAAAATCATGAAATCCACTTAATTAATCTCATTAGAATTTGTATTTATCACAGACCTACTATAGCAACAAGAAGTCAATAGAAGTTACTTTAAATCCAGTAAATAGTAGTCTTTTGAGGACCAACATGCTAGTAAAATATTTTTTTCATTTATGAAAATAAAAAGTTGTTAGCCTAGAGCAGGGGTGGCCAAACTTCCTGACCCTACGAGTCGCATACCAAAATGTTCATATGGCCAAGAGCTGCAAGACACATACTGTAAAACATGTTTGCGAGCAAGATTTTAAATACTACCATTTTTTTAAAATTATTTTGGATATAGGAGGCTGTGTGGGCCAGTGGTTAATGAAAAGGGGCTTGTAAGCAGGAGGTCCCCGGTTGAAATCCCGGTTCACTCACTGACTCACTGTGTGACCTTGAGCAAGTCAATTAACCTCTCTGTCTCTCGGGTGAGACGTTGTTGTAAGTGACTGCAGCTGATACATAGTTCACACACCCTAGTCTCTGTGAGTTTCCTTGAGTAAAGGCGTCTGCTAAATAAACTAATAATAATTATAACAGAATCTTGCACTTACCTAGTTCAGTAGTTATCTCTTGATGGCAGCCAAATACAAGGGAGGGCATTGCAGAGCCTTACAGTTTCTGTGTCATTTTTATTGTACTGTACATCTACAGTGTAACACTATGGTGTTTTCCCATTATTTCTGTTTATACTGTATGTATTACGCACTTTAAATAGAATATATGCAGTTATTATGAAGCAAAATACAATAACTAACCTGATTTTACCAAAAACACCACATAAAAAGACACATTTTTGTAAGGATTCTTTTTGAAAAGCTCTTCCTTAAGATCTGAATATTCAGTTTAAAAAAACAAAAATGTTTTTTTTTTTTTTTTTGGCATGACTGCTGTGTGTATTACACTTTTGAGAGCTTTGTGGATGACAAATGCTTTGTATTTATTTTAAAAGGGCTTACCTGCTCATTACGAGACTCCCACATGCCTTTTGGCAAAATCCAAACGGGATTTGATATGGGTTTTTTTCAGCAATGGCTTTCTTCTCGCCACTCTTCCATAAAGCCCAGCTTTGTGGAGCGTCCGGGTTATAGTTGTACCATGGACGGTTTCTCCCATCTCAGCTGTGGATCTCTCCAGCTCCTTCAGCATTACCATTGGCCTCTTGGTTGCTTCTCTGACTAATGCCCTCCTTACCTGGTCACTGAGTTTTGGTGGACGGCCTTCTCTAGGCAGAGTCGCGGTTGTGCCATATTCTTTCAATTTTTTAATAATGGATTTAACGGTGCTCCGGGGGATGTTCAGAGTTTGGGATATTTTTTTATAACCCAACCCTGATTGGTGCTTCTCCAGAACTTTATTCCAGACTTGTTTTGATAGCTCCTTGGTCTTCATGATGCTGTTTGTTTAGATATGCTCTCTAACAAACCCACGAGGCCTTCCCGAAACAGGTGTATTTAATCTGAGATCATGTGACACTTTAATTGCACACAGGTGGACTCCATTCAACTAATTATGTGACTTCTGAAGGCAATTGGTTGCACCAGAGCTTATTTAGGGGTGTCACAGCAAAGGGGGTGAATACTTATGCAATCAAGACTTTTCAGTTTTCTATTTGTAAATAATTTTGAAAAATATGTAGATTTTTTTCCCCACTTTTTCCCCACTTTGACATTATGGACTATTCCATGTTGTAACCTACAAAATGTGGAAAAGTCCAAGGGGGGTGAATACTTATGCAAGGCACTGTATATATACAGTGTGTGTATATATATATATATATATATATATATATATATATATATATTAGCCTGGTGTGTGAGGATAGGGCAGTCAGCTTCTAACCAAAAAGAATTGCGTGTTTAGGCCACTAAGGTTGCATCCGGGTGATGGTGCTGAAGTTGCTTGGGGATGTATCCAAAATAAATGCATTGCATTGTGCTTCTTGTTTAGTTCCCAGGATAGATGCATGGCTAAAAGAGACCTAATAAAAAAAGTAAAATGTGCATGTAGAACATGCCTTGAATCTCATTTAAATGTAATAATATTATTATTATTATTATTATTATTTATTTCTTAGCAGACGCCCTTATCCAGGGCAACTTACAATCGTAAGCAAATAGATTTCAAGTGTTACAATACAAGTAATAAAATGAGAGCAAGAAATACAATAACTTTTGTTCAAGTGTGACAAACCACAATTCAATAATACAGCAGATAAGTGATAGTTACATCAGGATATGATTAAATAGTGATAGTTACATCAGGATGTGATTAAATACAAAGTACTACAGGTTAAACACTTGGCAGATTACAGTATTCTGAATTACAGGATTAAATGCAGTAAAATAGGGGGCAGATAAGAGCAAAATAAAGCACATTTACATGAAGGGTGATAGTGTCCCAGGATACAAACAGAGGAGTTCTACAGGTGCTGTTTGAAGAGGTGAGTCTTAAGGAGGCGCCGGAATGTGGTCAGGGACTGGGCAGTCCTGACATCTGTAGGAAGGTCATACCACCACTGCGGAGCAAGGGTGGAGAAGGAGCGGGCTCTGGAGGCAGGGGAGCGTAGCGGAGGTAGAGCTAGTCTTCTAGTGCAGGCGGAGCGGAGAGGTCGAGTGGGGGTGTAGGGAGAGATGAGGGTCTGGAGGTAGCTGGGTGCAGTCTGGTCAAGGCATCTGTAGGCTAGTACAAGAGTCTTGAACTGGATGCGAGTGGTGATCGGGAGCCAGTGGAGTGAGCGGAGTAGTGGAGTAGCGTGGGCGAAGCGAGGCAGAGAGAACACCAGGCGGGCAGCAGAGTTCTGGATGATAAACTTTATGATAAACTTTATGAAAGAGAGCCAGTTTGAAACCTCTCAGGTCTCTTGGGCTTTATTTCTTTCTTTTGTTTATTGAATTTTCTGTGTTTACAATCTTAAGGCAGACAATGAAGGAGACAGAAAATGTACAAACGTACAAACCTAAGTAACGTGATTTTTAATGCATCCGTTAATTTATATATATATATATATATATATATATATATATATATATATATATATATATATATATATATATATATATATATAAAGGCTTTGATTAGAAATGTCAATTGTTTTTTTTAACCTACGGTAGCAACTACCAAAAAAAAAAAAATGCACAGCTAACCACTATTGAAAACACAGTTAAACTGTACCCTGAAGCTGTATTCTTTCTCTGACAGACACTTTTTTATTATTATTCCTTTCTATAGTTCAATTTTGTGGGAAGGATCCTTGGACCCAGAGGACTAACAGCAAAGCAGCTGGAAGCAGAGACGGGGTGTAAGATCATGGTCCGAGGCAAGGGCTCAATGAGGGACAAAAAAAAGGTATGTTTCAAGAGTGCTGGAATTTACTCTGCTAAGTGTAGCACTTTAGCATATAATCATGGACTTACAGTATTTCAAATAGATTTTCTGTGTGAAATATGCAAATAATTCTCTGAAATACGAAAAATACCTGGTGCTAAATATTTGGCCAGAAAGGCTAAATATATAGTGGCAGGCAGTTATATATACTGAAAGCTGTGTGGTCTCAAATTACAAATCTATTGGTAAATGAATGGCCATTATACCCTGAGGTGCAGGATTCTGAATCGCATTATCGTATTGTGTTCAACTAGTCCCTAGGTCTTTCTTTTATACTCCAAAGATCAGCAATATTACTTTAATATCATTTCAGGTGGTTTTGCTGAGTTATGTAAAAAAAAAAAGATGGAGTGTGCGGTCTAGGTTCCCTTGCAATTAGAGTAATGCATTTGTGACATTTTTAAGACATTTGTACCTAGTTAACCTTCTGCGCCAATTTGAAAAGGTTCCCGGGATAGAAATAAAGTAGATTTTACACCATTCAAACCACAAATCGAATCTATGGTACGATAGTGTTTGCCCAAGGATGGAGAAACTAAAGATGCATTTAATCACTCCATGTCAGGTTGACCATCCCAATGGCAGTCTGGTGTAGAAAGAGATTAAATGTATTCAAATTAAATTGAGCAGCATTAGATTAAATATACAGACCAGATTGATACAGTACATACATTCTACAGCTTCAGTGTAACAATCAGGCCCTTAACTCAAAGATACTATAATGTCTGCTGTTACACAGTGTACAAATCTTAGCATATAGTAGGAAAACTGCTGCCCTGAGGGTTGAAAAAGTGAGACAGTGGGTAGTGGTCACCAAAACCACAGGCTGAGGGAACAGTTTTGCAATTTAAGGGGAAACTGGTGTCAATATCTGTTTTATTAAACTCTAAAAAAAAAAATATATATATATATATATATATATATATATATATATATATATGTGTGTGTGTGTGTGTGCGTGTGCGTGTGTGTGTGTACAGATGAACCCACTTTATATCATGATTGCCGTGCAGGCATAATTCGTGATATAAAGCGGGTCATGCTATAAACCGGGTTTCACGTTTGCCTGTGACAGCAAGAAAAAAAGAAAGAAAACTAACGGTGAATTAAAGAGCAGTGTTTTACATTTAGTCGTGTACATTTAGTCGTTCTTTACATGATTATTGGTTGTTAGTTGCGTTAGAAATTAATTCTGTCCTGTGGTTACCTAGTAAAGCCCATCCATGCAGCATTTGACAGGCTGTAGAAAACATGACAATAAGCGGGTTTGTGAGATGATATTAAGAGAGGCGATTTCTCAAAGAACCTATGGTGTGTGGCGAGTGGTTTTAGAAAAATCGTGGTAATAAGGGCATGATATTAAGCAAGGTGATATAAAATTGGTTCATCTGTATAGTCATCAAGAGGAATCTGTGATGCCTGGCTGGTCTGACATTTTGTTTATAGTGCCGTGGCATCAGAGGCCAATATTGACCCTGTCTGTAAAGATAGTTTTCACTTTTGGCCAAATTGGGGTTTTATGAAACGTGATCCATAAGGGTTCCTACACATATGTTTCTTTGAGGAATCACCTTTTAACTACATTACAAATGCCTTCATCTCATTTCCGTGTCAGTCTTTATGTAGCTTTAGTTATGGTTCATGTGAAAATGTGTTCTTTATAGAAGGCATATACTGTTTAGCCCAGCCATGCATTTTATCAGATAAACTGATCCTTAGCAGACAGGACAGCTAACTAATTTGAAATTAGGTTTACTTATGCAGAAAGGCGTTCATTAGAAGAAAAAATAATTAAAGATTTGTAAAGAAATAAATAATTTGTCCTTTCTGAGATTTCAGGCATTTGTATTGCCATAACGAAGACCAAAATCTCATAGTGCTGTTTCATGTATCAGACTGGTCCTATAGCAGAGTGTTTGTCTTTATAATTGCCAGGGACTTGAAAAGGACTCAAATTACAGTACGTGCACTGCCTGTCATCGACTTCAGTTCCATCGTATTGGGCTCCTGTCATTGACTTCTTTCCCACAGCACTTGTATACAAGAACATGCAATCTACACTAGATAAATCCCTGCAGAGGCACAGACAAGTGACCTGATGTGCATACACTGCATCCTGCACAGACGTGGCATTTACAGGAGATTGATTGCTAAAATCTAAATCTTAAGATGTCTGAGTCCCCATCAGTAGCCCAGGGATTCATGCTGGGATGCCCAGTCTTTTGTGTTCTTCTGTGGGCTGTGTAGCACACTGTACCTGCATTGTGTTTTCCTTACAGAAGCAGAAAATAGGGTGCTACAGTGATGCCCTTGTGGAGCTGTCTTGTTCACTCAGTGCTTCACTTGTAAAATACTGTATTATAATTCAAAGCGTTACATTTGTGTCCATTATTTAAATTAAAATAGATTTTCCAGGGGGAGGATGTGTGCACAGAAAGCATAATGCAGCAGCTTTGGCATTTACACTGTCTTTTGATTCAGTGCCAGCTGCCCTTATGATCTAGAGCAGCATCACTTCTGACCCTGGCACTTTGTGTTGTCCTGTGCGTGCAATGCCTCTACCTTCAGTTTAGAAACGACACATGCTTACTTCTCAGTAATGTGCAGAGCAGCAAATATAGATCTAAGCAGGACAGATTTCTGTCAAGGTCAAGGGTAGAATGAGTTGCATACAGACAGCTCTGTTTGTTTCTTGTCCATCCAAAACTAGAGTACAATAAGATATCAAAATTGTCACAATATCTATCACTATACATTCGGAGGACCCAATATTGTATGATGGATAAATTGGATTTTAAGTTGGTTTTAAGCAAATGAGGTGTGATGGAAGATGAGCCAGTTGGAGGAGATTCCTTAACATGTTTGATGTTCAGTAAACAGAATATTTATATTGTGTAAGAGAACATGTTATTTACTGAAACACAATGTACCATTTTACCTCAAAACTAAAGCTTCCTCTAACAGTCAGATTTAGACCTGAAATCTGAACCAAGGCTGCAGGTTTGTCGTATTGCCCTGCCACTTTCTCTTAAATGAGTAATATAGAGATCTGCAAAAGGAAACAAACTGAAACTTTGAGTCAGTTCTGTATTATTTAAACCATAAATTAATGCGTACATTATTGCTTACAGTCATGAAAAACAAGAACTTTCTCTGTACCACCAGCTGCAGACTAGTTACAGCATGATGCATCTGTGAAAGTAAGTTTTACTTACAGGAAAATATTTGTAACAGCTTGGACAAAGTGATGTAGGCAGATTTAGGCACATTTAGAGTTATTCTACCATATAATACTTTTTGGCACGTGTATTGTTGTGGTTATTCAGATTTCATCAGTGAAGGAAACTGATCTGTTGTAAACACTATCCCAAAAACATTATTAAAAAAGCATGTTTTTTCTATTAAATAAAAACCATACATCATACTTCGTTATATATTGTGTACTGATTGCACTGGTTAATTCCATCAGTGCTTGCCCAGGGTGAATGATCACAGGTGTTAGATGTGTGTTTTTAATTCAACGAGTGACATCTTAGCCAAACACCTGGCAAATTGTACTGATATCTACAGCTATGGCCAAAAGTTTTGCATCACCTAGAATTTTAGGATTGAGACATAATTAAACTAAAAAAAAAACTAAAAAAAACCAACAACAAAAAAACTGTATTAACATTAAAATGCAGATCTTTTATTTAACATCAAAGAAACTACAAAATGATATTGCAAAAGTGTACCGGAAGCCATAACAGAAGTACAGTATTTCATGTTCACATTTTTAAATTGTTGTCAGTTTTTTGTTAAGTATATGGAAAACTACAAAGCGGTGTGTAATTCAATGTTAATGCAACATTATTCAGCAGGATTCATTTGACTTTTAGGTCATTCTGTAGTGTGCAGCAGTGTGGAGTAGTGGTTAGGGCTCTGGACTCTGGACCAGTGGGTCATGGGTTCAATCCCCGGTGGGGGGACACTGCTGCTGTATCCTTGAGCAAGGTACTTTACCTAGATTGCTTCCCGTAAAAACACCACTGTATAAATGGGTAATTGTATGTAAAAATAATGTGATATCTTGTAACAATTGTAAGTCACCCTGGATAAAGGCATCTGCTAAGAAATAAAACAAACAAATAGGGAACTGCGATGAAAAACCTGGCAAAGCTGCCAAATTAACTGGAATGTTTATTACCCTTTTTTTTCAAACTCAGTGTGAGAAAACAAAACATTTGAAAGTACTTGACATAATTTGTAACAGACAGAAAAAAATGCTGCAAGCTTGCTCTGCATAATGATTTGGGAATCACTATTTGCCTCCATCAAATTTAAGGGGTGTTACACTTAAGGGAGGTTAATTTGGAATTTTGAATAAAAACCAGAACTTTGTCAATGTGTGTGCTTGCTTCAGTGATTTCTAGGTAGCATGTTTGCTGTTTGGAGAGCCTGCCTGTCAGGCAATCCGTTCAGAACACAGTGCCCACTGAGGGTGCTTACCTGTCAGCATAGCTTCAGGAGTGGAAGAGAACTAAGTGCCATGTTCCTCAGTGATGTACACGCTTTGCAGAGCTGTAAATAACTGTGAGGTCGGTCGAGGCATGGGTTCACCAAAACAGAGATTACAAAACATGCAAAATAATCACTGGAAACTTTTTTTTTTTTAAATGCATTGCTGTCTCGATTGTGTTTGTGTATTTGTGTGTGGGGGGGGGGTTGGATAGATAAGATACCACTTAAATCATCTAGCTCTGCTGCTTTGTAAATAATATAAACTATGAACACTTACAACTGGCAAATCAAATTTATTGAAACATCTGAATAGCAACTAAAGTAAAGTTTTTTGACCGACAATAGATCCTGATTGCCTGTAATATAACCACCTGGCAAAGTCACTGACAAAGCCTTTAAATAGCGCTGGGCTGTGTAAATATGGTATGTACAGTACTGTAGTTTTAATGTGGGTTATAAAGAAAATGTAAGGGTACATTCAGACCTTTTTTTTAATGTGTTACATGTTCCTATGTGTTGCTATAACTGTTTATGTAAGGTGTGTTTATTGTTAAAAATTTTTTTTTTTTTACATTTTGACAACTTTTAAATTGCATTCCCTGCCTCAAGATGGCTTCACATGTAGTTCTGAGAGGTCCATGCGGGTACATGTGAAGCCATGTAATTACAAGATGTAATTAACATTGACTTTCACTATAAACAACATTTTGATTCAAATTGCTGAAAGCATGAATTCAATATCTGAGCAATATATATATATATATATATATATATATATATATATATATATATACAGACGTGCTCAAATTTGTTGGTACCCCTCCACAAAAATCGAAGAATGCACAATTTTCTCTGAAATAACTTGAAACTGACAAAAGTAATTGGCATCCACCATTGTTTATTCCATATTTAATAGAAATCAGACTTTGCTTTTGATTTTTTATTCAACATAATATTGTAAATAATAAAACAAATGAAAATGGCATGGACAAAAATGATGGGACCCTTAACCTAATATTTTGTTGCACAACCTTTAGAGGCAATCACTGCAATCAAACGTTTTCTGTAGCTCTCAATGAGACTTCTGCACCTGTTAACAGGTAGTTTGGCCCACTCTTCCTGAGCAAACTGCTCCAGCTGTCTCAGGTTTGATGGCTGCCTTCTCCAGACTGCAAGTTTCAGCTCTTTCCATAGATGTTCGATAGGATTCAGATCAGGACTCATAGAAGGCCACTTCAGAATAGTCAAATGTTTTGTTCTTATCCATTCTTGGGTGCTTTTAGCTGTGTGTTTTGGGTCATTATCCTGTTGGAGGACCCATGACCTGCGACTGAGACAGAGCTTTCTGACACTGGGCAGTACGTTTCGCTCCAGAATGCCTTGATAGTCTTTAGATTTCATTGTGCCCTGCACAGATTCAAGGCACCCTGTGCCAGGCGCAGCAAAGCAGCCCCAAAACATAACCAAGCCTCCTCCATGTTTCACTGTAGGTATGGTGTTCTTTTCTTTGAAAGCTTCATTTTTTTCATCTGTGAACATAGAGCTGATGTGACTTGCCAAAAAGCTCCAGTTTTGACTCATCTGTCCAAAGGACATTCTCCCAGAAGGATTGTGGCTCGTCAATATGCATTTTAGCAAATTCCAGTCTGGCTTTTTTATGTTTTTCTTTCAAAAGTGGAGTCCTCCTGGGTCTTCTTCCATGGAGCCCACTTTCGCTCAAAAAGCGACGGATGGTGCGATCAGAAACTGACGTACCTTCACTTTGGAGTTCAGCTTGTATCTCTTTGGCAGTTATCCTTGGTTCTTTTTCTACCATTCGCACTATCCTTCTGTTCAATCTGGGGTCGATTTTCCTCTTGCGGCTGCGCCCAGGGAGGTTGGCTACAGTTCCATGGACCTTAAACTTCTTAATAATATTTGCAACTGTTGTCACGGGAACATCAAGCTGCTTGGAGATGGTCTTGTAGCCTTTACGTTTACCATGCTTGTCTATTATTTTCTTTCTGATTTCCTTAGACAACTCTCTTCTTTGCTTTCTCTGGTCCATGTTCAGTGTGGTGCACACAATGATACCAAACAGCACAGTGACTACTTTTCTCCATTTAAATAGGCTGAATGACTGATTACAAGATTGGAGACATGTGTGATACTAATTAAAGGAACTAATTAGTTTGAAATATCACTATAATCCAATTATTTATTACCTTTTCTAAGGGGTACCAACAAATGTGTCCAGGCCATTTTAGAATATCTTTGTAGAATCAGCAATAATTCATCTCTTTTCATAGCTTCTTTGCTTTATTCTATGACATACCAAAGGCATGCAAGTATACATGATAAAATAGCTTTTAATTTAATCACTTTTCAGGAGGAATTAAGCATTATTTCAATGAGCTGTAAGGGTACCAACAAATTTGAGCACGTCTGTATATATATATATCAGTGCCTTGCAAAAGTATTCAGACCCCTGACCAATTCTCTCATATTACTGAATTACAAATGGTACATTGAAATTTCGTTCTGTTTGATATTTTATTTTAAAACATAGAAACTCAAAATCAATTATTGTAAGGTGACATTGGTTTTATTTTGGGAAATATTTTTAAGAAAAATAAAAAACTGAAATATCTTGCTTGCATAAGTATTCAACCGCCACACATTAATATTTGATAGAGCCACCTTTCGCTGCAATAACATCTTTAAGTCTTTTGGGGTAAGTATGTACCAGCTTTGCACACAGTGTTGGAGTGATTTTGGCCCATTCTTCTTGGCAGATTTGCTCCAGGTTGTTCAGGTTGGTTGGACGATGCTTGTGGACCGCAATTTTCAAATAGTGCCACAGATTCTCAATGGGATTGAGATCCAATGTTGCTTTGGCCTTGTGCTTGGGATCATTGTCCTGCTGAAAGGTGAATTTCCTCCCAAGCTTCAGATTTTTAGCGGACTGAAGCAGGTTCTCTTGCAGTATATCCCTGTATTTTGCTCCATCCATTCTTCCTTCAATTTTAACAATATGCCCAGTCCCTGCTGATGAGAAGCATCCCCACAGCATGATGCTGCCACCACCATACTTCACTGTAGGGATGGTGTGTCTTGAGGCATGGGCAGTGTTAGGTTTGCGCCACACATAGCGTTTTGAGTTTTGGCCAAAAAGCTCTATCTTGGTCTCATCTGACCACAAAACCTTTTCCCACATCGCAGCTGGGTCACTCTCATGCTTTCTGGCAAACTCCAGACGTGCTTTCAGATGGTACATTTTGAGTAACGTCTTCTTTCTTGCCACCCTCTCATACAGGCCAGTGTTATGCAGAGCTCTTGATATGGTTGACTGGTGCACCATTACTCCACTCTCAGCCACTGAACTCTGTAACTCCTTAAAAGTGATTGTTGGCCTCTCTGTGACTTCTCTCACAAGTCTGCTTCTTCTTTGAGCGCTGAGTTTTGAGGGACGACCTTTTCTTGGCAGTGCCTGGGTGGTGTGATGCAACTTCCACTTCCTGATTATTGATCCGACTGTGCTCACTGGGATATCCAAACACTTGGATATTATTTTGTACCCTTTCCCTAATCTATGCATTTGTATTACTTTATCTCTAACTTCTGTAGAATGCTCTTTGGTCTTCATTTTCCTTCAGATTCACAGCCTGACCAATGATCCTTCAACAGTGGGGTTTTTATCCAGAAAATGTGACAGCAACTTTAATGTTTCACAGGTGGAGGCCAATGGTAAGGTAATTGTGTCCTCGTTAGGGCAATTTCTTTCATCGGTGTAAACTGGGAGCTTCCACAGCACAGGGGTTGAATACTTATGCAAGCAAGATATTTACATTTTTTATTTTTCTTAAAAATATTTCCCAACATAAAACCAATGTCACCTTACAATAATTGATTTTGAGTTTCTGTGTTTTAAAATAAAATATCAAACAGAACGAAATTTCAATGTACCATTTGTAATTCAGTAATATGAGAGAATTGGTCAGGGGTCTGAATATCTTTGCAAGGCACTGTATATATATATATATATATTTAAATATATATAATTGTTCAGGTATTCAGTATTCACATTTTACCCTAATTTACAAATATCCTTCTGTTATAGTACTGTAGATGAACTTCACAGTTAAAGGCACAAAAGTGCAGAATAACCACCTTAGCAAATTATTCAGCCAATGGTTTATGTCCTTCCTCTCTGAATAATAAAGTAGCATGTGTATAGTACCCTTAAGTTATACTGGGCAAGTTGATGTTATTAAAATGTATGGGATGTATTGAATGCTGAACCTTCCAAATGGCTATAAAGACCCTCCAATAAATGCACAACTCCCTCTAACTCGATCACAGTCCATAAAGAAAAGGGCAGCCTGTGACATTTATATATTGGTCCTAACTAATATGCCTACCGCAGCCCAAATGTGACCTTTCTCATTGAAATAGCAACTAGAAGAAATTGTCTCGTTATCTGGCCTCAGATTTATATAGCTGGCAGCCGCTGGTTGTATTCAGAACCCAAGCTGCAGCAACACTACATTTTTAATAAAGTCACCTTGGTTCACCCCCCCTCCCCTCCCCTCCCCCCAAATAAAAACAACAAAAAAACAAACATAATACATTGTCATTTGTAGGTCAGACATCATGCTGTCAACAGAAAACTCTTAGAGACAAGCAACAAGCAAAAAAAATATATAAGTGATGTTAGCTTATGATGTGTGTTTTATTTCTAGTACCGAATGGAAAAATCATTCAAATGCAAGCCGTTGAGCGGGGCTGTGAATATACCTAAAGGACAGAGGAAGGTAGAAGAGGAGAGGCTTGAAAGGTCGCTGTTCCTGCAGTTAGTGCAAAACTTGACAGGAATGGCCAGCTGTGCTTGTGGTTACGAGTGAAAGTGCACAGTCATTTTTCAAACTCCGCTTCAATCAACTTTCTTTTTTTTTATTATTTTTTATTTTATTGTAACATTGTATTTTGTATAAAGTGCAGTAGCGGTTCCTTAGAGGAGGCAAGGGAAGCAGTGCTTCCTCAAAATTTCAAAGTGATTCTTTTGTAATATATGTATACAGGAGAGAGAGAGAGAGAGAGAGAGAGAGAGAGAGAGAGAGAGAGAGAGAGAATAATAGATGAGCTTGTTATGTGACGTCATAAACTACGAGACCGTTAGGTTGAGTTCATAAACTGTCACAGAAACCCGAGATAGAATTATTTTCCTGTAACTCACTGAAGCCCAGCTGTTATTATTATTATTATTATTATTATTATTATTTTTATTTTTTATAGTATCTGTATCTGTAATAAGACAATAAACAGGTGTTAAGATTCAAATTGCAACTGAATTTAATGAATAATAATAACGTAAATTAAGTCAATATTAAAGAATCTTAAATATAATTTTCTTTTTGATAGTTTAGGAATCAAATATGGGTTAAAAGTCAAGTATAATCTTCTAGACGATATATGTCACTACTGTGGTATTATGTCTTTTTTTTTTCAAATGGCTCAGGATGCAAATATAGCCTTCATCCATGTAATATATATTAGAGGTCGCATGGGTACCCGGGTATCGATTTATTAATTTGAGAATTTAAAGAAAATCTAGAAAATATGACAATGCAGTCTTAAGAGCGGGTCTCTGGTTGGCGTAATAAAGACAGCATTAAATAAAGTTTTGCATTAAGCCTTTTCTTAACTGACAGGATATCAAGGTTTTACAGAAAACAATAACACACAGCGAGCGACAAGTACACCTCAATAATAATAACTGTGGCGACTATTCTTCTCAGGAACTAAATCGGAAAGAAAACAACATCTTGTTGGGTTTATGTCAGTGATAACTCTGTGGTCCATTAATAATAACCGTGTGGCTTCCAGTATGGAATGCTTTATCTAGAGTTGTTGCGCTGATATAGTTTCTTACTGAAAAGATCAAATAAGTAGCCTTTATTTAAAAATAAATAAGCAAATAAATAAAATAAAAAATAAGATAATGTGGCGCACATTAAGTGAGTGTGCTTCCTCCTTTGAGTGAAATATTTCCTTGGCAGAGTTTGCAAATTCTGTTTTCTCCTGCTTGTTAAAGAAATTCCACCCAATGCGTTGCTTGGATGCCATTGTTATGTATTCACAAGACAGGATTTCGTGATCAGGAACGGCACTTTATTGTAACAACCAAACAGACGCACATGTCCCACTAAACCTTTTCAGACTATCGTCAAAACCCAGCTGGCTCAATTTACGGTAGCTATTGTGACAGTCCATAATGTAATAGTGGTGCTGTACTACTGCATTCGTTTAAAACTGAACGTAACAGCCACGTTAACAAGAACGACAACTGTGGAATATGTACAATATGTGTCGCAAAGAATCCCGCAGCATGAAGCGCATTTAACATTAATAACTGCATTCAAACTGAGATGTGTATTATTATTATTATTATTATCATTATTATTATTATTATTATTAGTAGTAGTAGTAGTAGTAGTCCTATTTAAGGCCTAATAGCCGGACTACACCGAAATACAGCCAGAACTGCAGCGACAGATTCCTCAGCAGCAGGAAAAACGGCTGCAGCCTGGCGCACAAAAAATAAATATGAGCTACCAACTCGGACTGGCCGCAGAAAGGGCATGCGGCGTCCGAGTCGGTAAAGTGACGCAGGATCTCTCCTGACGCGAGCGCTCCGTGCAGGACCCTCCATCCCAAGTCCCCGGCTCCCCTGGAGACCAGCGGGGAGTACAGGGCCTCCCACTGGGGACTCTCGCCCTCCTGGGGTCGGAGGGCCACCCGCCAAGCGGTATCTCGGCGGGAGACGAGGGCGAGGAAGTGGAGGGTGTGGAGCGTCATCGCGTACAGGGTCCTCCTCGACACCGATCGTAGGGGGGTCGAGGAGAACTGCGAGATCCTGCTCAGGTTGTTCTCGAGGGGAGGCAGAGGGGGGTCTCAGGCCTTCGTTTCGATCAGCAGGACCGGAGAGCCGGGGGTAGGGGTGGGGTTAGATGGCTCCCCGGTCCTGAGAACTCCCTCGAGATACCTGACAGAGTCTGGGTGCAACGCTGCTTTGCACTCCCGGATCGCTCGGCCGGCCGTCCTGACGGTCGCCCGAGCCGCCCTGGCGACCAGCGACTCGGGCGTCAGCCACCCCGACCGCTCGCGATCCAGGAGATCCCAGACTCTGGTCACCTTGGCCGAGATCAGTGCGCGCCGCACCGAGGGGGACTCCAACGCCTGCGCACCTAGGTGGGGATTGTGCAGCAGGGGCTCCAGAAGGAGTCCTTCGCCCTCGGTCGGAACGGCGTCTCGGCCGACGGAAAACATGCTCCGGGTCTTGAGCAGGTCCTGGTAGCCCAGGTTGTGCAGCTGGCGCAAAAGGAGGGACGCCAGCGTGCACCACTGCGGGGCCGGGTCTGCGTACAGGAATCTCTGCAGGGTCTGGAGGCGGAAGGTGTGCACCTGGTATTTCGATGTTTCCAGTACTGAAAAAAGGTTACACAAGTCTACAGATCTGAAGGCACTAAATGTATGTGTACTATATAGTATTTAAATACGTATCAAGCACTTAAAACATTAATATATGTTATTTTTTTTTATCATTACCAGAAAACGATCCGTCTATCCGTGTGTGTGTGTGTATATATATATATATATATATATATATATATATATATATATATATATAGCTGTGTAGCATTATAATATAATAATGTTCAATAAAACAAAAACACAAATATTCCATTTTAACCTAAACAATGTAAACTCTTATCTGGCCACCCCTGCTATATTAACTATCTGCTGTTAACAACAGTACTAGCACTAGCAGATCACGTGACCTGAGCACGGGTTGTAATTGGAGAAATGCAGAGGTTTTTTCATCAGAGACAAGCGTCCGTTACAAATTCCTATCTGCTATACCACAGCACTAGCAGGTGACGTAGCCTGATCCCTGGTTTTAATTGGAGGATCAATAAATAAATCTATCATAACGGTTGGTAGGAACATTTTAAAAACACAGTATATGTAAACGCAGCTGTTTTATCATCTTATTAGCCCTAATTGGTTATTGTTTTGTACAGACACTTTTAGAGGTGCAATAGTAAGTGTATTGTGTTCAGCAATTGGGCTTTACAAAAACAAAAACAAAAAGAAATACAGTACGTCATGAAAAAATATTACATTGAAACATAATGACCTACGAATAATAATATTGTACTCGTATTACTATTAGGCATACATATAGTGTATGGAAAACATCGAAGAATGTATACGTTTTGATGATTTTAAATGCTTCTACCTTTAATTTTGGTTTCTAAATACATACAGTGAGGCTGGATATAGCAAATATTTCAAAGCAAAGATACATTTTAAATTTCATTTGATCTGTTTTGTGTTTTGGTGTTTTTATACTATTTTGATATCTAAAAACTACATTAAATTTATAATGCCGAAAGATCCCATTGAAACCATGACGATTAATAAATTAATATGAAACACTGACGCATGCGCATATCTCAAAGTAATGCAAAATTCGGCACTACAGCAACCGTATTTACTAGGAAGTCAAAAATCACACAGAATGACTTGATTTCATCCATTTCCTTTACTGTGCTAGAGAGATCAAGAAAGAAATTCATGAAGCTTCTTTTTTTGTATGGCAGATTGATGAAACAACAGGTTTGTAGTAGTGCCTCTGCTGATAGGTGTCACCAGCCACCACTGGTACAGAACGGTATATTTATAAATCGTTTATTTACGTGTCATGAATTAAGTCGATACGGTGAGCTTAATGGTTTTTATCAGCCTTTCTCCTGCTTTAACAACTTTGTTTTGAAAATATGTTCTGCAAAGTATTGTAACGATCCGTGTATTGTGTTTGTGTACTGTATTCCCTCTTGTTTCTATTGTCTGTTAATGCCGCTGTATTGTGTTCCTCTCCCCCCCGTCTGTATTACCTGTAGCTGCGGGTTCGCTCTGTCTCTGGCTGTGCGAGCTGCCCCTGTCATAGGCTGTTTGTTGTGTGTGCCCATTGGTCCTGGTGTGCGGCTGGGGACCAATAGGGTAGCTGTTCGCTCTGGCACCCGATTAACATAAAGGGGCGGGGCTCAGCTATAAAACTGGTCGTTGCACGCTCATTGGGTCGGTGGAGAGCAAGTGGCGAGAGCAGTGGGCTACAAGAAGTTCATAAATAAAGCTTTAAATTTGAAAGCGGCGTGTTGTCTTTGTCTATTCTGCGCGCTGCGCGAAAACGCTACACTGGTGTCAGAAGCGGGATCAGTACAACGAGTGATCCAGCGTTGAGCAGAAACAGGAGAAGACAAAGATGGACCAATGGCTGTGGTACGACTCCAGGCCGTCACAGAACCGGTGGGACGGCGGACTGGGGGATCTCCTCGGCGACTTGGAGGAGCGAGGTTGGTGCCTTGCCTGCGGGGAGTTCGGGCACCAGGTGACGTGCTGCCCCTTCCAGGACGAAGGGGACCTACTGCCTGCCCGAAAACAAAAGCGGAGGAGGGGTGGTCGTTCGAGGAGGCTAGCGAAGGAGTCTAGATCATCTCCCGCGTGGGAGATGGGGGGCCTACCGCTGCCGCCGCCGCCCGAGAGAGCGCCGCCGCCGCCGCGTGAGAGAGAGCCAGGGCCGCCGCCGCCGCCGCGTGAGAGAGAGCCAGGGCCGCCGCCGCCGCGTGAGAGAGAGCCAGGGCCGCCGCCGCCGCCGCGTGAGAGAGAGCCAGGGCCGCCGCCGCCGCCGCGTGAGAGAGAGCCAGGGCCACCGCCGCCGCCGCGTGAGAGAGAGCCAGGGCCGCCGCCGCCGCCGCGTGAGAGAGAGCCAGGGCCGCCGCCGCCGCCGCCGCGTGAGAGAGAGCCAGGGCCGCCGCCGCCGCCGCGTGAGAGAGAGCCAGGGCCGCCGCCGCCGCCGCGTGAGAGAGAGCCAGGGCCGCCGCCGCCGCCGCGTGAGAGAGAGCCAGGGCCGCCGCCGCCGCCGCGTGAGAGAGAGCCAGGGCCGCCGCCGCCGCGTGAGAGAGCGCCAGGGCCGCCGTCGCCGCCGCCGCGTGAGAGAGCGCCAGGGCCGCCGCCGCGTGAGAGAGCGCCAGAGCCGCCGCCGCCGCCGCCGCGTGAGAGAGCGCCAGGGCCGCCGCCGCCGCCGCGTGAGAGAGCGCCAGGGCCGCCGCCGCGTGAGAGAGCGCCAGAGCCGCCGCCGCCGCCGCCGCGTGAGAGAGCGCCAGGGCCGCCGCCGCCGCCGCGTGAGAGAGCGCCAGGGCCGCCGCCGCCGCGTGAGAGAGAGCCAGGGCCGCCGCCGCCGCCGCCGCGTGAGAGAGAGCCAGGGCCGCCGCCGCCGCCGCGTGAGAGAGAGCCAGGGCCGCCGCCGCCGCGAGAGCCAGGGCCGCCGCCGCCGCCGCCTGCGAGAGAGCCAGGGCCGCCGCCTGCGAGAGAGCCAGGGCCGCCGCCGCCTGCGAGAGAGCCAGGGCCGCCGCCGCCTGCGAGAGAGCCAGGGCCGCCGCCTGCGAGAGAGCCAGGGCCGCCGCCTGCGAGAGAGCCAGGGTCGCCGCCTGCGAGAGAGCCAGGGCCGCCGCCGCCGCCGCCTGCGAGAGAGCCAGGGCCGCCGCCGCCTGCGAGAGAGCCAGGGCCGCCGCCGCCGCCTGCGAGAGAGCCAGGGCCGCCGCCGCCGCCGCCTGCGAGAGAGCCAGGGCCGCCGCCTGCGAGAGAGCCAGGGCCGCCGCCTGCGAGAGAGCCAGGGCCGCCGCCGTCGCCGCCTGCGAGAGAGCCAGGGCCGCCGCCTGCGAGAGAGCCAGGGCCGCCGCCGCCTGCGAGAGAGCCAGGGCCGCCGCCGCCTGCGAGAGAGCCAGGGCCGCCGCCTGCGAGAGAGCCAGGGCCGCCGCCGTCGCCGCCTGCGAGAGAGCCAGGGCCGCCGCCGCCTGCGAGAGAGCCAGGGCCGCCGCCGCCTGCGAGAGAGCCAGGGTCGCCGCCTGCGAGAGAGCCAGGGCCGCCGCCGCCTGCGAGAGAGCCAGGGCCGCCGCCGCCGCCGCCTGCGAGAGAGCCAGGGCCGCCGCCGCCTGCGAGAGAGCCAGGGCCGCCGCCGCCTGCGAGAGAGCCAGGGCCGCCGCCTGCGAGAGAGCCAGGGCCGCCGCCTGCGAGAGAGCCAGGGCCGCCGCCGCCTGCGAGAGAGCCAGGGCCGCCGCCGCCTGCGAGAGAGCCAGGGCCGCCGCCGCCTGCGAGAGAGCCAGGGCCGCCGCCTGCGAGAGAGCCAGGGTCGCCGCCGCCGCCTGCGAGAGAGCCAGGGCCGCCGCCGCCTGCGAGAGAGTCAGGGCCGCCGCCGCCTGAGAAAGCACCACTGCTACCTGCCTTAAGAGAGCTACCGCTGAAAGCGCCAGTCCTTTTAAGGGCTCCTGCAAAGGGCGTGACCAAGGGACAGGAGCAAAGAGAACCGCTGCCGCCTGTGGGAGAACACTTGTGGCCTGAGAGCGAGCTCCTGATACTGGGGTACCGAGAGTCACTCAGCTCAGCAGGGAATAGCAGATTGCCTTCCGCACAGCACGGCCCGTCGGCTCACCCACCAAAGGCCCTGGATGGAAAACCGGACATGCGGGGAGGGGGTCTGTGTTTCAGGGGTGGAGGTGGCCGATCTCAGTCATAAGCTGTATGGAGCCTTGTGAACTTTTTGGGGGCAAAAAGGCTAAGGTGGGGGTAGTGTAACGATCCGTGTATTGTGTTTGTGTACTGTATTCCCTCTTGTTTCTATTGTCTGTTAATGCCGCTGTATTGTGTTCCTCTCCCCCCCGTCTGTATTACCTGTAGCTGCGGGTTCGCTCTGTCTCTGGCTGTGCGAGCTGCCCCTGTCATAGGCTGTTTGTTGTGTGTGCCCATTGGTCCTGGTGTGCGGCTGGGGACCAATAGGGTAGCTGTTCGCTCTGGCACCCGATTAACATAAAGGGGCGGGGCTCAGCTATAAAACTGGTCGTTGCACGCTCATTGGGTCGGTGGAGAGCAAGTGGCGAGAGCAGTGGGCTACAAGAAGTTCATAAATAAAGCTTTAAATTTGAAAGCGGCGTGTTGTCTTTGTCTATTCTGCGCGCTGCGCGAAAACGCTACAGTATGTTAGCAGGGTGCGATTTGTCCCTGGCTCTGCGCTTTAGATTTTGTACTGAAAATGTCTTTCTGCTAGAAAATGAATTATTTTATACAGATGATATTCAAACATTTTGCATATAGTATGTCAATACACTGTACGTTTTGTTTGGCAAATTTTGTTTATATCATTAAAGCGTACGTCGGTATTGCCTTTTAGTTATCGATAATAATATTTATAGTAATAATAACGTTTTAAACGACAATAACATTTGCATGGTGGTAGATGTTAGCATCAACATGCTTATTATTTATTTCTTAAAATACGCCCTTATCCAGGGCGACTTACAATTGTTACAAGATATCACATTATTTTTATATACAATTACATTATTTTTTTTACATACAATTACCCATTTATACAGCTGGGTTTTCACTGGAGCAATCTAGGTAAAGTACCTTGCTCAAGGGTACAGCAGCAGTGTCCCCCACCTGGGACTGAACCCACGACCCTCCGGTCAAGAGTCCAGAGCTCTAACCACTACTCTACACTGCTGCCGATAGGCTTTCCTACTGTTTTGTAGTTTGCATTGTAATCAAAGTATATGGTGTTTTGAGAAATCGGGTCAGTACTGGCATTTTATATATCTTGAGCTATGTTATTTTTACTATCCTATCCAGTGACTAATTGTCATTGGGCTAGATGACCTTACCGTTGTTATAAGATCCCTAACAGAAGTGCAGTGCAGTTTGCTGGGATATCAGACAGCTGGCTCATGATTTCTCATCCCTCCAGTGGTTCTTTAACAGACCAAGAAAGCTACTTGGAAACTGCTGTGAGCTATTGTATTTACATTTCAATCTTAATTAAAAAAAAAAAAAAAAGAAAAGGTCCAAGTACAATATTTCACTGGTGGAATGCAATAGGATGGGATGTCCAATGGAACTACTATTAAATTAATGAAGTCAATTGATGGGTTCTGCTTCAGTTCAAAAGCGTAAAATAACACTATTTACGTAATGAATTTGATATCATGCTGATTATGCTATGTAGTGGTGAATAGATGTAGACTTCCATCCCCCTGTCATATTAGTGTCAAGTGGCTGGGTTAGATCATTTAGTTAGTTCAGTTCTTTAATCATATAGAGAGAACATTTCAACAGTACAAAAATGTTTTTAAATACAGTGTGACTGAAAACATAGATTGGGTTTGTTCCATGGTCCACTAAATCAAGTCGTTGGCTCACTCAACAATTTTCTGGCCCACTAATTCCCTTTACTAGTTAACACTTTTGAAGTTAACTCTGTGAAGTGACATCATGGCACATCATTAT
This sequence comes from Acipenser ruthenus, assembly GCF_902713425.1. Taxonomy (NCBI): domain Eukaryota; kingdom Metazoa; phylum Chordata; class Actinopteri; order Acipenseriformes; family Acipenseridae; genus Acipenser; species Acipenser ruthenus. The sequence goes on along the minus strand of NC_081193.1, from coordinate 83,541,588 downwards.
AACATTACACATAAAAGAAGATACTGCTTTTGTTTAGTGAAGCTTCGTTCAGCGTCCCGGGTCTGTGTCTCAGTTAAAGCTGACCTGTCTGACAGCAGCATGCATTATGAAATGATGTTATGAAAAGCTATGTTACCCAGTTATTATAATTAATTCTGCATCCATGACCGCTATTAATAAAAAGGCCTGGGCTGTCAGCCAAGTAGCAGTTGAAGTATTGTCGCGCCGGTATGGCTGATGAGGAATCCTCCTCGCTCTGGCATGTTGATACTGTGTGCAGTGCTCTCTGTAATTCACTTAGGCAGCATAATGCATGGACCCCCTCTCTTGAATTCCACTGGGCAGTATAATGCATTGGCCAGTCTGAGTAATTCTGCTGGGTGCATATGAGCCAGTCTCATTTGGCAGTAACATGTAGAAACAATTCCTTTATCCCTCTGTGTATTATAAACCAGACAACCTTTTCTGTTTCCGGGAGAAATTAAGCAGTGCAACGTCAAATTGTTAGGGCACAAACAGTAATTTGCAGCCTCTTTTTGTTGCACTGTAGCAAATCCAGTCTGTTGATAATTTACTGAAGGTATGTGTTTAAATGCTATTGATAACTGAACCTACAATGTGCTTTTAAATTGGTGTTTTTAAGCCTTCTTGCATTTGACAGATCTCAGCTACTGTGCTCTGGGGACATTGTGATCTAGGGTAGCACTTTGTTTGAAAATATGTAATGGAAGGGGATTGAGAATGACAAGCAATCTGGCTGATATTAGTTAATCTTTAAAAAAAAATCACAAAATCCCCAAACCATGTCTATTTCCTTTGATTATATTTAATATAATGACTTTCATAAAGTGCAATTCCTACTTAATATCTGCTGATGTGATGCATAATTTCAGTATCATTCATTAAAAACGAATTGTTTGGGGGTAGGGACATTAACCCTTACTGCACCCTTGCGTCTCTGCAGCATTCTACACAATACCTCAAAATGACCACCAGGCAATACCCTTTGATTCAGCAACAGCAACAGGGAATCCACCTGGATTGCACAAATCTCCAGGGTGATTCCCCAGGGCTGTAAAATGTTCCAATAAAATCCAGCTGTGGCTTAACCACAGCCTCCTTAAACATCTGGCCTGTCAACTATCTACAGTATGAATATTTCAAAGAAAACTGTGCCAATGGTAGGCATACCTCAGAAAGTTAAATAAAACTAATGCAAAACCACAGCTGTCTTAGAAATAAATTCAAGATCTTTTCAAATGAATATTTGGGCCTAACCCCAGAAGGAATATATTCATAATGCAATTCATAGTGACTGTATAAATCATGATATCTGTATCTCTGTCAATGTATTCCACTGTCCCTCTTAGGTAATGAGATGCACTTCTTCCTTCCTTCCTGCTTTTTGTCTTTCTTTTAATTAAAATGCGGTTGTCACATTGCAAATGGCAAAAATTGATTTACACATGAAACTTATCACACAGGCAATGAAATCACAAAATCCCAGGGGCTCCTAGTCGCCTGACTGCATTTTCTTCTTGTTACCCCCCCAACCCACCCCCTAAAGTAAAGGTGCATGATCCAGAAAGCATGTTCTCTCAATGAAGTGCCCTTGTTGTCACTGTGTGCGGGATCATTAACGGCTGAGAAAGATCCATACAACACAAATAATTCATAAAATACACTCATAAAATACACTCTGGGGCAAATTTGATTAATGGAATAAATGTTGCAGTATTTATTTCCATATTTTGTTAAAAAATTATAATGCCCAATTTATTGCATACATTTTAAGCTCCCATTAATTCCTGAAATTTCAAACTAGCCCTATACGTGCTGCTTCAGTCTGGTAAGAGATGCTTTGTGCAATGGGCATTATTGGTTTTGCTGTATTATACTTTATTTGCTTCTGCAGAATTAGATAACTGTGGAAACTCTGAGCAACTTCAAGTGGTCTGAATGTTTTCTAATTCAATCCATAACGTACTCCTACTCCTGCATTATGAAACGAATGCAGCAGTGATTCATGCACACAGAATGTCATGAAGACATCCCCAATCGAATGCTTGTCACAGACTGCGATGTGCCACTGCAAAAGTGCTGGAAACAGCAAAGCAGAAACAATGGCAACATGATTTATACTATAAAATAAAAAGCCTTTTGTCGTGAGAAAACAAAGCAACAACTGTGAGCCACACTGTCCTCTGTAATGTAAGATGTAGACGCATAGTATCTGCTTTCCCATGCTTGACATAATCATTTTCTGACAATAGCTGTCAGGGAAATTTTAGTTGCTCAGATGCCTACTTTTGCAAGTTATTATAACTGTCAGAATCAGTTCACAGATATCTATTATCGGATGCACTAGCCATTGCAGCACATTGATTTCAGCTTACCCCTCTCCTCCACGCCGGGGCTAGATCACTGGGGCGGGAGGGAGTGTATATGTTGAATTTCACGTGTCGAGCCCGGTACATTGGTTGTCACAGATGGGTCCTGCTACTCGCCCATGTAAAGAGGAGACGCGCTGCTGGTGGCATTCACTTGTCATTACTGTCAAATCTCGTAACCACGGTTACTGGGCTCCCAGAAGAGTAAAGGAAAGCAAAGCAAAATTGTGTCAAGCAGCCTAAGAAGCCTGTCTTAGTAGCAATCAGAGACTGTGTGTTTTTATCTGCATTGAACTGAATGGGAAAGCGAGTCAAATAGGGGAGGTGTGTGCAGGGGCTGTAGGATGAAGATCTCTGCCAATCACAATAAGGTTTGATTGTACAACTAGAATATCACTTAGATGAGTCTAGTTAATGGCAACAATGAAAAGTGATTAGCCTTTAACACCTGGTAACTCCTGTTTCACTCAATCATTTATCTGTACACTTTCTAAATTGCTATGTTAAATCAAACAATCAAATATTTTGCTTTTTCTTTTTAAATAAAAAAGCTCCCTTTATTTACAGTAAGCTTAATATCCCAGTTTAAGGTTGCAATCAATATGCATAGTTTATAGACCCATCAGGTTTTCTTCATTAGTTCAGTTAAATTAGACTGCAACTTCACAGTATTAAATATTATGCCCTATATTATGCCCTAGAATTATGTTCTTTGATACATCATTACAGCATTAAATCATACAGCTTTAATGTTTTATTATGTAGATCAATTACTATTTGCATGCTGCACCTTTAAAGAGGAACAGTGCTTGCAGACAAATGCCTGTTTTTAACCATTAGGAGAGTAAATCATATTCCCATAGCACCAGTCTCAGATATGCAGGACTTGGTTTTCCTTCCTTATTATTTATTTATTTATTTTAGATATTTGTTCTGCACAAATCAGTGTGTTCTCCTGTAAAGGATTACTTTCACCAGTGAATGACAAGAGACCCTTGCAGAACTACAACTAGCAGACCACTTCATAAACAGCAATGGCTACACAATTATACAAATCCTGTAACACACTGCTTGTTTCATGGTACCTTGGTACTTCACTGCATTACCAGTGTGTAATCGATTAATACCATTTTGATACCAAAAATACTGTGTGTCACCACATGAAAATGTTACCGCTGTGGTATTGTTTCTACCTGTTTGCTACTCGTACATAACCATTGCATCGATACTGTTAATGACGCTTTATTTCCATTGAAGATCAGCAGACCTACTAGCTTTGTTATTTTTGTATGCATCCCATTTAGTATGTACAATAAACATAACAATAAGCAGGTGAAGAAGAAGAAGGAGGTTTATTATTATACAGGATGAATGCAGATAAACCCAGACCAACACATTGCAAGACTTGAGAATGCTGGTCTTGAGAGAATGGAATAAACAAGAAGTAATAAGAGCATTAATTTCTATTAATTGATGAGCAAATGTAAATGCTTTTGACAACTCCGGGGTATCCACGGTAGCTCAAGTTTCCCGAGGCAAAGACAAACTATATTGTATCCAGTGCTGAAGCTAGTGTGCATTTATTTTGAGCTCAGATATCCTTACCACCTCCGCCAGGAGTAGCATCATCATATAACCAATGACCTGCCATATTTCTCTAGGAGCAAAGTCTACGTGCCTGTGCTGATTCTGTCGGCTTCCACTCAGCGCTCAGACTCTCCCCTGGTGTTGTTATGATCTGTGTCACATGTAGTCGTCGCTTTGTCTAGCACGCTAATAGCCCTAAAGTGTTTGAATATACAGTAGCTATAAAGCAGTAGGGAGATTAATGCATCCTTATTTAGTTGCTGTTTTCAATAGAAGGTTACAAGGCTTTATTTAAAGACAACCTTCACAGCCCATTTTTTGTCCTTGCTGGAGCTTGGAAAGTTCTTCATGGACATGTTAACAATAAACAGGTGTCTGAACAAGAGGGTGTATTGTGCTTTTTTAAATAGCCTAAAACATTCTGCATTGTGTTTTAGAAAGCACGAAATGTATCTGTCTAGCCATGTGTAATTCTACAATCTGGTTCTTAGTCATCTGCTGCTACTGCACCTACAGAAAGGGTAAGTAAATATATTCATGTAAGGCACTTTGGGACACTGTTTCAAGCATTTACATTTTGAAATTAAATTAGGAATCCAAAAATGTTTGGAGAGTACCTATATGGTCCTTTAAATGAATGCATCGAATGTGGAAGATTTCCCTGTCATTTTATAAAGGCTTTCCCAGCACTTTTCCTTTCCCTGCGAAGTCCTCCATGGATTAAAAGCAAAGGATTGCTGATCAAGAGGGAGAACCAGGATTAGCATAGCCATTTGTTCCTCGTACATGGGACATTGCAAATCCATTTTACAGACATCAGACAACTCGTTTCCATAATAAAAGTTTTCATAATTAAAACATTTGCTCTTCAAGCCACAAAATGTAATTAATTATTTGTAAGGGCATCTGCTACACAAATATAACATCTGTTATGCAAAATGCTGAAAATACAGTACAATACGCACTGCCGCGCGTTATTAACAAACATAGAGTGCTCCATTTATAGCTAATAATGTATAAGAGAAGACAAACTGATAGTGCACCAGGTTTGTACAGTGCCTTTATAATAGTGTAGTTGGGAGCCATAGAATAGAGACAGTGCTTTTTGTGGCCAGTCTAATAAAGAGATTGGGAGTTCTAGTGAAATGGCGTTATGGGGTCCATGCCGATGCCACCTTATAACCAGTGGTGCAGTACAAACGGCAGAGGGGAGCATGGTTTTCTGGTTAGAAACGTGCATGATTACAGGGCTTCTGTCCTGTATTTGATTACTGGGGTCACCATGTAAACATATAAAGTGACGTTCCATTGCTATTTTAACATTTAGACAGAAAATAAGGTATTTGACAATAGGGGCAACCCATATACATTTTGTTTTTTCTGTTGTTTTTTTGATGTAGCATTAATTATAAAAATGCACATTATCAGTGATAAGTAACTCATCCCCTGTGTAATTCCAACCCTTGCTAATTACCATGCGCCTGATGCAGCAGACCTTGAAAAAAGGTTAAAAAGGAGAGTCCATTTTATCAGTAGCTGCTGTTAATGAGACTTTTATTTTTTATTTTTTAAGCCTGGATTAGATTACACTCAGTTCAGCTAAAGAAATTGAACCACTCTCTCAGACTGCATTGTTGGATGCAACAGCTTTCCCTTTGAATGTTTTTAATCCTCTGAACAGACAGCATTTAACACTGGAATGCTGCATACGTGTGTTATGTAACAAAGAAAATGTTGATTGATTTGTTTTTTCTTTTTCTGAATCCTTTAACTAGGGGCTTTAATTTGGAGGAGAGTTTTTCTATGTCATGAAGTGAAGTCAGGAAGACGCAGTGCAGTTCAAACTCCAAAAAATCTTAAATCGCAAGCAGCTAATGAAACTTTACTATTATTATTATTTTTTATTTCTTAGCCGACACCCTTATCCAGGGCGACTTACAATTGTTACAAGATATCACATTATTTTTACATACAATTACCCCTTTATACAGTTGGGTTTTTACTGGCGCAATCTAGGTAAAGTACCTTGCTCAAGGGTACAGCAGCAGTGTCCCCCACCTGGGATTGAACCCACGGCCCTCCGGTCAAGAGTCTAGAGCCCTAACCACTACTCCACACTGCTGCCCTAATACTGTAGATGTTTTCTTCTAAAACACTTGGGTAGTTTAAAAATGGACCGTTGAGCAATAGAACATAGAATGGCATTTACTAATTATTGTGGGACAATGTGTTACTGTTGATGTCTGATTGTAATATGATGCTTTTTACTTTCATTCAAAGTGGTGTTTTTTTTTAATTAGTGCCGTCCGTTGTATGTATTAAATAGTGAGGCAGTGGACAACAGGCTTTGTGCTCAGTAGACTGGACTTTAGCTACTGGTTAGAAGGCAGTGAAGTCAGCAAACAGAAAGTCCGTCTTTCACAGAAAGCAACATCTACAAGTCAAGAAAGGAAAAATAAATAATTATTTTTATAACCACAAGAGAATAATAGCAAATGCTGCCATTGATTACAGAAGTGAAAGTGCTGATCTTACAAAGTATGTCACTGCTAAAACTGAAGGTATGACATTCAACAGATGGTCTGTGCAGATTTTCCACTGAACTGTAGTGAAATTAAAGAGCAACCTCAGCAAAACAAAACCTTGCACTGAGTCCTGCTGTATCCTGTGTTACGCTTTTTAACTGAGCCATGGTAATGCTTTAGCAGATTTCAGACATGTGCAAGCCAAAGCAGAACGTGTGTACTTTGAAGAAGTCAAAATTGAGTTATGTGTTTCCAAGAGCAATTGAATTGTTGAACTATATATTACATTAAATAAAAAATGAATGCATACATTATTTATTTATTTATTTATTTATTTATTTATTAGCAGACACCCTTATCCAGGGCGGCTTACAGTTTTTACAAAGTATCACATTATAAAATATCACATTACAGAATATCACAGTATGACTAATATAATAAAAAGCCGTTTAGTAATATGCATACTCCTTGCTTTAAAACAGTATTTGTTAATAAAGAAACTGTAATCAGAAGTAAAAGATACCTAAATAAATGTCTGAAACCAATATAAACCTGATTGTTAGAAATGTAGGCAAACTACAAAACATGGTTGTTTAGAAGCTTAAAAAGTTATTGCTGAAAGTTTCAACTTAAGTTTAATTTTTATAGCAGCTATGGGATTTAGACATCAGCTTATTACTTTGCTTTTATTAGATTGCAAAAAAAGAGTTCCAGATTTATGGTAATTAAATATATTTTATACCACAGATAGAGTGTAGCCATAACATGGGGAAAGTATGGGCTTCTACTTAAGTGGCTCAGCAGGCAACAAAACATTTAAAGGCAGGGTTTTGTCATTCAAAAGAAAATCATCTAGGCAACCAGTTTACCATTTAAAGTTAGGGTCATTGCATGGGGCTGCCATAAAATGATTTGACTGCTACTTGACCCTTGATGTAAATGCAACCTTAACTGTTGTCAAGGTGATTCTTCCTTGGATGCCACATCATTTTCTGGAGGATTATTGATTTAGTGCCCTCTTAGTTAGCCCCTTGTACTTTTCAATGCCACTATCTTGTGGGACCCATGAAAAAAAAGCATGTTCATTGAATCAACATTTCCTAAAACATCTTGTGAAGCAAACAGAGTGTAAACTACTCACATTAGCTGTTCCAAATTATTGTGATTTAAGAAAAAAGTTGTTTTTTTTAACTTTAATGCTAACTATTTGAACCCAGCATTAGAGTATCCACTGTTAATTTTCTTCTTTAATCATCTCTATATAACCATGTAACCTCCTGCTGATCTGGATTCACCTTTATTACCACAAATCAAATTTGGAGCCTTATAAAAGCAATTACAATTGAAAGTGCATTAGCAGTATAATGCAAAAATCAAGTCATCGACAAACTTGGCATAGCATTCAGTGTTGTAAGAGGTTCTAAACACAAATGTCTGTCTCGTTGCTCAATTTTATTTTAATTATAATGGCTTGATCAGCAGAGGTTAACAGTGATAATCTTTCCATGATATGAAAAAAAGTATAATGAACTATTCATTTGTTTCAGCTGATCCATTTCCAGTCCCTTCACACTGATAGAACTTGCTCTTCAAATCTGTCAATGTACTTACAAAATGCTCAGCATGGACTGTTTAAATCCATTCTCAAATGGGGTGCAATAATATGTCCCTTTTAAAAGTTCACCTCAATATGTTTGCAGTTTTCTCATGTTTTTCCGAGGGTTATACTGCACATGAGCTATATGTTACCCTGGTTTTACGTGTTTTAAAATGTGTGTTTGCCATACCTTTGTGGGCTTTATGCTTTATGCTTTACCATGCTTTCAGTATGCTTTATTATGCTTTGTTAGGCTTTTACTTAGATAAACTTCTATAAGGGATGTGCTCTGTTATTTCAGATATTTTATGAGAAAAAGATATTGTGTGTGTGGGGGGGGGGGATGGGGGTGGGGGGGTTAAAATACACAGAAAAGTCTCAGTGGAACAAAATATTCCGTATGTGTGCAGCATTGTGTTTCGACAGGACACACAGCGGTATGATTGCAATCAGGCAGATGGATTAGAAAATATTGTCATGCATTACATCCAGTGCCCAACAGCAGATGGTTTGACAGTCTCTGAGCGGGTGTGAAAATAGTGCAGTTCGAAAAGCAGAAAGAAACTACAGCACAGTAATAATATTAACTCCTGCTGCACACAGCATGACAAAGCCCATTCATACAGAGTGCGGATACATTTAAGTGTCATTAAAAATAAGTACGCCTTAATTTTAAAGACCTTGGAGCACACATATTACACAGGGCAAGATGGTTCAAGGTTAACATTACGAGTTAGATTGAACTAATTAGCTATAGATTAATTAAGCTTGTTTTAGTCAACCAGTAGAGTTTATAAACCAAACAAACCTCTACCCACACTCTGTATTTTGGATTTCAGCTAAGCAGACATTCCCTCACTTACGTGGTGACCAATACAATTTGTTTCCAGACGCATGCTTTAAACCTACAGCCAATCACAAGTGTGCCACAAGTTACAAAATATTCTGAATCTCATCAATGGCGGAACTATCCAATCACAGCAAAAGTGTCTTCTGTGGCAATATTTCAACATATATGTCAATAAATCATACGTACCAGGCTTATCCATTTCCTTTAAAATTGACTCCCATCTATTATCTTTCATCTCTGTATCTTTATAATTGTGATGGTCTTTGTCATAAAGCTGCTGGGTATTTTTCCACAGCAAGTATTATTGTTTCCTTCATCATTTTTTATATTTCTTCACCCTGCTGGTCCAGGTGCATTGAAGCTGTTTTCTGATTGCTCAATTCCCTAGTTGTCACGCAAAGAAATTGCAAAAAGTAGGGTTCATTCCTATTTATTTTGCATCGCTCCAGTGTCGCCCCCTGCGTCGCCTGTAATCTTCACTGCACATTTTTATTTGTCGCATCGCATCTGATGTGTAGGGGCCTTAAATTAAGTCAGGCGACTGTGTGTCTAAAGCCTTCTTAGCCTGGAAATAAAGCATTGTCTGCCAAAGAGTCGGATGCTTGTCACCTGAAGCACGCGATCAAACAACAGAAGACCACACTTAATGTTATTCAGGGATTTGTAATATTTTTTATTACACAGCATTATCTTATTAAGTAAATAATTTCATATTCTCCAACAAAAGCAGAGAAACAAAAAATGCTGCTTGATTTAATCTCACGCTAAACTTTTTTTTGTCGTATGCCTCCCTGTGTGAGGGATAACCCTGAAAGCTCTAATACTGCAAACACAACCACGATGCACACATTATGCAGGCTGATGAGTTTCTTGCAAACACATTTATTATACCTGTAGGTTGGAATAATCAGGGAGGGGAGAAGGTCATGTTTAGACAATGGCTCTATAATGAGCTTGTGTCTGTACGGTGGAGACAAATAGACAGATTGCTTGCAATTTACTGTTTCAATAGAATAAAAGGTTTTCAGTGCATCGGCATTTGCATATCTGATTACTGTCTAATCAAAAATAAGTGAACTGTGCTGGCTTGAAAAAACGTTGAATGAAAGGCAATCATCTTTTTTTTGTAAAAAAAAATAAAATAAAATACTGAAGCATGCTGGAATATTAGCAATATATTGTTCTTTTGTTTAATTACAGGTTTCTCACTGAGCAGTAAATGAATGCCTGTGTATTAATGGAATGAATGTGACCCTGAAACGTCAGTTCTGCTTAGCTGTAGCTGCGCTCCGGTACTGAGGGAGCTTTGCATTGCTGTGTATAGCAGCGATAAGGGATTGTACCAGAAAGGCAGTTAATTACCTGCTTTGTTTGATATGCAAAGTAACAGCAACAGCACTTTTCTTCTCACCAGTGGCAGTGCTCAATTAAAACACTTATAAAAATAGCGATAATGCACCCATTTATTATTTGAGCTGGAGAGAAGTGCGGTGAACAGGAATAGGGTTTTGGTTTTTTCGCGGCCATGAGCAAATTCAAATGTGTTTCCTTTTGATCCACAGTGGGACAAGAGGCTGTTACTACAAGAAGCAGTCTGGGGTGCTGAAAGTAGCTCATTTGTTTATCACTCCTAGCTTGCTGAAAGGATTAACAGTCTCAAACAGGGTATAGAGTTGCTGAATGTCAATTTCTGAAAGTCAATTGCTGATGTTCACTAGCTCTTAGCAAGATGAAAATACTTGAAAATCTATTGCTGGAAACAGTGCATCTAATAATTTTCAATCAGCAGGAGTGAGAAAAAAGATACTTTGACACAGCACATATAGTGAGAATTATTGTCCTTGATCTGACTTTGTCAACTTCAACATGCTGTATACAAAAATGTATTTAAAGAGGAATCAATAAAGAAACTGAAGGTGATAGGACACATGTTTTGGGTGTTATTAGTATAGTAGCATGTAAACTTGCCTAGTATGAGACTATGAAAGAAACAGGATGTATTTAGTTTACATGGAGTGTTTCTGTTAGGGTTTTGAAACACACACACGCACACGCCAGGATGTCTTCGGCTCATTGTGCAACAGCGACCCCTGTAGTCTGGCCAGGCACCTGCAGGCTTGCCTGTAAGCTGCCCAGAGCTGCGTTGTCCTCCGATGCTGTAGCTCTGAGGTGGCTGCATGGTGGGTCTGCAGTGTGAAAAAAAGTGGTCAGCTGACGGAGGACAGCGTGTGTTTGTCTTTGCCCTCCAGAGTCAGCAGGTGGGTGGTAGCGGTGAAATATTTCAACATTGAGGGAAAGACTATCCTTTATACTGTACAGTAGATAGCAGAGGAGCAATTTTACCATATCTAAATAGCAGAATCAGGCCGTGTGAATGTTGTTTTCTTGTGGTTAAATACATTTGCATCTTGTGTTTGTATTTTAAAAGTATTTCAGTACTGTAAGATTATCGTAAAAAAAAGAACGTTTAAACAAACAAGAATATTGATTACCGGTAACATTTTGGATTTTGCCTTCCTCGTTCGTTAACAGATGATATACAGACATGCTCAAATTTGTTGGTACCCTTACAGCTCATTGAAATAATGCTTCATTCCTCCTGAAAAGTGATGAAATTAAAAGCTATTTTATCATGTATACTTGCATGCCTTTGGTATGTCATAGAATAAAGCAAAGAAGCTGTGAAAAGAGATGAATTATTGCTTTTTCTACAAAGATATTCTAAAATGGCCTGGACACATTTGTTGGTACCCCTTAGAAAAGATAATTAATAATTGGATTATAGTGATATTTCAAACTAATTCGTTTCTTTAATTAGTATCACACATGTCTCCAATCTTGTAATCAGTCATTCAGCCTATTTAAATGGAGAAAAGTAGTCACTGTGCTGTTTGGTATCATTGCGTGCACCACACTGAACATGGACCAGAGAAAGCAAAGGAGAGAGTAGTCTGAGGAGATCAGAAAACAAATAATAGACAAGCATGGTAAACGTAAAGGCTACAAGACCATCTCCAAGTAGCTTGATGTTCCTGTGACAACAGTTGCAAATATTATTAAGAAGTTTAAGGTCCATGGAACTGTAGCCAACCTCCCTGAGCGCGGCCGCAAGAGGAAAATCGACCCCAGATTGAACAGAAGGATAGTGCGAATGGTAGAAAAAGAACCAAGGATAACTGCCAAAGAGATACAAGCTGAACTCCAAGGTGAAGGTATGTCAGTTTCTGATCGCACCATCCGTCGCTTTTTGAGCGAAAGTGGGCTCCATGGAAGAAGACCCAGGAGGACTCCACTTTTGACAGAAAAACATAAAAAAGCCAGACTGGAATTTGCTAAAATGCATATTGACAAGCCACAATCCTTCTGGGAGAATGTTCTTTGGACAGATGAGTCAAAACTGGAGCTTTTTGGCAAGTCACATCAGCTCTATGTTCACTGACAAAAAAATGAAGCTTTCAAAGAAAAGAACACCATACCTACAGTGAAACATGGAGGAGGCTCGGTTATGTTTTGGGGCTGCTTTGCTGCACCTGGCACAGGGTGCCTTGAATCTGTGCAGGGCACAATGAAATCTCAAGACTATCAAGGCATTCTGGAGCGAAACGTACTGCCCAGTGTCAGAAAGCTCTGTCTCAGTCGCAGGTCATGGGTCCTCCAACAGGATAATGACCCAAAACACACTGCTAAAAGCACCCAAGAATGGATAAGAACAAAACATTGGACTATTCTGAAGTAGCCTTCTATGAGTCCTGATCTGAATCCTATCGAACATCTATGGAAAGAGCTGAAACTTGCAGTCTGGAGAAGGCACCCATCAAACCTGAGACAGCTGGAGCAGTTTGCTCAGGAAGAGTGGGCCAAACTACCTGTTAACAGGTGCACAAGTCTCATTGAGAGCTACAGAAAACATTTGATTGCAGTGATTGTCTCTAAAGGTTGTGCAACAAAATATTAGGTTAGGGGTCCCATCATTTTTGTCCATGCCATTTTCATTTGTTTTATTATTTACAATATTATGTTGAATAAAAAATCAAAAGCAAAGTCTGATTTCTATTAAATATGGAATAAACAATGGTGGATGCCAATTACTTTTGTCAGTTTCAAGTTATTTCAGAGAAAATTGTGCATTCTTCGTTTTTTTTTGGAGGGGTACCAACAAATTTGAGCACGTCTGTACAGTAGTATAGTTTCTCTAATACATCATTCACGTTACTAGATTTTTAGCGATTGGTAGACAGAAAGAAATGTAGACAGACAGATAAATAGACAAGTAAACACAAATCCTGCTTCCTTACTTCATGGCCTGTTGGATAGTGATTGATTCTTTCCATAAGCTCTATCCCTTTATAGCGGGGGAACCTATTGTGCTGTCTGTCAGACTAAATACAGCAGTTAGCAGCGTTGTGATGTGCATAGGGGGAGAAGTAGCTGTTATTTGACATGAGTTTATTTGTGGAACAACATAGAGTTCTGTTCTGTATCTGAAGCCGCCTCGCTTGTAGTAGCAAGCTTGCTTTGAAGACGTGCCTGGCAGTGGCTGACAGACTTGTCAATGTAAAGTGATCTCCAGTTGGTTTGTTCAGTCAGACCTTCCTAACTTCCTTAGTGTTAAATATCATTTGCAGGATAAGGGGGTTGAAATCCTGCTGAATATAAGGAGGCAGCCCAGGCCTTTTAATTACAGATGAACAGGTTCTGGTAAAAGCAGCTCCAGCAGCCTGCTGTGGTTTTCGTGTCTCATCCTGGGGACGTAATGAAGTCTGTCCCTGTGGCTCGGACACAGAGATACCCACTACTAGGGGGAGAGAGTCAATCCTGATAGTGTACATGCATTGTGGAGGCAAAGACTAATAGACATAAGGACCTACAATCGAGGAAGGTTAATTACCTTTTCATGGAACCTAATGTGATAGGAGAGCAAAAATAATCATTTTATATCAGATTGAAATGCTCTGCTAATGTGCTCTTCTGGAAATTTTTTTTAGTAATCTCTTCAGGTGGCTGGATTATTATATGCCAAGCAGGATTGCTGCTCTCCGTAGCGCTGGAGACCACAGTGCACAAAGCCTTTGCATATAAAATGTGCATGATGATGTAGTGTTGTGCGAATCCTGAATGATGATATCATATTGTGATTTGTCACTTGCTGTGGTATTGTTGAAGCTGCAACAGCAGTATACAGAGCTCTTATTTTGTGATACACTTTGACAGAGGCTGTCATATCATATTTACTAAATAGTCAATAACAATAATAAAACCAACACAATATGCAAACACTTTTAAATTTGGATATCATTTGGCTCTATATGACCCGAAGCTGTAATAATACACCTGGGCATGGAGTCAAAATGTTAGCAAAACGAGCGCTGTGTGGGATAAAGAATATAAATGAATGGTTTCATGACCCAGTCTCCCTTGAGCAACCAGTTTAATCCAAAACAACAGTACAAACTAATAAAAAGTAACCACTGTTAATATTTGCCTATTCTTTTTTTCCCCTCCCATCTGGAACATTTGGCACATACTCTACTGTTTTCTCTAGGCAAATCAGCTGACAAACACATTCCTTATTGAAACGGACTTGTCACTGTTGGAACAATGCAGGGTCCCCAGGGTTAAAAGGTACCTCGGGGTTAACGTCTTTCAATATGTGGGATGCTAATGATCTGCTGCTTTTTATTTGCTTAGCAGCACATATGGCTTGTGGGCGAGAGGGGGATATACTGCACATTCTCATTTCCTATCTATCTGAGTTGCGTCTGACAGTTTTCCACCGATTGTAATGAAAAATAAATGTTGTTTAAGGAGGAGTGGGTGGGTACTGCTAAAGTGAGTAACTTCCAATTTCAAAATAGTTTGTATTTCATTATTTTAGTGTTTCTTGGTACACTTAAGGGCACAGTATGTTTTGGTGGAAACCTGCAGAATAAAGTTAAATTGGGGAATGTGGATGGTAAAGGTTTAGTTTTAAATGTTTACACATGTTTTACCATTGTCAAAAACATGATTATCAAATGTACGTTTCACCTTTAGTGTCTATACAGTAGGTTATGTATAGGTAATGTGCACATAATTGTATGCATGTAGTCTCAATACTAAATATTGTGCCATATCATAAAGAGATTTCCAATTTATAGTTTAAATTTATTCAAAATGTAACCTACCAGTGAAGTGGGTGGGTTATTTTAAGTATCAGCTACAAAGACCGCCACACTGTTTTACATATCTGGAAAAAGCAAGCCTCCTTTTAATCGAAAACTACTTCTTTATCGAATACTGAAATTAATTGCCCTAGTTGTATAAAGTATGACTGTTATTTAATTTCCTAAGAAGCTGAAAAAGTTGTAATGTGATGGTGATACATGACCTTGAGGAAGTGCAGAACAAGAAGCAGTTGCTAGGTTGATTCTAGAATAAGCATCTTTAAACAGTATTGTTTGTGTCAAAGGGTCATCATGGCAGCCCTAGCCAAGCAACGGTTACGAACAGTGTCAATAGAAGCCATGCATTGCTTTACATTGGTTATCCTTAAAGGACATAGCAGTATGACATTGATGCATTAGTTAGTTCAAGCAGTTCAGTCGACTGCAATCCTTAAAGCTCCCAGTATTGCCACCTTGCAAATTAACATCATACCGTTCCAGCATTTGGATTACATTTTTTTTTGTTGGGTTGAATTTGTATGAAATACTTTCAGGTTGTGTTTAAAAGAAAGGTAGTTACAGTCAGTTCAAATTTAATTGAGTCATGCATTCAAACTTTACACGCAGATATAATAATATCAATGTACTATGGTAGGCTTAGACTTTTGATAAAAAACATGGACAAACGTAACTTTTTTTTTTTAACCAGGTGTAGCATGCGAAAGTGCACCCCTTAAGATAGTGCATCCCTTTAGCGCCATTGCCTCTACCATGCCTGCGCACGTCATGTGAAGTAAAGGGGATCCACTTTCACATAGCTATACCTATGAGAAAGTGCACCTCTTCTTACAGTATATTAATATTCACATTTAGCTGTTTTTTTTAGGTGCTGTTTTATGGTTGAGTAATCCTTGTGGGTTTCTGTTTACTTTTTTGTAACGGGCCTTGTAACGCAATGTGTTTCTGACAAAACATGTTCATTTTTTTTTTTTTTTTAAATAATGACTTTTATTTTTTATTTTATTTTTTTATAAATTTAGTCGTTGCCAATTAGTTTTTATTATTTTTTCCCAATTTGGAATGGCCAATTATTATTTTGAAGCTCAGCTCACCTCTACCACACCTGAGCTGACTCGGGAGGGCGAAGACGAACACACGCTGTCCTCCGAAGCGTGTGCCGTCAGCCGACCGCTTTTTTTCACACTGCGGACTCACCAATCAGCCACCCAAGAGCTACAGCGTCGGAGGACAACGCAGCTGTCAGGCAGCTTACAGGCAAGCCCGCAGGTGCCCGGCCAGACTACAGGGGTCGCTGGTGCGCGGTGAGCCAAGGACACCCTGGCCGACCTGGCCGACCTTCAAAATTCAGTTTTTTTCTTTTACTTCTTTATTTATTTGACCATTTAAGGACCCCTTTTCTGTCTTTTTTAAACATGTGGGTAGTCACTACCCTTCAAGTACTGAACCACAGTGTCAAACCTCTTAAACTACTCTGAAGTAGCCGTTCCTGATTTTTTTTTAATCTTATAGATATAAGATTGCAAATAAACAGTGGTTTGCAAGAATATCCTCACTTGATGTTTCTGTGAAGAAATCTGAGTGTACAGCTTTTTTTTGTGGTCAAATGTTTGCACACCCTTGCCTAAAAAGTAGAAAATACCAGAATCACCCAGAATATTAATAAAGGGATGCTTGTTACATTGTACTGACTTATTTTTTATATAGGTGTGCAAGCTTTTTACCTTATCATAATATGTGTGTGTGTGTGTGTGTAATGTGACTATTTTCATTTTCATACACTTTTTGTTTATGTTATTACAGTCTTTTCACTGATATTTTTGTGAATCCAGTTATTATTTGAAAAGGCTGAGCAAACATGACTGCATAACACCATCAGATGAGTTATGAACATAACAGGATGACATTATATACATGTAATTTAAATTATATAGATTCAGTAAATTATATACAGTGACTGTGTCATTTATCTGCGAAGGAACTTCAAATTCAAAATCCCAGCCGCCCCATGCAAAATTTATGCAGGTACCAGTAGTTGTCTTAGCAATTAAAATTCTGTTCTACCATCAATTGTAAGGACATCCAATATAAACTCACAGTACATATAGGCTAATTGTAAAGATGTGAAAATAAAATTTTTAAAGATGTAAAAAGATAGAAGTATCTGTTGTCTTCTCAATCAATGATATGCGAAAAAATAACTGCACACAGAAATTAAGTCCAAATGCTTGACTTTGTAACGGTAATTGTGTAACTACAACATCTAATCAATTACTTCGCTAACTAAAGGCAAAAAATATTAATTTATGCACCGTGACATAACGTTAACATAAGCTGCTCTCGCATAATTTGTTCAAAATAATATTGAGACGATGCAAGAAAATATTTTTGGATTATACATACCTTACATTGCTTTAAAAGCATTCTTGATCTTATTCAAGTCTAAAAAATGTCTGGTAAAAAAAATGGAAAATTAGGTGAAAAATGTGCATATAACCATCTCTGATCCTCTCAGGACAGAATGACCGTTAGGTTTTCATATTTTATTTTAAATAGTACTGCATGCAAAGATACCAAGGTTACCAAGGTATGTGTTATAAAAGAGGATTAAGGGGCTCCCGAATGGCACATCCAGTAAAGGCACTCCGCGTGGAGTGCAGGATGCGCCCTATAGACTGGATGTCGCCGGTTCGAGTCCAGGTTATTCCTTTGCCGAGGACAGGAGCTCCAAGGGGGGCGACACACAATTGGCTGAGCGCCGCCCTGGGGGAGGGAGGGCTAGGTCGGCCAGGGTGTCCTCGGCTCACCGCGCACCACAAACCCTGTGGTCTGGCCGGGAGCCTATGGGCATGCCTGTAAGCTGCCCAGGGCTGTGCTGTCCTCTGACACTGTAGCTCTGGGCACCTGCACGGTAAGTCTGCAGTGTGTAAAAAAGCAGACGGCTAACGGCACACAGCGTGTAGTGGTGATCTGAGCCTAAAAATAATTGGACACTACTAAATTGGGGAGAAAACAATACAAAAATAATTGGTGACTACTAAATAAAAAAAAAAGAGGATTAATATTGTATTATATTAATACACGGATAAGACGTTCAAGCATTATCCACTAACTTGCTCATAAAAAACAGTGTGACTAAAAGTATTGACATTGAAATGAAATACAGCTGTTAGTGCAGAATAAGTTTTACAGTTTGTATGTCTTGAGTAGAGTAAAGATTACCTACCTTAATCTCCATTAAATGTAATTAATTCAGAAAAAATACAAGTTTGTTTTTTTATTATGAATAGCATTACATAATGCATAACATCATAGAGCAAACATATAGATAAATAACGTGTAACGTACTTGATGACTGACAGGCGACACACTCTCTCACAGAGTGCACAGAAACCCTGAAAGAGTGTGTCCGGCACTCGTCCCTGCTGCAGATACTGGAATTTCATTTTGACAGATGCTGTTGAATTCTTAGGTCACAGCACTACATTATAAAAATGTAAAATGCAATTGATAGCATACAAAACAAACATTAATCTAAGTCTGTAGCATGCTGTGCAGCATATGGTGAATGCTAATAAAGAGTGACACAGGGTAATATTTACTCACACATACTATATATTTTGAATGCCTTTTCTTTGCCAAAAATATAGCACCATTAAAAATATTTGAAGCACTAATCATGAAAAAAGTGAAAAACAGGCCCTAAACATGAAAACAAGTGAAACCAAATGATGAAATATTGGATATTAATCATCATCAATGTATGCGACCTCTAAATGTTCTCCATGGAAAGGAATCCAACCTGTTTTACTGCTTTGTTACTGACTGATACAGCGTGAGCAGGCTGATTAAAATAGACCTGGAAGGTTGAAGACATTTTATGGATAATATTCATCTTTGAAACAAGTTATTTCCATTACCACTTCACAACGGTTAATGATGATTTTAAGTCACTGGACTATGATTTTACTTATTGTAATTTTTAGGGCAGCATCAGTTTCCTCTTTATTAATTAAATTACATTGAGAGGACTTTAATACATGTACTTGTTGAAGGCTTTGTTGTGTTGAAAACATGAACAGAAGCAAGGTTGCATAACGTGAAATGAGGTGCAACGAGTTGAAAAACAAGGTGGCATCCACAGTATTAATCTCTGCAGCACTGAAACTTGGCCACCAGATTGTTAAATTTGAAGTCAGGCATTTATGAATACTGACTGGGCTTGTAAGGCATACTGCACATTGAGTAGTGTGCTGTTTGTACCAATTTACTGTACGGTTGCTGTTATAATTCATAACATGTATTTTTTTAATAGGAAAACACAATTCTAAAATTGGTATGGTATTTTCAGAAGCACACTGTCACAGGAATATGTTTTTTAAAAGGTGTTCAGAAGGCCATCTCTCCACTTCCCAGGCATCCCATCAGCTCAGGAACATCCTTGTGCTGCCTGTACCCTGCACTGTAGTAATTGGGTACGATGGGACCGGAAAGTAAGCACAAACCAATTCTAACCTTAATATGCAGTGACTGGAAAATAAGCAGAAAGATCTGATGGGATTTACACTGCTTATTCTATTAACCAGTGAGTGTACCAACTCAACTTTAGGCACAGGCACACCTCACTCACACAGCACTCCAAATTTCGATTTTATGAGGGAGAAAATGCAATAGTTTGAAAAAAATAAATATTTGCTAACAGATGGAGGCTGGGTGTGATCCAGCAGCCTTGCAGATTCCAATCAAGCGTCTTAAACTCTTTTAAAACTATTTTCACCCATAGATGTCTCTCCCATGGGGATCAGCAATATCTGTAACAGCAGGTCATCATGCAGTGCTGCCCATGACACTCTTTCCCCTGTGAGACCTCAGCGATCAGAAACCTATAATCTCTGAGAATCTCAGTCACAGCACCATGTAACTGGCAGAGACAGGCCAAGCGAGTGTCAAAGCAACTTTACAAAAGGATCAATCCCCCAGGAAGTGCATGCCTATGGTAGTTTTGCGTTTCATTTTAGGATTAACGCTGTCCTGGGGTTCGTAGTCGGTTGTTTAAGTGTTTATAAATGTCTTACTTTTTCTAATTGTGAAAACAAAGGTCCCAATTCAATTACCCTTTTAAGCCCATTAAGATAATGTACTAAATAGAACCGAGCCCAAAGTGCAGGGTTAGCTATAAGATACTTCAGTGAGCCACAGTCCAGTTATACTCTACCATCAATAGTGCATGCACGGGGTTTCAAACACTTTAATTAAAATGCTTATCACTGGGTATTTATAGTATAATGCACGATAGTGCTGACTTGAAGGAGGTGTTTTAGTTTAGTTACCACCCACATACCATGTATTGTAATGTCTTTTAAATATATATTTAATTTTTATATTAGAAATGTAGGGAAGACAACAACTACAGAATTTTCTGCAACCCTTTGATTTCTTTTAATTAATGTATTAATACCAAGTTATTTCTTTTATGGATTGAGAATCTTAATTAAAGTTTAGATGCACACTAACTTAGTTAGCGGTTACTTATATCACTCTGCAATTAAAATTCAGACTGAAATGTAGGATTAGTTAACTGTTGTATGGTTTGTTGAACACGCACAACCGCACTCCCATTATTATTTATTTCTTAGCAGACACCCTTATCCAGGGCGACTTACAATTGTTACAACATATCACATTATACATTATTTCACATTATACAGATATCACATTATTTTTACATACAATTACCCATTTATACAGTTGGGTTTTTACTGGAGCAATCTAGGTAAAGTACCTTCCTCAAGGGTACAACAGCAGTGTCCCCCACTGGGGATTGAACCCACAACCCTCCGGTCAAGAGTCCAGAGCCCTAACCACTACTCCACACTGCTGCCCCATTTCCTGTGTCAGGCACTTGCTTCACCGATAAGAAAAAAGACACAAACTAAACACTTTTTTTAAGGAATTAAATGCTGTTTTACTTTTTTTCTCTACCTGTCATCATTAGTGTCACCATGTGACAGTTCCAACAATGATCCCAAATAATCACATGCAGTGAAATGAACCAGTTTAGTACACAAACAACTCACTGTGTAACTTTAGTTTGAGCTTCATTTCCTTGTGTTCTAAGTTCTCTTCCAAGTTCGAAATGTAACCATTACCGAATGGGTATTTACCTCCTAAAGACCCCGAAACCTGAATAAGATATATCAAAGCTGCTTGCAGAGCCTGTGATGTAAATGTACTGCGCTCACAGACCTCAGTGGTTGGTCACGCCCCCGGTCCTGTACCAAATCGGTCTTGTTCGGGTCTTGATCCGCCCGGTTGCTACCTATAAGCAGATTGAGGCAACACCTGTACATCTGTTACTGTACATTGCATTGCTTGCTTCTTGCATCATGCCTGGGTTTTATCCCTGTGAGACATGCAAGGCCAGTGTGCCTATTGAGGACAAGCACGGCAAATGCTCTCCCTGCCTGGGGCCAGAGCACGCCAAGGAGGCACTGGTGAACCTCAGTTTCTGTGAGTTTTGTGCACATTTCTCCAAGCGCACGCTGGAGAAACGTCTCTCCCGCAGCTCTTCAGTGCTGTTCGCCACCACCCTCTGTTAGAGAGATGGCCTCTGTTAGAGAGAGCCCATGCAGGGAACCGTCTTCACGGTCTTCCTCATCTTCCTCTGCTTCTCCTGCTGCTCCAAACAATTGGCGGACTCAGAGCAGATGGAAAAACTCTGGGCAGGAACGGTTCTAGCAGAATTACTGCATGAACATTTGGTGCTGCCTTCCCCGCCTGTCCCCGTGGGGGCTGTGGACGCTGGCGTTCCCGTTTGAGGATGAGGATGTGAAGTCTGACAGCACGGTCCCTGCGGGTAAGCTCTCCCTGTTGGCAGAGCTTCTACCGCTGATCAAGAAGGCCACTGCAATTTTGCAAGTGCCCCTGGCCTACAGAACAAGAAACAAGGCAGTCCATCTCTCCTGTACCCAGATTTTCTTTTTGAAATCAAGTCGTCCTAAGATCATCCGGCTACAGCTCCTGCTGTTTCCCAGTCGATGGATGCCCTATACAAGATGCATGGTGCTCTCACTGCATGCGGGAATCCACGAAAGAGCTGCTTCTCAAGCGACCACCCCCAAACAGCGGCAAACTGTAATATAGCAAGAACATCTCGTTTTAAATCTCATAGCGTGTTACAATCCTCCAATAGAAATGTAGGAATTTGCTGCCACTCGGTAGTTAGGGTGGGTTTAAAGTATTCATAACAAATCTATGCAAGATACAAATCAGGAAGGAGGGACATTGCTAACCACACTGGGGAAACTTTTCTTTTCTTTTTTGTAGGTATTTTATTAATTTTCTTCTTGGTGAAAGGGGTCAAGTCAACATGATTGAGTAACCATTTAGTGTTTTTCCGTTTTTTATCGGTTAAAACCAAAAATCAGAAGCCCTAATTATAATAGTGTGGGATAAATATCCTTGGTACTGATCAACAAAGTGCATTATTAACTACTCTGCGTAAAGTAACTGTATAGAAAATATGCACGCTGTACAATATTAAGATGATATTAGCATTATTAAAATAACATTTTCCATAATTTATTCTCTCGGTGGAATCCTTTGTTCATTATTATTACTGCAGGCAAAAAAAAAAAAAAAAGTGTGTTTTTCTTTAGTTGTTTCAGGTGCAAACAAAAAATTTGACCAAGGTTGCTATAAATATGAGCTTTGTTGTCTGGTTTATTTAATGATGTCAGCTGAGGTATCTGTTTATTATTTAGCTTGTACTGTATTTATCCTACATCTTGGTGCTAAGCCTTTAGTATGCCTCATAAAATACTCCCCCCTGTAGTGTTGTTAAAACATTAAAAGTTCAGAGATGATTTTAAGAAATGTGTAAATGTGATTAACGTGATGTGTTTGTGTGGTTTGTTAGTAAGACAACAGTCTTGATTAAAGATGTTCATATATAATGAGGGTGCATTATGGCATAGTCAATAAGAGTTATATTGTTGCAGTGAAAAAGCAAATGCTATTAATCACTCAGGAAAACCGTGTAAATGTGATAATTTGGTAGATTCTCTGGCAGTGGGTCATTTAAGTGCTGACTTTCAGAAAAGCTATCTCAACCATTCTGTTTTTTTCTTTCTTTCTTTCTTTATTTTTCCACTTGTTCTGCACCCAAACAATTCTCACAATCAGGTTCACAGCAGGAGGAAAACCTGCAGCTAATTTGCTCGATGAGCAATGCACAATTAAAGCAGTTTATCAGCAGGGGTTTGGGTAATCAATGTGTCTTGATGCTTCATGTTACAGAATTACTTGTGTTGTTCAAACAGATAATTAGTGCATCATTGCAAAATTGCTTTCTTAACAGGGCAGTGACTCATCATTTTTTGTGGTTTTAGTTATTTATTGCTCTTAAACTACAAGTACAATTATAACAACTGCTGTTGTTTCAATAGTACAATTTGTAGTCACTGTTGTCTGATCAAGCTTGAATCGTAACTTGTGAGTTTCTATTAGAAACTCACTGGTGTTGTACGTCATGCAAATGTGAAATACTGTCATACATTCGAGTCAACCAGCACATAACTGAAGACGTCTTTTAACAGCCTCACGAGAGCCGCTGTCATGGGAAAGAGTTCCAGTGAGACTCTCGCCTAACAAGTACTCCATAGGCTTGATTGGGGTTGAGAGAGTAACTTCCCAGTCATTGACTTATCCCTCGAGCAGGGCCTTTGAGTATACAACATGTCAAAAAAACCCAGCAAGACAAGACCGATGGCCCGTAGAAAGGACCTTGTAAGCATTATCAAGAACATTCAATTGAATTCTCAGATCTCGTGAAACACAATGCAACACACCATTGCCGATGCATGCACACTTCTCAGTGGGACAGTAATGAGCTGAGATGACTTCCTGTGGTTATTTTTTCTTGTGCCTGTGATCTTCTTGGAAAACATCAACATTTAATGACTGAAACCTGGTGAATTGAATATATAGCAATATTAGAAGGTCACACGTTCAAACCGGAGCTACTATACTGTATGCATGTAAATCTGAACAAATTACAAGTAAAAAAAAAAGTGATGCCAAGGTTATCTATAAATGTCCTTGATATTAATTTATAAATACCCATTTTTTATTATTTTGAAATACAGTATGTTTAATCTTCTGCTGCTGCACAAAGCGGTTATCTGACCTTCATGCTCTGCATCTCTCAAAGTAAGTTAGTCATTGTCACACAAAAGGGCTTACCCATGTTTTGGCATAGGTCAAAGTCATGTAATACTAGGCCAATCACTTTTTGGTTTTTAGTAGATCATGTAAGTAGATCAACAATTTCTGTCTACAGTACACCCGGCCTCTGTTTTTGCCTTTCTCACAGTAATAGTAGAAAAAAATGATCTGTTTTGGGTAAAAAATTCAAATAACAGCACACATATACTGTCCTTGATGTGTGCTCATTTTGCTTACCACAGTGCAGCTGCAATGACAATGCTGCCAGTGTAGTTCAGCTTGAAGTTGTGACAATATTTTAATAAGGTTTTTTTTTTATTTATCCAGATATTAAGTTCAATTAACCGTGTCATTTGGCATGTACTGTAGAACTCAAAACTGTTAAGTGAAGGAGTTTCATACTCAGGTACTCAAAAACAGACCCGAGGATCCAAAAAGTAAACCCAAGACTACAGTACTTAGCTTTTGAACAACTCCAGGGTCCACCACAAAGCTGGGTAATGCAGTTTGATAACCAGAAGGGCTACTGGGACACTGTAAGTCAGACATGAATACTAAGCTTTTCAGTTAGAGGTCCCTTGGTTTCCCAAGGACCGACAGAAGTGTTTAAGTTGCTGCTGTAGATTCTACTGTAAAGTGGAGAGGCAGGGCAAAGGTTTACTAAAAGGGTGGGTATTTATAATAGAAGAAAAAAACGAAAACAAAAAATACAAAAAAGAAGGGAAATGAAAAGAAAATGATGGGGGATCCCCAGAGGGAACCTGGTCTGAATTTTCAACTATACCTATTAAGTCGTCCATTTATTTTTTCCACTTGAATTACTTGGAATGTCTCCAGCATGTAAATCAGATTCCTTGCAGGCGCAACCACTTTCTAGCTGGGTGTTCAGTGGTCTTGAGTGGCTTTTCTGGTTAAGCAATTCAAAATGGAAATGAAAACTCTAATGGAAGATATACCGTCCGATGTAGCAGGATTAGAGGTGAATATGGGGCAGCACCTTGCATAATTTGGTTTTATGTACATATAGCTCTTTTATTTAACATTCTGTAATCAAAGAAACTACTAAATGATATTGCAAAAGTATACTGGAAGCCATAATTGTAGTACAGTATTTCATGCTTGACTTCGAAATGTCACATTTTTCAATTTGTCAGTTTTTCGTGAAGTATATGTAAAAACTACAAAGTGGTATGCAATTCGATATGTTAACGTAACATTATTCAGCAGGTTTTATTTGACTTTATGAAGCAACAATTGTTAATTCTATAGGGTGATGCAAAACCTTTGGCCAGAGCTGTACATGCATATATACATATATACTTGTATGTATTTCTCAAGATAATATTTACTCAGGTCCATTTTAAAACAGGAAAAAAATGTGTGTAATGTTTTGAAATCAGCAATAACAGTTCAGTGCGAAAGATAATTCAGAAATAATAAGGCACTTTATAAGTAAACAGAACAGCAGCCGTTAATGAGATTTAAACACACTGTTGCAAGAGGTGCATTGAAAGAAAACACTCTAGTAGACAGACCTGTACAATCTAGTAGTACAACTCATTCCGATTTCAGCAAACGGAGGTGATGGGATAGCATTGTATAGAAATTATAATTATTGAGGGGGTGTGATGGAGCCACAACTGAAGCAGCTTCCACTTTGACAAGCTGAGTGAACCAAATATAACAGCAAATGTCTTTTGGCAGATACTTTTGTACTAGATTAAATGGTAGCAAAGTGCAAACCGTAATTCCTTTCGTCTTGAGCAGAAAGAGAAAATAAAACTGTAATTTATCAAAAAAAATAAAACCTCTGACTCTTAAAATACAGTGACCTTTGCACTTTGAAGTGGAAAGAAATGTGTGTGGGGTTTCGAGGCTCCTGATATATTCTGAGTGTAAAAAGAGCAACAATTTGAGCTATGAAGCAAATGCTGTGCATTCTTCAGACTTTTGTGAAGTGTTTAAACGAGTTTGCTAAAACCTGCTTGTGTGGGGGGCTTAGCAGCATTTAGTTCAGTCACTTTTTTTGATTAATTTACTGAATGTGAATATGCATCAATTCTAAATTCTAAATGTAATTCCCTGGGACATTTATCAAGTGTGTTTGCTTAAATAAAATCAACAGTGTAGTAGCTGTTATGATGATATGTTAATCTGAGGGGGGCATTTGTTGGCAGTGGTTAATGCCTACAGTATTTATGATTGTCTTCTTTTTTTTATTCCTTAAGGAAGAACAAAACAGAGGCAAACCCAACTGGGAGCATCTGAACGAAGACCTGCATGTATTAATAACAGTGGAAGATGCTCAGAACAGAGCAGAAATCAAACTGAAAAGGGCCGTAGAGGAAGTCAGAAAGTTATTGGTGCCAGCAGTAAGTATTTGGGTTTCGTTGTTTCTCCTATGCTATGTACCGTATTCGTCTACGTTATTATGCATGACATAATAATGAAATACTGTTGTACCGGGTGCAGAAGTCAATTTTAAGCTCCTGTATTGCTGTATTAGAGCTGTCATGAAATGTGGATTGTACAGTATACAGGTTGACTTTAAATACACTGTAGAGACTGTAATACTTAATTTAACCCTTATTGGAGACTGTATTAGAGCTGCCATGATTTCCCCTCCTGTTGTTGCCTACCATAAGTATAGCGCAGCTTGTGAGTGATGTGATTAACTAAAGTTCTGTTTAATGTTAGATTATAGCGTCTTAATAAAATCTAAACAGCACTTACTGTAACTGTACTTATAATGAAACACATAAAGGAATGGTAGAGTAGATGAATGGAATAGACATGCAGTGCGGAATGGTTGAGCTTTTGAATTTACAGATTACAAAACAGTTGCACGACAGTGCTCTGTCCCCTTTTACATCTGGCGCTGCAGCGTGCAATAAGTCTATTAAAGCATGTTTCTTGTTTAAAAAGAAGAAAAGTTGATGGTCTTGCCCTTAAGGGGGGGAAAAAGTTATTTGTGAGTGTCTAAAGAACTTGCCTGCCCCCTACAGAAAAAACCTTCAGTGTCTGTGAAAGAGACCAAAAAAAAACACAGGGGAACAATGACATGCATTTACATCTAGTGGATGTGTTATTCATCAAAAGAATGTAAGTACATCAAGTACTGTTTAGAGGAGAGAAAAGGTGCATCCTCAGACAATACTGATGGTTTGTCTTCTTTGCCGAGGGATTGGAAAGGTAGCAGCTCTGCTCTTCTGGAAGGTTCCAACCGTTATCCCTCTAAAAGAAACCAGATTTGATAGAAACCTCATTGTAACAACCTTGGAAATGCATCTTCCTGTGGAAAATGGTTTGCCTGTTGGAGTTGTAGAGGAATTGGATAACACACTGATAGCAATGTACCACAGAACACACAAGCACAATAAGCTAGCACAGTACAGTCTCTGATAAGAAAATACCAACTATGCTGTACACTCGACCTCTTTAGAAGAACAGGAGCATGTTGAATGAAAGAATTTGATTTTTAATTGAGTCTGTCCTAAAAAAAACTACTAATGTAAGGTGGTCAGGAAGTGTAGGCCTATACCTCAAACAGAGATATTATTTTTAGAAAGAAAGAAAGAATGGCTATTCTTATTTATTGTCATTCAAGTACAGTAGCTGTTGAAAAGTAAAATGTCACTTTCAAATGCAAGCAGGGCTTTTTTTTTTTAAATTAAGAATGGTCTCATACCATATGCAAAGTAAGTATGACCTGAGTATTTTTTTATGCTTGCTTTGCAAACAAGAAATTGATATCCTACCTCCCAACTAAATCACAACTTGTTGTTTCCTCTTTGATGTGCAAGATCCACCAAGCTTTAAAAAGAGGGTCTGGGTTCAAGAAACTCAAAGAACAAAATAAAACGTGATAAGATAAATATTGGAAATACAGCATGGCATTGAGCAAAATACAAGTAAAAAAAATAATGTTGTGTTCTTTCATTTATTAAATAGGCTTTAATACTCAAATGAAACGAAACACAAAGGATATAGACATACTGGTGGTGCACCTGCTTCTAATGATATATTTCAGTGTAGGAAATCATGTTGTTGCAAAGACAAAAGAGTGGTAGCTGGTTCTGCTTGTGTGAAATATGGTTCATGTCACAAGTTACAGATTGAGCATTGTGTCACCACCCTGTTAAATGACAGTGTTTAATCTTTCTGTGAAACCTAGCTACAGAAAGGATTGTTTTCTCTGTCCAGCACAGTTTCCAATCTTGTGTGTTCTAACCATTCAGATGGATTTATTTATTTATTTATTTATTTGTTATTTAGTAATCTGCTTGCTGTTCTGTTTCACTCATTAGATTGAACCATGCAACATTCTGGATTACTGCCTGAAATGGCTGATTGAAAACATTATTTCCTTTTACACATGGATAATTGGTATGGATGGGAGCAGGCTATTTGTTTCTAAATTTATAAAAGCCTTTATCTATTTTTAAAATGCCACTAATAAGTCAATGAAACATAACTGTTAGTCATCATCAGCTCGTAAAATCAATGTGAGAGAAACATTAATACAAAATTACTATTCTTAACAGTGTTCCTAATTGTATTAATTTCATATTAGCCTCCCACATTTGATAAACAGATATCATAATTGCTATAGGGCTTCACTGACTGTAATCGAATAGTATTTTGATTTTGAAGTATGTTCTTTGAAGCTGTGACGTTTGCTTGTTAGGTCATCTATAACTTAAAAAATATTCATAATGCCACAGACTGTAACATCTTAAACTACTGTAGTTTGCCATCAGAGTCCTATAGATATGCAAATTAGACTCCCTACTGAATCTAGGATACTAACCTTAATTTACTATGGAATGTTGAGAATTGCAGTACTGAAGGAGCAGAAATCCTGACACTTTCAATTTAAAGTAGTTGACAATTAAGCTTTTAAGAGGTTGTTGTATTTAGGAACCCTGGAGAGCACAGCCAATAGTCATCTGTGTCTAAAAAGGTTCTTAATGGACCTGCAGTTGGCCATTTAGAAGATTTCAGCAGAGAAGTGAAAATGCAACTATTGTAAGTCAGCATAATCATTTTGCAGTTTTCCCATGCTTTTCCCGCATTTACCTTAGTTTACCATCTTTTACCATTGTTTAATATGCGTAACCACACCTCTGTATGGCATTACAATGCCCACTTATGCTTTACCATATTTTCACTATGCTTTAACACATTGCTTTTATGATGGCAACATTTTATAAGGGGTTAAATACAAATGAGAAGAAGATAGCTAACAGACCACTCACTTTTCTGTTCCTTAAAATACTGTTTGATACTGGATCCTTGCAATATTTATTTTTAGGATGGCCCTTTTTCTGCAAAAAAATCTACACAGTTTTAATAACTGAAATGTAATGCAAGAAACTGTCATGCATGAATTGTGGGGTACAGACTAATATAGAATGCGTGACCAGCATCACTGCCTTAATTGATTTAATTACTGGTTATAAATTAATGTAGAACACAAGACTGTAAGGTCAGGCCACAGGAACCTGACTAGATTCTTAAGTCTTCATGTCATCAGTAAGCAAGTCGTAAATGGTCATTAAGCAGTAGAGGCTAATTAAATGGCAGTAGGAGAGAAAACTGAAAAAACTTAAAGAATAGAATTTAAGTTTTTAGCAGGTCATTTACTGTTAATTATCTAGACATTAGTACTTTATAATGCCTTCATTTTCTACGTGATTGCTGTTTGTATCAAATGACAATTACAGTAGGTGAAAAGGTGTAGTGTGCTAAACTTGAAGAGGCTGGACATTTCTAGCCCATCCAGTATTTCTCTGGACTGACATTTTATGTTTGTTTTTATACTTGTAACAAGCTAGATATTGATTCTGTGATACAGATAGGACCTCCAGATTAAATTCAGCAGCACAGGATTTGAGTGCTTACCTGCAGCAGTATTTATAGCTTTTGATTTCTTCATTTAACAAAACAAACAGATATTGTTCATTGTAGACAGACAGATCATGCCTCTATTACAATAGTTTATTCATACATTTGCCTGCAATATATAAAACTCATCTTTTCCTGGGTATCATGCTAGCCACAATGCTATCCTGAGGGTCTGCCGCAGTAAAAGCACTCCAGGGATTTTCCATTCAAGTCTTAGCAGTCTCTGAGTGACAGCCTTGCCCTTTTTTTTTTTTTTTTAACGATGGCAACCAGAGATGTGGCTGAATGTTTAAGCTGGTTTAATGCAATGTGTATTTTGTGCGTTTACAGTTTTCATACCAGAAAAAAAAAACCTTACCGTTGTCATGTTTGCCTCCAAGGCCTGTAGCAGGTAAATAAACTGGGATGTATTAACATCATTATTTGTGCTACGATAAAAGGAATGACATCACCATTGTTAACAGCAATATGGTCTGTAACTGCCCTCAGTAAAGCATACAGTGACATCTAAGTGGAGCCTCTGATAGCCCATCAATCAGCCTTGACAGCTCACTGCGCCATGCTGTCTGTCTTTACTGGTTACTATAAGTCACACATTTTTCTAAGAAATTCATTGTTACCCCAATACACATTGTAAATGGATCGCTAAAGAAGCAGGACAGAAAAGAGTGTTTGGAATCACTGCAAATTTTACCAAACAAGATTCTGATGCAGCAAAGACGAACAATGCGGTAAGTGCACACTTAGACTTTGTAAACAATTGTAAATGAATATATAATATATAATTTTTACCATTTTTTGAGGATGCGTGTTATGTAATATGTCTGTATATAAACACATTTCTGTTCAAATGTCCATTTATTTACAATGTTTCGGCTGTGTAGATGCTTTATATGATGTTGATGAATAAAACTATGACTTATATTACATTGTTTGTCTTTTCGTTATAATATTTATGTTGTTTTTAATATGCCGGTCAAATTGACCAGTCATGGTTGTTCTAGGTATGCCTATAAACATGGCCTGTGACAGGGTGGATGAGTGGTGACGTCAGGTCAGAAGCAGGAACCGAAAACACCAGTACTACAGATTCAAAAAGAAGACACTGCTCGCTCCATTCAAATAATACAAAAATAAATAAAAAGGTTTAAACAGAAAACACAGTGCTCACAGAGCAAAATAAATATTTAAACAAAACAAGTCTCAAACATAAAACAAAACAAAACAACACAGGTCAGGCTGGGCAATGCCTGTCACTGTTCCTGTATTACTATTTTTTTAAGTTTCGTTTCTCTCTCGCTACTCTCGCTCTCTCCGCTCTCGCTCCTAACACCCACACCAAACCGAGAGCGCTGCAGGTTTATACGCAGGTGACCATCTCCCGATAAGCAATAAATTAATCACTTAATTAATTTGGGAGATGGCCACCTTCTGCACGAGGTTTTTAAATTATTGTGGAGGGGACTACCCACCCACGCTACTAAACAAAAACAAACATTTGGCTACGTCGTCATTTAAATACATTTCTAAATAAATAAAATAACAAAACACCCTGCGCTTTGCCATCATATAAATATAAATACAATAAATCATAAAAGAAAACTAATACAAAATAACACACTGCACAGGGGTGGAGGGGGAGACCCCGTTCTAAAATTAAACAAACAATAACTGTACAGGGCTCCTCGCCCTGTTACACAGCTTTTCTTGTGTTAAATGGGTTTGAGACGGACAATGTGTTGTCTTTGGTAGAAGCAAGCAGAGTCAAAATGCAACATACTGATGTTGTGTTTTAACATGCAACATGTTTAATGATCAGAAAAATACTAAAACAGTGTCTTGATGTACTTGCTATTAACAACTAACTTGTCAGCTATTTAGTAAACTATTTTTTGTTATATATAGAGAGAGAGAAAGAGAGAGAGCTTGCTGCATGTGGGAATTGAAATACATTATAAATATGTATTTTACAATGCAAGATGAATGCAGATAATGCTTATGTTGATGTGCTGGAATCATCTTTCAGCTCCTTTGCCTGCATAAACAATGACTGCTGACATAGGGGATGGGTCTCCTGGGTCAGCGTTGTGCACAGCAAGCCTGTCCATCAGCAGAGACGGTGCTAGGAACTATGGGAGCGAAATGCAGCTAACCATTGAAATGAGCTTTAGAGACAGAATTGATTTTTGACACAGTATTTATTGCAAGCAATCTGGATCATTTATGGCCAGATTCAATAAAACGTTTAATTCTGTGCTACCCACCCTTCACCTCTCACACCCTAGCCAATTCTGTTCCGTCTATGAATAATAAAATGTCTGCATGCTTTATATTCATTTATATCTTTCATTCTGCACAGAACGTGTTGTGCAACCTATCCAGTTCTACCTTTCACATTAGTTTAATTGCTTTCCCCAATTAGAAGTACTTATATTGTAAGAAAAATAAAATAAATAAAGCGGTGCTGGCGTAACTGTCTCCAATCTATAATCATTACATCACAGTTCAGCCATCACATGGGGCGGGGGAACGTGGCCCACAGTGCCACTTGTCCTGCCTGCTGGCTAGCCTGTCAATAATCATTGCATCACACTTCAGCCAGCACATGGGGCGGGGGAAGGTTGCACAGAGTGCCACTTGTCCTGCCTGCTGGCTATAACTGTCATCTATCTATCAGTAATCATTACATCTGTTCAGCCAGCACATGGGGCAGGGGGAAGGTGGCACAGAGTGCCACTTGTTCTGCCTGCTGGCTATAACTGTCATCTATCTATCAGTAATCATTACATCAGTTCAGCCAGCACATGGGGCTGGGGAAGGTTGCACAGAGTGCCAGTTGTCCTGCCCGCTGGCTATAACTGTCATCTATCAATAATCATTACATCAGTTCAGCCAGCACATGGGGCGGGGGAAGGTGGCACAGAGTGCCAGTTGTCCTGCCCGCTGGCTATAACTGTCATCTATCAATAATCATTACATCAGTTCAGCCAGCACATGGGGTGACTGTAGAGCTCCAATGGACAAGGCCATGGGCCAGTATATATTATGTTCCTCATGGGCATGGCCATCTGTCAAATGCAATAAAGAATTGTTCAATTCAAATCTTTTGTGGATAGCTCCTTTCTGAAAATGTAGTTAAAACAGCCCTTTTCTATTGTTAAGAAAAATAATACCCTTTCACAGGCAAGGGTAGGTCTCAGTGTCATTGTCACAATCTATTCATTGGCACATGTACAGCAGTCCTCCTCTTTAATGCTACTGTGTAAATATAGGAGTAGCAGGAAGCTAATGCAGTCAAGTTAATGCATACCAGCAGCTCCTCTCCTTTTCTCCACTGACCCCCTGGTCATGTGAGCTGCACATGGTGTGTCCCAGTGCGCCGAGGCTCAGAACAGCCCAATCAGGCTGGAAGACGATTGCAAAATGGCACCATGTGAGGTTAATTTTGCAAATTGCATGACCTTACATAAAAGGGAATGCCAGGAACAAATAAGGCTAAAAATTACAGCATATATGAAGTAGCAAATAGTCACATTCATATGAATTTACAGATATAGTGCAGGACCCCATTTAAAAAAAAAAAATGCATATTTTTTTCTGCTCTGTGGTGTGTTTTTAGAAGCAGAGAATGGCTACCAGTATGCAACATAATGCTGCAAATGTTTTACTAGAAATGCTGCATTCATTGTGCAAACATAAATCATTGTAATTAGAGTAAATGTGTTTCTCTAAAATGATGACATGAAGTCTGAGTCAGCGTAAGTAATCTCTTAAAAGACATAAGTTAGTCTGGCAAATCATTTTGACAGGCCCGCCTCATCGAAGACAATGGGCAGAATCGGACTCTACAGATCAGCTGTGATAAATCTATGGTGATCACTAGAAATAGAAACCTACTGTACCATGTACCATTGTATTCTTTGTAATTGTACTGCTTATCACTAACGATACAAATGTGATGAACAGCAAGGATGATGAAAAAATCGTTCCAGTTGTGAAAATCTGCAACATATGCAAATCCATCTGATTATAGTATATGACAATACAGTATAGCAACACTAGCAATGGCAAATTGCTGTTCATTGTATTGTCTTACATCAGTTCTCTCCTAAAAATAATTAAATATGAAGACAGGATCTACAGTAATACTAGATTTAGACAACTGTATATTCTTATCGATTTACCAGAAAACAAAAGTTCTTCAAGCCAACAACCTTTTTTATTCACCAGACAAACCTAAGCATGTTGCCAAGCTAATAAAGGGTCAAGAGTTGGCCGGTCTCATCTCATGCTTGGCCAGTAGGGTTCACTGTGCCATTATGACACAAACCAACCCTAGCCAATTTTTGTGGCCTTGCAGCGCTCCCTATGGGGTCCCTGGTAACATCAGCAATTCAGCATGCGTTGCCTCTGCATTTAGCATAATATGAGCATTTGTAGGTAAAACTAAACCATCAACAGCCTTGGCCAAGAAAAAAAACCACATTGAAGTATGAAATACAGTATAGAGGGTTATAAATAAACATAATAAATAACAAATATGTTAATATGTAATAAGGATTAAACATTCATAGAATACAGTAATATCAGCACATATTACTTAAACATAAAATATGAAAAGAAATAATATTAATAATTTAACGTATGATGCATATGATTTAGTTTTGTTTTGAGGATTTTCTCTGAAGTGTAATGCCTACTATGAGCTCAAATCTTCAATATGATTGTATGCTGCTGTATTCCCTTGGAAAGATGTCAGCTGGAACCGGCCAGCTTCCTGCTGTGAAATTCTGCTCTAATTAATCATAAGTGGCTGAGACAGAAATGAGGATGATTTCGTGAGAAGTGACATAAGAAACTATCTGTGTCCTTTTCCTTTTATACGTTTGTAATTTTTTATTTTTTTGAGGAACTGGAATTTTTGAATTTGCGTAAAAAAGTACACTGTCAGTAGAAGAATCAGTCACATGCCAAGCAGGCTTGAGGAGCCTTCTGTACATGTTGCTATTGGTAGCAATACACATTCGGAGTACCCACCATCACCCCTCCCAAGGAAGGTTAAGAATATGTTTGACCAGTAAAAATAAATAAAGGGTTGATTATCTGCCCTTAAGGGCAAAATTATTTGCATTTCATTCACTGTCGACAGAGCTCCTTCTGGGTCACCAGCCTGTCCTTCAGTTTCCTGTGAGAAATCTAATAATTGCTATCTGTGGGGGGGAAGCTGCAGGCGATTTAAATGCTTCTGTTGAGCAACCTAAAGAATTCCAATCAAAATGGAAAAAATGTACAAGTTGCAAAATAATGTAATTCTCAAAGAAATGTATGTAAGCTAGCCTGCCAGTGCAGTATGTATGTGTGTATTTGTTTATTTAGCAGATGCCTTTATCCAAGGCGACTTACAGAGACTAGGGTGTGTGAACTATGCATCAGCTGCAGAGTCACTTACAATTACATCTCACCTGAAAGACGGAGCACAAGGAGGTTAAGTGACTTGCTCAGGGTCACACAATAAGTCAGTGGCTGAGGTGGGATTTGAACTGTGGACCTTCTGGTTACAAGCCCTTTTCTTTAACCACTGGACCACACAGCCTCCTATATATAACAAATTATATAATATAATGTATATAACAAATTAGTTAAATTAAGCCAAAGCTGTGAAGACAACTTGGTGCGTTATAATATTATCATTAGAGTATTGACAATCAGCTACTTTAGACCGGACAAATGTTGATGGGCCGAATAGCCTCCTCTTGTTCTTAACTTTTTTTATGTTTTTATGAAATAGAGAAAAAAAAAAAACAACAAGGGTTCTAGGGTGGTAACAAATCTTCTTTAGAGACTTATCAGATGAACCCTTATTAGATTAATTCCTGATTATGCTGACCAGTTTTAGACTTCATGTACTGTATAAGAAGTTAGACAACCGTTGTCTGCCAATAGCAACCTTCATACAAATAAAGGAGGAACTGTTTTTTTTTATTGTAATTTTTTTCATTACTATATTTTGCTTAAGAACTATGTTGTCTGATGACACTCCACAATTAGAAAAGACTAGCTGTTGTGAAGATAAAGTAGTTCGGAGTGCTAAATCATACACAAGTTGTTTTGTAAAGATCCCAGAATAAAAGAATATATACCTTTAAGTAATATTGCCAGTTCTTTAACTCTTTAAAGCCACCTACTGTTGAGAATGTCCCAGTTTCCCGTAGAGAATGTAGGGAGCTGTGCCAACTCAATAACAGAATACAATACCTGAATGTGACATGCTTCTTATAGAGTAGAACAATGGAACTTATACTGTATGAATGCACTGGATTACCAAAAAACAAAAAAGGACTGTTTGCACACCTTGCTTAATCCATACCTGGACTTGTTACGCTGCAGTCTAAAGAGGAATATAAGAGTGTACAAAACCAATTACAAAGCAGTTGCCTTCAGCTGCTCTCACAGAAGACCCCTGTTCTGTCTCAAAATGACATTATGCCTAGCCTAATGATAATTAGTAGCTCTTCAAGAGGATTTCAACCTGGCAATGCAATTAAACTATCTAGTGCATTTTGCTGAAAGTCTGAACAGATATATCCAAAACAATAATTAAAATATATATATATCTTTTATCTGCCGTGATCAAGCTTTTCAGCAACTTTAGTTTATTATTGAACAGAGTAGATTAGTTATGAGATTGTAGATCCCACTGAAGTTTTCATAAACTGTGTTGTATCTGCTCCGTGTGCAACCATTGCTGGTAGTGTCACGTGATATGTAAAGCTTCAACCACCGTCTCAAACTCCTGCCTGTCACTCAGCAGCGAATGCATGCACTCACATGGCAGACGGCCGCTCTGTCACAAGCATTAATATCCTGTATTTTCTAAACAAGGGATTTAGGGGAGCTCCCTAATAAAAGCTGAATCTCAAAACAATAATTGTGTGAATATAGTAATAGTATAGTCACAGCTGTGTATAATGGTATTTAACACAGGATTAATTTATCGGACTTTTTACATATCTGCCCTAACTCTGGTCCCACCGCAGTCGGATATGCGACAGATTACTGTGTGTGTGTATATATATGTATGTATACAGTGAAAAAAACTATGAAAATTAGCAACCACTGCTAATTTTTGATTTATTTCAATTTGAATTTTTTTAAAGGAAACAAATATGTAATACATAACGTTATTATACCTTATATAGGGGTTTAGTAGCGCATATAGAATAAAGGTACAGCATGGCACATGGCAGAAATTCCATATCTGGTAGATAGCCGTCTATAGGGGGATGTCTTAGCGAGGGAGCACTACTGTTTACCTGTACTCCAGCCCTGTAATGTAAAATATAAAACGTGAATAATTAAAATGCAGCTCTATATTCAAGATCTATTTTAATAGTTTTCAGGGTTGTGCCACTGAAAATCACGGGGTTCACGTTTGTGCTACTGTCTGTAGTTCCAGTGCTGTCCTAGTACTGTGTGCAGATTTAGGGGATAAGGTTATTTCACCACTCTTATCCACCATGTACGGGAAAGCTTCACCACAGGCACAGAGCATTTTAATCTGAATGGAAATCTGTCTGGGGACCCAAGGAACAGTAATTAGCAGTCTCTTTGGCGTGTCAGAGCGGAATTACTATTGTAATGGTTTTGCTGAAGGATAAAAGGATTGAGTTGGGCTCTGCCTGCCTGCCAAACTAAATGAGTTTCCATGGGAATTATTATATATATTTTTTTTGTAGAAGAGCCATTCACTTAAGGTAGTTCGGCAGGTTTTGAATGAACCAATAAATTATGGTTTTACTGGCGAGATCCGTTGGTTTCTCCAGTTGGTTTCTTTCTGTGTGTGTGTGTGTGTGTGTGTGTGTGTGTGTGTGTGTGTGGCGGGGGGGCTAATGAGAATGAGCTGATTCAGGCTCCCGCGCCGATGATCAGCTTATTAAAGGCTAAACTGTTTCAGCTAAATACAGTACAGTAAGCACATTTTCAAGTAAGTGAGACAGTTTGTTTCAAATCCCTGGAGCAAAAGGCAAAATCTGATTGCACCAAATGAAAATTAAATTTTCCTCCACAAGATTAGATTCATTTTCAAGTAATGTTATTAAATAAAGGTTCTATGTGTTGTTTCAATAAACATTAACCAGTTATTGATTTTTAACTTTCCACTCTTTGTGTAATTTTTATTGAAACACTTGTCAAACAAGACTTTGATTTCTTTCCTTTTTTTCAGTGGGGTGATGCTACAATTATGTGTATAGATGTATTTTCCCTTTTTCTTCTGAACTGGCACTTACAGGCCAAGTTTAAGTCCCTGTACAGATTGAACGCTGCTGGTATTCAGCCCGCAAAGGGAGAGGATTTGACCCGCCGACTTGTTTGTCAGTGCCAATGTTTTTGAGATGTGAGAAGATGGACTCGGTGCTTTCGCAAAATGCCTGAAGTGATGAACATCACTTATGCTTGTTTAACCTTCAGCCTTCCTTTTGAATCCATCTGAAACAATAGAAACTAAAGTGTGAGCTTTTGGTGGATGATGTCAGAAAGAAAAACACCTTTGGTTATCATCAAACGATGCAAAATCTTACTCACCCATGTGTCCAGCAGTCTCTTTTCAGAGTGTGTTGGAGGTAATGTGCAACATGAGATATTTTCAAGTAGCCATCAGCGTACATTACCATCCAAATTACCTGCCTTGGCATCAATTGAGAAACCTCTTTCAGTTTTGTCCATACATATTTTGCAGAACATTTAGAAGCCTCATCATTCCCCTAAATAACATTTTAAGCTAGTGTTGCATATGCTATCCCGGATCGGTCATGTCAGCGTTCTGCTGCAGCCTATTAGAAACTGCTTCAGTGCTGCAGGGATCATTACATTGTGTTAGCTTGGAGGCACACTGTATATTTCACTATCCACTTGCACATATTACTTCTGATACAAAAGTGAACCCTTACTCAGGGGTGTGCAAAACACAGACAAAATAGTAGACTATAAATTGTAGGATTTTGCTTTTATTTAACAACGAACACAATCAATTAGTGATTAACAGGGGCGGGTCTAGCCTTGTAGCTTGACGGGTTCACCAAATTCTTCAAGATACACAAAAGGTCCCCTGTAACCCCACCTCACTTCAACAAATGTATAACATACTTTAAGGAAATGTTCCTTTCAGTGCAGTTTGGAACCAATTTTCTAATAAATTTATGTAACATACTAAGAGTACAACTATAATAAGCAGTACTTGGGAGTTACTCAAATACAAAAATAGCTTCTGCTTGTTTTTTCCCCACTTTTTCTCCATAAGCTGAATTCAACTGATGTACAGATGTTTTAGTTTGTTGCATCACAGATACAAAATAATTGCCAGCTATTACTGCTGCTTTGTGGAATACTGATTTATGTTGACGTTCGCTGAGTTTTGTAATTGCTGAACCCCAGATTTTTAATGGACTTGTGTATAACCTGCCAGGTTTTTCTTTTGTTTATTTCTATTATATACTTATTTTTTTAAACAGTGTACAACATTTTACATTTTAACATCTTGTCCCATGACGACTAACTGGCACCCTGCTGCAGCAGGGTGATCCTGGTTTCATACCCTGATGGCTTTTTTCTTTTCTTTTTTGGGGAGGGCAACTTTCTTTCCCTGCACTACTCTCACTGAAAAATAAATACATAAATGCAGGGGTGAAATTCTGCCGGTACTCCGTACCGGGACTTATTTAATTTGCTTTTCATCCAATGCAGATGCATTTCATCCACTCACAGCGCCCACTAGCGCAACGTTTCTCAAATGCGCTTTCATTCAGAACAGTTCGTGCTGCTTGCATTCCTGTTTCCTCATACTGCTTCTTTTTCTGTTAGCTGCTATTGGCCACCATTAAAGTCACTATAATCACTGCATGTTGATTGGCCGAGCTTTCATTCTGATCAGATTTCATTTTGGCATGAGTCACAAATCTCCGCCCATTTTGCTTTGTGTCAGTCCTCATTCGTTGATCAATGAGAGACCTTAGCAGTGCAACGTGAAAACAGCAGCGTGGAGTAATTATCATTATTATGAAGTAATAATTATTTTCATTAGTGCGGCGGAGAAACTATCTGAATATTCGAACAACATGAATCTGAAGGCAAAAATCCACGTCAGTGTTCGCCATAAATTACATAGTTAAATATTAAAAATAATTATCATAACGCGTTTTGCCTTGCACCGATTTACCACATTGCCAGGATCAACAAAGCCCTGCTTCAGATTTGGTAAGCGAGTCAGAATTGGGATACAGATGGAGGTTTGCTTCACGCTTTTCAAACACGGGCCCAACTTGCAAGGTACATGTTAAGCATAGTGATCAACATTTTGTTTTGTTGTGATCCTAGTATTTTCTGTTATGAGGACTATAATAAACGAAAACCAAAATGGTGAGGTGTTTTTTTCTTTGTACAATGCCCCCTTTTCCAAAACATTTTAAAGAGTTTATTTAAGTTAAATGTGAGTTTTCACTTGCGTGTACATGTAAAAATAAGGCAGAAGTAAACCACAGTAATGATATTACTTTATGAAAATGTGTCTTTTGCCACTTTGTTTATTGTGCAGAAACCTTAATAACCTTAAAAAATAAATAAATAAAAAAAGTCTACTTTTATACTGTTTCTGCCTGAAAATATATATTTCTGGAATAGGTCATGGTAATTAATTTATACAGAAAGATAACAGAGAAGCACACAGAACATATTATTGTAAGATAAGTAATAAGCACAAAATAAATAAATGAAACAGGGATATATGTTCTAATCAATTATTATTGTAGCATGGCCAGGTCCTGTTGTAGGTGATTACCCAGCGTCATTAGTCGTAGTAGTCCTAATGTAATGGACCTTCTTAGCCCTTACATCCCTGGGAGGCAGCTTAAATCCTCTAACTCTGGACTGTTAAAATGCATACTTCCAAAACGTGTTACGCTTGGAGGGCGTCGTTTTAGCTGTGTTGCTCCTTTTCTTTGGAACTCACTACCAACCTTTATTAGAGAATCTACAACAGTAGCCAAATTTTAAAAATCCCTAAAAACACACTTATTTTCCACTGCTTTTTCTTAAACTCTTTTTTTTTTTACTGCAGCCTGCAATGTTTTTTGTAATATATTGTACTTTTATGATTGATTTTATTTTTATATTTATCTATTTTATTGTATTTTATTTATTTATATATTTATAGACCTTTTTTTAATTAATTGTTGTTGATTGTTTTGTACAGCGCCTTGAGACACCTTGGTGTGAAAGGCGCTATAATAAATTAAAATTATTATTATTATAATTATTATTATTATTATTATTATTATTATTATTATTATTATTATTATTAATAAACCTTTTTGTATCAATTTTTCATAGCACAGTTGTTTTTTTATACCATTTTTTATAACATCCTTTTTTTAGGATATCTTGAAACAAAACTCCCTCTCTACAGCAGTTACCGCATCATGTAATATTTCTTACTGCTTGTCATTTAAGGTTTAACTTCAGTGTTATATTACAGTACTTGACTGAGTGATACAAGCAGAGGGTGCAAAGCTTTCAGTATTTTCAGCTTCCTTGTTTATGGTGAATTGGTTATAATTGATCAGCTATTTTTTAAGGCTTATTTTGTATTCATAAATGTACCGTGTACCAAAATGTATACATTTTTTAAGTATTTATTCATCGGCACTCAAATTGTCAACATTTTGTAATATTGTAGTACCTGCACTTTTTTGTTGAGAATGTCGCCCCTGCATAAATGAATGAATACACATACACATTGCCATGAGATTTACAGTCTTTATTTTATTTTAAAACAATAATAAAATATTGCACAGATAATCTCATATATATGAATTTAATTTCTATAATTATAAACATATTTGTCAATCTTCATGTTTTAATAGTTTCACAAACTGATGGATTGTGCATGTCCAATAAATAACTAATATTGCTTCTGTTCAAATATAGTAAAAAAAAAAAAAAAAAAGTATGTATTTTTTTAATATAGCGTTTAAAAAAAATGTAAATATGGAAACTAGCAAACTAGGTTAGCAACACTAAAATCAGAAGAAAAAAATCATTACATTTTTTACCAGGGAAAGTTTGTCTTGAGGTGCTTCTAAGCAGTAAAGTTAACTGTGAAGAACACGCTTCACCACAAAGTGTTATAAATTACACAACGTTTTTTTCGAATCCACTAATACCTTAGAGACTGGTTATTTATTTATTTATTTATTTATTTTTTTGTAACTTTACTAGATTGCTGCATTTAAATGTCATGCTCATGTATTAAGAAAGCAGTATCACTTATTTGCTAATTTACACAAAACGTAAATACCGGTAATACCTTACATTTCAAAGATTAGTCTGTGCATTGCCAGAAGCTCTCAGGCAGCCATTTCTGGGTTTCTTTGTAACCAATAGAAGATCAGCTTCTTCCACAGCTAGCCAACCAGCAGTGATAGGACATGGCTCTCTATAAATATACCCAGAGTGTCTCTCCAGCAAAACTTGTTGTCCGTCACACAAATCTTGTTGTCCAGGGCATCGGGCGATATGAATTGCACACCCCTGCCTTACTGAAAATTAGTTTGTAAGGTGCATGGCAAAGCCATGTTTCCTGAGGAATTTAAAGATGGAAATACAACAAACAATGACAAAACTGTAGAGACTAAAATGAAAAAAAGCATGGCCCCCTTTTTCATATTTGTTTTTTTATAACCAAGTTTTATTCAACCATTCGTAGCAGGATTGCGCCTACGTCGCTAACACAGTGTCATGATAATCCAATAAAGGGCACATCAACGCGAAACGATGTGCAAGTGTAGAAAACAGACAATAAGAAATGATCATTTAGTGAGAAAAAAAAAGAATCAGAACAGCTTCATTATTACCGATATGCACAATTACTTCTGTATGTCTTGCCTTGTGATTTCACAGGGTTTTCTCCTTGTCCCAAGGGAGTGTTACCAACTAAACAGAGGACATTATTGGCTAATAAAACTGTTGCTGCAAGGCAGTTTCTTCTTTCTGTTTATTCTGCCGATTGTTTTCATTAAAGAATGATGAGCAAAGTATGAAGGAAGCAATTAAACACGTCTATGGATCAGTGACTTTGTTTTTTTATCTTCTGTACTGAAAGGCTCGGCTAGGCTACTTAAAATTTTTTGAAAGCAGGAATTAAAATACTACTTTATAGGCCTACGTTGCCGACAATTTTAAATGACATTCTGACCTTGAGTGTGTTATGCTTGTGTCTTTGCTGCCACCTTTTCTCCTGTAGAAATATGAATTCTGGGTGCTTCTTACAGTATGCCAATGCAAGGTTGATATTGTTTATACATACAGTACAAGACTTTCATAAACAGCTGCACATCTCTCATGTAAATTCCTTACTAATTATACAGCTGGGAGCTGCTGGATTCCTTTAGGATCTTTTTTTCTGGAACTAGATGGAGCTAAGAAAAGGGCAACTAGGCAAGGGTATTAGGTGTTCCTTGAAGTGAGTGTCATAAGGATTGGTGTAAATATCACCTTTTTTTTTGTTAATTTTTTTTTACACATCATTTCAAATCTTGGACTGGAACCTCCGTTATCCAAAGTTAGTACTGGTGATTTAGGTGATTGATTTGTTTGGATCATCAAATTACAAAAAGTACTGCAGTAATATAATAAAAAAATTAAAAAAACATTCCCACATTTATATTGCCAACTCTTTCAAGTCTTAAAGCAGGTATGAGTTTATTTCAGTCAGGGTTAACTGAGTGTAAAATGCAGTAAACCATTGTGTGTGTGCCATTTATTAGGCCAACAGTTTGTAATAAAATCCACCCGATATATTTAATTATATTTATATAAATGATAATTAAAAGAAGGTGAAACTCAAGTTTTCTGTTACAGTATTTCTGTTTTCTACTATATTTTAAGATAGTAGTTTTGTATTGCTTGATGAGAAATGTTAAAGTCTGCAGCATTCAAGATAGCTATCCTGTTTTTCCATACACACATTTTAAGTTATTAATAGCGGCGCGTAAGACAAAGGATCAAGTGTACAATATCTATAGTGTCAGAACCAATCCTAACACTATGTAAAAAATACTTTTTGCTGACTCATTCAGCTTGGGGGAGGATTAACAAACCAAGCAGTTCCAAAAAAAGAACAACAATGTATGTGTAAACGCTCGATACGAAAAACGTTAAAGACATTTTCTGTATCAGAATACTGTATAAATGTTAATAATGCATAGCATTAACCTGCTTGTCTGACTCACAATCCATTTCATTGCCTCAGGTGGCATTGACCTGGCCAACACAGGTCTAAGATCCCATGCTCTGCAAATAAATTAAACGTGTCTACAGGGACATTTTATTTGTGTGCTCTGCTATAAAAAATAAATACATTTTTATTTAAAAAAAGGAAAAACTACTAAAGCAAAAAAAGTCCCTTGAATGCAGAAGTACTTTAATTACTAGGATCATTT
This sequence comes from Acipenser ruthenus, assembly GCF_902713425.1. NCBI lineage: Eukaryota > Metazoa > Chordata > Actinopteri > Acipenseriformes > Acipenseridae > Acipenser > Acipenser ruthenus. Next base: position 83,496,854 of record NC_081193.1, on the reverse strand, counting down.
GTTTCGTAGAACTTGTACTGTGTGGGGATTGCAACAGTCCATACTCGCATGTGCATGTCTCAACAGCCAGACAGGAATTGGCATTTATTTGCTGGAGCTATTCAAAGCACAGAAACCAAAAGTAGTCCAGCATTCATCTTCTAATATCTGTACTTGCTTAACATTGGAGGCATCTTCTCTTTGATTACGCTGTAATTAATTAAATACTGTATATAACACCGTTCCTGTAAAAAAAAAGAAGAAAAAAAGAAAAAAGAATCTGTTTTATATTTAATATCTGTTTAACGTTTAGTGTTTCATTGAGACACATTCCTGCACCTTTAATGTTTGTGCCTGTGATTTTCTTCTATCTCCAGGACCTCCTAATAGTTTTGTGGTAATTCACACTGCTCTATAGTCTGCTTAAAAGAGGACCCTACAGAAAGCACCGGGCTTGACTTGGTGACTATTAGGTCTCAAGTGAACAACCCTGCCATCTGGTACTTTTCAGCCACTTCATTTCTACCTTATTACCCGTTTTCCTCAGCAATGTAAATCCCTTTTGGATGCAAATGCATGCAGTACTGAACTGCACTTGCTGCAAAACTAAACTGCCTCCAGCAGAAGACCCCCTGGGTTATCTTTGTTCTACTGTAAGGCATGGTTGGTAAATAAGCTGTATATTTCAGTTTGACACTACAGAGCACATATGATTAGTGTGACAATAAAAGCTCTACTCTTATATCTATGCATGCTTGAATTTGTGATTTGCTGGATGAACTGAAACAAGGTCTTGCTATAAAGTCACTGGGAGTATAAATCTGAGCTGTGGGGATGGTTGAAATAGTTCACCCTATATTATAGGGTCCTATTTACAAAACAGTAAGATTATAGCACAAGATTGTAGTGTTGCACTTGGTGTCCCTGCTTGTTACTAAGCAACAGTTCTTTGGAAACCAAGAATACACGTCTAACCCTTTCTAACACAGCTGAAAAAGGTTTCATAAACTGTAAACATGATTTATTTCATCAAAATGGGAATAAAACAAGCCTTAACAAAACATTCCTTAAAACAGTTTTGTGTTTTGGGTTCATCATGGCAAAAACAGCAAGAGATGAATAAGTGTTATAATGTTCACTTGCTACATGAGGCAGATGACTGCTGGCCACAGCATTTTGTGGACATTTCAGAAATCATTCGAGGAGGCAGTACGTGTAAGGCGATAATTCAGCTTATGCAAGCAAGCTTGATTCTTTTCTACGGTGGTTAAGATGCTGGACTTGGAATCGTATGGTCCCTGGTTTGCACCTGCTCTCCTCCTGTGATCTTGTTGTCTCCTCCTGCCTGTGAATGGAACTTAAAGAGCCCCTAAAAAATATCTTCTTGTTTGCAGGAAATAAGATCAGTTACGGTAGTCTACAGGCACAATTTTATTGCTTCAAAAGGTTCAGGGTCACTTTCATCAATGACACACACAGTGCATTGGTGGGGTATCGGGGCAGAAGGCATTAAAAATGTAATGTAATTATTGAGGAAGCCTTGGGATGAAAAAGCCAGTAAATAAATAAACAAATCACAGACACAAAAGCTTTTATTAGGTTAGGTACTATCTTAGGTATTATATGGTTATTAAATCTATACTAGGAAGCTCACACACACACACACACACACACACACACACACACACACACACATATGCAAATAATCTAAAGAATTCAAGGTACCCTAACAATCTGATTCTATAGAATTAAAGATACATTTTTTTCATGATGATGTGTGAAAGTTTATTGAATATTGTGAAGGCTGCAAAGTTCAAAAAATGAGTACACTGAACTGCATCTGTAATAGACTGTGCACTCAGCTGCCCTGGTCTTGGTTGTCTGAGTTCCCCTGGTTCTTGTGGTTTTGTTTGCATACCAGTAGATACCACAAGAAAGAAAGCTTTATTGCACTGCATTGACATATATAAACATTCCTGTGTTTCAGTGCCACATTGTTTTAAACACTAACCATATTACTGATACAGACCATTCGCTTTCGGATGGTGTCTTTGGTACACTGCTGTATTCTATGATTCTCTCAATAGTCTGATATGACATTCCCCTTTTATTACACTCCCAGGGAAGCTTTGTTTTAAATCACAAAACTCCCATCGCTTGTTTTAAGCTGTTTACACCTGCATTCTCAAAATCATCAAGGACTTCTGTCGTGTGAATGGGATCGTGGTTGCCCACTAGCGTTATGGCTGATCAAAGGCCGGTACAGTAACACCAGCCATAAAATAAACTGTCCCGAATATATATATATATATATATATATATATATATATATATATATATATATATATATATATATATATATATATATAAATTAAATAACTATGCTATTAATTAAATAACTATGCCAACGGAATGTAACTCGCTGGTCACATGAGCCATCCAGCTCTTTGAGACAAAGGGTCTTTGTTTACAATCTCAGTCTGGAAATCCTGAGCCATGGTTTTTGTCCCAGGCTCTGTAAAATAATAGGCCGCTAGTGTGGTACAGGCTGAAAGAGAAAGCTCAGTAAATAGGAAAGAAAGCCTTCACCCTGGCAACACACTGTCTCGAGCTGCTTGAGCCTTCAAAGAGAAGGTCATATGACTGACATGCTTGTCCCCTGAAAAAAAAAAAGCAGCAATAATTCTTCATCTTGGTTTCCTGTAATTTCTAAATACTGAACGAGTGCAAGTCCCAGACAGCGTGAAACAAGCTGAGAGAAGCCACCCATCTTAATGCACTTTTTACATTTTATATACAACCCTTTTTCTCAGCTTTAATTGTAATTTACTCAAATGATACTTAAGCAACGGTAGTAGTAGAAACTACCTTTTGCAAATGTAAACAAACTGCACAGGCAAGCACTTAAACAATGTTGTTGACAGACACTACAGCATTGTATTTTATTATAAACTTTACTGTGGTTGTGGGAATACAGTTGTGGGTTCCCTAGCCAGGATGAGCTATAAACAGATAAAGAAAGCAAAGTGCTTATGAATTGGAGGTAGTGAGCTTTTTGCTTCTGTGCTTTTTCACACTCCACCTAGCTTTCCTTGGTCCAGTTAAAAACAAAAAAAACCCACTGAGATTTTTGTTTCTCCAAAATAAGCTTCCCCCGAAAAGCTGCCCACCAGAAAATGGACTTGCAATACATTACATACTACACTGTAATGGACAACTGCATGTTTTTCTTTTTCAATTTTGTATAAATTATTTAGTATTGTATTAATTATTACTGCTCATCAAAGTCTTAACATGATTCAGAATTGCTAACTTCTTCCAAGGAGACAAACAACTAAATATTGTTACTAGTTGATTAAATAAATAGTTTTGAGGCACAATATACAATGTCTCCTGTTAATGAATGGTGTCAATTATCCTAACTCTAGCCCAAACCCTAACCCTAGCCCTAGCCCCAGCCTTAACCCAAACCCTAAACCTAAACCTCACCCTAGCCCAACGATGCAGCTGAATTAACCTACATAAATACAAACATAAACTTTGTTAATATGTAAGGAAGAAGTTGAATAATAATATACATTTTTAATTGTGAGAAAATGTAGAAAAATCACACTGTAGAAAAATGCACTTGAATGGTAGCAAAACAAAATGATTAAAAACCATTGGGTCTGATTGGAAGATTAGAAAATGTACAAAAATGTTGGCAAGATCCCTTTTCCCCAATGCATCTTTAACATTATGACCCACACATTTATCAAGCAAACCAGCACAGTCGTCTATGCATATCTTCTGAGCTGAAGGCTTGCTTTGTAGAAGATAAGCAGGTTGTGCAACCCAGAAGAAATAATGATGCTAATTCATCTTCCCTGTCCACCAAGGTATACATGTTACCCCTTTATACAGTTCTCTAAATAGACTTTGGAAAAGCAGCCTTTTGCAGATATTGCACATCCACAGTGTGCTTTCTGAGGCAGTTCTGCAGCCCAGGTTATTGAACAGCCACCCGGTTGCCAATATTATAGAAACCAGTGATTTGCCACGAAACTGAGCTCTCAGATCATCATCCAAACTGACTGAATCCCAAACCTGTGCTGAATACTGCATGCTGTACGTTTCCATCAGTAACTGGTTTGAATTGAGACTTTGTCAGCTCCACTTAGGATTATGAGCTTGCTGAAGTTGGTCTCTCCAAATCAAAGTGATGTAAAAAGTTGCCTACTGTAATAAGCATCCAGTGCAAGGAATATGTAAATATGTAGTCCAGTTACTGATATTGGTGTGATTGAGTGTTTTGGTGCCTGTGGAAACATGGCATTACCATGCAACTATCCTTTGATAGTATGTCCTAAGCAAACCTGAAGTGGCTCTTAATGCTGCAAGAAACTAATCAGTGCAACTAATCTGCTTTTGTGTTTGTCATGGATGAATAACACTGGTGGAAATGCTTCCATACTGTGCTTCATGCTGGCATTCTCTGCTCAATTGGCTATTTGTGTTTGTTCAGGGAAAAAATAGAAACAGCAACACAAAACTGTCTCAGTAGATACTTGCATTGCAGTGGTTTGAAATCGAATGTCACAAAATCTAGGCAAGGTTGAGAAATACTCTTGACAGACAGTATAACGTACTGTTTTTTTTACTCTTCTTGAAAATACAAAACCACTGTACAATATAAATAATCTGCTACTGTTATTTTGTAAAAAATAAAAAAATACAGTGCTGTACATCTATCAAAGGATACACTTAAGTATCACAGCTTTAGAGCACAAAAAGCCTTGAGCAAAAAGACAGAATGAAACAGCAGTATTGTGCACACAAGCTCTTGAGCATACCCTAAGGCTTTTATACTGATTCAAATTAATTTATTCAACAATTGCAGCATTAAAAAAAAAAAAAGTTTTATTTGTCAGTCAAAATCAATGGCTGTCAATTATTACTTGTATTAAGTTGATAACACAGAGGTTCATAGATTTATCTAGAAACACATATCAAATTACTATTTAATTCCCAGCTTCAATGTTTTGATAATATAAATACTATGCGCTAGATGCCATTACCATGTTGTTGTATTAATCAAGAAAAATGTCTTTCTGTTACTTTTTTTGGTGTTTCACAAGAAACAGGTATTATATTGTATTGGTTGAATTGCACAGTTTCGGTGCATGTGATGACTGGCACCTGGGGATCACCAAAATACCAGCCCTATTACTAAAAAGCATGTTGTGAAATCGTTTCCCCTGTGTGGAAAGGGTGTCTGCTGGAAGTAGTGCACAGTATGTTCCAAATGCATGCTGATCTCTTGACTGAACAGAAGTGGAATTATTTTTCTTCATGCGAAATAGATAAAAGCATGCCATGGAACCCGATGTGAATGAGCACTTGAACAGATCAGCCAATGAGGCGGCAGCTGCTACAGGCCACTGTAGTGAGAAATGCAAGAGGAGGCTGCACAGAGGAAGGGGTGTAGGCTAACAAACAGGCTCCCTGTGGGCTGGAGGGGCCAACTGCAGACAAGAGATAAGCAAACCCCATCTGCACAAGTGCTTTAACAGTGCACTTTTACAATGTGTTTACTGAATATGTTACTTCTGCTTCCCATGAGTTTTCTCCTGCTTTATTATTCACTAGCTACGGCAACACCCTGTACTAATATTTGTTTGTGTAAAATACTTTCATACATAATAATTACTATGCTAATCAGCAAAGTAAATATGTCTTACTTTTAAGTACCATAAGTTTCCTGGGATTACATTAGCATATAAAAAATATATTGTTTATCAGTTTCCAATTCTGAGTTTGTTTTGATTTATTTTAATTGAGATTCAGCTTCTGGGCAAACTTTTTTCTTTTTTACTTTATTATTATTATTATTATTATTATTATTATTATTATTATTATTATTATTATTATTATTATTATTATTATTATTATACCTTGAGAGATCTGAATAATAGAGCTCTTCCCCTAATGCTCTTCCCTAGGGCAACAGTGTGGAGTAGTGGTTAGGGCTCTGGACTCTTGACCGGAGGGTCGTGGGTTCAGTCCCAGGTGGGGGACACTGCTGCTGTACCCTTGAGCAAGGTACTTTACCTAGATTGCTCCAGTAAAAACCCAACTGTATAAATGGTGTCTGATAAGGGTGTCTGCTAAGAAATAAATAATAATAATAATGCTGTATTCGGCAGCAGTAGTTGTAAGACTGTGCTATTTGTGATCTGCCTTATAACAAGTGAAATAGTATTATGGAGCAAAAGTGAGGCATGACCATGCCATCTCATAATGTGTACAGTGATATAAAATATGACCATTGTAATAATTTGATATGAGTTATTTTGCTAGTATCTACTGTATTCCATTTTGAGAATATCTGGGATATGGTCAGGTTAGAAATTTGATTTTGTAGCATGGTAGAGGTTGACTCACTCTGTGATTTATTAGAAAATATGCCTTCCAGGTGTTCATTGATATATTATGTAATTGTTATCTGAGTTGCTACACTAGCTGAACATTCTCTTGTATTGTGCAAAGTCATTAGAATAATCAAATTGTTTCAATTCATAAATATAAATGAAAGATCATATAAATGTAATAATTTGTTTACCAAGAACCATGCAACCTTACATGGAGTATAAATGTCAAGATCAACATGAAAGGCATACATTAAACCATGCCTTTCTGGTTCTTAGTCCCATTGCATTAAAAAGAAGACGACATTTATTAAAAGGGTTTATCACGGGTATTTACTAAGCAATGTAAATTGTGCTTTTAATGACCTAATTGATGTATAAGGAGGCTGTGTGGTCCAGTGGTTAAAGAAAAAGGCTTCTAACCAGAAGGTCCCCGGTTCAAATCCCACCTCAGCCACTGACTCATTGTGTGACCCTGAGCAAGTCACTTAACCTCCTTGTGCTCCGTCTTTTGGGTGAGACGTAATTGTAAGTGACTCTGCAGCTGATGCATAGTTCACACACCCTAGTCTCTGTAAGTCGCCTTGGATAAAGGCGTCTGCTAAATAAACAAATAATAAATAATAATAATACTTAAAGCATTCTCTCTGTACAAGTGGCTGGGCTTTGCTGTGGTTCCAGAACAAGTACCCAGCTTTCCCTTTTGAGTGGGCCTTTCTGTCTTTGGCACAACCTTCCTGTGCCTGAACAGAGACTGCCGGCAGCACCGCCTGTAGCAAAGATAAAGTGCATCGGCATGCTTCATTTGATCTGCTGTCAGCTGTGTGTGTGTGAGAGAGAGAGAGAGAGAGAGAGAGAGAGAGAAGGGGGGGGGGACAGGTCATAGGAAGGTATATGATGTTTCTGTAACTCTGTGACTGCGCAGTCCGAGGGCCTGTGACAGTGGCCACTTTCTAATATGGGCTGCTGTATCAGGCAGACACAGAAGCCCCTGAACACCTTTGCAGCTGACAGCTAAAAAGAGAAAGAGGCAGGCGATTGTGACAAGATATGCAATAGGCTATCAGACTGTGTGCCTGCAGAGCACTATCAGGGCCCATTGTGTAACAAACAGTGCCATCCACTGGCACTGACCTGGTATTTCCGATGGCAGTCTTTAGTAAGAAGAGAAAGAACTGACTTAGGTATACGCGTAACAAAGACCGACTGTAGCTGTTCTCATTAGTTGTGTTTACGTGAAAAAGGCTGTGCGTTGTTTCATTTTGACAGTATAGTCTAGCTCCAGGTCAGTACGTCTGGTGCTGTGCTTTAGTCAGCAACAAAGCTAAATGGTAAATTATTACAATTGTGAGTTAATAGTTATATATGACATATTTAAATCACTTGCATATGCAAATCAGTTACATTAAGTGAATATACCTAAATTAGACTTTATAGTGCCGATCCTGTGCCATGGGGGAAAAGAAGCATAACAAGAAACGCAAACATTGGTAAAGCATGGTTTTGATTTAACTGTAGTAGTTTTTAAATTAATGTGAAAAACTGTACATGGAGCGCTCTGTGGCAAGTCTGGTTTGTGCTTGTCATCACTCATTTTCAGAAATCCTTTATTTCTTTTTTTTTTATTGAATCTGTGTTTATTTGTATTTTTTATTTGGAAACATGCGTAGCTTTTATTTCTTACATACCAAAACACTGAACTAGAGCTGTTTCAATATGGAATAAAAGAAGCGTTCCACCAGTAAATAATCAGAGTCATATAGTTATGGCACACTGTAAGCACACAGCACACCTGGTTTCTGAATCACTAAACCCTGATTGTCTGATGTAAAGCATATCCTAACATGTGGGTGACATGCTTTCCAGGTGCCGTGTTAAAAATATTTGAAATGCATGTACTGATCAGAATCTTGTACTGCACACAAACCGTGCTAGCAGTGCAAAATTATAGCCAAACTATATCCCCTGTTCATTGCTTTGTACAATCTTTTTGCAAACCACCTGCAGAAGGTTGATACAAATGTAGCACAAGTATGAATGTAGCCCTTTGTTTTTATACAGCATTGAACACTTGATTTTTTACTTTTAAAATGGTTTAATATTGATGGTTGTATTAAGGTCATGCAAACTCTCAACACCCATATAAATAGCTGTTACTGTAGCAATAAAAAAGTACTTCAGCAATATCCACCTACTGCTTATAGTTAGTATATACAGTGCCTTGCGAAAGTATTCGGCCCCCTTGAACTTTGCGACCTTTTGCCACATTTCAGGCTTCAAACATAAAGATATGAAACTGTAATTTTTTGTGAAGAATCAACAACAAGTGGGACACAATCATGAAGTGGAACGAAATTTATTGGATATTTAAAACTTTTTTAACAAATAAAAAACTGAAAAATTGGGCGTGCAAAATTATTCAGCCCCCTTAAGTTAATACTTTGTAGCGCCACCTTTTGCTGCGATTACAGCTGTAAGTTGCTTGGGGTATGTCTCTATCAGTTTTGCACATCGAGAGACTGAAATTTTTGCCCATTCCTCCTTGCAAAACAGCTCGAGCTCAGTGAGGTTGGATGGAGAGCATTTGTGAACAGCAGTTTTCAGTTCTTTCCACAGATTCTCGATTGGATTCAGGTCTGGACTTTGACTTGGCCATTCTAACACCTGGATATGTTTATTTGTGAACCATTCCATTGTAGATTTTGCTTTATGTTTTGGATCATTGTCTTGTTGGAAGACAAATCTCCGTCCCAGTCTCAGGTCTTTTGCAGACTCCATCAGGTTTTCTTCCAGAATGGTCCTGTATTTGGCTCCATCCATCTTCCCATCAATTTTAACCATCTTCCCTGTCCCTGCTGAAGAAAAGCAGGCCCAAACCATGATGCTGCCACCACCATGTTTGACAGTGGGGATGGTGTGTTCAGGGTGATGAGCTGTGTTGCTTTTACGCCAAACATAACGTTTTGCATTGTTGCCAAAAAGTTCGATTTTGGTTTCATCTGACCAGAGCACCTTCTTCCACATGTTTGGTGTGTCTCCCAGGTGGCTTGTGGCAAACTGTAAACGACACTTTTTATGGATATCTTTAAGAAATGGCTTTCTTCTTGCCACTCTTCCATAAAGGCCAGATTTGTGCAGTATACGACTGATTGTTGTCCTATGGACAGAGTCTCCCACCTCAGCTGTAGATCTCTGCAGTTCATCCAGGGTGATCATGGGCCTCTTGGCTGCATCTCTGATCAGTCTTCTCCTTGTATGAGCTGAAAGTTTAGAGGGACGGCCAGGTCTTGGTAGATTTGCAGTGGTCTGATACTCCTTCCATTCCAATATTATCGCTTGCACAGTGCTCCTTGGGATGTTTAAAGCTTGGGAAATCTTTTTGTATCCAAATCTGGCTTTAAACTTCTCCACAACAGTATCTCGGACCTGCCTGGCGTGTTCCTTGTTCTTCATGATGCTCTCTGTGCTTTAAACGGACCTCTGAGACTATCACAGTGCAGGTGCATTTATACGGAGACTTGATTACACACAGGTGGATTCTATTTATCATCATTAGTCATTTAGGTCAACATTGGATCATTCAGAGATCCTCACTGAACTTCTGGAGAGAGTTTGCTGCACTGAAAGTAAAGGGGCTGAATAATTTTGCACGCCCAATTTTTCAGTTTTTTATTTGTTAAAAAAGTTTGAAATATCCAATAAATTTCGTTCCACTTCATGATTGTGTCCCACTTGTTGTTGATTCTTCACAAAAAATTACAGTTTCAGATCTTTATGTTTGAAGCCTGAAATGTGGCAAATGGTCGCAAAGTTCAAGGGGGCCGAATACTTTCGCAAGGCACTGTAGTTTAAGATGTTGCCTAAGATTCTTAGTGCTTGGTTTGGCTGCTTATACACAGTGTTGGCATTTTCAGGACTGTGAAAAATGTCTCTATTCATGCAGAAATAGCCAAGTTCTGTGCTCTCTTTGGTTATAGCAGTAGTCAGAGCTCACTGGCTGTCAGTATATTAATTGAAGGAAACAAAGAACTTACAACCGTTTGCCCCTGTATCCCTGGTAAATAATATTTATTTTTAGCTGGTCTGACAGTGATTTAAAAAACATATGATGTAGAATGGCTATACAAGTCAAAATATTCATGTGTTTTATTTATTTGGAAGCAGATTATTATATGCGACTGGCAGTGTCATCGGAAGAGCTGTGAAGATGATACAGCCACTTGTACGGCTTCCACAATTCCACTGAGTTCTCAGAACTAGTCAGGAAAGATAGCCAAAAATGTGTGGCAGCAAACATTCAGTTGTTTATGTGTGCAGTGAAACTCATTGCAGAAAATATGACCTTTGTCGATGACGTGCAATAATACTACACATTAAAATGAGTGCGTCTGTAAGGGGCTTATTCAATGAAAAGTAATTGAGCTAATGACTTTATATAATTGTTTGGTTAAAATGAGAGTCTTGAGTGACAATTTAAAACAAGTAGCAAGTGGAGCAAATACGATTCATGGTAAAAATCCTCATATCGGAGTCAGTAAGCAAGGAAATTGGCAAAAAAGTAAGTAGGTTTCTAATGTTTTCAGCCACTGTATTAGCTGTGGGAATATGTGGTAATTAGGAGCCATGGAATCTGCCAGGTCTTAATGTGCATTGTCACAGTTGCGAATGTTTCATAACAACAACATTGTTGAAAAATTCTCATGCTCTCCAGATATTTATCATCTCCCAGTTTGCAGAATAATCTACGTGGAGTACTAAAACGTTTTTATTTTAATGGGGGTGTCAAAGCATGATTGCTGTTATCAGGTTTTTGTCACACCATTTTGCAGCATCAGTAAAGTGTTATGAAGGTATACAATAGACTTAAGTAGTTTAGAGAATGTAAATGCTGCTGCACATAAAGCTCATAGGAAGTTAAGAAAAGCAAAGAAAAAACAGAAATACGTACTAATTAAACATGAGCTATTTGATCTGAAGTCTTGTTTTTTATGTTATAGGCATTCTGTACAACGACTTATTTACTGTAGTACTGTGTATTACATGAATATCTGCTATTCACTTTAATTGGGATTCCACATCATAAGAAGAAAGTTTTTCTTACCCCCTTGACCTCTAACACATATTGAACAGTAGCGGATCTGCTCATGATAGGAAAACGTCACAACAGCGCACATTCATAGCACAACACAGCGTGATGTGAATGACTGATTGCTAGTATAAAAACCACAACCTGCATTCTCGGATTGTATCCACTGGGAAACCTATCTCTGTGTACACTCGATGAACCCTGTTGTTATCGCTTAGCTGCAATTGTAGATATGGTTTGTTTATGTGCAGAAAATGATTAAAGGTGTAAAAAAATCAATTGCATTATACTGCTTCACCGTTATGAGTGTTTTCATCAATATATATAATAGAAAAAAAAAAATGTTTGAATGTCATGGACCCAGACCTGGATAAATATAGTTATAAATAGGGTTTGTGAAGAGCAACTGTTATTTGAAAATATTTAAATACATATCGCAGAAAGTAACTATTATGTGAAAATAATTCTATACAGATTGCAGAAAGTAACTGTTATTTGAAAATATTTAAATGTGGTTTGTGGAAAGCAATTATTATTTGAAAATATTTAAATATGAGTAAAGTAGTTGAAATACATTGAAATACTTTAAACTCTTCATAAGTATGTAACTGTAACATACAGCAGCCTAATTAGTATCCTGCATTCTAAGCAGGTTAAGCCTTGTCCTTGTTAACCACTCAATTATCTTTTGGAGACTGCTCTATTTCAATTAGATTTAATTTGATCAATTAATTGAAGTATCTGAATATTTTATTTCAGTGGGTAAATATTTGAAAACAATTAAATATCTTTAACCATTGGTTTGTTCTGAAGTTGTTTTTGAAGCATTTTCCTCGTTCGAAATCCTCCTCAACCACCATGTGGTAATTGAAGGACTTGGGATACATTTAGGGTAACAATTAGGTTTTAGTTTTTGATTATTCATTAACTATTTGGGAATAGTTGAAGATGTTTTTTATTTTTTATTTTTTATTTTTTTCAAGTAACTTACATATATTTAAATATTTTCAAATAGTATTTGTTTTCTGCAAAAAAATGTTTTCAAATAATATTTGGCTTTGTGCAATTAATATTTGAATATTAGGCAGGAAAGCAAAACGCTAGAAACTGCAAATGTTGTGTGTTAAAATTACATTGCTTTTAGGTATGACGGTGGATGTCAGCTTGCTTTAAACATTTAAACGCAACCAGTAGATTTGTTACAGCAAATGCTCGTACAGCTTATATCACGATTTTGTTGCCAGGAACATTTTTTACAGGATTTGTTGTGTTCATGCTTCGTTTAAATTGAGTAGGACGTTTTTTTTCCCCCACATCTGTGTTCAATTCTTTCCACTTGATAAAGAGTACAACTCATTGGATGCCCTTGCTTATAAAATGTCAGGAATCTTCTCACTTTTTTTCATGTTTTTTTCTCTCTTGCAGGCGGAGGGTGAAGACAGCCTTAAAAAGATGCAGCTGATGGAGCTTGCAATTCTCAATGGCACGTACAGAGACGCCAACCTCAAATCACGTAAGGATGACTTTGTGCTCTGAGCATGGGGGCAAAACCTGTAATCACCCGTATCTTTTGAATTCAGATCAGCTGGACCTCACCTTTGAGAGTAAAATTTTAAGTATCTTAATCCCCTCAATATTCAGCCACCATAGGCTCAAAGGTAAATAGTAACTGAAAGAGTCAGTAGTTTTCATGGCATTAAAATTAGTATCTCAAGTTGAGACCAACAGCAATCGAATGTGAATCTGAGTTTATGTATGAGGGACATTAGTTGTTAACCAGGCAGAGTGCTTTCTTTATTTGTTTTCCTTGATGTAAAATCCTGTTTTGTGCAGACTTACTGTCTGACACTCGGGACTAAAAGAGACAGACCACTCTTCACTTGTGTTCCAGAGATGCCAGGTCTCAACATTACTCAAGCTGTTTCCTTCCTCTGAGGCAGCTCCCTGTGTATTTTTATTTTACTGAAAAGTGACTGATATAAATGTCCTCATGTCAACCACGGAAAGGGCTGTAACACAATTTCAGCAGCTAGTTTACAAAGTCAGATATTGACTACAAACCTTAAATGTATACACATGAGGTTCTAATGAAATGTACATCAGAAACAGTAGCTATATACTATTAATTAACCAACTAATTCCTGCAGACTTGAATAAGTAAATATTGATCTTGCCGTTTTTCCAGGTATACATGTTTATGCACCATTGCCCTGAACTTGTGATTAACAGATCACACTGTCACAATTCCCTATATGTGTGCTGTATCCAAGAACCTGTATCCATAGGTTTTATTGTTTATAGAACATCTTTGAGATGGCCCGAGACAAACATTTTGTGGAATATTTTAAACTAAATGCATGTTAATTCAAACTCATTAAAGACTGTTTTAACACAGGTTTAATATTGAAACTAACAACATATTTGTATAGTACTGTATACTACACAACTGTGGCTCGATATTATAAATAAAGAAGGTTAACTAATTAATGTTTAGTCAAAGAACTAAATATAAATCTTGTCAATGCTTTCACATACAGTAGTGCATGGAAATGTTGGGAGATTCAATTGATTATGCTGGAAATCTGACTTTCTTACTGTAGTTTAGTGCCTATTGAGTTTTTGTTTGCTACACGTAAAATACAGGTTGAATCTGGGAAAGCCAATGATGATCTGTTTCAATGCCAATGTGTGTCTTTTTATATGATATGATTTGGTTGCAATCCTTTGCAAAAAGTAGCATACAGAATAAAAGCCACCAGTGCCATCAAAACAATTACAAATACAAGATCCTTAATGGATAACAAAGCCCAGCGTTAGCAAGTAATAAAGTGTAGCTGAGCTATTTTGTATTCCAGTAATTTGTAGCCAGTTCTGCTGTGATTACAATTATTATGCTCTAACTAGATATACTCTTCATTTTCATTTTAATAGATCATAATATTATATAGTAGTCTATTTAAATTGTTTTCATATTTTAATATGCAATTCTGCCTTTAGTGCTGCTCTTAGCTTCCTCTGCTGCGAATCACTTTGGAGGCATTTAAATGGTCAGCAGCTACATTGTGCTGCAAAGTTCTCTTATACGCTGTATTTGTATCCAGCGTCTGTGCAGGATTATGTTTTGTTTAGTTGACACATCTATATGAACGTGTCTGTGTGTATTGAGCGGGGAGGAGAGGGGGGCGCTGCTTTCTGCAAATGAATGATTTGCTTTGGCACTCAATATGATCGTTGCACATCACTAATGACTCTCTTTTTTTTCTTTCCCTGCCTCTTTCTTCCTCGCTTTGTATTTCTTTTCTTTCCCTCCCCTCCCCTCCTCTTAACTGCCCATACTGCTGCTGCTGCCTCTGAACCCCCTTCTTGGGTTTCTTGCTTACTGTAGCTGCCCTTGCCTTTTCTCTTGCAGCAACGACCCAGGCTCCTCGGATCATTACAGGGCCCACGCAGGTTCTCCCGCCCGCAGGCCTGCGCACCCCCACACCAGCCGGCCCGACCATAATGCCTTTGATTAGACAGATTCAGACAGCTGTCATGCCAAACGGAAGCCCTCACCCTACCATAGTCCCTCAGGGACCAGAGGCAGGACTAATCTACACTCCCTACGAATACCCATACACACTGGCACCTGGGACATCCATCCTGGAGTACCCCATCGACCATAGTGGAGTATTAGGTAAGCATGCCTCTTCTCTGAAGCATCCTATATTCAGCCATGTACAAGCAGTGCAGTCCGACTGGGGGATTAGGGGTATCATCAACGGTTGCCTTACAGTAAACAGTATCATGTCCTTTTTAGTATTAGTTTACAATACAAAAAAAAACTCAAACTTGGGCTCACTGAAGCATATTACTTTTTTCCCTGCTTAAGATCACCAGAAATCCCAAATCTTCCAGTTTCACTTTTCCATGCCTGTGTGTGATTTGAAACCAGATTATTTGTAACCCATTAATTTGGTTCCAGATCCATATATATTGTATTATTATAACTATATCACAAACTACCCCATGCATTATTCTCTATGTTATTATTATTAGTAGTAGTATTATTTGAAACCTGAAGCAAAGTATACAAGACCAATTACTAGATGACCTGCTTATGGCAAAGTGATCCAGTGAGTTAACTACCATCCCTACAGCAGCAGATGTGCTCTAAGCCCTACACTATGTGCACACTGTTTACTCCACCTTCAGTACCAGTTTAAATAAAGCTCCTGTCTAAACACAGGATAGTAACATTTGAAACCGGCTGCCTGAAAAAAGAGCAGTCACATACTACTGTATGCATCCCCGATAAAGCATTAGTTTTATGCATAACTGAACTGACGCAGTGGACTGTCACATGTTACACTGTACCATAGGTTAAAGCACAGTGCACTTAATGACAAAGACATTTTTACATCAGGCTGCCACGAAGAAACCCCCGCAAAAAAGCTTACAAGTAAAAGAAATGATGTATGAAGTGAACATTTACTTTGTGTATGGTGATATGACAGCAGGGGCTGAAAATACCCATCAATGCATTCACTGAAACTGAGAGCCGAACTGAACGAGTGAAATGGCTCAAATCCATATAACTACAAGAATGTGGTGCTGTCTATGCTAAGAAAACATTCTATACGTTATGTATTCTCTGGGGACTGTTTACACAAATGCACAAAATATTTGAAAGCCTGGTTGCCAAATTATTATAAAAATATGAATAATTATTGTAAGCCTCAACTGTTAGCAAAAGTCATTATAATACCTTAAGGGAGTGGAAGTATCTGTAATAACTCTGATATTTAGAGGCAGTCATGCTAATATAAAAGAGCCATACTTTATTGTCAATTTTTAGCTCTGAAACTTAACTTAAAAGTATTATACGATTTTCAGTGCAGTATTTGTGAGAATAATACAATTTCACGTTTACCTTTCAAGGGAACTGATGGTTAGCATAAAATGTTTCGTAACCAAGAAAACCAAGTCAATATAGTCAATATAGCTCATTCATGCTTGAGGTCTAACTGCAATGAAATGTTGAATTTACATTACTAATATGTACACAGTAATGTATGCAATGTTCAGAAATCTAGATATACAGTATGTTGTTCCTCAATTACTCTACATTATTAGTTATTTTATTACCATTTATAGACTAGTAAGCAGTGTTGTTGAATACTTTTGATAATTTGCATAAATGTTTTTGTTCTTTTCAGAACAGTAGTGTCTAATCTAAAAGCATTTATATATTCCAATCACAGCTGTTTAAAAATCAAGTCTCTCTTTTATCTTCATGCAAATAATTTATCAGCCATGCAAACTGTCATCATGTCAAGGTTTGTGCATAATACACTTTGAAGCAAAATACAAATTTGAATTGCTGTATTGGTCATAATAACCATTTTCATTTCAAGTTGCTGACAAAAAAATATATATATAAATGAGAAATTGTTCAAATGAGAACAATTAGGGTGATGGGGGGTACAAATGTACAAATGACTCACATAAACAATTAAGCAGAAAATAAGACAATATATATATATATATATATATATATATATATATATATATATATATATATATATATATAATGTAATTAGATTAAAAACATGCTAACACTGTTTTGAGTGTAACTGTGTATATGCAGCTGTGGTCAAAAGTTTAGCATCACTGAGAATTTTAGGATTGAGACATAATTAAAAAGAAAATAAAGCTATATGAACATAATTTAGATCTTTTATTTACATCATGTAATCAAATAAACTGCAAAATTATATTGCAAAAGTCTACCAGAAGCCATAATATTAGGACAGTATTTCATGCTAGATTACGTCACATTTTTCAATTTATCAGTTTTTCGTTAAGGATATGGAAAACTACAAAGCGGTATATGTAATTCAATATGTTAACATAATATTATTCAGCAGGTTGCATTCGACTTTATGAAGCAAAATTAGTTAATTCTGTAGGGTGATGCAAAACTTTTGGCCAGAGCTGTACATATACAAGATTACGACTGATTAAACCTGGGCCGTGTTATATTAGTTATGTGATTTAACAGTATAGGAATCTGTGTTGAGGCCACTGGCTTATAGAAATGGCCTGCCTCTATAAGTAGACTTCACTTTTCTCTTAATGCAATATTCTTTCTTGTGTAACCTATACAGCTTCCTCAAAGGCTGAAGAGCTGCCACTGTACTTTGGGTTCCATACCTGTCACATTCCAGTCACATTCCACCGAGGAGACTCCTCCTCCAGGGTTTCCTTTTAAAGAACAAGGCTGCACTGTACACCCCACTTAAACTGTCCAAACTTTCCACAGTAGGGTCATTTCGGAGAGCTGCCAGCTTCAACCTAACACCGTAATGCTCTTGCATCACTGCAATTTGTTGAATGTTTACACACAAAAAACTTTTCCAATGCCCACAGCCTTAAATGCATTTTTATTTGTGTGCATGTCAGATTTAAAAAAACAAACAAAAGCAAAACAAGAAATAAACAACACCGCATGGCATTGAGCCACATGGCAGCACAAACTCCTGGATGATATCCTTCTGTAACAGATGCAACCATGGATGAGCTTTAGATTTGCTTGGGGGATCTTTTTTTTTTTTTTTTTTTTGCTTTGGGTTGAACGTGAGGACAAATTGAATGTTACTACACAGAGGATGGACTTCTCCAGAGACTAATTGACATTCCCTTCCTTTATTCTTTAGGTATGGCTTTCCCAACGAAAGGCTAAGCATTCAAGAATGGTCTTACTGAACCCTCATCAGATCTGAGTTTAACACATGCTTAGTTTCACAGCTGCCTTGAACGAAATGAGCTCAGCCTAGCAGTCAGTCAGACACATGCACGAGATAACCCATTTAAAAAGAGTTACTACTGAAACCAACACTGGCAATATCTTTTGCAGAAGAAAAAAAATGCTATATAAAAAAATAAAAATAAATCTCTGCATAGTGTTTCATTGACTACTAAGTTTTGTTAAAAAAAATTAAATACTGTGTTGCTTTACTAATCACTTAATTGCAAATTCTACTTATTGGCTTTTAACCTCAATGTCAAGTTGTGGGCTAAAGAAACTACTGCAAAAGTTCTTAAAAACTGGATTGGGTCTCAGACCATTTCAGAGAATAATCAGTATTATTATTATTATTATTATTATTATTATTATTATTATTATTATTATTATTATTATTATTGTTAATAAAAAAATAGATAACTGGAAATCATGGATCTACTCCTGTTGCACTCCATTGATTATGTGACTAGTAAAGCTTAAATGTGCCTGGGTCCATTCCATGTCATTAATACTGTACTTTGGGATAATACAACAATGGATCCAACAGGTTAAGGCAACCTTTTTGGAAGTGACTGCTACTATGTTATAAACCACATAGCTATTCTCATATAAACTATTGTGCCTTAACTTGTTAATCTTGTTTTTTTTTTAATTGCATACTTTGTAGTTATTGTTGATTGTTAAATCCTTTTTGTGATAAACCTGCTGTTGTTTGATGAAATGTTAATGAACAGTTTGTAGGTTGAATTATTATCTAACCTTGTCTTGGTAATGTTGCAATTTAACCAGGTGCGGTGGCTACTAAAGTTCGAAGGCACGATATGCGGGTCCATCCTTACCAAAGGATTGTGACCGCAGACAGAGGTTAGTTTAGTTCTGGTGTTCGTGTTTATGAGAAATGCTGTTGTTGGTTGTGATCCACTTTGCAACACTATATCTAACCAGTCCAGTTTTCAATAAAAATGACATGAATCAATAATGGCAAATGTGGACAATTCTACTGCCGTTGGTACTTTATTTTGATGACTGTGTGACTAGTGTGCTGTTGATGAAAAATAATGGATACCGTAAAACAGATGTTTCAGTTTCCCCCACTGCTTTACCAAGAGAAATGCTTCAAGCTATGGTGAATTAAAAAATAGTTCTATATCTCGATAGATTGGTTAAATTGGAAGTAACAAACCTGTGTATATATATATATATATATATATATATATATATATATATATATATATATATATATATATATATATATATATATATATTAAAGAAAAGGTTTATTCTTTTGACACGTTGTGTTATCAACATGCAGTATTATTAAGTTGGTATTATCTGTTCTGGAATTCATTGCTAAAAGAAATGCATGCCATTTGCAAAGTGTTTAAATTAACCATATTGAGTGGATTGGATGGTGTATTGAAACAGACTTGCTGCTGTCTTAACGATGGCATAAGAATTACATTGCCCTTAAAGAGCATGTTTTTTTGTTGTTTGAAAATACACCGTAAATGAAAGAGAACACGTTACAGTATTTTGCTGATGCTTTACTCAGATGGGGAAACTGAATCAATGGGGTATTCGAACCCCCACAGGGACATTCTGTCCATTCACTTACCAGATTGGTGTTGCAAACCAACTGCAAGGGCTTTTCTTATTGAGAGCTCTTTGTACAAATACAAAAACAAAGCATTAAATGTCACCTGTACTAGGCGGGGAACAAACTGAAGATTTGGTTTTCTGTTCATCCTGTGTAAAATAACCATATATAAAGTTTGCTTCATACTGGAATTAATTGTTTGCATTCCCCTATTTCAACATTGTTCTGTACTGTGAGAATGGGAGAGGAGGGTATATAGACCCAGTGTCATCCTTTCTGCCTACCCTGTTCTTTATATACAGTATATCTTTTTTTAAACGTTCCTCCCTTGCCTTTTAATTTAGTACAAGAGACGAATATATTTCAGCAACTACGTGCGTCCTACCCCCAAATCTCTGGATATCCAGTGACTGGGAACTAAATCTTCGTTTTTTGTTGCCCTGCCAAACTGATGTAAGTCGCCACCTATATGTACCCTTAGACCTAGGTGTAAACTGTTAGTTGGAAAAAGTGACTCAATATTTAGGTTTATTGAGAGGTTTTCAATGACCATTGTTAGCGCCTCCCTTAAAACCGTCAGTGAGCCATCTTACATACTTAGCCTATACTGTATCTGATTTTATTTTTACCGTATCATGGTATTTCTGTTACTGTCAAAAGATTTGTAAAAAAAAAAAAAAGGACATAAATATTCCGGACCAATGCAAACCCTTCCCTCTTCAAAAAGCAACATTGAAGTTTTACAAAGGGTTTGTTTTACACCCTGATTTAAGTGCACTTTATATTTTTATGAAGAATAAGTGAGTCTTACATGAAGACGGTCTTGCACTTGACTTTTTTATTGTACAATTATACATGTTTTTAAAACTTGGTGAACATAATGCCATTTGAAACAAAAAACAAACAAAACATTTTATTGGATTATTGTGGACATTTTTTGTCATTAACAGCTAGCAAGTTTTACTAAACTGGGTCTAAGGGAAATTATTTAAACTGGCATTTAGAAGTTACTTTTAAGTAATACAGTACCATTAATAGGCTTGTAGGCATATTTGCATTCTTTAATTAGACATATCGTACATAAGCATGTCATTACAATAAGAAGATTAAAATCCCCGTTCATGACGTTTACTTTTTACTAAGCATTTAAGATTGGTGGAGGGTTGCCAATTGAAATAGCTATCTATTACTAAGCAAACAAGACTTTAATACATAATGAAACAAAACTAAAGTTTGGATTCCTATAACAACAGACAGACAGACTGACAAAGTTAATTGAAACAAAATGTACGTTTAATTGCACAATTGCTAAATCTGTGTGTATTGAAAACATGCCTAAAGACATTTGCAGGTGTATTGGTTATGTGAACAAGTACATGCACACTTTATTGTCTTCTGTAGACTGTAAAAGAAAAAGCTGTATCACACATCAAACTATAAGCCTAACAGTCAAAACTGGCCCTATTTTGAAGCAAGTGCAAATAAAAAAAGGCACATTTTATGAGTGGAATAAAATAATTGTAACTATATAAAACAAGCCAGAAACAAATTGGCTACAGGAAGCAGTTTAAAATGCCTTTACCTTCACATGTGCTTAAAACGTGCCTATTAGTTGTGTTTTTATTATGTTCTGAAAGTTAATTAAAATAATTGATCTGTATCATAAACTGTGAAAAATACTTACTAGGTTACCGATGGATCCATTCATCATAATCTGTAATCTATAAAATGGTTACAGAACTATCGGCTTCCGAGAAACGTATTTAATTGCAGCGGTTTTGCAGCCTATACAAGCCAATAAAAGTGCACCATCTTTATGCATTACACCTACTGGATTTCACTTTACATAAAATGGCACAAATCTGACTTTGCACTGAATAAATAAACCCTTTCATCTCCTCTGCCTCAGTCAGACTGGCATCAGTTAAATTAAAAATACAAAGAACCTCAGATGAAAGTGAATATAATTAAGCTGTTGAACATGAATCATAGAATTACTACTGTTAAGTGGACCAAGATGAGTAAAGGGGATGACGGATGAAATTAGATTAGACCAGGTCATAAATGGACTGAAAACAAAACTTTCCACTTGAGAACTTTTTTTTTTTATGTTTTACTGTAAGCATCTTTTTTTGTTGCTGGTGTTGTTGTTGTTGTTGTTGTTGTTGTTGTTGTTGTTGTTGTTGTTGCAAAGAAAATAGTATTTACAGGTGGCTTCTTAAAAAAAATATATACAAAATATAAAGCAGGAATGTATATGAAATGTCAGATTTTATTGTATTTGAGTAATAGTGTTGAAATTCAAGAGGGCTATTTGTAATAAAAACAAAAAATAGCATTATAGCTTCATGTAGAAATTTGCTCTATTTTTGGATGTACTTTAGGGCTTTGTAAAAGTAGACTATAAAACAGCAGGACTTTATCGTGTTTCTATACAAGTGCATTTTCTATAAGATTGTCCTGCAGTAGTATTTGCATCGGGATGCCTTGGCTCAAGCATTAGGCTTGGCCTTCTTCCAGCTCCCACACTGATGCCTACACTGCTAGATCTACAATTTAGTATTGCTTTGTATCATGAGGCCAAGATTTTTATGTTGTTGTAAATAGAAAAAAATACCTGAAAGGCAATAAAATTTTATTGAACAAAAAAACAAAATACTTGTTCGCCCCATACATTATTGTTGATTCAAAATTGTCTTCCAGAGGTTCTGATCTCTTCTAAATTCATTTATTTTATCAAGATTTTTTTTTTTTTAATAATCACATCCATCATCACTAGCTGCTTTAATGCTTGCATTTAGGAACAGTACTAATGCTTAATAGCAGTCAGATAGTGATAACTCTGCACTGACTGTTGTCATTCTTCAGTATTCAAAAACTTTCTTCACAGATTTCGACTGCTACTAACCATTAGTCCTGTTAATTATTTTATTTAATTTTATTTCCTCTTCTTAACATTTGCTGTGAGAGTGGACTCCTCATGTCTGAAATCATGATACAAAGCGGTCATGATTTTACTGCATTCTGTAGATCAGGAAGTCAGAATTAAACATGCCTGTTTTATTAGTTATGATTCGTTTTTCATGTTGTCATCCAGCCGTCACTAGCTGAAACTAATCTCTTCTCTATCTTTTTTCTTTTTTTCCTGTTTTGTTTTGTTTTTGTTTTGTTTTCTAACCACCCAGCCGCCACTGGCAACTAACCTATGACCTTCTGACCTCTGAACTCTTCACCCAATGATGACCTGACCATTGCCTGCCTGCTGATCAGTTAACTGGTAAACAAACGCCTATGCTTGAGAAAAAACACAAAAACAGACAGACAGACAGACAGACAGACAGACAGACATTCAAAACAAGTCCAACTTGTCAGCTTTTTTTTCTGGTTGGGTGAAAGTGGTTCTGGACCCTGCACTGAATAGTAGTAAAGCAATAAGGTCCAATTCATTCCCACTGCTCATCATTGGCCTGCCCCTCTCCCTCTCTCCCTCCCTCCTCTGCCCCAGAAACATGTAGAAGGATGGGAGACACTGATCATTTTTCTCTCAGAGGCAGTTACCTTGAGACAACTACGGAACACTTCAGCTCATGGTGATGTCATAATCTCTGAATGTATCGTGTTGCAATGATGCATCATGCATGAACCTTTTAGTCAGTAATTCCATTGGTGGAAACTTTATTTTTTTTCAAGTATTCAAAATTTGAGGATTCAGTATTGCTGCCCTAACAGGCAAAACAAAAAAGAAAGAAGAAATATTTGGATGTGGCCTGCCTCTGTATTGAAATGTATTGAGTGCCATTACTGAACAAAACGTATGATAACGTAAGTGTGCTGATATTGTAATGAGGGGAAAGTAGCTTTAAAACATAGAGGTGTTGTGACAGCGAAGGTACATGCATTATGTGTCCCATTACTGGGAAAAAAAAAATTCCTTGTACAGATTTGATTTCTTTAAGGATGTAAAAGCCATGCTTGCCTATTTGCTGTACACATGTATTGAAATTGTAGATAAATGTATTGCGTTGAGAAAAAAAAAGAAAAAAAAAAGAAACTTTTATTATACAAGGGTGCTGGTGAAGAAAAAATATATATTTTTCAAAACATGTAGCCTTTTATACTTTCAAGTATTATAAAAAAAAATGAACAAAGAAACCCTTTATTTCATTAAAATGTTGTTTTTCATGGTTGGGGAGATACAAAAGACCAAAACAGCCTTTTCTTTCTTTCTTTCTTTCTTTCTTTCTTTCTTTCTTTCTTTTTTGTTAAGCATTAGAATATGTCTAAAGAATGAAAAGTGCCTTATTTTTTCATGGTCATTGAATCTGAATGTCTCATAATCAGTTTCTATCTGAATACCAAGTTAATACATGCCACTTTGCCACCCTGTATGTTTCAAGGAGCTGGGCATGAATACAAAGGAGCTTGCAGCAATGAAGCCTGATTTTTGCCATGCCACTGCACTGTAGCTTTACCAAGAATACTGCACTGTGAAACGTTTTACAGCTGTTAACCTCCAAACTTGTATTAACATTTTAAAAGGATCATTGGCATGTTATGTAAAACAAAAATTATGTAACGCCCTAAACTAATTGTTGGATGGTTTTGTCAAAGACAGGTCTTGTCTTAAGTCTTAGATACAGTACTATGGGCCTGATTTTCACACCTCTTAAATCTGGGACTGAAAAAGCAAATCATATGTTTGCATATTTACGAAAAGCAACGTAACTGCACTGAGCGAAACAGAATATTACATTTAAATTGAAACTAACAAGCAAATCAGATTTATATGTTTGAAATTGATAAAAGCGAAGACATTTACTCAAAATCCAGGGACAGTTTTGAAAATCAGGCCCGGATGACAAGCTGACATCGGTTACACTGAATTCTTCTAGATTTGTTAACCTTCCTGAGTCGCCTTGTTTGTTATGCTCTGGCATGCTCTGCAGAAAAAAAAAAAAAAAACATTCTTTAATAAAATCTGTCTAGACATCAGGCTCTCTGAAATAAAGCAGTGAAGCTTAGAAGTTAAGGCATAGAGCTGGAAGCCAGGTGACATTAATTCTGCACCCCTCAGAAACAACCCCAGAATTTGATTTTTAAATTGGAACATTAGGTACATTTTCATTCGTGTGTAAGACATCATCGCTTGCCCACCAGGCCTCCATGCGTAATTTGTAGAGATTGCTCTGTGTTTTATTGACATTGGTCTGGAGAGTCCAGGTCTTTGCTTTAACCAATTAGACACCCATCCAGGTCCTAGAGTAGTTAGTTGCGTAAACACCTATTTAAAATGGAATGGTCCAGCAGGACTGGGAATGGCCCCCCTTTGTTTTATACAAGCTTCTATGGAGTATTGCCCCTCGTGAATGGAGAGTGCAGTCCTTCAGACACAGTATGGCAAGCATCAGGTGGCAATTGTCAGCTCATTCTGCTGCTGTTCACCCTTTTTGTAGCTTCCAAGTAATAGACCCTTCCATTGTGTTTGCCAATTGGCCAGGTTTTGATGACTTATTGTACAGTAAAATACAGTAACAACACAGCTACACGTTATCCTCATCCATAATCTCAGTCAGAAGGACGCATTGATTTCTTTACTATGCAACAGACGTTTATCCACATAATAGTATATGTAACCGATTTTATTTGCTATGTCACCAGATATGTCTTCCTGTCTTGATTTTTTTTGTTTGTTTGTTTGTTTGTTACTTTTAACTTGGACACATGTAAGCAGTGTCTATTATTATTATTATTATTATTATTATTATTATTATTATTATTATTATTATTAATAACTAAAAATAACCCCTTGTGACACTTCAGTATTTGAGGAAAGGCTCTTCCTAAGTGGAAATATAAAACAGTTTCTAAATTAACATCATCTCAAGTTTTGGTTAAAAACTGGAATAAGTATTTTTGGTGAAGGTCATTGGGAGGGGAACATATAAAGAGTTCATACAAGATGCAGTATGAGCGTATTTAGTGGTTGAGACGATCATGTCCAATAAGCATGACTACATTAGAAACTCAAAATGCGTTTGTTTTCAGTATTATTTTATTCTTGAGTTTATATAAGATGTTATTGGAAGGATTTTAAGATATTAAGCTTTTTTGACAGTATTATGTGCCACACGGATGAAATATAGCTATTAGACCCATGCTATGTATGTACCATAACCTACTTATTGCCTACAAAAAAAACTGTAAGATAATGTATTTACAGCCATTGTTACAAGTTTATAATGTATTTTTCTATCTTGTTTTATATGTATGTGTTATATATATATATATATATATATATATATATATATATATATATATATATATATATATATATATATATATAACATTTAATGATTTCTTTCCTGATTTGAAAAAAAAATCAAAACGCAAACTTGCGTATTTGATAACTGAGAAATACCAGTTTGTTTTCCAGTAAATTATTGCTGAGAGTGTTGTCTTTCTTGAGCTTGTATCTTTTTTTCTTGATTAGCAACTGGATGACTTCATTAATCACTTTGAGCTTTTTTGTTGAGTTTTTACATTGCTTGCATTTTACTCCTTTTGGTTCTTTGCTATTCTTATTAACCCATAACATTATTTTAATAAATGTTACAATACCAATCTACTAACTATGGACTAGATCTGTTTTATTAACTAATACATGTTTCTTACAAAACTTAAAAAGAAAAACAACTTTTTTTAAAAAAGGTATTGATTATTATATTAACCCTAAAGAACACAGCCACAGATAACACAGTTTGATGTACAGGATATACATCTCATTTTGGTGTTCTTCCTGTACAGTCTTATCACTTGCCTTCCAGCTAAATGTATGCATACTAATTCCAAACATCAATTTTTTCTTAATGTATAGCTCATAGTAAAAAAAAAAGCATTTGGGAAAGTTAAATAACTGTGTTCCCTGATGTGATTTACCTTTAAAAAAAACGATGTATAAGACACACCAGTGTATAAGTCACCCCACCCCCTTTTTGAGACAACAATTTCAGGAAAAAGCCTATAGGTCACACTGGTGTATAAGTCGCTCCCCCCTTTTTAGGACCCCCTAAAATACCTAGAAAATAGACTTATACAAAGGTTTTTACAGTACGTGCATTTCAATTAAACACAAGCAGCAGAGGAAACAACAGACACAAAGTACAAGATCAGGCTTAATAAGCCTGGTTGCCTATAATTATGGCTAGCATGGCTGCAAGAGGAGACCTCAGTGACTTTGAAAGAGGGGTGATTGTTGGGGTGCGTTTGGCAGGAGCTTCAGTGACCAAGACAGCTCAACTTGCTGATGTTTCACAAGCAACGGTGTCTAAGGTGATGTCTGCATGGAACTCCGAGGGAAAGACGTCATCAGCAAAGAGCAACAGTGGGCGGAAGCGCATACTCCAGGATTGTGATATCCGTGCATTAATTCGAAGTGCAAGGCAAAACATGCGAGCAACTGCAGATCAATTGACTGCAAATTTCAACCTGGGGCGCGAGCAGCAAGTTTCATCAAAAACGGTCCGCCGAGAACTCCACAGAGCGGGATAACATAGTGGTCCAACGCCCTATTAAGTGACTTTACATTGGTGTTTCCATTTTTTGTCCACTATATATATATATATATATATATATATATATATATATATATATATATATATCTCAATTTCACATGAGAGAAACTGCAAACTATGTTACTAAAGTAAATAATAAAAACACGGACACTGAGAGGTTTTAAAACACTGAAGTAAAGGGCATTTTACTGAGATTCAGCAATGGTAACAGTGTATTTTGTCCAGGTGTGCATCAGATTCATGTGCAATGTAACCAGATTAAAAGAGCGCAAGTACTGAATCAGAGTTTAATTAAAAAACTGGTGATAAAGTGTGTGACCATACTGTAATTAGAGGGGCCTTCTATTTGATATATTTATAGAATTTAGTACGTAGTTTCATTTTGCTATTTAATCCAACATGTTGTACTGCAAGTGCTTTCTGTCCTAGAATACAATTGTAATTATACTTTTTAACTTGCAATGTTCTTTTCCATAGCAGCCCTTATATGCAGGAATTTCAGGGAGCTTTACAAAGCAACAAAGCTTCGCGCAGCTGGTAGAAAAAGCTAAATCTGAGATTGTTTTTGTTTGTGTCGTGTGGCTTTTTAAACCGTTGACCATGCTTACAAGAACCATATTTGCTGCCTCTGCTTGCTGCTTCCTAAATAAGCTAATAGCTACAACATACAGAAAACATATGTGTACAGTATTTTAAGAGAAATACCCAATTAATAAGAGAGAAGAAAGAAAAAAAAAAACTCAGGTTTGCAAAACTTTGTTAAGATGAATTGTCCTGATACCTCCAATGCCTCAATAATTTAATTAACTCTCCTGAAAAAAAAAAACCCTGCATTAACCTGCACAGAAAGAACTGGAACAAAAGCTGTTTTATTTCCCTTCATGTATTCTAGTGCTTCATTATAGTCTTGAACACCAAGGTCACAGGCTTGCACATTCTGCCGGTTCTGAGAAACGAGTGGGTGTGCAGCTGGTGGTAAGACATATTGCCATTGTTCCTACTAATGTAGTATCACAGCTGATAAATCCCTTGTATAACAACAAACATTCCTGAAACAGACAAAAAAAAAAATAAATGCTTAAACTTTAGAGAGCTTTAACAAATGACTGCCATGCTTTTTTATATGTGTGTTTTATAAAGTGTGCAGTCAGAGGTATAGAACTTAGTTAAAAAAAATACACAGCAGTAAATGACATCATTTATCAAATGTGGGAAGAATTAAGTCAGGTAGCATTTGATATTACATAACCATGTAATAACTGGGGAATTACCAATGGTTCCTACTCTTACAAGGTAACTACAGGTGGAATTATTGTGTAATTAAATGCTATTACCATGTAATTACATCAGGTAACAAGGCGTTATTCACAGGGTAATTTCCATGTAAGTACACAGCCGTTAATGTGATATTACACACTCAAGCGAGAGAGATGGTGTTTAATGTTTCCAACTTCAAGTTAGAATGGATAAGCCCAAGCCTCTCTCTTGGTTCAGGTTCAGTTTAACGAGCCGTAGTCTGCAGTGGTGGTAGTCTTGCCCTATCATCTGCCTCCACCTGACCGGTTTTATTGATCTGCTGTTCAAAGTGGCCAAGTTACTTCAGGAATGCTGTGCTAGACCAGTGCTGCTGAGTTAATGAACCAGGAACACACATACAGTGTCTGTGGATATGACCATCATCACCACTCCAAGAAAATCGTGCTGCTGTGAGCGCATTGGGAATAGTAAAGAAATACAGAAAATCATTAACAAATATGGTTGGTTATGAAGGAAATCAGGAAGGTATATATATAAGACAGATAAATCCATCCACTGGAGAGACAAGAATAGAGAAAATACACCACTAACCCAAATACTTAACAGGGCCATGTTTATATTATTTATTTTATTATTTCTTAACAGACGCCCTTATCCAGGGCAACTTACAATTGTTACAAGATATCACATTATTTTTACATACAATTACCCATTTATACAGTTGGGTTTTTACTGGAGCAATCTAGGTAAAGTACCTTGCTCAAGGGTACAGCAGCAGTGTCCCCCATCTGGGATTGAACCCACAACCCTCCGGTCAAGAGTCCAGAGCCCTAACCACTACTCCACACTGCTGCCCTATAGGTGAGAGGCGTGAGATATTTATAAATAAAGGTATCACTGTGGGAAGCACACAGCTAGAAGGGTTAGGTCAAAGTCTCTGGGTATAAATAATTAAAATTGTGTGTCAGGCTACAATTTCCAGTGGTGATTTAAAAAGCATACTGTATATTGTGCTGATAGAAATCACAGGAAAAAATTGTCACCCCAACACCCGAAAACAACATTCCTTCCCCAAAACACAGACAAACCAATATCTGAATGTACTCTAAGCTTATTACAGGAGGGCCTCTTTATTATTTTGACAGAAACTACAAATGTAAATTATGAATACATACGATAGATAGTGACAGCTAGATAGTTCACCTATACCACTAAATCAGCTGATACCTATTAATAAGCAATGTTGTTGTGTGTCAGGCTATTGTTGTTCTGTAATTACTGTGGCTGATTAATCTTTTTATCTATACAGCTTATAACAAAGCAACACTTGTTACTGTAGACATTCCATTATTTACAGGAATTAAAGAAGATAGCAGTTTAAGATCAGCTTGCAAACATGTTTGTAATACCTATAACTAAAATACAATAGGTAGGTAAGTATTTTTTTATGTAAATCCCCAGTATGCAGTGCAGGTGAGTCACGAACTAATGTAACAAGTAGGGCCCAGAATACAGTCAAATTCAAAATCATATGTTACATCATTAATTTACAAAACAAACATGCAAAACAATTCCACTCCTTCCATTAATAGTTCCATTAGCATACAAATGTGTTTGAAACCATTTTAATTGTAGTCCTAGTCCTGGGGGTGTTTTCATTGTTAGTCCCGCCTACCATCTTCCAACCTAGGTCTGTGGAATTAGCCTTCTTCATGTGTTTTGATAGGTGTGCTAGAAATGTAGTGTCAGCTCTGGGAACGTGACCATTATCTTGGTAATAAAAGGCCATTATTGCTGCAGTGTAGCTTTATAAATTAGATCATGAATATTATAATTAGGCAAACAATGGTAAAAATGCTCAAAATATATTGCCATTAAATACTTGACCTCAGCAGTCAGGGGGTTTATGAATAAAGAAGTACAAATTATCATGGAAAGAATCTACTACCTTCTACTATTCTACAATGATAGGGTTTGCAATAAACAAATTACTTACCATAGCTGGCCACTTGAATATCTGGTTTAACATAACAGCCATTGCTTGGATTTTTTTTATGCTGAGATATATATTTAATTGTTATGTTGGGTATATAATTCATTATAGAATGTAGCCCTCTGCACAGATCCTTCATCCACAACAATGTGCCACAGACACATGCTTCAGCTAATGCTGCCATCAGTGTTATATTGTGGTAACATGTTCTAATCAGACAAGCTGCTGTGTTGATTATGTGCAGCTTGCTGGAGATAACTTTCAGTGGTAAATCTCAGATTTGACTGGGTGATCAGATCTTATGAAATACGTCCAGCAGTAATTGGAGTGCAAAAGTCATTTTTTCCACTAGAACTGTTTTCCAAAGTAGTTTCCACCGTTGGGTAATCCTGCACGGAGAGTCAGATTTCCACTTAAGGAGAATTGATTTGCAAGCAGCTAACAATAAGGGGCAGCACAGACAGTATGGTGAATTGCTTAATGATATTCTTGGCAATGGACCAACAATGCTTGTACTTGACTTATCGGCAGCCTAGAGCCAGCGATGCAAGTCATAATTTTGAATATTTTCTTCCCAAAAGGAGAAATACCAACAAAAATCAGCTAAGGTGCTCACACACTCCCATCATTCTCCAGTACTGCTGATTTATAAAACCCATTGCATTGCATGCTTATTGTATAGTGTTCCTTGTGTACAGGAGCATCGTAAGATAAGAATCTGCAAACGGCAGTGCTGCCCAAACATCCACCTCAGTTCACGAGCCGTCTGTGTGGTCAAGGAGGCTGTACGGTCCAGTGGTTAATGAAAAGGGCTTGTAACCAGCAGATCCCCAGTTCAAATCCCAGCTCACTCACTGACTCATTGTGTGACCCTGAGCAAGTCAGTTAACCTCCTTGTGCTCTGTCTTTCGGGAGAGACGTTGTTGTAAGTGACTCTGCAGCTGATGCATAGTTCACACACCCTAGTCTCTGTAAGTCGCCTTGGGTAGGTGCGTCTGCTGTATAAACAAATAATAATTAGATGTTTGTGTGGGTTTAGAATAACTTGACACAACACCGTTTGGAGAACACATGTATTCACAATGACACATTTAAGTGATACTTGAAAATAAAAAAACGATGCATGGGAGTATGTTGAGGGGTTTTGGGAAACTCAAGTCAAGGATAGTTGTTATTGGGAAATAGCCCCCTGGTGGAGACCTACACTGGTTTAGGTCTGTGCTAAACTCCATGTGAAAATCTTAATTTAGCCACAAGACAAATGGCTCTTTATTCTTCAAAACATGAGCATAATGCAAACTATCCCAGGAATGAAATCCTGCATTGTACTGTATAATAAATGTAATATTACACACTGGTTATCTCTTTTACAAAAAACAATTTTGTCAATGTATTTTAAGTCCAGAGAAATTGCTTGAGACAACAGTACTAGTAGTGTATATAACTAGTAGCTGGAGAGAGCATCATTAGCAAATAGCTGGTGCATTTGTTTATTTTGACAGATAGATGTCAAAAACAGTATTTCACAAAATATGCTCTATGAGCCACATTACATTACAGACAGTGTTTTATAATCTTTATAAATGGTACAATAACCTTAAGAATTCCACTTGAGGCTCAGTGTAAAATGAGTTTCTCATACTACCAATTCAAATTATTAGCATGTGTTGTTTTCAAATATTGTAACATTGTGTCACATTGTAGCTACACTGCTGTAGTACCGTAATAATTACACAAATGATTGTGTAGTTCCAAATGCAGCAACATGTTACAAAATGAAAAATGTCAGTTGCCAGTGTCTTTTGTAACAACACTGTATTTACACATTGCTTTTGGTTTGGGACATATAACTGTCGCATTCATATGTGCTTTCATCACTGAGCACTATTAAAATAACACATGCATGTACTGAACATATTTAACCCTTAATAAATAAGTATTCTTTTGATAAGTATATTGCTTTCAGTTTATTTCTTGTAAAATAATAATAATAATAATAATAATAATAATAATAATAATAATAATAATAATTACCCTGTATATTTTGATCACTAGTACTTGCAATAATTCAATTTACTATTATTAGAAAGAAAAAAAACAGGAAGTTCCTGGACGTTCTCTATGATAAAAAATAAATACATAAATTCTATCCTTTCAGCTAACAATCCAGCCTGCTACACAGCATATATTTTTACACAGCATGTTCTGATTTGCTTCCTTATATGGAAAACTTCATTAATTTGTGGGGTGGGTGGGAGAAGAACTATTCTGAAAAAAAGAGGGATCAATTAAAGTTAAATAAATTAAAGTGAAAGCCTTATAAAATACTTCAATTTAAGGAAAACATAAGTATGTTTATAAATACAACATAAGTAGAATAGCTGATGGAATCAGAGTATGTGAAAGTGGTTAGCAGTGATTTTTGATGGGTTCAAACATGGGAAAAGATGGGAAAATGTTTGCTGCTTCTAAGACAACTGTTGCAAGGATAAAAATAAGAACCGTGACCCTAGGATTTTAATTGGCATAGAGTCCATGATTAATTGACTGAGGGGAAGGTCATGTGATTTATTTTTCCTTTCCGCAAGCCAATCACTCAAAGCTAGAGATAGATAACATCAGACCCTGCTTGATCGTAAAAAAAAAGGCCACATTCTCATCAGCATCAATCTGTACTCCATAATCCTGGGAAAGGGGTGATTTATATCTCACCTAATGATTTCCTAGCCACCTCTTTGTTATTTATACCACAGTGAAATGTTTGGGCTAAAACCATTTTAGGGATACAGGGTGGAATGTTTAGAGGGAATGAGTTAATGTCCATTCTGTTTTCATTTTAGTCACCAGCAGAACAGGGATTTCACCCCACAACATTAACAACACCAGCAATACCCAACCACTGTAAAATCACATGTGGCGTCAACTTTCACTTTAGAAAACTGGACTGATAACCAGGGAATGGATTAAAGCAGCTTTCACCGAAATGCTGATCTGGCTTGAAAAATAAAATATTTTGAACTGCTATAGATAATAAAATAATGGGATATTGCAATTCCCAGTGATTGAGACACTGTGACTTAAAAAGCAATATTGTCCTGAAACACAATAATTATCTACTTTTATTTTTCTCTGGAGAGTTCCCGGACAAATCATTTTAACCCTTTAATAAGCACATTGTTAATAACGCCAATGGCATTATATAACAAAGCTGTGCCGCCGAGCTGTATCCTATCTTGTGTACATTTTCAATGCATCCTAACTCTGCTAGCTTCAAGGATGCTGGCCCATCTACTGGCATGCTTTTTGAAATGAGTAGCCAATGGCTGCTTAGGTAGTTTCTACTTATATCCCTTTTCCTGTTATCTTGCCAGCACAGAACCTGCTCAGACTGACACAAAACCTTCCCTTCACAGCAATTTCTTGTCAGCTTGTAATGAAATTTCTATCAGACATTCCGGCAAATATGCTGAAAGTTCACCTTTGATTTTATTTATATATATATATATATATATATATATATATATATATATATATATATATATATATATATATATATATATATATATTTCCAAATGGCATACCAAGTAAACAGTTTACATTTTCTTACCTGAGTAATATCTCTATTTGAGTCCAGTTTAAGAATCATTGCTGTAATCATTGCTTTTCTGAATAACCATTCTGAATACTCAATGACTCTTAAAGAACCCCCACGCCATTTTCAGATATTTTCGGAATAGCTCATTGATCCCAGATTTGCACCAAGACTATTAATGGCCATAATTCACAGACATTCAATACACTCACATCTCCCAGTGTGAAAAAGGATCTGAATCTGTCTTGTCAACTGACAAATATTTCCTCTGGTCCTGATCTGCTTGCTAAGTTTGAAATAGTGGCTGTGGTTGACTTTGTCAACAATACCTATACCTAACTCTATCCCTATCCTTATCCCTAACCCTAACCCTAACCACAACCACAACCCTAACCCTATTCCTAAGCTTACCCCTAACCCTATCCCTAACCCTAACCCTAAATACAGTAGGTTCAGTCCTCTCAGCTTATGCACATTACTCAAACTCATTATCCCTGGGATTGCTTTTCTCTGAACTCTCTCCAGACTGCAGTGTATCTTTATATGCATTACAAGAACCCTGCTCTTTGAAAACTTTTCCATTTCTCTTCAATGCCAAAATTAAAAAATAGCTCCTTTTTCTTTTCCTTTGAGTTTTGTTTTATTTCAGCACCTTCTTCATAAGGTCTATCTGCACCACAAAGCAGTGAAGCTTACTTTGCTTTTGACTCTCGTAAAGGCCACATCTGATAGGGAAACAAAGGAAACAGAATGAAATCCAAGAGCACTGTGTCAGATTATCTTTCTTTTGTACAGTAAGTATTTGCATGAAAGAACATCAATGCTGTACAGTTCCTGTTCCATGGCACACAGGAGGAGCAGGTACATGTGTTGTATAGAACAGTTCACCCACTGCCCTATTTAAAACTCTGTTACCTTTATACTTTTATATTTACTTCATTTAAAAAAAAATCATAAAAATTGCCAGTCATTTTTAATCTGTTGGTGACTCTGAGGTACATTCAGCAGCAGATATTAATACTAATGCCTTTATACTGTACTTTATAATGTGAGTTCTATATTATTGTTGCCCACTCCACGGGTAAGTTCAAGTGTGCATTTTTGTTAATTGGTCCAATTGAAATGAACTGTTAAAAGGCTCAGTTCAATTAACCTTTAGCTGAGAAAAAAAGTATATTCCATGTTAATGCAATAAACACAGCAACATAACTTCCTGTGTTAAAGGTCAATAACCAGAGTCAAAGGGCCTCACTCTGGTCGACCATGTGCGTGACACAGGAAGAGACAAGCAAAGAATATCTTCAGCACAAAGAAGATGTAATACAATAGATGTGAAAGCCTTGGTATTAAGCCTTCGGTAATACTTTACATTGTGTCTCTAATTACTGTGTATTTGTTTGTAGTACAGGAGTTACTTAGTAAATACATGTGTACTTACATATAATTACAATGCTATTATGCATAGTTACAATGTACTAAATGTGTACATCTTTTTGCATGATATATGTAAGTACACAATTGTATCAGAAAAGGGTTATGGTTAGGTGGGATAGGGTTAGGTTTAGAGTTAGGGTTATGGTTAGAGGGAAGGGGTTAGGGTTAGGTTTAGGGTTATATCATGCAGGTACATTGTAACTATGCATAGTAGCATTGTAATTATTTGTAAGTGCACATGTATTTACTAAGTAGTGACTATGTAAATACACAGTCATTAGAGACACTTAATGTAAAGTGTTACCAAGCCTTCCTTTAGAAATGAATGTGCTGTATGGTTGAAGATGCATCCTTTCTTTTTATTACCAATTTTTTATTTGCATAGGCAGAGGCTGAAAATCCAACTAATCCTGCAAACATATCTAAACACATGCCTGGAAGTCTCCAAAATTAAACAAATGGACAGCTGTGCTGACAGAAAAGGGCCTGACAGTATTTAGTGGGACAGCCAGTGTTACTGTAGTGCCAGTAATAAGCAGCTGCAAAACTCTATTGATTTATAATGGCAGCCCATGTGCATGTCTACAGATCCATTCAGTGGAATCCCACTGCTAGCCAATGATGGGTAATGACACTTGATGATACTTTGTCATGCAACGAATGGTAATGAATCTCTTTGATGATCGATGAATGGTTCTTTAATGGTGTAGAACAGAACATTTCAAAAAGATACTGATGATGATGCTAGTTCCACTAATACTGTAGATTTTGAACATCTGTCTTCATCGCATAACCCAAGTGTGTGCACAATTTCAGATGTGCTTTTGCTTCTTGTTGTATGTACAGTGAACAAAGATAGGTAAACAAATGGATTCTGGGAGACAGCATGGAAGCAATTGATGTTCTGGTTCAAGAGACTGTTTTTCCTATTGCAAAGATAATAGATATGCTATGTGAACAAAAAAAAAAAAAAATTACCCAATTATACTTTACTACTGTATTTACGGGATGACTTTCAAAGCTTTCTGTTCCGGTGTAAACCTTTTTTTTTTTAACTCCAGCTAATTTTCCCGTTAATCTTTTCTAAAGAAAGCCAATTAGCCCAAGACATACTTTAACCCCTTTTTATGGTTTCATTTCTCATTTTCTTGTACACATATAATATGATATACAATACTGAATAGATAATTCATTTGCTTCTTATGATTACAACACAAACATGGTTCTGTGTTCCCTTTTATCAAATGTTATCTGATCTAGCAAACAAGACTGCCTCCTGCCAAGCCATAAAACTGATCTGATTTATTTTTCCGTTATATTGCCTATGGTATCAGACAAACAAGTAAGTGTTTATTGTGCCAAAACAGTAATCTCTTCTCCCATTGAGCCTTCCAGGCAGTATATTGAACACAGGCTTAAGTTTCTGTCAAAGGATGCCTACAATCTTAAAGGTTTTCCAATCAAATGTATCTGATAGAAACTGAAAAAATAAATCTGTTGCTTCAACTTCTAAAGATCAATATCAAATCACCCCATCTACAACCACTTTGAAGAAACTGTGAACTTGATTAAAACAGAAATGGCATGATAGGGAATGCTGAGACGGCTTTGGAATCCATGGAAGTGAATATAATCGATGATCAAAGTCTCATATGGCACCTCGGTGCCAGCTTGTCTCCTTCTAATCTAAAATTAGAAACAAAACTTCTAATTATTGTTATAAAACAGATGGTCTTAAATGTATAGACATACGTGATCTTCATAGTTTAAAAAATTGTAATCCTATATAAAATACACATTACAGAGGTACAGAGTTCCATTGATAGCTCAATCGTACATGTCTCTTGTTCAATAGGTACTTTGTATCCTGTTACTTTACAATCCTTACGAAGATTAAAATCAATGTTTAGGGTTTTTGAAAAGGAGACATAATGTTTGCTCTTGATTTGATTTGTTTTAAGGTGTGGGTATACTGTATGTGTTCATGACAAAGTCGCAAATATATAGTTTAAGGTTTAACTAAAACCCACTAATTGTGCTTTATGTGTTTCTGTTGGTAGATGAGTCTGTATGCCATGATCCTAGACCTGGCCTGGACACTGGTGTTCAATCACCTGTGTCTGTTATGCAAGATCATTTCATGTATACGCTTATCTTCTAGCCAGAAGACTTGCCTAAAATTGATCTTGCTAAAATTGGAATTGGAACAAGACGGTTTACTTACTGAAGTAGTAAAAAAAAAAAAAGAAAAAGAAGAAAACGTTCTCCATCTGGAGGATTTCCTCTTGAGCAGTAGCGTGAATCCCAGGTCTGGAATCTATTGCATTTCTTTAAAAGGTTAACATGTGTAACTGAACTGAAAGTAGCATTTATTTCCAAAATTCTTCAATTCATACCTGCTTAATATCAGATCATTATTTACAAGACTGCTCCTGAAAAAGTTGAATGTGGTTTTCAGAAATCACCACTAAGAGAATGCAGCTGTAATTTTGCCCCCATGCAGCTGGACAATCTCTATACCTACAACATCACGTTACAGAGAGGGCAGAGATTACTGAGAGAATAAAACAATTGTGAATGACACAGGACACACATGATCAGATGTTAAAGAGGTAAGACATTAAATAGTGTTCTATGTCATCCACTGTATATTGTACAGAGGAAAAGAAGCAATCCCTGGGGGTACCCTAATGGTCAAGTTGACCATGGTAATTTAGCTGTTTTCCTATGGTTATATTATGCAAAGTTTTACAGTGATTACTAACAATACGCTTTACCATGCTTTCACTGTGCTTTATTGCACTTTGCTTTGCTTTTACTATAGGAATCTCATATACGGTTAAATGCCAGCAGGATTCATCTAGAGCTTTACTGACAGTGATATTTAGATTTGCCGCTGATTAGATTAATAAAATGGCCTCATAATGCTGCTTGCAGAAAGGAGCAAACATTTTCTAAACAACACTGTTCTCACCCTAGGAATAGCAACCGCTAATTACAGATGATCTTGTTTCTTTGTTTGTGTTTCTGCAACTCTTACATTTGTGTGCAGTGGAAAATATGTTAATTTTAGAAACTAAGGTTGTAAAGGAGTTTACTTGGGTATTTTACAAGCTACGGTTAATGTGGAAATGCTATTTAGAAAGCCTACTAATAAAAAAGGATTCAGAGTACATCTGGCACTTGGTACGGTAGCTGGATGGATGCTGTAAAACAGACAGGAGTTCCATTTCGATCTATTTTGGAGGTAAAATCCAAACAAAAGCAACAGACAAAAAAAAAACCTGAAGCATCGTTAAAGATTATTTCATATTCTTCACTTTGGTCTGTTCAATATGGCCTGTTTCTGTATGGATTTCAATCCTCCTTTAAGGATAAGGAACTTTACTGAAGCTAAACTGAAAAGGTTGTTGAGAAATGGCTTTACCCACATCACTGTTCCCTTTATTTCCTAAATGAAGTTGCCTCGTACAAGGTAAGCACTAAGGCGTAAAGTCAGGAACTTATTTCAACAACGGCAAGTGTTCTGATAATACAACCCAGGTTTAACGGTCATTCTTGGTGTGCTATTGTGCGACTGGATGTTGACAAACACACTTTTGGAGTCGCACAATGCACTACTGCACAATGAGCACTGGCAGCAAGATTATCCCAGTCAGAGGCTTTTCCTGTCTGGGGGGAAAAAGGAAAAGTGCGAGAAGAAAGAAGGCTAAGAAGGGCAGGGGGGAAATCGATGACGCCCTTTTGTGTTATTTGACATTTGAGGGACTTGTTATCAGCGATTGCTGGATTGCTATCTAAATTTATCTCACCAGCTGCCAGCCCCGGAGCAGACAGGAAGAATGAACGTGCTGATAGTTTATGAGATAAAGATCAGGACATAATTTGCCACTGCTGCCTTGTCAGGGCCTTGATGGCTTCTGTCAATACAGCTTTGACATTTTGCTAGGCTCTGATGTAGAGGGAAGCACTTTTTTAACCTCAGTTGAAACTTTGTCTCAAGAAAAGGTTTGATAGCTTGAGGCTGAATGAGTCTAACAATGTTTTTTTTATTTATTTATTTTGAGTCCAAAGCTTCAAAAATTGTCATGTCTATCATTCAAGCAGAATTACCTTGGTCTCTCCTGTTTTCTGCAAACCACTGATAAGCCTAATCATGCAGTGGCGGCTAGTTTTGTGTCACTGCAGTTTCAGGAGAAATCGTTTCTCTGTTGCCACAGAGTGCTCAGGCATGAAAGTCTTCATTTTTGTTTGAAAGCACATCCTGGTCCCTTGAATGTGTCAAAGATACAGGTAATACCAAAAAAAAGGGGGGGGGGGGACTAATCTGTATATCTCAAATAAAGAATGTGCGTTTTGGAATTGAAAGAAGAAAAAAATAATGATGTTTGTTTGGCAGTGGAATACACAACAAGAATGAAAGTTCAGCCTTTTCTGTCAAGTTGGGCCTGATCTGGAAATTGGTTTTGTCATGTCCTTCAGAGAGCCAGCCCTGTAAGGCGGTTGAGCAATCATAATAACCCATAAACTACTGCTTTCTTTCTTTATTTTCAGGCACATTAGGAAGCCGATGCCTCCCAAGAGCAAGTTTATATCATCATTTGAGATGAAATATTTATGATCTTTTTTTTTTTTTTTTTTTTTTTCATCTGAGCCAAAGTTGGCGAGATCGTATTCTCTGCAGCAGTAACAAGGCCTGCTTTCCTCTTCAATTACCTTTCTCTTTCTAGCCACCCCCCTCCTTTCTCAATGTTGTAACATAACTCATTAGGGCAGCCTAATGAGCTAATAATTGGTCCGGTAGGGTCTACAAAGGCTCAGGAATTGCAGGCAGTGTGAAAGACGAGCTGACTAGGATCTTTCAAGGGGTCCTGAGAGAGTGTTTTGTCAACACAATCAGATCACCCGAACTTCTTTGTGACCTTCATGTCAAAACATTAGGCTGCCAACCAGCTGGAAGAGACATTCCCCAGCGTCCCAGCCTTCATGTGGAGTCTCTCATTCATCTCTGGATCTCATGGCTGTTGCAACGCATTTCTTCTCGATGCCCTCTATTTAAATCGGTGGAACTGTCCAGGGCCACAGCCAGCCCCGCTAAAAAAGATAGCAAAGTTCTTGCTTAGCATGCTGCTTTATTATAGCCTGTAATATGATTTTATGAATGATTGCCCTTAAATTCAATAACTACTGACAGAAAGTAGTAACAAAGTACACAGAGCAATAGAACTCATTTCATGTCCTCAGTATTGTATTCCGATATATGTTTTCAGATGGTATTTCACAACAATGCCTCACACATTTTGACTCTAATTTTAGCCTTGTCACTCAAAAAAAAAAAAAAAAAGTTGATTGTAATGGAATCTTCCCAATATTTCACTTCTAATGGAATGCTCCGACCTTGATATCTCTGGATACACAATGTTGTTAATACGAGAAATCCACTTTTTCTCATTTCAAGAGGCTCCTAAGTGAAGGTTGAGATTTTCTTTTCCGTGTGTATTCCCCAGCTGATTAATGACCCATCATGTGTGAATACAAATATAAAAGCAATCGTGGTTCTGTTGGAAAATGTATTGCTGTGGTACATACTGTACAGCAGAGCATAAAACAAATGTAAAGAATTGTATTTCTTGTAAACACTATAGGGTGTTTTGTAAACCTCTGCCTCCTGTATGGAATATTGGGCTTTAGAAAGTAGCTTATCTGGACCGCACAAAGGGAGCTGTACTGCTCATTATCTGAATGTCTAAAACTCTAAAGCCTTCCATTTTTCTTTCTTGTTGTTAAAAGCTGATGTCGGCAATACAGAGCCAAAAAACCCGCAGACCTAAAATAAAAAAAAACGATTCTTCCAGTAAAGTTGTATGTCTTATCTAGGGTAGCCATGACTTGTAATTTGTTTAGAAGTTGCTGCGTTGGATGGAAAGTAACAGTGATGTCACAATATATCTCTCAAGGTCCCTATGGTTCTCTTGGCTCAAAAATTTAGAGACACATTATTTATAAATACAGTAACAAATCTGGCAGTCCCATCCTGTCTCCTCCTCTGCAACCTGTCTCATTCATAGTCACTGTAGGTAGGAGTCCCTGACATGAGTCTGATCAATTAGGACCACTTGTGGAAAATGGCCAGATGCTACTTTTTTTAAACTTTTACCAGCAGGTCCTTGTGGACGTTGTTCTCCTCCTAATATCCTGCCTACTTGTTCATCAATAAGACGTTTAAAAAACTACCTCTGCTTTTGAGTTTCCTTCCAATCACTGACTAGCTTTCGCTATATGAAGGAGTTTATTATAAAGAATTTCCTGTTACAATCGAAAGAAGAAAAGTACATCACAAGCATGAGCTACACACATAGCTTTGTGTTTCAATAGGCCATTTCAAATCAAATCAGTCTTGTGCATCAGCAAGTGTCTTTGACACAACAGAGGACTTACCAGTTTTAAAACAT
Organism: Acipenser ruthenus; assembly: GCF_902713425.1. Lineage (NCBI taxonomy): Eukaryota > Metazoa > Chordata > Actinopteri > Acipenseriformes > Acipenseridae > Acipenser > Acipenser ruthenus. Next base: position 83,454,699 of record NC_081193.1, on the reverse strand, counting down.
TGTTAATATTGTTTATTTCTTAGCAGACACCCTTATCCAGGGTGACTTTTAATTGTTACAAGATATCACATTATTTTTACATACAATTACATTTTTTTTTTTTACACATTATTTTTACATACACTTACCCATTTATACAGTTGGGTTTTTACTGGTGCAATCTAGGTAAAGTACCTTGCTCAAGGGTACAACAGCAGTGTCCCCCACCAGGGATTGAACCCACGACCCTCCGGTCCAGAGTCCAGAGCCCTAACCACTACTCCACACTGCTAATTGTATTAATAAACAGAATAGTAGGGCAACATAAAATGGGATGGTTCTGTGTGAGAAAAACCATACAAATGTAAATGTCTTCCATCACTCATTGATAACACTTTACATTGTGTCTCTAACTACTATGTATTTACACGGTAGTTACTTAGTAAATACATGTGTACTTACACATAATTACAATGTTATTATGCATAGTTACAATGTACCTAATTTGTAAATCGTTGTGCACGATATACCCTAACCCTAACTCTAAACCTAACTGTAGACCTAACCCTAACCCTTTGTGATACAATTGTGTACTTACATATATCATGCAAAAATATTTACACATTAAGTACATTGTAACTATGCATAACAACACTGTAATAATGTGTAAGTACACATGTATTTACTATGTAACTGCTATGTAACTTCACAGTAATTAGAGACACAATGTAAAGTGTTTATTTTGTCGCTATCTTGAATCATCATCTTCCTTAATTTGGGTCATTGTTTACATTATTAAGTCCTACCAAATCAAATCCCTTTTTGACCAATCTTTTGCAATGTTAAAAAATGTGATTTGTAACCTCACCTTGTAAAAGTGTACCATGCTAAATGTACAGTGTAGCCATGGTAATGCACAGGTAAGCATTGTAAAGCCCAGAGAGGTGTGGTAAAGTATAAAAAACATATTAACCCATGGTAAATTATGGTAAACTTGAAGTATAACCATGGAAAATTGCAAAATAACTGTGCTAAATTACCTTGGTAAAGTGTGGATCATAGCACTAACATTTTATTATTATTAGCTCTTCGTCTATTAAAACCATCATATTACCATGCATGCCAGAGTATAATACTGACCCTACAGGCCACAGTTATTTAAATAATGAATCAAATAAAGTTTTATGTTCTGTATGCGATAAGTTTTCTTTATGAAAACAACAGATTGCTTTCATAAATAATATATTGTACCATATGGGAGATACTGAAATTGAAAAAGGAATCTATGAAAAAGATCTAGGAGTTTAGACTCAGAAATGTATTCATTTAGACAATGTGGGGAAGCTATAAAAAAGGCCAACAAGATGCTTGGATATATAGTGAAAAGTGTTGAATTTAAATCAAGGGAAGTAATGCTAAAACTTTACAATGCATTACTAAGACCTCATCTAGAATATTGTGTTCAGTTCTTGGTCACCTCGCTACAAAAAGGATATTTCTGCTCTAGAAAGAGTGCAAAGAAGAGCAGCCAGAATTATTCCAGGATTAAAAGGCATGTCATATGCAAACTGGCTAAAATAATTGAATCTATTCAGTCTTGAACAAAGAAGACTACGTGGCTATCTGATTCAAAAGCATTCAAAATTCTAAAAGGTATTGACAATGTCGACCCAAGGGACTTTTTGACCTGAAAAAAGAAACAAGGACCAGGGGCATTCAGAACAGAAAATAGGAGGCACTTTTTTACACAGAGAATTATGGGAGTCTGGAACGAACTCACCAGTAATGTTGTTGAAGCTGACACCCTGGGATCCTTCAAGAAGCTGCTTGATGAGATTCTGGGATCAATAAGCTACTAACAACCAAATGAGCAAGATGGGCCGAGTGGCCTCCTCTCGTTTGTAAACCTTCTTATGTTCTTATAGTCTTATGTATTGACACATATACAGTAGAAAACAGAATGCCATTGAATGTGGTTAACTTTGTGTTTTGCATACACGTCTACACAATAGCAAAACCTCCATGGTTTATGTTTAACATCTGTAATAAAAAGAGAGAAAAAAAGAAAAAAGTAATGCAGTAGCTGGGAGACATATGGGGGGAAAAAACCAATCTATTCAAACGTTCTCTGTGTGACTGGATGACACAGTGGATTGCAATTTACTTCAGCAGACAACTTGGAAGAAACTGTCCGTTCTGCAGTAACCTTGCTGTCCAGGGTTACCCCGACCACACAAACACAATGCCTGGAGCAGCAGCAGCCACTGGAAAGTCCTGGAGCTTCACAGACAAGCCCTACAATGGGATACTTGTTTGTGGGGAACTGAATGTTTTTTAACTGAATTAGCAGTAAATTGAAAAAAGCTTCAAGAAAACTCATTTGGCGGCACGTTGCTTAAGTGAAAGCCTTTAAATCGAGTAGCAGGCTCCAGCTCTGAACTGGCTGAAATGTATCCATGTGCTTCCAGAAGAGCAGTATGAACTGGGTGCATCCAAGCAAAAGCCAAGATCAGAATTGTGACATTCCAACTGAATAAGGTTTGGAACTCCAGAGCCATGTACAGCAAAAAAACTGAAAAGCACAGACCAACCTCTTTGTTTCTAGACCTACATGTAATGTACTGACCTTGATTTACAGTAGCTCCCATATATACTTCAAGTTCTTATCTGCTTGGGGATCGGGGTTATTGTTTGAACCTGCAAATCCGAGGAACAGGAACGATGATACTGTTGTTAAGAGTGCTCACTTTTTAGATTGATTATTATTATTATTATTATTATATAGAATTCCTTTTTGCAAATTTTTTATTTTGTTTTTCATACTACTCATCATTTAAAAATGGTTTAATTGTCGCCTGTCAGACATAAAGGTACCGTATCTTTTTCTCAAATGAAAAGTTGTCTGACTTTCAAACTAAAACACCACAAGATTTCAATTCTGAAAACAACAGTTAGAATTTATTTTTATTTTTTTTATGGCAAATGCATAGTTTCTTTTTTGAATGCTCGTTTGTTTACTAGAAAAAGATGCCAAAAACCTGTTTTTTAATGTGTAAGGATAATGAGACAGGGAGTTAACCCTGGCTGTACAGACCACCCATGTTGTCAGGTTTTGTGGACAGGTGGTATTAATAGTCTAGATATTGTATAATAAAATACTTGGAGGGTTTAGTGATTCCCACACAGTCCACAACTCTACAGAGATATCCATTACGCAGGATTTTCTTGTATTAAATTGATAGAATTTTTGAGCCTGTCTCTGTTAAATTATTCCACAAAGCTGAATGATTTTGGATGCTGTGTGCCTTATTTTGAAGACAGTAAAAAGTCTGTCTCATTTTTTTTTATACAGTATATATCTAAAAGGAACATTAAAAACAACCATTAACAGCTTACATGTCCATCTGCCTGTAAAACTCAATCTCATCTTGTATCAGTACAAAATGAAGTCTGCTACCATATGTTACTCAAAGGTCAAAGATCACCTCAACGGAGAACGTTTATCAAGTGAGTTTAACAATCAAAATATTTTCTTGATATTATAACTAATTGACAGCCCTCCGTTCTGTCTAAATGTATTTTTTTCTGCAGTTTTAAACACCTTATCGTCCTTCACTTTAGACTCGTTAGGTAGCTTCCTCCTTCAGAGAGCCTCTGTCGAAGTGAATTCTCTCAATACCTATATGAAATCCGCTCTGTCAGAGTCCCAGTCCACATTGATGGTGATCTGCTGCCAGTGGAAATGAACAGGACTGATTTGAAATCGTTTCCAACTCAAGCCCAGAGCCAGCTAGAAGCAGGGTTGTTTTTTACTACCCAAAGAGGTTGAAGAATCAGACACGGTATCTTGTGCCGAAGACATATATTTGACCGGTCGAGAGAATGCAATTTCCTTTAATCTAAGCTATTCTGTAATGGAGACATTCTAGTAACCTGAAAACACATGAAGATAAAATAATAGCCTTTTTGTTTCTGACACTGACAAATAATCCACCTGGTTCGTATTGGATTCTTTTAGAATAAAAAAAATAAAAATATATATTTTAAAATGCCCATTCCAACCATTCCTACTTCCTTCACAGAGAATTTGAAAAACAAGCTCTCATCGGTTATTCCACAAAGGAATTCAATCTTCATCTGAAAACATGAGTAATGTTCCAGTAACCGGGGGAGGGAATCAGTCCCTGAGACGTTCAGACACAATACCAGATTATTAGATTCCAAGCTAGTTCTATGTTCAAATTATTTTATTCCTGTATAAAAATGTGTACTTGCTTCAAAATGTGACCTGTGTGTTTGATGCAAATTTAAAAGGGGGGGGGGGGGGGGGGGTCCTCATTCCAGGTTTATTTACTTTACAAATTTTACATTTACAAAAAAGTATTTACAATATTTACCTGGAAAATAGTATGGTTCAGTGTTTACTTCAAAGTAAGTGCATAATACAATATTTACTACAAACATGGAGAGACCAGTGGTTAGAATTCCGGGAAGTTAAATTAGGCAAATGAAGCCCTTCAAACTGTTTCAGAGCCCCCTCTGAAGATGGTGAGATGTGACAACTGTGGTTTGAAGAATGGGACCCATTGAAAAGCATTCAATCCTCACAGAGCTGAGAAAAACAACAAAATCCAATTTGGGGGCACGGGCTGAATTCATGATCAGGGAACTAAATTAAATGAAAAGAGGTGGTTTGGTTACAGTTCAAGCCTCCACATATGTTTTTAAATAAAAATAATAAAAGAATAGTTAAAAATGTTGAAATGTTGCCAATAAAACGGCTTACCTTCAATAACTGTGAATTGCCTTTCTTTTTTTTAACAGACAAACAGCACTACACTACAAAAAACTTAGGATACTGATAAGTAAATAAAAACCAGACCTGGTAACACTTTGTAGTATGTGTCTCTAATTACTGTGTATTTACATAGTAGTTACTTAGTATTTAGTAAATAATGGTAGTATGCATAGATACAATGTACTTAATGTGTAAATCGTTTTGCATAATATAACCCTACCCCTTTTTTGATACAATTGTGTACTTCCAAATATCATGCACAAAACCCCAAACTTTTGTTTAAAAAAAAGCAAACAGACAAATGAAAAGAATAAAATCTTCTCAATAAAATATTGTAGGCTAGGTATCTGAAAGGACTCAATTAAATTGTATCTGTCAGTGTCTTACAAGAAACAAACTACCGAGGGTTAGAAGTTCTTCACAAAGGTCATATTTTCCATGTCATTGCCCTCGCTGCCAATTAAAGGTTAATATGGATTTTAAACTATTATTTAATAATTCTAAACAGTAACTAACCATAACACATTTATGACAGCTTAATTAAATGATAATTAAGGGTCTTTTATTGAATGTGTTAACTGGGGCTGTTGAGAGGCAGCAGACACTAAGGTCAGGTAAATGTCAAATCCTGTTTGCGTTATAATTCCACCTTCACATTCCACCATATATTCCTTCAGAACCAATGGGCACCAATATAAACAAATGCTATTTTCCCTCACCAATGCAACAAGTCAAGCAAATGTACAGAAAAACATTGCATCCTCTATCACTATCCAACCAGCAAGATAAATGCACAAAATAACAGCTTCATCTATGACATCGGTGTTATGCTACATGTTGTTTACGGTACCGCACACGCTATTGTCCTTGTTGTGTTGAAAAAAATCATGTTTTGATTGCCAACATGCAGTTTTTGTAGTATATTGGATTTTTAATGACCCTGTTCTACTGCCACCCTGTCCCATAGCTGGCGGTACGAGGAAGCACTGTACAGCATGTTAATGATCATACCCATTATCTCATTTTGGGATAGAGGGAGATTAAAGCTGGGCAATCTGCTGTTGCTCTTGGTGATAATCTACCCTGAGCAAAAATGTGTAACTGATAGTCTACAGTTTGAGACCTTTCATGATGAAGTGATCGTTTGTCCTTTAAAAAGCCAAGAATGCATATTTATAATACAACCTGACCTTTACATTCATTCCCTAAGTCAAATCAATCACATTTATGGTAATATTTATTGATAAAAAAGGAGAACCTGCATTGTAATTGTCAGCATCATTATCGTCAAAACCAGAGTTTAGGAAATACCAAACTTTTACATATTGGTAAAATAAACTACAGAAACTACAGCTTGATGGTCAAAGTGGCTCAAATGTATAGGGTTTTGGTGCTGCCGTGGGCTCATTTCCAGTGAGTTTTCTAGAATTAATGAAGGCAAAGTGGCAAGTCCTTTATCCGTTTTTAAAACTGTATAATAAAAATCTTCCCCATAAATCTTCAGCGTAAATAAAGTGCCAATAAAGAAAGTTGGAGACACCAGGCACCTTGCATTTTCATGTAAAATGTACAAGCAGAAGCAAAAGTGTTTATTTTAGCTGTTACATGTTGATCCTACTGCACTGAAACTTATAAGCCGAGCAATGGCATTTAAATTAGACTACGGTACACTCACTCACTGTCTGTGACTTGTTTTTACAGGACAGTCCCCAATGGCTCCTCCACAATGTTAACCCTCCAACTCCCTCTTGTGGCCTACAATGACTGTGCTCAGGAGAGTGGGCTTCTTGTTTAAGCCATCAGTATGAGTTGTTCCTCCATTTGTCTTTATCAGGCTTTCTTTGCGCTTGCCTGGAGATTCTTAATTGCCTCTAATAGAACATTCCATTGAAGTCATGTGACAATGACAAATGTCCACTCTGCTTGCCCCACCTAATCTATATGTATTGAGCAACCAAACCCAGAACCACTCAACGTGATTTACAACTATCACAGAAAAAGTAATGTGAGAAAAATCCATTCATATGATACCCAGATCCACAGCAATCGTACTTTAGGGTAGTACAGAAAAAGAAAATAAGCATACTACAATAAAGTATAGTACTTCAGTAAGTACTTCATTAAATGGCAGTATGACGATATTATAGCAAGGGTACCATGCCAAGGGTGTATTATGACAATTTAGTTTTTCTTTTTTCCTTTAGTGAGACACTGAAAAGCAGCTGTTACTATTCTCATCTGTTATTGAAAGCGGAACGCATTTGGAATCTTTGGAATTGCTTGATTTGGAAGGACAAACCAAAAAAAACAATTCCGGTCTGGAGTTTAAATGTTCACTGGAAGAACTCAAATAAATATATTTGCCTATATTTTATTGTCAGTAAAAAAAAAAACGCTGACATGTGCTTTGAATGATTTTTTTTTTCTAAAGTATTATGGCATTACATAGCCAGATGGACAAGTGTTGGACAACTAATGAATGTGTTTAGTAGCTGCCTTGACATGAGTCTCAAAATGGAAGGAACGTAGTTTAAAATACTGCGACTGGAAGTGAGTTTGGGTATGTGGGTATTGGGGGCGATCATTGTTGTTCCTATGATAATGAAAACAAAACAAGCATGGTCATTGTTGGGCCAGTCGAGCAACATAGCACTTAGTAAGCACTAATGTGTGTAGATTTTGTAACAGTTACTAATGCAAGACAGAAGCTTCTTTAAGGTTTTTCTTTTTAGAATCAGACAAATGGGAATGGAACCTTAAAGGGCAGCCATGATATATATCCTTTTCAATAAGAAGCTAGAAAATATACTTATAAAGGAGCAAAATGTTATCGACCGTCTGAAAATGTATGGTGTTGATGGGATAAATGATTCACCATTATGCTCCGTAACACAGTTTAAATGCTGCAGGCACATATAGGAAACAGTTGTAGTAATAGTGGGTTTGTTAAAATTAAATCACTTTTTAATTTATTTATGTATTTATTTATTTTAATTACATTGCAATTGGCAGCAGAAGCCTCTAGATCAGGGGTCTCCAGCCCTGGTCCTGGAGAACTACTGTGGCTGTTGGTTTTTGTTTCAACCAATCTCTCAGTTACTTAATTGAACCAATTAGTGGCTTAATTATTCAAGATTAACAGGTGTTCCAGATCTTTAGCCACTGATGATGTAAAGACACCTATAAAACCTGCTGGATAGGGACTCTCCAGGACCAGGGTTGGAGACCCCTGCTCTGGCTGTGCTTTCTAGCCCATCTTTCCTGGTAGGAATTTCAGGAAATCAAGGATTAGGGAAAGGAAAAGCTTATCGTACCCCCCAAAAAACTAAATTTTTCCAGTGATTCCTAAGCTACGTCAAACTTTGAAATACATTACAAACAAACCACTGCCACAACTTAACAAGCCTATATAATTTATAATTTTTATTGTAAAAAAAAAAAGCATAACAAGCACTTTCTTTACAGACTGAAAAACACAGTGAAGGTTGTAAAGTTTCCAATTGCCTTTTCATTTTGGGAAGCATTCAAAGGCTTTGCTGAATGGCTCTTCAGTTCCAGCTAACAATATTATTCTTCAGGCTCTGGACTAAATCATAGCTGCAAATCTTTTGTTGGAACAAAAAAGCCTAAGTGTGAAGGATTACAAATTTGTTTTTCAAGGTGTCCAAAAATCCTGCTGATTCCCCCTGCCCCCACCCCACCATCTCATCTAGCCTAGACTTCTTTTCCAAAAACACAAGCCACACAACACTGTATTCCCATTTCCATGGCAACTGTGTCACACTGGGGTCTTAGTTTTTGTTTTGTTTTGCATTTTGAATTTTCTGATAATGGGCCTAAATAAAACAGGAAGAAAACGGAGGAGAAAAAAAGCAAGGGGAAAAAAATTAGAAATGCATTCAGAATGACATCACTACTATTTCCCACAGTGGTCATTTTCTTAGGAAGCTTCCAGCATCCATTCATTGGCTTAAAGTTAGCTTTCTAGAGCCTAGGGAGGCCATCTTCGCTCTGCTTGAATGCCCTTTTTGTTGTGAAACAGTGGACTGCTTCTGAGTCCACATAAAGGCTGAGTAATTTAGTGCTGTTGCCAGCAAGTCTGAGCCACTAGCATGATAACAATGACTAACTTTATTGCTTCACTCTAAGGCCCAAACCCCAGCTGCAGAGCCTGAATTCTAATAAGAGCTTCTTTTTATATATCCAGATTCCTTCATTTGCCCATCTCTTATCATTGCTGAGTTGTCCAATCTTTTGTGCGCTGTAGCGAAAGCAACAGGGATCTATGAGAAATGGATAAACCTCGGGAAGTTTAAGACACGGCAAATCAATGTTTGGCTTTAATTTATGGTTGTTTGATTGGAGAAGCTTTTCATTGATAAGCAGGTCTTGGAAGGCCACTGTAAAAAGAAGAGAGCAAGTGAACCAGAACGAATTCAGTTCATACCTCTTACTTGATAGCTGGTAAGATTCAGATCTAATTGGAATTGAACTGAACCAGAACTTGTGTTTACTTTACTTAATGCCGTGAAATTGACGGCTCCCCAGTTGACATGTTGTTTGTGAGGTTCACTGAGGAAAGCTCCAGCATCTTTGTATCTTTGAATGTTGAACAAAAAGGGTACGTTGAGCATATAACCACTGTACAAAAGAATCAATACCATTGTTACATAACTGATGAACAAGCAACTTAATAGTGTTTAAGAGGACCTTGAATGTATTAACTTCAGCAGTCATTTGGTCCTGGTTTTATAAAATGGAATTAAAATAAGGTGTTAAAGATCTCAAAGTCTTGTCAGTGATTCCGCCTGCCACTGGAACTGACTTGAAAGCAATTTGAAATGAGAAGATCGAGATTCTGGCATCCCCAGTTAGGATTGCGGGCTGGCAGAACCTGATCTCTCCAGCTTGCACCGAAATAGGAAGTTCCCAAATGAGTTTCCAAAGCATAGGACACAAGAGGTATCTGATTATATTATACAGCACGTAGTCCTAAATATTGCTCTAGTATATTAATATTTGCTGCACATTGTTTTTCCTTTTTGTCCAGTCACATGACAATATTGTATTGATTTCATCCAATAGGGATTTTGTCTGTCAGGTAATGAACAAACAAAGCAGAATAAACCTTTTCTGTTCTGATTCTGACGGCTCACTTGTATTTTCTGTTATTAGGAGAATATACACACGGATGTATAACATGCTTTTGCTTGTAAACAATGGGACATTTTATTGTATATCACTTGCTTATGATTCAGCTACTTTATACAGACAAACATCTGGTACCCTGTGTATTGCTTGTATTAGATACGTTCTAGAGAAAGCCGATTTTAGGTGTGCATGTAGGACACAATTAAGCAAGCTATTAAGGGCAACCCTTAGTACCAGAATGCAGTTGCTAAAAACCTATTAAAGATGTTCACTGTGCAGTGAAGAATAGGAGAATTGAGGCAAGGTAAAGAAGAGCTTTCACTGGGAATAGCGGATTGTAGGATTCACCACTTTTCATTGTCATGCCCCTGCTGTGAAGGTGAAATTGCTGGAAATGCAGACTGGCTTCTGCTCGCATCACCAAGGACTTGTGACTAAATAATGAAACCCAGCCTCAGGCTGGTTGGGGGTTAATGCAGTTTCAACATCGATATATATAAAGGAGGATATGGCATATTTTATTAAGACAGACAGTCCATTGTTATTATACCGATCTAAATTACCTTACACTGAATTTAATAGGCAGTATACAGTATATGTAGAATATACAGGCTTAAATACCATGGCCCAGATGTCTGAAAGGTTTGCCCACCACGCAGAGGGTTATGCGCGTCACAAATGGCCGTTAAGCGCCAATGCACAAAATGTGCCATATTCAAAACTTCTTTATACGTGCCACAATCCGTTTTGCACTGTACACAAATATAATGTCTGCATAGCGCAATTTGGCAGGAGTGGTCGACAATTTGCGAGATCCTGCCATGTTCAAAATTATGCTCCAAGCACAAAACCAGTTTTGCCAGGCACAAAATAACGCTTTTAAAAACTCTGCGCACATCACTCCAGCACTCACTCATCCAGTCACTGAAGTGAAATGCAGGTGCTTTCCGAGGTACTACAGCAATGGAAAACACCCAGCGGTTATACAAGGTTCCGTCCACATCTATATAATGATTATATTCAAAAGAACAATTGTGAGAGCAGCATCACTAGTTTTAATACATGTTTAAAAAATAAACAGGGAAGCTGCAATCATGATCGTTCTTTTGGACCGAAAGAAAGCAAATCACTTTCCCAAGCACGCTTTCTTGGTGCTGAAAGAATAACTCCCAAAACAGAATCACGAGTACAGCACGGTATCATAGTACATACCGTCAGTGTGTAACATAGACCGAACCAGCAGATACTAAACAACTACCTGTATAATACAGGAAAGCTTTACTTTAATAGACACATACAGCAGTATATCAACCCTAGATCGATCAAGCAACAGTTTGCACCTCCTTATCTCACATAGATTTCAATATCAAAGACACTGCTTATACAGTAGTAGGCTAGGCTACTGATTACTGTATTGGTACATTTTGTCTGCGTTTGGAATGTAAAGTTAATGTAAGAAAGGTGCTCCTTTCTTATTCCACTGCCCGTTCAGCCCATTTTATTTAAGGTGTATTAATTGCCCCCCAGGTTTGTTGAGCTTTGATTCTGCATTCCATGTGCAGGTTACATTTGAGTGTAGACTTGTCTGAGGAATATTGTTATGTACTGTACACCTATGATAGCTGCTTGGCAGGGTATTGTTAACAGTCCATTGTCGTGCAGTATTCCAAATCTGTGCATTCACGCGTCGCTCTTGTACATTTCTGCTATATTGGTATTGAATGCGCAGGTGGTTTTGTAAGGCACAAACACATTTGCGGATTGAGCAAACAACTTCTATTTTCCAAATTCTCGAAACTGTTTTGTGCCGTGTTGGAAAATATCATTTTTTGATTTTTGTGAAGCACAAATTTGCGAGGGGATTGCGTATTGCTTCTAATATCTGGGCCCATAAGTATTCATGTCCCCTAGAGTTTCCATCAGCCATTACAATGAAACAAGCAATACTTACCTGGTGGTATATATTTGCCTATGAAAACTTTCAGTATTAATATTTTGTGTAAGGGACAATCACAGGTGTGTTTGAGAAGCATTATTCTCCATGTCTGCAGGGTGCGCATGTATGGGATCACCTGATGGGGTTGGAGCACCACAAATGATGACTAACCTAGACCATGCTTGAACAGAAGTATAGAGATTCAATGGAGTTCAAGAAAAAATGTAATTAAATAAAGTGTGTGGGAAAAGGTCTCCAGAGCTGAGCTCAATATGAGTACTCTGGAAAAAGACTTCCTCTGCTTTCCATGCTGCTCTGAACTAGAAAACAGGAGATGTCAGATTGTAAAAAAAAAAAAAAAACTAAATTTCCACCCTTCTATGTTTAATTTTTCATATCTCTTGCGAACTGCATGTGTTTTAGATAAGAGAGTTTCCGAATAAGGTTCCACAAACCCACAAATGAAAGTGTTTTGTACTGTTGTTTCGAGTTATGAATCAAATTGTCACTCAGAGGCAAAGATTTGAGTGCAGTTAAAACTCTTTATTGCTTCGGAGGTGTCCAACTGTCCTTTTTTTATATCTGGGAGATGAAAAGAAAAATCTAACTGTTTTGAATATATATTTCCAATGTGTTGCAATCGATTGTTGTGATTTTATTAGGACTGTTTTGAATATATATTTCCAATGTGTTGCAGAGATTTTTGTGATGTTATTAAGGCTGTTTTAAAGAGGCCTTTGGAGAGGGGTTTTTATATGGAAGCATTGGCACAAATAGGGATGGTCTCTACCCTGAACTTGATTTAAGCCAGCAGTTAAATTACTATTCACAGGAGACAATCAAACTGCGCAACTCTGGTCACAACTGTCTCTGAAAGAGGAAATCATTCTATTGAATATTTATGCTGTACCGAAGTGACTGATTATCCAGCGTAAAGCAACAGCACTTTGTTTAATTAATGACTAGACATAATCATACTGTCTCATTATTTACTGCGGTACAACAGCTTTGAGCAACTGATATGCAAACAAAGGGGCACAAGGAATGCTCCCATATCCGTATCCTTGTAATGAATAATTTTGAATCATCATTGAAAAATAGCGGCTCCCTGATTTTTAACAGCGCCTTCACATTATCCCCATGCAGATGAAAGCCCCTTTGTGGAGTACAGTTTTGTTAAAATGCAAGCATGTCTATGCAGATGAGGAATGAATGTGCAGATATGCCGTCGCTGTAGGTCTAGGTCATGTGGAGTTAGGAATGTGTGTGAATGGAATGTGATTTCTAAAGACTAATGACAGCCAAAGAAAGCTTCTGTAGCCTCTTCAACTTAATAGTCATATCTTAAGAACCGCGCATATCAGTGCAACTATTATCTAACTTTATACTAATATACTTCTATCTGCCTTCACGCTAATACACTCAAATATGTAACCACTCAAGGGATCATCTAAAACTGGACAGGCTATCTTAATATACAGGTAATTTAGTAATATGTATATGGGAAATCTTGAGTGAGATGGTGTAAGAAATGAACAGATGCTGTTCACAGAGTGACCTTAGATAAACAGACGCTACACCTGAAGGCTGTCGGCACATTACAACAACTCCTACAACTGTGTTTTTTTTGTTTGTTTGTTTATTTTTCCCCAGAAGGGAGTGTGCCCTCCTTTGAGTTACTACCACAACACGTCCTGCAGCACCTGACATTCATTAGAGTTTCCCCTTCCAAGAACTTAGGGTAACACTTAATATTGTGTCTCTAATTACTGTGTATTTACATAGTAGTTACTTAGTAAATACATGTGGACTTACACATAATTACAATGTTGATATTATTATTATTATTATTATTATTTATTTCTTAGCAGATGCCCTTATCCAGGGCGACTTACAACTGTTACAAGTTATCACATTTTTACATACAATTACATTATTTTACTGGAGCAATCTAGGTAAAGTACCTTGCTCAAGGGTACAGCAGCAGTGTCCACTACCTGGAATTGAACCCACGACCCTCCGGTCAAGAGTCCAGAGCCCAAACCACTACTCCACACTGATGCCCCTCCACACTGCTGCCCCACATTGTAATTATGTGTAAGTACACATGTATTTACTAAGTAACTACTATGTAAATACACAGTAATTAGAGACGCACTGTAGTGTTAGTGAATTTAGTAGGCTGGCTTACCTTTTGAGAGTTGACAAGATAAGAAAGATAATACGACTGCAGGCTCTGCACTACACCTAAGTCACAATTGCTTCTGATCTCCAATAGAATGGCACTCTTTCTTGACTGCCACCTTAGCTTTACCATGCAGTGAGTAAGTCAACTTGGCCTTGGGGATTTGTTCTTTTATCTGGTATCTGTTTCCATCAAAACAAGAGGTAAAGTAACAAATAACATTTAAAATTAAATCAAATTTCTTCCTAAGAAAGTTACGAGTATTGCATTGAACTTTTTATACATAACAGAATATAGAGATAAAGGGATGTTGCAGTGTATCATTCAGAAAGCAGGACTAGAATACACAGTGTGTGTAATGCTATGCAGCCAATCTTTCATACATGTCTTTGTTCTTCAGTATATTTAAATTATGTTTCCTTCCTGTGACAAGCTTACAGAAGCATTAGATTGAGAAATACAAAGAAATAGGAGTACCATAGCTTCCATTTGCATGACTCTAAATCCAAGGGATTTCTACCATAAAATCAAAATAAATGTCTGACTAACAGTTTTGTTACAATATAAGACATTTTAGGAAAGGAAAAAAAAAGACTTTCACCTGCTTAATGACTGCCCATTGTGATGTTTAAGAGTTTAAGATCTGTTACCGTATTTGAAAACGTGTTAAGAATCAATGGTTTTCAATAATATATATATATATATATATATATATATATATATATATATATATATATATATATATATATATATATATATATAATAATAATAATAGGTGCACCATCTCAGTAGAGGCTCTTTTGTGGACTAAAGATAGGTGAGGTAGGGGGTTTAATTTCCAACCAAAAGTGTTTAAAAGCCATTAGATTTTATCAAACCAAAATTCCTATTATCAGAATGTTCCTGTACCCTAACTATGCATATTGTACCTCAACTGTAAAGTGTACTTTTAATCTAAATATGGTTGAAGGGAATTTTCTTCTTTTAATATATTGCCTGACCTGGATCTTTCGTTTATGAAACCGACATGCTTGATCTCTCCACGAGGACTCAGGGCACGTTCAATTAACATGTTCAAAATTAAGGCCAAACAAATAAATACAAAATTCAGTGCAGTAACATATTGGGGACATTATATATGTGAGAGTGAGCTTCACTTCAGCAGTTTGTTACAATTCTGTTCCTTATTGACATGACCCAGATTCATGCCACCCAATACTGACATTGGGTAAGACATACATGAAGAGGAGACAGTAATACTTCACATTAAGTTACTCTAATTACTGTGTAATTACACAGTAGTTACTTAGTAAATCAAGTGTACTTACACATAATTACAATGTTAGTATACATAGTTACAGTGTACTTAATATGGGAATCTGTATGCACGATATTTGTAAGTACACAATTGTATCAGAAAAGGGTTAGGGTTAGGGTTTTATCATGAAGTACATTGTAACTATGATCAAGCAAGGGTTCTGAGTGGGGTACAACTGGCAACAAATGGCACACCAGGCAACTGACAACCACATGTTTATGTAAGACCGGGCTAGGTAGCCTTACTAAAACAAGAGGCACGTTAACACCTCTCCACGTAAATGAAGACAATGCCAGTCATACACAGAAATTAAACTAGTAACGGTAGTATAATCCTTTCCTTTTTGGAATAGTATTCCGTTAATGTGTATAGTGGATCTGCGTTTTGTTATTTTATGATTGTGTAGCTCTCTTATTCTTTAGTTTGGATTTGAAAGAAAAATAAAAACAACCTGGCAGTCTGTTCATTTGCAGGTTATCAACTACAGTTTTATTTTGATTTCCTATTTATGTGCAGTTTTATCTCCCAACAGTCAAACAAGTGAGGGTGTTCCAAATCTTCATGTCCACAACAAAGACCCTCATAATTAGTATTATGACATGACACAACAAACTATGTCATTATTATTATGATCTATTTCTTAGCAGACACCCTTATCCAGGGCGACTTACAATTGTCACAAGATATCACATTATTTTTACTTACAATTACATTATTTTTTACACATTATTTGTACATACAATTACCCATTTATACAGGTGGGTTTTTACTGGAGCAATCTAGGTAAAGTACCTTGCTCAAGGGTACAGTAGCAGTGTTCCCCAACCAGGGATTGAACCCACGCCCCTCCGGTCAAGAGGTCAGAGCCCTAACCACTACTCCACACTGTGTCTGCATTTACTACACCATAGTAAATGCAGTCTAACTCAGTTTACATCAAATGAAAAAAAAATGCAGAAAAAAGACATCTTATAAAACAACATTCCAGCGCCCATGCTTTTTATACGTATGTTCATTATAAATGCACATAGACACTTTTATGGTAGGACACTTGCATCACAACCCACACTTCCATTTGCATTTTCTTTTTAACTGTTTTCAATAATCCATCCATTCATCCATTATCTGTAACCGCTTAATCCTATAGGGGGTGCGGTGAGCCAGAGCCTAACCCGGCAGACACAGGGCGCAAGGCAGGATTACACCCTGAATGGGATTTAAAGAGGCTTCATGGGACACTTTAATGGGACGATTGGCAGGCTTCTCACCAGTGTTGCGCTTCATCTGTACATTGAAAGTTGAACAGCAGTTTCAGCAAAAGTAACAGTACTGCAGTTTCAGTACAAAAATGTCTCAGCGGAGAAACGAACTGTAGTCTGGTTTCAAAATGGCTTTTCACATTGTATTCCTTAACTACTGACACACATTCATTGCACAATAAACACATTGGCTTTGTGTTCGGTACAGCTGGTAAAACAAATACATATTTATTGGTCCAGTCATTGTTGAATCTGCGATTTTCATCATTGTTTTCTCTTTTTACCAGCTAGAGTAGAGAGAGCCATGTTTCCTAACTTTTTTCCAAACTGGCCCCTTTAAAAAACTCCTGTATGTGGTACTATGAAAACAGCAGACAAGCATTTCAGCTATTGTCTTCAGTGTTATGAGATGTGCAAAACCCTTTAAAAAATGTTTTCTATTTATTTATTACAACCACAATAAAACACATTAGGCACCATTGTTCATTGCCTACTTTTATCCCTTATCAAGATTTATCACGGTAGTTTTGCTGTTTGACCATGCTTTCCATGGTTATACTATGCATTTACCACAGTATTTTTGCATGATTGTACTATGCATTTACCGCAGTATTTTTGCATGATTATACCATGCATTTACAACAGTATTTTTGCATGATTATACCATGCATTTACCACAGTATTTTTGCATGATTATACTATGCATTTACCACAGTAATTTTGCATGATTGTACTATGGATTTACCACAGTATTTTTGCATGATTATATAATGCATTTACCGCAGTATTTTTGCATGATTATACTATGCATTTACCACAGTATTTTTGCATGATTATACCATGCATTTACCACAGTATTTTTGCATGATTATACCATGCATTTACCACAGTATTTTTGCATGATTATACTATGCATTTACCACAGTATTTTTGCATGATTGTACTATGGATTTACCACAGTATTTTTGCATGATTATACTATGCATTTACCACAGTATTTTTGCATGATTATACTATGCATTTACTACAGTTTACCCTGGTTTGACATGTTTATTAATATGCTTTACTATACGTAGCTATTCTTTACAATACTTACCTATACTGTACCATGCTTTCCCTATATTTTATTACACTTTGCTTTGCTTTTACTATGGTAAACTTTCATAAAGCATACATCTAAGTACACCACTTTCAAACAGCCAGAAAGGAATAGGAGCTCCTGTATATATGAATGTTTTAAAGGTTAGTCTATTCGTCCTAGCAGTATCTAATGATAACCTTTTATAATGGTAATCTGAATGATCAATTATCAATTCCACTTAGAGAAATGTAATCAACACTTGTTTGCTAAATTAGTTAGTTAAGGGTCTTTTCAACAAAGTGAATCATGTAGTCATTAATCGTCCTTTTGAAATGGTTCAATGCTTCTCTCAAGGGTAGAAGGACATTGCATTTAGTTTTCAATGTGACTACTACTCACCGGAAGAAGACAGCCCAAACCTTTCACGCCATCAATGTTATCAATGCAACACTCAGAGGCATGCTGCACCCTCACCCTCTGGGTTAGGAAAAACACACAATATCTGCATCAATAGTTTGCATATGATGATCACGGTGTGGTGCTGGTTTTTGTTATCAGGAAAAAGAACTGACCAGCACTTGAATAACCCTCAAAAATGAGTTTAAAAAAAAAGCTTGGAAGCATCTAATAAAGTGTATTGAAGTGCTCCCCTGCCATTTCACTCCCGTACCACAAATACATGTTGGTATTCACTGCAGGAAACAAAAATACTCATTTACTGTTTTTCACTGTGTTGTTTTGCACATCATTTTGGAGATTAGACTCTGAAGCACTATTTAAATAATAGAGAATGAAAGGAACAGGACAAAGCTCACACCTATCTGCCTGCAGTATTTACCAAATAGCCAATATGACTGGATTTATTTATCTCAGTGCACGCTTCATCTGTGTCTTTTATCACTGTAAACAAGTGCCAGCTACAAAATCTCACAAGATTTAAATTTCCCAATGAGACCTGAACAGGACCCCACATGAACAGACAAGTGTTTTTTAAAGAGCCCACACTTATGTTTTTGTAGGTTGCACAATCTTTATATTTAACAACATATTTTTTAATAATCTTAGACATCTTATCATTGGCACATTAGGAGAGGCAGTAAAGCACTGAAAAAATTAAGGAACGACACTGTGACAGAGAAAGAATGAATCTTGGTCATAAATCTCCTTCCCGACCTGTGAGGGCGCTGTGTAAAGGGAACAGTGTGCCCTGGACTGGATGGTCTGACAATTCATTCCAGGGAAAGATGGAAGTCGGACATCTAGAAAGGGGGCGGAGCCACATTACACCAAGTCATCGCCCCAGACAGGAAGCGATGTGGCAATGGCAGATTGGAGGAAAAGCGATTGCACTCGCTAACCAAGGGGGCGTGGCTGACGGTACAAAAGGGGACGTGGCCGAGCAAACTGCTCCTTTGTTATGGTTGTGAGAGAACCGCTGAAGGAGTGTAATAAAAGAACCGTGAATGTTTAGTGTTTTTTTTTTTTGTCATTTCTAATTGTACTCATTTTTTTCTTGTTAGATGGCTAACACAGTCCGGGAGCTGTCGCTTAAGGCCAGCACCAACCCGGACAGCACTGCACTACTGTTCACTATAAACTGTATTTCACCACTTGCACATTAGCACTCACTCTGGTGATTGTGTTGGTGTTGTGTGTGTGTTTATACTGTGCTTATTATTTCTGGACTGTAACCCGTGGTTTAAACTGTGTAATACACACTGCTGTGTATTGCCTAGGATTATTATTTGCAGTCGCCAACACGACCTGGATTACAATTAAAACAAATAAAGAATTGTTTGGACCGTGAACTTTATTGTTTGTCATCTGTTTACACATTACATCACCTCTACACCTGCACACTGCAAACCACATCGCCACAGACACCTTGGTTATAAATTTCCTTCCTGACCTGACAGGAGAAGACAATGGCTGCAATTGATTGTGACATCTAAAGGCATTAATCAATGCTGAAATACTGAATGCAGGTAGTGAGCAATCTGTATCAACCAAAACAGTGTGCAGGCAGTTAAACAGGATGGATTTTTATAACTACTGAAAGTATTTATATGAGATTCCCCTTCCCTCTACACTGAAGACATTAAGGCAGGAAACTCACTTTTAACCTTAGATCAAATCACATAAAGCTTGTTTACTAATAATACTCAGAACAATCATTCAGTCAAATATCTAGTTTCTTATTCGTCATTCAATAAATGATACATCCAATGATCATCGAGGAAGGGATATACTGTATAACTTACCTCAATCCATTCGTCCCTGCTGTGCACCAGAGTTCGCCTCCTCATCCCCAGCCACCTGCTTTTTGGCTTTGTCCAACAGAGGAGGGCAGCTATCTTGCCCCCCTGCCCATGGCTTCCTTACGGTCAGCCTCTCCGCTTCTCTGCGAGCTAATTTATGGGGTACCTCGAAAGGCGAGGCTGAAAGGTCAAGACTGTAGTGTGAAAATATGTATGATGTAGGCCTAGTAGTGTTGTCTAGTCTAAGTAAATGATCTATCACATTAGTTTTCTGACTGAAACTTATAGAGTCACAGGTTCCAGACTACAGTCAACAGGTTTCTACAAGTACAGTAAGTGTGCTGTAGCTGACGCCGCTAGGTTGTATTAGGTACTTGATATGACCACTTTTCAACCACAGGAGAACTTCTATTAAAGGGGTAACATAATGTCAGATCGACAGACACGTTTCCCTGGCTTTTTATTACAGCTTTCTGTAGGCTGTGATTTAAAGTACTATAGCGTGCTTTGGGGTCTTGGTATAGTAATTGTTAAATTGAAGTTGTTTTGAATGTTTTCCACAGTAGCAGTGGAGATTATACAAGCGGCGTTGCATCACCACCCTGTATTTAATAATATTCCAATGTAGAAAAACACTAACTCATTACCGCAGCCGTTGTTATGAAAGTAGCTTCCTAATGAGGAATAAAATGAGCGACAATCCAGATTTTAAAATGTAGATAATTAGGTTTCAAACGTTAAGTGTCTTAATGATTGTGTGTTCACGATGATGAGTTGTCTCTGCCTAATTATTTATTTAGGAGCTTAATTTAATATCCTTGTTGTTTGTTTCAGTGTATTTGTAATATTTAAATATTTTGGTTTTAATTAAAATATAAATATCCCATTTAATGTTTACCATCTCAGATAATAATCGTGTACAAAGCACATGGGTTATAATGATATCTTAACAGAACAGACCTTAGGGATGGATTTTCAAGGAGGTATATAAAAATATGAAGTAATTATAAAAGATGATAATTGGTGCAGTAATCAGATGAATGACTGTAAACAATTGAAAACATATTTGATAAAATGAAGTAGCTTTCATTAAAGGTTTTTTTTATTTACGTATTTAATTTTTATTTGCACATGAAAGGTAAATGTACCTGACCATGACAATGAATAGTCAGGCAGGGTGACTTCAAACCCACTCCAATCTTCAGATAACAGTGGAACTGTGTGCTCAATTCTTCAGTTTTGTGATGTTGACTTATGTCCACAAGGGTGTGATAATAACCAAGGACATAGTCTAAAGGCCTCTAGAGGTGAAATTCATGAAGTGCAGGTGAATTTGACCTCACCCCCATTGATGTGAAATCTCTATGGGCTACATTCTCAAAGCTATTTATCCCAAATCATCATTAGAGCCATTTTTGTCTGAATGGAAACAAAAATACAGAAAACAATTCAAATAAGAAACAACTTTAGATTACACACAACCGCCTAAATTAAATGTCTGGGTTGTTTATACGTGGTTTGATAACTTTATTGAGTGCACTTTGTACTACCTGAAAATATTGTGGTCATGATGATTTGGAATAGGTGGCTCTGAGAATCTGGCCCTGTGTGGGTTGCATCTTTCCCTATACTGTAGTTGTAATGACTGTTCTTCTCCCATGCAGTGTATAAAGCATCATGCAATTCTCAATTATTGTTCAAAAATAATGTATAATAGTGTCTTCTTCTTCTTCTTCTTCTTCTTCTTCTTCTTCTTCTTCTTCTTCTTCTTCTTCTTCTTCTTCTTCTTCTTCTTCTTCTTCAAAATGGTTATTGATTTCTGGAATGAAATAAACATGTAGCAAACCCTAGAAAGCTTTTAGTCTAACCATTCCATACTAAACTGTCTGCTGTAAAATACTGTATGGGCAACAACTGAGCATTTATACTGCCTGAAATTCACTTAGCGAATGAAAAAAAAGGCACAGAAATCATTAGCAAACTGCAATTACCAAAGGCAGAGCAGCTATCACGCGATAAATAATTACCAGTTTCTGCAACTAATTTCAAAGCCTGACTGTTATCTATGTGGTGTGGAACAAAGCGGCTGCTGTGATCATTTCTTTTTAATTATACTGCGTATCCACCAGCTTGTTAACTGAACAGACACAGCTTTCTCCTGGGTCACTCTCAAGGTCAGGTGCGTCACCTAATATGACAAATGGTGACTCGTTCCACACAGCTTCCCTACAAGTATGCTAATTTCAGACTAGTAAAGAACGCTCACAGATATCTGTATGCAGCTGGGGATATAAAAACACACGTGCAACAAACAAGCTCTTAAAATGTAAGGCATGTCTGGTTTCAAATATGAAAATATTAAATCTCATAGTCGAGGTTTTCTTGCAGGAGATACAACAACACCAACTTCAGCACAAGGATCCCAAAGCGCTTCTTTCACACACATACATACATGCACACACACAAGTTTCATATCCATGGTGACTCAAACTGATATTCTGTCATTTCAAGCTCTGTCATTTAATATATTATTCTTATTTGTATTTGTACCTATATTTCCTAAAGCTTTCAGTGCCACACCCTGCTGGAAGCTCCAGCTCATGCAGTCAGTTTTACGGCCTTGCTGTACTGAGTGAAGCCTGTTTTCACTTCAGGTATTTGCTGAAGAGAACTGAGCTGTTCCCTGATGGAAAGCTTTGACCTCTGCAGGTATTTCCAAGTAAACGCAAACATTTTTTCTTTCTTAGTTTTTGGCAGAATAAAGCAGTGTTTTCAATATGAGTGAACCGCTGTGCTGTAACATATCACAGCTTCAGGAGTAAACAAAGCAGTACATCAAGACAGCTCAAACAATCACTTGAAAAGTAGTTAGTACCAGCACAGTAGGAATTGAATTGTTAAAACATGAGGTAGCAGGGATTGTTAGAACCTAGCTGGAATAAAAAGAGTTGGGGGGGGGGCATTATAGTTACTAATTTACCTCCAAAAACATGCATGGTATGAACAGGGTATATACTGAATATTTTTCATGCACCGAGATTAATCCCTGGCTCATTCCTGGGTTAATTCTCACTACACAATGACAATTCGCATAGCCTCCGACTGCACTGTTTTCCAGTTCACAGCACTAAACTTAAATTCCTTTCCTTAATGCACAGATGATGTGTTCTATAATCATTACAAACACGACAGTTCTATTATGTGGAGCTGTCAATGGTTTTAACTGTCTGTATCAGAGGGGTTTGTTTTATAATGACTATTCTGTGATCTTTTGAAAAAATGTTGGCAACTTTTCCAAGGAGAAGCTGCTCATGTACCGTGCAGCAATAAGGTATTTATTTTAATCTTTGAACAGTGGAGATTGATTATCTCAACAACAGTGATACTCTGTTGGAGACAAGAGTTCACATTGTTAGAATACAGACCCTTCTTCAAAAAAGACAACCAATTTAATACAATATGTACATGTGATTTCATTAAGTCAAACATTTATTTAGTTGGCTGCTTAAAAATGAAGCTAAAATTGCTATTCAGTCCACTGCAGAACGAATGAATTACCAGCTTTTAATGCCAGACAAATTGACCCCATGCAGTGAGTTTGAGTCCCACAGCAAATGTACTTTTATCACACATCAGACACTTTGGAAAATAACAAGTCATCATACAGTTTTTTTTCCCCCGCATTAGATGGTTTGATAAGGAACATTTTATTGCTGTGTTTTTAATCTGCAACCCTGAGCCAAAATCATCACGATAAACTTAAGATGCTTCCATACTGCTGTTGCCTAGAAAGGAGCCAAAAGATACCCTAAAAATCCCACCGCCTTGTTATATAGGGCTCAAAGGAAAATATTTTGTTTTGAGTTCACAATCAAAAGCGATGCTGTTATCTGCTGAGAACATAACATTAAGGTGATTTTGCAATTATGTTGTCCTTAACTCCTCTGATCTTTTTATGACTTGCCTTATTCATTTACTGGTATTTTTCCTGTCCTTGCTAAGGCTTTTTTTTTTTTATGCAAACCAGTGATTGCATTTCAGATTTTAATTGCCATTAAGCCCTGCCAGTATGCAGATAAGATTTGTAATGAATTCATGAATCACAGGGATGCCAGATTCTTGTTATTTGAAATTGCTGCACCGCCCACTTTTCAGCATAGTTGTCTCGTTAATCATGAGTATGGGCCCATAAGAGACAGTTTGTCACACAGCAGTAATCAGCCATGCTATTGCTAAATAATGCTGAAAATGATTAGGTTTGTTCCCAGATGCAAGTCATCAAGTAAACAGAAAACACTGTTATGAAAGAAGTGCAAAGTTTGCCCCCCTTTTTATTTTAAAAATACAAGGAATAAACAACTAGAACAATAACAAATCAACCCTCTCAAGCTATACCAGCAGCTAAACCAAATTTGTTCCCGAGGTACTGCAGATCTGCTTATAAGGCAGTTTTGGGGCACATTTGATAACATAGCCCCCAGACTAATGACATCACACAGGAGTGACCCTTGTTTTTTAAACACATCTTCCTCCAAGGCAGTGCATTTCGCACAAGACAGCCTGCAAGATTCCCCATTGGTTAAGAGCGTTGTGACGTCTGGGATTAACTTATTTTGCTGCTATGAGGCACCAAGGACTTAGAAAAGTGGAGGCATACAAACTGAGAGATGCATAGATCTTAAATGTCACGACTAAAGCAGGATTCTTTTATGTTTGCTGCTCATATATTTGGAGATGCCATCGCAGATCAGGAAATATCGATACATCAATGCCTTGTCAGCTATATGTTGTATAAGGTCACCAATTCCTCTCCCACAGCTATGTACAAAACACACAAGTCAATGTCTGCTGACTTTCATCTCTCGGCCACAGCGCACCAGATATCAAACAATAACAAATCAATCTAAATATTTTACTAATCGAGTTGTTAAAGAATTGTGTTTACATTTTGTTTCGCTGGTTACATATCAAAAAAAAAAAAAAAAACAGCCAAAAGAAAACAGCAAAGATGTGCATATTTGGTGAATGTGTTCAGGTAGGATCTAAAAAAAAGCCATTATTTCTACGACATCATGGGCTTGTACTCTTAGGTGTAAAAAGTTGGCAGGGATTTTACATTGCATTGAAAATGAACAATTACCACCAAAATCATAGTCAGTGTGAGTTTGTCATTGTTATCTCCAGATCAGCTATTCCAGCAAATAACCATTGCAGCAAAAATTGCCTCTCAAGGCAGATTGTGAGCAAGTGAGGTGGGGAAGCATATTAGCGTGTGGATGTGTGCTCAAGCACATAGTGAAGCATTGAGTACCGAAGCCTGTGCAACATTTTTATGCTTCCCTTATCTGACTTCCTCACAATTAGTCTTGAAGAGTCTTTTGAGAAGCTTTTTTTTTTTTTTTGCTGGAAAAGTTAGTAAGCATAACTCCAATAATGAAAAACAAAAATAGCGAATCATTAGAGTGTGAGTTCTTCTCCCAAACTGAATCAGAACCCTGATGAGCTTGAGGGTGCATTAAAAGGAAGCAATGCCCGAGGGATGACACGAGACAGCAGTTCTGATGTGACTAAAACAACAAAACACTATCACTGTTATATTGTGCTGCCAAAGTAAAAGAAAAAGATCAAATAATTGTATTTTACCTTGTGCAATTGGTCTTCTGTCAGATGCCAAAGCACCTTCTTGGACGATGACAGACTACTACAGCATTGTATGAGGTTGGTTAGGTTTTAGTAGAAAGCAGCAAGAAACTTGTAATAACAGGATGGTTTTATTAAAGGATGTAAACTCAGCAACCCGACTGTTGGAAAAGCTTTCACTATGATATAGCTGGAGATACTGCTCTGCAAGATAATGCAATCTGAAATGCAGCGTATATCAAGGGGCATTGTTGGAACTCTCAAGCCTAATGCACGTCATTGCTCCATTGCGTGGCCTTCTTTAGACCTATTTAATCGACCCTCGTTTCCTTTTCACCTGTTAATTCAGCCTCATTGTGTACTTAAGAAAACAATGTGGGTAAGGGACAGAGTAAAGACAATTTATCCTCGCACAATCCCCATCACTCTCACTGCCTCCTGCTCCCCTGTGTCGCTAAATTAACAGACAGCTGCAGGCTGATTAAAAGGAGGGAAAAAAATGATAAGTCTTTCATCTGGAGAAGGTCATCATGATGAGAAGTGGCTGTGTGGAAAATCAATGACTTGAGGATCTGCGGCCAGACAATCCATTACCCAGAGTGAAGGCAGTCCATCAGACAATAACACCCGCCACCTTACCACAGCATAAACTGTCAGTCCTGAATGAATTAACATGAAGAGACAGCTCTCGTTTGGAAGGATATAACTCAGGGTTTTAATTTAGCTCTTAAGTAAATGTTCTTTCCTTATTACAATCATCCCCTAATTCTCAGCATATTTTTTTGTGGCAGAAGAGGTACTGTTTTAATGAAATTGTTTCCATGGGGTCTTTAGTATTGGGGGAATGTTTAAATTACAAATGCAATTTCTAGGTCATTTGTAAAATGTGCATATAGTCATTTGACCAGCTGCCTAAAGGTTGTAGTCATTAAGATTGTGTTTTTTTCTGTTTATCAGTTACTTCTAATCATAGAT
This sequence comes from Acipenser ruthenus, assembly GCF_902713425.1. Taxonomy (NCBI): domain Eukaryota; kingdom Metazoa; phylum Chordata; class Actinopteri; order Acipenseriformes; family Acipenseridae; genus Acipenser; species Acipenser ruthenus. The sequence goes on along the minus strand of NC_081193.1, from coordinate 83,428,119 downwards.
TATTATTCCTCGTCCTTTAAACAGACTGCATCTACTTTTGGATCCAGCACTTGAAATCTAAGGGCAGCACAACAGATAAAGAGAGTTTGTGTTAAGTACACGTTCTTTCATTTTTAATCCACAATCATCCTTTGAGTATCAGTTTCTTATTCCCCAATATTGTTATCCATTTTGGATCAGCTTTAGAACCAAAGATTTTTAATTCTGTCCTTATACTGTGGGTATTTCAAGCCTCACAATCCCACACTGATGACACCCAGACTGTACAGCAGTCCTACATACAGCAGCTCCTAAAACTCATGCTCTCGATAACACAACTGCGTTTATTATAATAAAATAAGTTAATCATCATACAAACCATAGTTTTACACACTTGCAGGATGAATAGTGATAAAGTAGAAAGACTGAGCAGGAATACGAAACGTTCTCATCAAATATTGGCTGTTTTCCCCATCTACACATTCCTTCCACTAGTATCTCCTCAGCTATTGGTGGCAGGCTAGCTTTGAAGAAACATTTCTCTATGTTTGATGTGTAAACCAGTTTACTCTGAAATCATTTGAGGTTTGCAGTGTCCTGAAAGAACTTCAAAATGACCCCAGGCAGAATATATGAAGTCTGAGACAGCTGCGTGTTTCATGGTAATTTTAATATCAGCAGAATACTGTGCATTTAAATATATATTTCTCTAACGTATACAGTTAAAGAAAAGTGGTAACCAATGAAGAGCACATGAACACGTTCATTATTCTGGACCTGTAAATGCTTACATCAAGGTGCAGTAATGTATATAGTGTGCTATGGTTATACAGTATATACAGTTGTAACAATACAAATGGAACTATATAGTGGAACACATTTTTAAATATCCCCTGGTAATTAAGAAACTACACTGACTGGACAAAAAATCTTATACTGTACTAGTGGGTAGGACTGCATAGCTCCCGGCACATTGTTAGAGTGGAAAAGTGTGTCTTATCCAGTGTTGAGGGTTTCTGTGGTTTGGTCCATAGTAGCATGTATGTTGCTTGTTGCAATTTGTTGCACAGATCTGTGGGTTTGCAAGAGGAGTTTTAGGTGGTGGTTTTCTGCAATGCCATCCCAGGAACACCCAGGAGACTTGACTGCCATGCTGGTAAATGCAACCATTGCACTGAAGGATGAGCCAGTTGCACAGGCAACTCCTATCATGTATCACCAACATCCTTCTGCTTTCCTGTTATTGCTGCTGGATAGTTGCACACAAATCTCACACAGCTCACTTAGGTCCAGTGGATCACATGACAAGTCACATGGCCACATACACTGCAGAATAGGGGTATTTGTTATTTTACTTGTATATCACGGAAGGAGGCTGTGTGGTCCAGTGGTTAAAGAAAAGGGCTTGTAACCAGAAGGTTCCCGGTTCAAATCCCACCTCAGCCACTGACTCATTGTGTGACCCTGAGCAAGTCACTTAACCTCCTTGTGCTCCGTCTTTCGGGTGAGACGTAATTGTAAGTGACTCTGCAGCTGATGCATACTTCACACACCCGAGTCTCTGTAAGTCGCCTTGGGTAAAGGCGTCTGCTAAATAAACAAATAGAATAGATAGATCACTTGTACAGTCAGTGTATAAGAAAAAGTCAAGCAGACAGTCTTTTCAACATTTCATTTTCAATGTCTTCATTTGTCTCTGTCCCTCAAAACATAACAAATCAGAAGATCTATTCAGCAGAAGTTTTCTCAAACAATGAAATAAATAATTTGACATTAAATGTCACAATTTCCTAGTGGGGGAGTAAGGACATTATATGGTGCAATTCTACAAAGGGAAATACTAAAGGACCAAAAATACTTCTATTTAAAGCCACGAGCAGTTTTCCAAACAAATATGTCGAAACAGCAATACGATCCTCTGGTGACCTACTTGGCCCATTAAGTACCCTTGGCATTGAATCAAGACATTTAGCTACCAAAGGCGGTCATTACCAGACACCAGTGGCCATTTCATCTGATGTTGTTGCATGGGCAGTCAATGGTATACTCTACACCACGTCTCAAGAGCATGAAGTCGTCTTTCACAAAATAAATAATATATATTGAGAACCGCATTGCTAAGACATTCATCTGAACAGCTTGTGTCTGTGTGGTGAATTTGTGCCGTGTACTTCATCCAAGCAATTTTTCAATAGATAAGCCGTTGACAATCATTACAATTTTCTAAGGAGCCAGCAAATTAGGAGAACAAATGACTGTAGTTAACCTGGTTCTCTCCTCCCTGTGTCAGTCTCTTCTCTCTCTCTGTGTATTGTGTTCGACATTCACTGTGTACTGTGCCTTTTGTGCATGTCTGAATTTTATGAATAACTTCTTTTTTTTCAGAGATTAGCCTAAAGCTATGACAGGCCACAGTGTAGCTGAATTAATGCAGCAGATAAGCTATAAAAAGGAGAAATGTTGGCAATATGTGATTATAGATTAAATGATGCAATTTCAGGGTCAGTGCTACACTAGGCACTTAGGGAGAGGATAACAAGTGAAGATGAATGCTGAACAAAAGTGGGCATTTATTTCCAACAAAGATGCTGGTTTGGAGACCTGCAGTCTCTTCTGCCATCTTCTGGGTGGTCTGTGAAGTTAAACAGCTGTAATACATTCATATCTATTTACATATTCTGGACATATATTATATTCAGCGGACTTAAAGGGATGCTGCGTCATCTTATCACAGAGTTGATCAAAACCCTTGAGCCTGGCAAGGTGTGGAGAATATCGATTGTTCTTTAATACTTGTAAGATACAAACATGATAAAACTTTGTTAGAAACTTAAGTCTTGCATTATTGTTGCAGTAGTATTCCTAATTAGGAACGGTTTCAGATAAAACACTGTCCCACCCAGGTCTTTATATTTGTTTAATTGAACCCAGGTGTTCAATTAAGCCATTAAGGGCCTGTTGGAAACAGAATAGGACTTAAAAGATTCACAGGTGGGTTCCACTGGTCTAGATGAAACATGACTGGCATTTGGTACAAAGTAATAATAACACTTTGTATTCACAGCAATCTTCAGATCAACCAGTTTATATTAGGTTCTTTCATTTCATTTCTGCAGTATTTATATAAGCCCTGCTTCTTGTCTCAGTTCCAAAGGTGCTACAGTCACCTTGAAACAAGCCTATTAAAGTTGTAGTATTATAATTGGATTTCAGGTAGCGCGACTACAGTAGTAATCTCGCTATGTTAAATGAAATACTGTTTTTAATCTACCATTCTGTACGGGAGCTCTAAAACTAAAAATGTTGTTCTGTTCTTGCTATAACCGCCACAAAAAAAGGAATAGTTCTTTGGTAAGCCCCCTTGAAAACTTTGTATAAAACTGCCCAATGCGAGATACATTTGTGAGTCATTCCAAAACATCCCCTTCCTGCGATATTTAAAGTTGAAATCTGCAAAAGATTGAGCATAGTTTTGGGAAAAGGAATGGACATATGACTTTACTCTCTTTAAAATGGACCTGTGGATAACACTCACTAAGGGACAACTCACAAACACCTGGCCTGTACTATTGAGAAATATAAAGTCAGAAGAAAAGCACAATGATATTTAATCTTAGCTTAGCAGTAATAACTGCCCATGTAATACTGGGTCTTGTTTCTACTGTTTAATACATTTCACATGGATAAGGTCCAACTTCATCAATAATATACACTTTAGAGAAGATTTAAATAGTTTTAAGAAAACTGTAAATGTATTTATTTATGTGGAATCCTCAGCTAAGATTGTGAACTTCGCACAGGACGCAAACATGCACTCCCCTGACTGTAATGACTTACGCTGTATGCCATGTAGTCATGCCATTACCAGGGGAACATAGAAAAGTATTTGCAAGAAAAATAAACTAATGCTATACACTTTAGGCTAGCTGTAGTTTTATCAAATAGTGGCAGATTTGTAGAATGGGTTGACAAGATTCACTGCCGATTCACTGAGATCCTTCAAGAGCCATTTGGACATGGTTCTCGAAAAAAACTGTATTAGGAACTGGACCAACACTGAAGAACCGAATGGCCTACTCTGGTTTGTAACTTTTCTTATATTATGTTCTTAAACTGAATGTATATATCAACATTCAGCTGTCTGCTTCCTACTAAGTGTAGTGATAATTACAAAACTTTGACATAAACTGGCACAGTGGCACAGGATTAAAATTAGAAGGAATTTATACTAATGAGGTATATTTACAAAACAGTGAGACCATTTTTAGAATTATATATCAAATGGTATATATCAAAAGTGTTCTGCATCCCAAACTGTTCTGTATGCTTTTTCTCAAGGTATTGTTTTTCTTTTAGGTGTATTTTTAACAAGCTTTCTTAGAGCCAGGACAAAAGCGTCTGTCTTTGCAGCATCACCCTTTCAGATATCACTCCTGCTGGCAGGCTGTTATTAAACTCTGTTCTACAATACTGCAGAATTACAGTCTTAGGGCTTTACTGTGGCACATGTGATACCTTCTTTATTATCAGTATTTATTCACAAAGGAACTGCTGCAATTAACACAAACTAGCATGTCTGGGTCTGTCTGTCTTTTTAATACTTGAAAAGCTTGATCTGAAGCTTGGTTTATGTATGTGTTCTGAAAGAAATGGTGCAAGAATGGCTGTAGGGTGGAGTTTTGCCATTTGGGTAAACCTGTGCCTACTTGTGCACATTCTAAATAGACATGAGTACAACATACACACACACACACAGGAAACAATTAATGCAGATTCTGAGGATAGCAAAAGTTTAACCTGCATGTTGTAATGAGACTCACTATTAAACTGTCTAAGAGATTCTAAAGAGGATAAAAATAAACCCGGAGTTAACGTATTACTGAAACTGAGTTGAGAGGTAAAAAGCATTTCACACAGATGCTCTTTTATTCCAAATATAGAGAAAGATGTCATTCTAAAAACCACAAGTACACTGAAAGTAAGTGGAATTTCAAAGCCCAGGTATTGCTTCTGAAAAGTTAATTGTTTCTCTCAAGTTTATTTTTAGCAAGTAAATGTATGCATGGATCAAGGGCTCATTAGTCTTTTAAATTGGGTAAAATTCACTAAGTAGGCAAAAAAAATCCAGGTTTCCAATCAGCTTCTAGGTTAGCAGCAAGACAATGCTGCAAGAAACTGGCTTAAAATTTACTTATTTGCTGCCTTGAGTCCATTTTTGTTAAAGATTTAAATGGATAGCCTGCAGCTTCGCTTCCCCTTAAAGTCTAATTATCAAGCGTATACAACTCAAAATCCAAAATAAAGAAGCCGGCTCAGGCAATCTACTTGAAGCTTAATGGAAGTTAACGATTCATTGATCAAACTCATTTGTGTCTCATTAAACCTTTCCTGCTTTGAAGAAGACTAAAGTTTGCAAATGTACTTTTAGCATTTGAATTGAACGGCGGTTCACGACCCTTGTTCATCTTCTCACAACGCCTTGATTGTAAAACATGCAATTTCTTTTCTTTTAAATTGCCTTTCTTTTACAAAATGCCAGATAAACAACATACACATCTGTGGAAAGTATTTGTGGGTGGGAAGTACATAATGTTCTGAGAAACCTTTTTTTTTTTTTTCTTTCCATTATTATGTAGAAACAGATGGAGAGGATGGGAACGCAGCCTGGCTGGTAGAGAAATAAACAGGGTGGAGTTCACAGATATGGAAAGGGAAAGTACAAACTCAGTGGAGAAATACAACTTGGCAGGTAGCAGTAGTTGCTACTTTGGATTTTCTCCATTGAAGACTGACTAGAAAGCTGCTGGCAAAAAAATCCTGATGGCGTTTACCATGTGCTTGCAATTCCTTTGCTACAAATAATGGTTGCACCGAGCAGCTATAGACATGAGCTACGTAGACATATGAATTACAAGGCTAGAATTCAGTGACACAAAGTCTTGAGCCAATAGTTATGATTTTTTGACATAGCATTGCTTCCATATGGGCTGGTTCCTTTATAGTAAACTACATTAAAATAATTTCAGCTAATTGTTCTCACATTTCATAAACCACTCCCTTGGTAAAGAGTTAAGAGTTATCGTTCTCATTACAAAATAAAAACCCATATTTACCAAAGAACACCTGGGACCTTTCTGAAATGAAGTCCTGATATTAATCAAGAAGCTTGGTACCTTCCGCTCAGGGAACTACAATTATGCAAGCATGGAAATGAAATGGATATTAAGGCTCCCAGCTGATGGTGTTAACAATTAAAGTAATATTTACCGACTCTGGAAAAACATGCAGACTTCCACAAACGTGTCAATTAGTGAGGGGTTTTTTTTCATCATGAAAAAGATGAAAGGACATATACTCTAGCAACAAATGCTACACATGGCAATTGCAGTTTTTCTTTACTGCTCCCTCAGCGTTTTATTATTTTTGCAAACATTCAGAATTGTAGCCTAGGGCTTGTATTCTAAATTGACTTGGAAACATTTCTTGCATGGCTAAAAAGGAAACACAATAATTTTGATAGTCCTGTGCTTGCTGGCCTGCCACTCTAGACTATTTGGAGATATAGCGAAGGTTTAGCTCTCAGGACATGCAGCTATATTAAACAGCTCCATTTGAGTTGAAAATAACACTGATTGCCACTAAATATAACAATATCTCTAGATTCTAAGTTTGAAAGCAAGCTTCAGACCCAAATTAGCCTGTCAGGTTTTTTTTATTTTTGTGAACCCTGACACGGGTCTGTCAGACTATACAATTAGCTCAAAGAACTGAGAGCAGGTTTGTCAGTCTTCATAGTTTACTAGTATTATTCATTTTTACGAATGATATTATTTAGAATAAAAAGATAAATATTATATTGCTAACAACCCTACAGTAACTTGCTACATATAACATATTTAAAAGTATAATGGTAAAAACATGTTCTCAATTCAGCTATTTATTCCTTCATTTGTATTTTGCTAAATTGTAAGCTGCAAACTGCTACTGGAAATGTATATGCTTCAATATACAGCTGTGTGATTTCAGCAAGCATTAACAAATAGATAATAACATGTCTCAACAAATAACATCCTCAATAATACTCTTTAGATTCCTTAGGGAGCCATCAAAGTAGCAGAGGGTTTGGACAAACAGCTAGAAATGTCTGCCATATTTAGCACACACTTTTGTGTAAACATTGCTTTGTCATCCAAATGGAATCCTTGAAGCTGTGATATTACTGCAAGTCCATTCGGTCACAATGGGCAAGAATGTAAGACGGTGGGCTGACAGCTCGATAAGTGCAGAAATTACAATAGTGATGTCGATGACTTTATGAAGAACAGACTTCACTGCAGATTTACACCTTTATATTCCCAAAGAATTAGATGCAGTAATCACTGAATAAGGGTCCAGGGCAACTTAAATACCTTGGAGACTTACCATGCCAAACTGTGATGTTCTCACTGCCTATTGTGGCCTTACACCCTATTGGGAGCTTGTGCCTCACTGTGAACTCCACACGACTGTATCACAGGGAACCCCCAGTGTTAGGTATTTCAATGTACGTATCTAACCCCTGTATTCTGTACAACCTGGGGCACGTCCTTTTTTTTCTTGAATCAATCATGCCAGGCAGAAATCTCAGTGCTTTATAACAGTATCAGGGCTTTACATTAGAGATTTGTTAAGTCAAGAACTGTCATAACCCCTGAGAGCCTGACTCCTTTTTCAATTCCCTTTCAAGTGAACTGAAAATGAAGCATTAGCTGCAGTCTCAGTGACAGCCATGTCACTTCGAACCTGCATATACAACTAAACACCTTAAAGGAGAAAAGTCAAATAACAGGGAGCTTCATCAACGGCTCATTTGTGTCGGATTGTTTTTCTCTTTTTTTTTTTGGCCAATTTGCTTCCTTCTTTTTTAGCTCCTGCCATCCCAATCCCCTGACTGATATTGGCAGGCTGTCACAGCATTCACAAAGGGCTCCTGCATGCGTTGTTTTGAAGGGTGTCAGGGTTATATTGTAACCTGCCAAAATCCCTCCAGGACATGCTTGTAGAAGAGCTGTCTGTCTAAATACAGCAGAGCAGAGGATGCATTTTAGGATGGATAAGCTTGTTGTCCAAATAAGGTTATTAAAATGAGTGTGAACCATTACCACTAATTAGCATTAGTAGTATTATCCCTGGCCCAGCTTTGCTAGTGCTGAAGATCTATGAAAAGCACAGCTCTGTAGATAAAAACCCAACCTGTTTCTCCCAGGCATGTAATCACTTCCTATGCAGATGGTCACATCATGGCCTGATTGCAGCCAGACCCTTGGAGTGAAACTAAGTTACAGCACATGAATTAATTTGGTATCAAGAAGCAGAATTAGAAGCAACTTTTATAGCACTGTCTTTGAAATATATGCATATTTCAAACAGGCTAAATTTAGATAAACAGAGGCAGGTACAGTACTATAATTCAACAGTTGCATATTCAGGGGTTCATATAACCGTTAACATTAGGTTCTCACGTGAGAACCAGCAGAAATAGTTTGGTACACTCCAAAATTTATACATATACATATACATATATATACCTTTTTTTATTGTTTCCCTTGTAAACCGAGCAAGCGAGCAATTGGTCTGCATGCATACCGGCTACCAGTTATGTGAACTCCTGTGTATATAGCTTTCTGGGTTTAGTTTTTTTTTTTTTTTTGTATATATAGAGGAATACTGTCCTCTACTGGTCAACAACAAAATGGTCTGTTACTGGAAGGAGCAGTTAAATTGCAGACACTCTGTAATTCAAGGGGCAAGGTTAAGGCTGCTACACTAAACCTAGTGGCTCACTAATCCTATAAAGACCAAGCCCACCTTTTACAAAAAGTCCTAAAAGTCTTTCTCCCCCACCTCCCTACCACTTCCTCCTTTGCAACTGTATCTCCCTTTTGAGGGATCAGTGTTCCTCCTTCACCTGGCCTTGGCTGGGGGGTCCCAACTCAATTGACGGTGTCTCCCGCTGGACAAGAAAGCAAGATCCTTGGCCAAACAGCCTAATCATTCTGTACTACATACTTCTACATCTATTAATGCTATGCCTCGCTTGCATCAAGTACAATCAATCTCAATGCCATCATTACAATCAAAACCGTCTTTGGTGGGAGCTGGCATCTTGCAAAGTTGCATGATAAGTGACATATGCTTCAATGCTCTCTCCAGACAGGACCTTTTTCTCAGAATAGAACCCTGGTCAACCATAAGACATATGCTGCCTTGTTTCTGGACGCACAGGAACACCCATTGATTGAAACATACACCTAGTGACAGAATGTCTTACTAAGACAAGGATGTGCACAGCAGTGCAATCATGGAAATGAATTGTGCCTTTTGTTTATATTGATTCACTTTTAATAAAAAGTGAAAGAACATTCTAAATATATCATTTGTTTCAGTGGTGTGAACAGACTCAATGTTATAATTGAGAAAAAAAAGTGCAGCAGTAATTAGCAACAATTTGCATTCAACTTATGTATATTCAGCTGTTGGATGCATCTGAGACGCATCAATTTATAACCACGTAGTTTCCCATGTTTACCAATTTCTGACAACAATAACAGTGCTACTTCAAGTATATCTGACTAATATTTAACAATGAAAATTAGCTCATAGCTAAATCTGGGTGCAATACATTTTATGACAGGTCATAAATGTTGACACTGCTAACTTGTCCCTGTCAAATAAATAAAATACATTTCCGATGGTACATTTTATTTGATTTTAAGACCTTTCGTAAAGTTCTCATACCAAGCACAACTCCATTTAAATGTCTCAAACATTGCAATATTTCCCGAGGACTAAGGTTGAAATAAAAGTGAACGATTTCTGACACATCTGCCATTCCTGTTTAGCTGACTGTAACCGCTACGCCATGGAACAGCCTACCAAATGATTTCACTGGCTTGTTGCCCCTTTTAAAATGACCCAGCACACAAGAACTTGAGTTTTCAAAGCGCTGACACGCTATTTTTAAGAATACAAAATAAACGAAAATGAAACAAAAAACCTAACTCCGTTTTGGAGCACTTACTAACCAAGGAATCCAACTAACAAACTGGACAAACAAGCTGTTTACCTGTTAAAGCAAACCAAACTAAACAAAAAACACACAAAAAGGCTTTCACACAGTACCTTTTAGGACTATGATACACATTCGGGCTCTGCACACAGCAGCCCTGAGCAGACTGGCAGCTTTCTTTTAAATACCCTGCACCTGGCTCTAATTAACAATGGTCGCCAGGTGCAGGGGATAATTAATAATAAAGCAATTAACAAATATAAATAAATACACATAACTAAACAAATACAAGTTATTTTTTTGGCATGGAGGATATATGTTTTTTTTTTTTTTTAATGTCACAGCACTTTTTGGAATAACGAAAAAATGAATTCCTTCAGATTTTTGTTTTCGTGACAGCACTTTTTGGAATAACAAAATCTTTTTTTTTTTTTTGTAGGTGGCAGCATAGCATCCGTAACTACGCTATTGTTGCATCAGTACTGAGAAAAATACCAGCTTGTTCTAATACTTGAGAAAAACATAACCCACGACTTTAATATTTTGTTCTGACATAAAATAATCAAGTTTCTGTCCAAATTAAAACTACGTCAACTATCACATGAAACTGCGTTGATATTTGCTAGTGTATTAAACAGAGGGTCACATGGTATGGGAATACACAAACAAAGGCAAAACAAGCAAGGACGGAATACAGCGAGGAGGTAATAACACGCACAGCGTGCAAACACAACAGACAGCAGGGAACACGGTACAATACAAATGCACGGATCGCTACAGTATCTTATTTCAGCACCGCGCACTGGGTTGCTCTACAGGGGATAACGTTTTTTTTTTTAAAAAATTAATATGTACATAATATATTTTAATTCAGCAACCCCCACCCCCGCCGCCACCAAAAAACTCCAGATTTTGTATTTTCAAAAGTTGGCAGGTATGTGTTTAAATGCAAATCCCAATTCTAATAGCGCATTTGCTGTAGAAATTGTTTTGTTAAAATACTGTAGCGAACCTCAGTTCCCGCAGGCAGGCGCGTCACACAGGCGTAGGGCAGACGCGAACCCCGCACCTCTCTAGCATAGCGCCTATACCGCTGTACAAAACGCGCTATGCTTTAGTGCGAGAGGTCTCGGGTTCGCGCCTGCACTCTGCCTGTGTGTGGATTGCTTCGCCCTGTGTGATACGCCTGCTTGCGTTAACCGGGATCGCTATAATACTAACACCAAACTAAAGCAGATTAGTTTAGGTGAATCTTAGAAATAAAATGATTCAGCATACCGTAACGTTTTTATAGTGTCTAAACACGTTGCTGTTTTCATAGAAAAAATGTGAACCTATCACTCTATGTTAAATAATACAGTACAGTAATCGGCCATGTATCCGCCTGTCACATATCTGCACTAACATATCACGATTAACCGGTGTTCCATAGCATTAGCTATTTTTGATTTAAAGACACCTAGAAAACCTGCAGAATTGGGGCTCTTTAAGACCAGGGTTGGAGATCACTGGACTGTATACCAATACCAATTCCCTGTCATTGATGTTTCTGGCCACAAGGCGGTGCAAGGGGGTTACAGCTGAATCTCGTTGCCTGCTGAAGCTCAGAACAAAGCCAGTATGCACGTGTGCACACTTCAGGAATGATTATTCACAGAACCTGTTTAATGTTCTTTTCAACATCTTCAGATATCTGGTTAATATCCACTGTTTCAATAGCCAGCTACAGTACATTCAGGTTTTGTGTTTCAGGCTTTAAATGACTAAAATAACACCACAACAACCAAGGTGACTTTAAAAACGATCACCCTGTGTATTGTAGAATGTGTATGCAGCTGTTTAATGCCTGACAAGTGTCTGTAAATGTTTCCCATCTCAGTAAGGCGTGTGTGGTGACAGTAAGGCGGGGTTGGTTATATACAGTAAATTGATCATACCATATTTTCTGGGTTTACTCATACACATATTAATTTGAAAAGTCAACAGCTTGAGAGAGTGCTTAAGCAATCTGTTTAATTGTTATAAATATTGGAGCGGCTTGTGTGCACTGTTTGATTTTCATAACCGCGGTACACATAGGGACCATTTTGGTTGTAAATAAGTTGTCAGAAAGATACTGTAACTGTGTAAATAACGACAAGGATGTTTTAATTTTTTCACAATACAGTATTATTGCGCTGTTTATTTATGTTTTAAATATTGATGAAAGACCATCTTACATACCATTTTTAATCTCACTTATGGTTGTGGAACTTTAAAACATGCACCCTTGTACAATTTTCAAGTTTTCCTTCCACTTGTACACCAATGAACCACTGATTTATGTACATTCATTTTACAGTCCATATATTATTAATAATGTTGCTTAACAAGCTTCTTCTGTTTCACAAAACCTGAAATATTTCCATCTGCACTGCATTAACAATAGTTTGTACTGATTATTCTTGTCCATAATATATTATGTAATCTCCTCCAGTTCATGTACTGTATGAAGTATTATCTTCAGCAGGAAGATTACATAATATACTGTAAAAGTACAATATAATTAACAAAGCATAAATCAAGGGTTTTGTTACAGAGTCAGCAATCAAAGGAAATGTTGCTTTTAGTGCACTTTGCATGTTGCTATGATGGAGCTGTGAGAGGCTCCAGGAAAGTGTCGTGCCTCTGGATCCTATTCATTAGCTGCTGAGCCACAGGGATAAATTCTGTCTCCCAGCAGACTTTATGGAATTCTCTAAGGTCTTCGCTCGAGCTGCAGTCTAAAGCTAGATCTTCTTCTGGCAAGAGATAACAAGTACATTACATTAGCTATATTTAAAACACTTACTTTACAACAAATAACAACACAATACATTCAACTAGAACTGTAATATTTGTATATACCATTAGGCACACAGGGGAGTCAGTTAAATGATTGTTTTCTATATTTCTTATGCATAGACGGGTCGACTCGACGGTGGGCGGAAACAGGTCATTGACCATCTCAGTGGGGGCACGTAGCTGTCAGTACACGAGAAGACTCACATGCGATCAGCTGCGGGCCAGGCAACGATTGGTTACACCGGGGCACCGGGCTGATTACAGGGAGGAGTTGGGTAGTACAAAGGGGACGCAGCTACGCAGGTACGCCCCCTTACGCTGAAAATGGAATTGATGGTCGGAGCTTTGTTTGTTTTTGCATTACATGCGTTTGTTGTTGCAGAGGAGGATTAAGGAGGCAGGGGCTGCAGCTCCAGAGCCAGTCCACACCTCTGAGCACTTCCCTCCCCTCACAGCACCAGCACTCACCACCGGCCCGACTTTTTAAGAGCACTCTTTCGTGCACGGGACGTGGATTGTGGTTTATAATAAGTGTAAGGTTTTGGGGTTTGCAAGCCCGCCGTGTACCCCCCCCCCCCCCGATACCATCGTTGGTACAGGGGCGGCCCTTTTTGTTATTTATTAAAATAAAACAGACGTTTTGGGAGAGATACTGTTTGGACATTGTCTTTGTTACCACATCACTTGCACAGTCACAAATGGTAATCCTCCTGACATTGCATTGATCGAATCATTAAAGAATGCAATAAACAGATTATTTGAACAAGGGCTTTTTAAAACAGTCAAGTGTTATTCTGGCTCCACACCACACTGAATCTTCTTTGCCCTTGGAAGGACATTGGACTTTAAAGAACCAAAATAATTACATCATACTTGGCACAGCTCCCACAAACAAAACTGTTGCCTGAATTCATTTGTGACTTTTTTGCTTTCTATTTTACGGAAGAGCCCTAGGGCCGTGTGAGAAAAATACAAACTAAATTTCAACTTTAAAACTAAAAATCTTGCATTTAAAAACTAAATTTCGGATTTAAAAACTAGAAATTTCGACATTCTACATACCAGCTGGGTCTAGGGAAAAGCCAGAGGAGGCGGAACTCAGGCTGCTGCCTGAAGCCTCAAATTCACTACCTCAGGGTTTTAATAAAGTCTAAAAACCAGCTTTTCTAGTATAAATTAATTTCCCCACATATATTATAGAATCATATCTGTTTGAAAAAGCAGCTAAAGTTTGGAGTAAACATTTTTACATGGGATTGATCAATAATTAATCTGCGTTTCTCTTTAGGCAATATACAGTTTTTAATTAAGGCTGTTTTATCAATAAAGAGCGTCTTGCCCCATTGATCATTTTTAAACTGCATAGACAAATGTCTCTGAAAAAAATACATAACAGTTTGGAGCAATGCAAATGAGATATCTATTGAGTTTTAAATTTAATTAGATTTTTAAAGATGAAATTTAGAGGTTGTTATATATCTCTGTATAAACTAAAGACAGTAAAAAAAACTAAAACTAAAAAATAAACAAAAAAAAAAAACACTTTGTGACTGTTTTCACATGTTAAAAAAGGCATGAAATAAGCAGCACAATGCATTCATACCTAAATAGGTTGAAAGGATGTGTAGCAGTGCTTTTGTCTCTTCCTCTCCAAAGCTCAGGGCAGCGCATGTCATTTTCTCACTGTAGTTCCACAGGGTTTTACACACCAGGCTGGCCAGCTGCCAGTCCGTAGGGCCAAAGTCCCGTAAACAATCGATCAGCCTGTAAATCAGTTTGGGATGCAATGAAAGGTTATTTTATTATTATGATTTGTTTATTTAGCAGACGCCTTTATCCAAGGCGACTTACAGAGACTAGGGTTTGTGAACTATGCATCAGCTGCAGAGTCACAACTACGTCTCACCCGAAAGACGGAGCACAAGGAGGTTAAGTGACTTGCTCAGGGTCACACAATGAGTCTGTGGCTGAGGTGGGATTTGAACCGGGGTCCTCCTGGTTAAAAGCCTGTTTCTTTAACCACTGGACCACACAGCCTCCTTGAGTTGTACCTACTCATATACAGGTTGGACGGTCTCAATAGGTTGTAGGGCCACTATCATCATCATGGTTGATCTTTACAGTAACACCTACCTTACGGAAGTCTATATGCAAAACTAAAAGAAAATCTGTGTCTCTGAAACATCTGGAATTTGTGCAGTCATGGAAATGGAAACATCAGCCCATTTACTGAACAGGTGCTTGTACATCCCTGTACTCTATATCACTTAGTTCACATTTTAAGAGCTAGGGGCATTCACAGTGTTCAAACTGAGTGGTTTAGTTTCAGCCCTTGCTCCAATACACAAGTACAGACATGTTTATTGGGTGGTACGAATTTACTACTTTAGTACAAGCCTTTTTGCATACAGCAATTCAACTATAGATCCCTGACCCACATAGACATGCAGACCTACAGTGTTGGCAAATGTTCACAAGTCACAGCAAGTGCTGTAAGAGAGTGTTTACAAGCATACACAATTGTTTCATGATGAAACCTGTTTATATGTAATTTAGGGTTTTCTTTCCCTGCTATAACAATTTGAATAGCTTTGAAAATCTGACCATCTCTTACTTGTCATTGTACGATTTTAAATTCTGAAGAACGTTGTAAGTTCAAAACAATTAAAACTGTTGTTTAGATAAAGGAAATGCTTCTTAAAAAACTTACTTTTTAATTCCTCCTTCCTCTCTGAGTATTACTCGCTTGTTTTTGTCCACCGTGAGGTTTATGAGGACCCCGCAAGCAGAGAAACACACATCTTGATTCTTTGCATCCAGTAGTGCAACCATGAACTTGTAAACTGGGTTGAAAACAACTTTGTGTCACAAAAGACAGAAGCAACACATTTTATGCATACCAGGCACATTATATACAGTAAACACGTTTAACCTAGTATTAGGCTTTTTATTAAAAGGATCACCATGACATAATACTTTAAGTTAACTTTAACTAAAGCAGCAGTGTTCCACAGTCATGTTTAGGGTTATATATGATACATGGGTGACTGTTTGCTACATTACATACGTTTTTTTGCACTGTACATCACTAGTGTCTGTCAGCTCTCCATTTTGCATGCAATGACTTGAAAGTAACATGAAGGCTAAACATACCATTTTTCTGCACAATAAAGTCCCGGACTTCTTCAGATTGTGAAAGATTTCCAAACACTCGAGCAGCTTCCAATATTCCTTCCATGTTATTACTCAGCAACAACTTCACCAGCACTGCAGGATTTTATTAGATAATATGTTAATACTCAAGTGGTGCATTACTCTGATGCAATATCACTAGGCTTTATCCATAAATATAGCCATAAAACCAACCTTTTTTTTTTTCAACAGAAGCATTTCTTTGAGCTTACACTTGGTGACAGAGTCAGTATGCACACACACAATGCTGCAATGAAAAAACAATGGACCAAAGAGCAACGTAACGTGGCAGGTTGCAGGACAACAAGATTCTAGGACCACCACTGTGAGCCATTTTTTAAAGGTACAATTTATCTCGAAGGTTATTATTGTTAATGTTATTAAAAGTGTTTAGTAATTTGCTATCTTTCCAATATGCTTTGTGAGTTGATTGCATTAGAATAATATTTGACCTCTTTATATAATTTTTAAAATACAGTAGTCTCCGCGTATAGGAACACCTCCTAAGAGCACCTCTGCCGCTGTTTCTCTTGCTAGACAAATTTGGAAATTGTTGGAGCTCTTGAAGAAAACCTTCAATAATCTGTATGTCTTGTATTTTGCTGCTGCATTTTGTAACGTGTGTAGGGGTGCTGTCTTAATTTAGTTTGACAGTTAGTTTATTAACATTAAGTTAACCAGAGGTAACTCCCATTATTTTTGCCTCTGCCATTGCGATAGCCTGAACAACACCCGCCAGCTAATTTCACAGTACTGTACATAACGATTTAAGCTTTTTGACAGTGTTGTTTTTCTTTAGTTTTATTAACGTTAGTTTGTCTGTTACTTTATTATTGTAGTTTAGCAACATACACTTGTCTATTGTTTTGCTTTAACTTATTCAGTTAATTTCATATGTTGATGCACGTGCGTCATGACAAGTAATACATATGTATTTATTTATTGATTGATTCATATTGTGTCTCATGGCTAACTCCATCTTGGAGAACACTTCGGCTATAAGAACACTTCGCTTGCTTCCTGAGGGGTGTTCTCTTAGTCGGATACTACTGTATATACTTTCTCCTATTTCAGGCTGGAAAGTTATTTCAAATGATTACTTTTACTTTGGGATCAAGTCATATCCATGGTAAAAACATGAGAGGATATAATTATTTTGAAACATGAACATCCCACTATACAAGTAACAGACATTAGTGTCTTTAGAAATAAATACAGCTCCCAGTCCCGCTGATTCATTGTTTGCTCATTCATAAGCCTGTGCAGAAATACACATTTTAGTGAAGTTGGTGCCTCACTGCATTGCTGAGAGCCATGGTTTTCAAAACATGAAGATCAACAGAAGTGAGGAAAACTACAACTGCAAACACTACACAAACAATGGGAAAGACAGCAGGCAACTAGCTGTGAGAGATTAGGATTACCAAAGCGTTTTGGTTGCCGTGTGGACCAAAGTTAAATGATTTGCACAAAAAAAAAAAAAAATCATTTGGTAATGTGTTTATTATTGGCTTTCTTGAAAAGAAAGCCTTATCTGTTGACTCGTGATTGTTTTAAAACAGAACATCCAGTGCTGACAACATTGTAACATAAGGAAATATGCTCACAATGTATACATTTGACAAAATAAATGTACTTTCTTTAACAAATAAGTGCAAACTGGAAACACAAGAGCAGTGCTGTAATGTAGACACATGAAAGATTGGCTTACACTCAGCAAGATGCAGCTGCCGGGCTCTCACCACCGAGTTTCTTACTGGGTAGAAGGACAGATTGTTGATGGTCGCTGCTGCATTGATCACCAGCTCCTCGCATTCATCAATTGATTTGTACTCTGAGTCAAAACAATGCAACAAACACGTTGACTCATAACGCTTATTAGTGGTTCATATAGTGGTTAATATAGTCTAAGAGACAAGTAACCAATGCATCTCCAGGAAATGCATGAAGTATTAATAGTCTACTGTATTGAAGATCAAAATTGTTCTGGGCTAGTTACATATTGATAAAAAGCAAACTTCTCAATATGCCCAACCATGTGATATTAACCTCCTAGTGGATAACAATACAATGTTGCTACTGCTCCCATTTTAGACTAATAAGAGTTACCCCTCTTGATTCTGTATAATAACCCAACTGAATCATTGCATCATTATTTGTTTATCGCGTTACAATAATTGGCAGATACTGTAATATTAATAAGGGTAGAATATGGCTTTTCGCATGAATAAATTAGTAATATAAACAGTGTTGTGAATGTTGGAATTCAATATGTTTTTAACCAAAGAAGTTTTTTTAGTTAATCTATTCCAGGTGTTGTAACTTGCAAAACATGCATAATATATATTATTAATTTAATTTTTCTTTTTTTATATGAACTGAAAAAAATGTCAAGAAGTTACTGTTAAGTCTCCGCTTGTGTGTAATTGTAGTAATTTGGTAAAATGCTGCATATAATTGTGCTACATCAGGTACTCTATATGAATCATAACTCTCATTTTACATCTTAACTTGAAATGCACTTTTTTGTGGTGCAATGTTTCCAAGCATGCGTTTTGTGTGCTGTCTAAATCTATTTAAGCACACTGAATATCTGTTACAGGTGTGATCAAAACAGGATAACACTTTGCAGGGTAATATTAATTCACATTTAAATATATAAAAACTAACCAATGATTTCCTGCTGAATTCATGCAAATTTATTTTTCAGACCCCAAGCCTTGCATAATTGGCAACAATTTTAAAAATTACTGTCAGTTATAGGGGTACAATTCCAGTGCCTTTTACATTTTGAAAGTGGTGTGCTGTATCTAGATAAATACTAAAAGGGAACTTATTAACAATTATTTAATCTATGCATGTGTTTTTTTTCTGTTTAATCCAAAATTGCTCACATGTGTAGTTCCCCTGTAGCGGATCATTACTTGTATCAAATTCACTATTAAAACAGAAACTTTAAATGTGACAGCAACGATAAGCTATCCAAGGATAATACAATTTTGCATAAAAAACATTGTAAAACAGTATGCACAATTTAAACCAAATTACACAAGCTACATACCAAGCACTTTGACAAGCAGTCCCACGCATATTGGGTTAGTAGCCAGTGCGGTACCTACAGTCGGGTGAATTGATAAATTTGCTAACAGTCGGATTAGCTTTATGAGGACATCTTCCACCTCAGAGGTGTGTGTTTGGACACATTCCCTTTCTTCCTCAACTCTCGGATGGGTTTTGGAGGCTTTTGAGGTTATATCCAGCTCATAGTAAACACGGAACAACTCCAGGACATCGTCGATGCTACCCTCTTCCTTAAAGAACTGTTCTCGAGCGTTATTGTTTTTGGCGGTCAAATTCCCCAGAGTGAAAAAAATACGGACCACGAAGTCCTGAAAACAATAAATAACATTTTAGTAACCAGGCTTTAACCAAAATCTGAATTTAATACAGTACCCTGAGTAAAAGCAAAATGCAACCTTGAAACGCACACAACAGTAATTATGCAGAAAATTGGTTAGTTAGAAATGTAGGTCAGTTGCATTACATGTATTTCATATTCTATTGTCGTCAATCTTGTATGTTTCATTCATATGCAATGATATGCAGTATAGCATTTTATACAGTACTTGTATATAGATTGGTTTGATCATATCTGTTAATATGACTATTCAATGCCAAAAATTCAATTTTGAGAAACCATTGAATAACACGGTTTTCTGCAAAACTATCCTCTGGATCAAACTAACAATATTTAAAATAAATACAAATAAAATCTCTCTGTGTGAAACTCATTCAGGTATATGCAGGTCTGTCAAAAATCATCAAATTGGAAGGACTATGTGTGTGTCATCGTGTTTGACCATTTAACTTTATCATTTTACTAATTATACAAATTGTCCTGACTTCCCCGGATGACAGCAACTTTTAACAATACATGACTTTTTACACAATAATGTATAATGTTATGATGTAACTGTGTTAATTTAACATTAGTTTTATTTTGTGAGATGAACATTATGTCAACATTAGGTTCAAGAAGTCAAAACAGTACACTGACTTCGTAAGACTCATTGGCACTTTGACTTTAATCACATTTTTAAACAGGGACACTGTCCATTTATAAATTTGTGTATGTGTTTCTGGATTGGCATAATGTACCCTTTAATAAACTCATACTCCCAGTATAATGGCAGGAAATCCCTCCCCTTGTCAAGGATGCACCTGGACTGGCACTGACAGATAAGGAAGCCTTTTTCATTTATTATTGTGGAGACTAGAATATGTACAGTATGATTACGTTTTCAAAGGTTCAGGAATAACAATTGCCCCAATAAAAATCTCAATCTTAGGGAATATGGAGGCTGTTTGTATGTCGCACTTACATATGAGAACAGTCTAGATAATATGGATGAAACCTGAAAAGGACATATTAGAATCTGTGGGTAAATGGAGGCTGGGTTATGGAGATACATTTATTCATGTTTCTGACAGCATTCATTTTGAATTTACAGCCCTGGCAGGGGATGAATGCCACTGAAATGATTGTTTGTATTGTATTTCACAATATTACTGCCAATACACTTACTTATAAAAGAAAGCACTAAGGTACAGCTTACAAAAATATTCTAAAGCCTCTAGGCTGATGCGTCAAACCTGAACGGTATGTAATAGAGAAAAGAAAAATGAATAATTTCTCAGTGTTTTATTAAAAAGTGGTTAAAGTTTACTAAATGCTTGACCTTAATCTGTTGAATAAGCGTAGTGTGCCAATATTTTTGTCTGCGACTGTACCAATCTCACCGCCACCCCTTTCAAAAAATGTAGCAGGATACTTAAGAGAAAAGTTTATGCATGAATAGATTGCAAAATATGGATTTTGTTGCTGCTTGGGAATCAATAAGAAGTTTTCAAATGCCAGCATGTTCACTTTTCTACAGCAGGGTGCTCTAACCCTGATCTGAGGTAGCACCTTGATTTGAAGGTAGGCTGAGCTTTCTTTGAGCACCCTGAATAAATCCTCAGCAAAATAAGCACCTGTGCTACAAATTCGAAACACCACATGCACTTTTATTTGAAAACAAAAACAGGTAGACTAGCTAGCTTAATTCCATCCATGCTATATTCAGTGGAAGCCAAAACTTTGTTGCTAATTATTAGAAAAATGTGAGTTAATCAATTATCCTTCATCTTCAATAAGTAATTCTAGTGATGAGTATCTCTCTCTCTCTCCCTCTCTCTCAATAACAGTTATCACAAGGAAATAAATCATGAATTTAATAAATAATCCTATTAAGAAGTGATGCAATATAAAGAGCACATGGTGCTAATCATATGAATACTTTTTTACTTTCAGAATGAGTGTAACTAGTAATGAGAAGCAGGAGGTCAAACCCTAATATGTTGTCTGAATAAGAAGTCAAGATTATATTACTACAAAGAGGGAGGCAAAACATACCTGCTTTTTCTGGTGCTTTTTGAGTAATGCCAAGAATAACTGATAGCAACCTGAGCAGTTAGCCAGTGCGGCACAACAATCATTGTAGGAAGACAGCTTACTGCAGAACAAATAATCAACCAAAAGCATATTAACAAACTGTACAGATTTCAAATGTTTCTTCTGCTTCATGTTACATGTCAGACTGAGCAGTCCCCAATAAGCATCAAACTGCAATGCAAAAGTGAATGTACAGCAAATAGAAAATGACTCATTAACTGCATTTACACTGACATAAATGGTTAATTTAATGGAAAATACCGTATAATACCGCATTTGCTCGAAATAGAGGCAGGGACTTATTTTCTCAATCTTCTCTTTATGCACAGGTTTCGCATTTGATCTCAAAACCATCAAATGCTGCAAATGATTAATTTTAAACAGGCGTCAACAGGCTATACATATAGACTTACAATATAGATTTAAAATATGATAACTGACTTACCAGAACAGGGATACACTGACAGAATGAGCTTAGGGAATAACCTATTGGCTGTTCAGTAGAATTTGTTGTCAGGGCCAATGCACACCGAAGTGAAAAAATAAATAAATAAACTATTGATTTAAATAAACTAATGCACAACGAATGGAAAGTGAACAATGCAGAATCTTAATTCTGTATATAGGCTTCCATTTTTTTCGTTACGTTTGTGTGCAGTGTGTATTGGCCCTAAAGTCTGTATCACTCACACCATTGTCATGCTTGACCTAATTGAATAAGTATCTTACATCATGCATTTGAAAGAACGATCAACCAAACTCAATCATAATATGTGTTCCAAAAATCTAAAAGTATAACTTGCCTGCTAAACAAATGTCATGTATTATATCATGCACAGTGCTTGTCCTTTCTCTTCTTGCTTAACATTGATAGCTTAGCATTTATTGTGTTTAATGTAGTGATTGTAGCAGTCCTGCTGTGGAAGGAACACGTTACTGAGGTGTTGAAGGGTAATAGTGGGGGACCGGACGGGACATAAAAACAGATTGTTGTGGTTGATTTGAGTACCTGAATATTCTGGCTATATTGGTGCAGATATCCTTATCACTCCCATGCTGCTCCAATACCACACAGAGCTCTGGAAGCGCTTCGCTACAAAGAAACCTCTGCCTCGACTGGTCCACTGAGTTTCTCAGGGTAGCTGTTAGCTAAAGGGAAAATAATAGTAGAATATTAGTTTAGTATGATGGGGGGGGGGGGGGGAATTATGGAAAAGCAAGTTGATTAATATCCACATGAGATTAATCTACAGTACTGTCTTTTTAAAATTAAAAACAGCTGCCGGCCCGAGTGCCGAAGAAACAGAGAGGTAGCCGTTCCCGAAGGCGAGCAGGGCGACCCGTAGGAGCCGTCTCCAGCTGCACGGAGGGGCCAGTGTTGCTGCCAGCATTGCCGCTACTGGAGTGCCCTGCACCACTGGGGGGGGGGGGGGGGTGGCTTTTACATCCAGGTGTGCGGGGGGAGGGGGGGGGGGCAGTGTGAGGGGAAAACACGTGGGAATGTGTTGAATAAATGATTAATGAGTAATTAGGCTCCAGCCACAGGTGTACAAAAGGTATTTTATTTCGTCCACTTGTTTATTAAACGTGCGCGATATGCTTCACTGCAACTTCTGTGTTCTGAGTCTCTTTTCCTACTGGTAACAGCTTGGTCGTGATGCTACCCTGTCACACACTGATTTAAAAAAGGCTTTTGAAATCTTGACTTAGAAGTTATTTACTTGACCTAACTTTTGAAATGAAACGTAAACCAGTCACAATTATATTCCCGATTTATCTAGTGTGTCCCATGCACGCATCAAAAATACTCCCTTTAAAGTGCTTGCACTGTAGTTAACAAAATAATTCTGCACATTGTACCTGTTGCACTTCCAGTTTTGTGATATACGTCTCAAATGTGCAGTATTTAAAGAATGTTTTGTTTCAGTACACATGTACGTAGAAGAAGCTATTTCTCATGGTTAATGAAATCTGTTTGCAGCCATGCTTTCAGTTGCGTCATTTTGCTTGCAAGGTGAAATTGGTGGGGTTTCCATGCAGTTTAGAAATTCTCTCTCCATTGTCGTGAGAATGTGACGCACCATGCACATTCCTCACGCTATCGGAAGTGTGCGGTCAAAACGGCATAAAAGGCTGCTTAAATCGCCTGACTCAAGAAGTGCAAGTGTAACTGATTGCCTGGGAATAAGGCAAAGAATTTTTTTTTTTTTTTTTTTTAACCTAATATAGTACCAGATAACGTGTATAAAAAATGCAAATACATGTTTGCTGTAACATGTTTTTTTCAAAACTGCACATTTGAGACTGATCTCTTTCACCCCCTGTTGCATGTTCTTGCTGCAGCAATTGCACAAGGCTTTTCAGATTGGTTCTGGGCATATAAATATGCCTAAATGGCTGGAAGTTAGTGATTAGTGATCTAAATGCTGTAAAATTATTCACAAATTATTATTTTTTTGTTTGTCTGTTTTCCCAGTTACACATTTTCATTTTTACTCGGGAGCAATCGGGAGATATTTAGCTCGGAGCAAATATCTGTTGTTGCTCAGTTTTCACAACGACACTAATGAATTTAAGAACATTATGCTCCTGAAGCTTGAAAAACAATAAGCTCCTAGGTATAAACAGTTTGCTTCTCTTCCATATCTACAGCATGCTTGACAACGCACCACCTACACAGAATACATCTTGCATATAACTACTTATACAAAGGATTTGTGCGATGAGTCATGAACACATCACTAACCTGTGATATTTACATTGCTAATGAATACATTTGAACACCTATACTGTAATAACTCCATTAATTGTATGTTTCTATTGTGGCTCTGGCACACTGAGCATGTTTACTAATTAGGCACAGTAAACATCCCTCCTTGAACCTTGCTCTAATCTATTAAAAAAAAAAAAACTTCTGCCAGTCCCTTTCAATTTGGAGAAAATCTATTAAGATCATTAAGTCTAATTACTAACTATTTTTACTGCTTTTTGGCACTCATAGAAGCAATTTTCACAGACCTACTTTTTAACATGACATTTCACAGTATTCATTTTTTATATCAAAGTGATTACAGACATACTGATAATTATACTGGACATTCCTGGATATGTTTTTCTTATTACATCAAACATAAGTTGAAGTTGTAATATTTTTCCACTCACTTGTTAGTTAATCTTTTTTTCAGCTGAACTATGTGATAAAAAGGGATATCTGGTACTGACCTGAACAAGTAGGTGTCCTGAGATGGAGAAGTGTGTTTTATTTAACTTGTTGGCATCATTAATTTTCTTCATTAACTGCAGCAGGATCTCAACTAGACCTTTGTTAAGTAGCTCTTTAAGGATCGTGGAGTTCCCAGAAAGGAATTTTAGAGCACCCATGCAATATAGAAGGGCTTCGCTGATGGAAAAGACATCTTCAGTGCAGACAACGGAGAGCAACGAATCTGTAAATGACAGCTAAGCGTAAGAAAATATGTACACTCACATAAAGCTCTATGAAAACAAAAACAATACTAAAGTTACTGCTGCTTTCTGATACAACTCCCATCCTTTGCTGTAACTCAGTTTCACTCCAGTGATGTCACAGGACATACGATGACCGCAAGTGATTATATACCAGGAAGAAACAGCATGATTTGTTTTGACCTACACAGCATTGTACTGGAAAACATCTGTATATAATGATTGAAGTAACCAACATCACAAAGTGTGTCGATATTAAGATGATAGATCCCTTCAGCTCAGTAACCAATACCATAATTGGATGACAGGTTCTCCAGATATATCTAAAATGTACACATGAAATACTGTATGTACACAATCTCTGTCTCTTGCGATAAGCATCCTCTACAGCAGGAGTGGGCAGCCCTGGTCCTGGAGGGCCGGCGTCCCTCCTGGTTAATGAAACCTTTCTTGTTTTTTCAAAACACTCTCCAATCAATGAGCCATGATAACCTTTCTATACCTCCATCAAAACAGCAGCAGAAGCTTTTATGGCGTAGAAATTATTCTTCATAAAATATTAAAGTATGTCTTTCTGTCAATGGCTTAATTCTTAATTAGGATATGGTACCCTTACCTGTATAATACACCTATACGCCAATGTATCTTACCTGTTATGGAATTATTTTCGAAGAGAAAGTCATTGTTCTCACTTCTGCTGATTTTAAATATAAGCTTGCATACATTGAGAAGATTTTTTCCAGTTACACTGAGCTGTAAATCAAGAAAAAAACAAACGGTATTAGCAATACTTTTTTTTTTTCTGAATAGATTGCCTTCTGTTTTTTTTTTTTAACACACATCACATCAAAACTAGAATGAAACATTAATTTGTTTTTGGTTTTAATAATATAAACAGATTGTAAAACCCTTCCTGAAATAGATTTATTTTCAATGTCTAGCACCAAAAACCTTCTGATGTGGAGATTTATGTGAAATCAGACTTACTGCCAGAATAAGTTTGGCTAGTTGTAAACTAAGCTGGTCTGAGCCAATATCAATCAGTCTATACAGGGCTTTCAGCAGGGAGGCTCTCTTCTTACACTTCCTTTCCAGCATGTTCCCCTGCTCCAGTGCACCATACAGTCTGACACAGGTACCACACAGGTACTCAACGTCATTACCTAAAAAACAGCAAACACCAACATCATGTCAATTATTCAGCAGATATGAAACAATAGGTGGTGCAAAGAATAAACCCTGACTTTTAAATAAATAAAACATAAAAAAAAAAAAAAAAATCACACTGAAAAGCACTGTACATGTGCAGCGCTCTTCATATGGGGGTAGCTATTTTTACTGTATAGGAAACACATTTTTCATACATCACTTACAGTATTTAATTTTTAAAGCAATATGCAAGCCATTTTATGCATGAGCTTACACAGAGGCAATCATAAAAACGTATTTCAATGTGAAAACCTTTTAATATTTAATCTGTCTCATGAAATTCATTTAAAAATGGCTTTATTTTTCTGACAGCATTTCTCAACAGTAACCTAAATCGAAAGCTTGTCTTTGAACAAGATAAAAACTTGATTTTTTAGTGACCATGCAAGTACTAAAATAGTGAGACAACAAAAATGATTTTGTTTTGTTGTTGTCCACAGAAATGTTAGCCTTATATAAGTTGAATTACCGACAGAAAGAGACTCTTGCTCAATATTTTGCAACAAGACAAACTTACTGGTCAAGCAATTGGGCTGTCACTGCAACAATCTGCAATAATGTATGGCATGTTACTATATTTGTAGGAACACCAATGGTGCTTTATAAACCAGTAATAATCACAAGATGTATCAGTTACTGTGGGTTTTAGCTAGGAGTCCTTTAACATAACTATAGTATTAGTTAACAGACACTAATGTACCTATGTGAAGCAGATATGTACTTGATGATGTTAGTACCAGATTCTGCCTTGATTTAGTCATCTTACCCCAACTTTAGGCTGAAAGTTACTTTTCAGATTTAATAACAACTATTAAGGCTGCCATGTTTACATTTTTTTGCAAATGTGTAAACTACAGTAAACTGACACTGCATAATGATAAACAAGCAAGACCACTTACACCACACAGGTCAGTCTGAGTATTCATTTGGCAGGAAGTTGAGTCGGGTCAGATGTATTGTGGACTCTGCAGTTTCTTAACAAGGTAATTATTGCTGGCACGCAAATATGTAAAACAAAAATACATCTAGTCAGTGTAGGTGGTTTAATAATGAACTAGAATGCCATTCAGTCAGTATGCGATTGCAACTGAATACAAAAATATATCAGGGATAAAATGATCCAGACTTGTCTGCTGCTTTATACTTTATAGATTTTCTAAATGTTAATTACTAGTAAACCAAACGGAGGCGTTTACATAGCAGCCTTAATAATATTGCTAAATAATTACTGGTGGGTGCAAGTACAACTGCAATAGAGAATTGGCCCTTGCGACTGTGGCCCATATGCATAAAAGATGGGGGTAGTTTCCAGCCATTACATTTTTTTTACCCGGCAGTATTTAAGTTTTTAAAAAAAATTGCACACACACACACACATATTTATAGTTCTCTGTTTATTTTAAATGTATAAATCATTGCGCTGAAATAACATTAATGTGTTCTCCATACACATTTTACATTATGTAAAAATATAAATCTACACATTAGCCATATAACAGCTATGGCCAAAAGTTTTGTAGTGCAGTAGTAAAGTAGTAAAATCAAATTAATAACCAGTGCACTTTCTTTTTGGGTCTATAGGCTACCGATAACACAAAACAAATCATGCTGCTGCATTACACATACTGTACAATGCTAAAAAAACATGATGTTAAATTGAAACTAAACGACTTTAGCGCATTTTCTTTTACCGTAGTCGACTCAGTACACAAAACAGATCATGGTGCTGCATTAACACGTTACAGTATTATACAGTACCTTGCATATACTGCACACACTTTACAGAAAAAAATAATTTTTTTAATGTACATAGCCTACCTACTACTTTTATTTTCTTTTGGAATGAGTCAAACTTTATTTTCTTTGCAAAAAGCAATTAAAGACTTCAAATTCAGAATATTGTAGTGCACATCTTGCATTTCGAACCACTTTCGAGTCCATCAATATTTCTGAAGCTTCTGGTCCTTTTACAAACGATCGATTTCAGTTTGTTTAAACTCTGTAGAGTATGTTTATATGCCCTCTTTTAATCATGTTCTTAATTTTAGCGATTTAGTAGGCTACTTGTATCTGTTGTTGGGTTTATTTTCATCCAAACAGTATTTTTTTTTCAATGGGTTCTCTTTGGATTTTCAATTCCTAGCATCACACTAAATTGGTTATGATCGGTGACATATCAGCCATATCAGAATGTATGGCATAACTGTGTCTGTATAGCAAGGGACTCAGTCACTACTAAAAGGTACTGGAGGTGAGTGAGAAGTTAAGAAAACCTACATTCACTCCCCAGTAACTCGCAGTACTAAAATTATCAACGCAGATCAGCTGTTCAGAAATACAAGGTTCTGTGGCTGAAAAAATATGTCAGGAGATAGCTAATCAGGTTATGTGGTGGGTACTGTAAAAGGGGAGATCATTTACTGCCAGAAGCGCTGGCAAGATGAACATCAGATTGTAAACAAAACTATGGGGTCTTCTCACTTTTCTGGATCATGTTCCAAGGTATCTCCAAAGCCTGGCATTTTCTCAGAGCAATGCATCGGCTACAAACGTGTTTTACAGTATATGTTTTCCAACAAATAAGTAGCCTATCCTGTTCAGATGAGTTAACAATGCAATTTAATGTATGCGTAACAAAATACTTAAATTATGAAATTATTGGATAATGAAAGACTTTTTTTATTATTACTATTGGCTGAAATACATGTTCCTAAACGCAGAAATTATGCTAGGAAATGAAACCGTCAAGCTGCATCTCATTCTCTGCCTGGTCTGAGGCACGTGTAAATTATGATGCAGGAAAGGATCAATTCACGGCACAATACAGGTTTATGAATCAGACGAATAATATGCTAATGAGAAAATTGGTCTCTACGGGCACGTTATTCTAATGCTGTGATGAGTGATGTTTTTTGATGGTAAATGGTGTTTATGCATCACCCGATGAAATACTGTCATGTTAAACACTATTACTGGCATGATAAAGGAGACGGTAAGCTTTATGCACATGGGCCTGTATGTGCTGAGAAAATCAGTATAATCATAGCATGTGTCTCAAATGTGCAAAAGAATCTGGAAATTGAAAAACCATTAATTGACCAGCTGCACTTGTATCAGTAATACCATACCATTCTGTGTAGATTCCAGTTGCTGAAGAATTGGTATAATCTTTGCATTCCAATAACAGGTTTCTTCTTCTGTTTCAACCTCCTGCGTTCTGGATTCGTTTCCAGTGCCTTCAAAAATATGTCAATTTTTTAATGCCTAATCAGACCCATTGACCTTTGATTTACTGGTAGTTATATGTAACTGGCTAAATAATAATACCAGTGTTAAAAAACACAAACTTAAACATCAAGTTAAACAAAACCAGCAAAGCAAAGTCATACATTGATATAAACACACTCAGAACTAAAGGTTAATATACTCTGCATGCTGTGTAATCTATATCTATTAGAAAACTGTAGGACCCTAGCATATATTAGAAATCAGAGTTACATATCCCTGAACAGCGAGATGGCTGAACTCTGAGGACACTTTCACACCTAGTTCACTTGCAAGTGATTCGATTCGTGGTTCACTTGCAAACTAGCTAATTTTTTTCATGTTTGCTTCGGTTCTTTTTGCACCAGAAAAATTCAAGCGAACTTGAGTTTCTTTTAAAGTGCAGTCAGATTCCTTTGTTTGCTTCACTTGCAGCTTCATCCAGACTAGAGTTCTATTTATTTCACATTGCACTTTCCAAACGCACTTGGCTCTCTTGCTGATTACTAGTACGTGCTGTGGCTGTACTGTTGTCCGTGTTTTATTGGTTTATTTGATGCTTGCAACATAAAATCATTGTTGAAGAAACGTAACATGTCGAAACAGCATCAAGTATTTGTAGGAAAAACACTGTTCTTTTGGAGGAAATACGGAGACAATCATGATTATGAAAAAGATGTACATATTGTGCATTCAACCAACTGCAATGTATCTGTTATTGATAGTAATAACAATAACAATAGCTTGTTGTAAATGTTGTATGCGTGGCAGTGTGGCGAGATACAGATGCAACAGGAGATGGTTTACTAAACTTAGGCAGAGCAGCATAAATGCAACAGTGACTAATGTAATGTCTGTACAGACAAAACCACTTTATCTAGGCACAATGCTTTCCCTGCGAGTGTATATGGCACAATTATAATAAAACCAGACGCAATACATGTGCTAAATCATTACTCAATTGTCATTTCATATTTTGCCTATGACTTTTCTTTGCTTGGGACAGTTTTGCTATTAATGCTTAAAGAACGTGCATGTTACAATAGTAAATCTCAAACAATGGTATTTACGTCATTTCATTGAATAGCTGCAGGTTGCACCAGTTAGTAAATCTGCCCCACAGTATTTTTTTTTGTGATGTGATGTTGTGTGCATGTGACATTACGGTGTTCTTGTCTTGTGTGCGTGTGACAGGACAGCATCACTGGCAAGGCTGCTTCCACCAGGATGTGTAGAGCTCAGTGAAGAGCTAATGCGCACATTGTATAATACTAAATACATAAACAAAACACTAAACTGTGTTGTGGAACAACTGTGAACTGGAACACATTTGGGTTTCACATTGCAGTTGAAACTGAGCAAAGTGGCAAACGTACCGAGTAAAGAGAGGCTTTTTGCTGCAGTAGTAACTACTACTGTTTGCACCGTTATTGTACCCCATTTTTAAAAAATCGAACAATTTTACTTTACATCTCTGCACAATAAAAACAATGTAAATGCAGCATGCAGCTTGCTATTATTGCAAAATTATTAACCAGTGGAATGCATTAATGAACATAATGGGCAGTACAAGCCAAGGCAGAAAGTATTTTGCATCTGCAGTATTGTAGCTTTACAACAGCTATCTACTTACAGTCTATATTAAACCTAGTAGGGTTTGCTGCGATATACCTGTTCTGTTTCTTGCTCCTGTGCTTTCTGAACTACTGGGTCGGGAAGATGTCCTGCTAGGGCTTCCAATGGAGTCACTGAAACAAACACATACAAGTTGTTAAGTCAATGGTGAGGCACATCTATTTCTTTCATTTTCCAAGTCCTTGCTTTTTCAGCAATTCTTTTGGCTTATACAGTACTTTTTATTACAGTAGGTTAATCATCAAGACTACATTGCTGAGTTCTATCTGTCTAGGACTGTGGCAACATAAATCCATTAATTTGCTCTATACTGGTTATGTGCTTAAGCTTGTTCTTTATTGCACAGCTAAGTGTGATGTGAACTTTATGTGTAGCCCAGGAACAAAATATAAATGTAAAAAATGACAAGAAAACAAAAAAGCTGATTATATTTTATTGTATTTTAGGAAAAGAGGCTATCTATATTTTTTTTGCCATCAGAGGTCACTGTTGTAATCTGCTGTTCAGAAGATAGTTGCACTTCAGCTTGCATGGAACAGCTGTTAAACCACATAAACCATTATATCGCCCCTCGCTCTACTGCGGATTGGGATATATCGCGGTACTGGAGTTGGCTCCCCGTTTTTACAGTTTAACTGCACATGCCTTAGCTGCAATATATATATATATATATATATATATATATATATATATATATATATATATATATATATATATATATAGAGAGAGAGAGAGAGAGAGAGAGAGAGAGAGGCAATTTCACTTAGAATTACTGTCCGTTTTATTTCGTACAAACAAAAATATACAAAACAATTAAAAACAAAGCATTAATATTGTAATGTTATCATATACACACGCATTGCACAATAACACAAAGAAAATTTAATATCTACTTGCTGAAGCGGTTTTTATTTTAGCCAACGTGGTGTTCACTTGTGGCAGCAATGCACTAGCAAAAGTCAAAGGGCAGTGACGTCAGCTCCCTCGCAACAAGCCTCCTATGTTCAATGCAGCAGGTTTGTGCATTTGAGAAAGGAGAGGAAGAAATTAATTGATGAGACTTAAGTTGATGAGAAGCAATTACCCTCCGCAGTATGAATTAAAATGGTGAGCTGCTTTTTAGAAGCAAAATGAGAAAAGCGGGTTGTGTAGAGGATTTATATTGGACCCTGACGCCCCCGATAAAACGAGGGAGTGGTTATACATTACAGTAGGACCTCAGAGATACGAACACCAAACTTAAGCACTGACCGCTCAACTGCACACCTCATTTGAAACCGGAAGTACGCAATCAGGCAGCAGCTGTGACAAAAAAGCCAACATCAATTAAACAAAATGGCAAGCAGTGGGAAGCGTAAACGTGTCACACTTTCAATTGACACAAAACTCGAGATATTACAAAAACTCAACAATGGCATTAGCCTCAGCAACATAGCCTTCGAATAGGGTATAGGGAAATCAACTGTCACCCACATTAGGAAGAAACAGGAAAAAAATCAAACTATTAGCAAAAGAGGCCAAAGACAGCGGAGCAGTAAAAAGCAGGTGTATTGTACGCAAAGCTGCTGCTGATGATTTTGATAAGGCAATGCATATGTGGTTTACACAAGAGAGATCAAAAGCCACTCCTATAAGCGGCGTGATGCTTACGGAAGAGGCAAAGTTACTCTACCGAGAGATGTAGCCAGAAAAAAGTGAGGAACATTTTAAAGCAAGCACAGGGTGGCTCTGTTGGTTAAAAAAACAGACATGGAATACGTCAGTTGGGAGAGTCTCTGTCAGCTCGAATGCCTCTAATGAATTTTAAAACACTTTCAAATCATTTCATGAACAGCATGAGCTTACCCGAGCCCAAGTGGGGATTTCCATCTCCTGTTGGTGTTCATTCACAAAAGTAAAAAACCTCGGTGCTTTGCAAACGTCACTATGTCAGCTCTACCTGCCCATTACTACAGCCAACGCAGTGCTTGGATGAATAAAGACATTTTCTCTGACCGTTTTTTTAAACACTTTGTTCCACTTGTGAAAGACTACCTTACGTCAAAATCTTTACCTGTCCTAAAGAAGACGGAAGCATTCTGTGTTTGTTTTTGCCACCAAACGTCACAAGCCTCATCAAGCTGATGGGCCAAGGCGTTCTGGAAAACATGAAACGTCGATACAAGCGAAACCTCTTACGCCAGTTATTACTGGAATCAATGCAGTTTGAATCTTACACCGATTTGTGTAAACAGCTGACCATCAAAGACGCTGTCTATATGTGTGCCAAGTCCTGGAGTGAGATTGGTAGTGAGTCTTTCAGGCACTCATGGAATTCACTTTGGCCGTGTATTGATGACACTGAACCGGATCATTTGGAAAACAGTGATCAGACGGAAATAAATCACCTACATTTTTCCGAAGAGCGACAGCTTTTGGACATCACCCCGGAGGAACAGAAGGAATGGCTAAACACGGATAAACATGAAAACAGACCCCCAATTCTAAGCGACCACGAGATAATTGAATTGGTGCGAGAAATGGCACAGCCGGACAGTGACAAGGAGCAGGGGGAGAACACCAAGAAGATCCCACACACGCAAGCAGAAGAGTGCTTCGCTATCTGTCTTCAATGACTCGAACAACAGCCTGAAGCTACACACCGATGAACCTGATGATGCTTCAAGAGCTACACATCTTGGCAGCAAAAAACCGTGTTAGCAACCTAAAGCAGAGTACCATTAAACATGTTTCAAGTCTGCATAGTTTATCCTGTAGTAGGCTCACATATGTAACTGAGATGGATTTACCAGTGACCAGGAGGATGTAGTATAATGTAATGTAGTTCTGTGAGGTCCACGCAGGTACATGTGAAGCCATCTTGAGGCAGGGAATGCAACTTAAAAGTTTAAAAAAGTGGTCAAAATGTAAAAAAAAATTAAAACAATACACACACCTTACTTAAACAGTTGTAGCAACACATGGGAACATGTAACACAATAAAATAAAAAGGTCCTTATATACCTTTTTATCTGTTACCTTGAATTATGGTATAAGCATAGGGCATCAATCTGTGAACCAATATCTCATATATTTTATGATGCTGGCACCAGTAGTTCTGTCAAATTGTGTCACAATGTGTTTTGAGAGACAAAGAATAGAAACATTGTTTTAAAAACCTGATACCATAAGATAAAGCGTGGACCTTACTTGTCAGTATGTAAAACTGTGTGAAAGTTGACCTTCATAGGCCAGATTAAGAAGTTCAGACTTGTCTATCTTATCAAATTGCAAATGCATCAAATGTCATGTACAATGAGCCAATGTATAAACAGTTTTTGAAAGAAACCTCCAGCCATAAAAGTAGCACAGCCTGCTGCACTGCACAGATATGTTTTTATGGTACATTTAATCTGTGCCTAGTAGCATTGGCCATAAGCCTATGGAAAAGTGACTGTTTTTATTGCACTTAGACAGCAAAAAGCGAGCCAGACTGCAGATATGCCTTTAGAGATGTACAAACCCATGTATCAAATCTGTTTTCTTTTCCTCCTTTTTAGAAATGATATATAATCATTTAAATGAGTTATGTAAACAAATAATGCGGTGGCTACAAATCCACTTTTGTTTTCACTGTTTGGTGGTTGTATTTTTCACAACAGCAGTGAAACGGTAAACACAAGGCATCCAGCGCCATATTTTTTGGGGGGAAACAATTAAACATTTCTGAAACAACTGAATGCATCACATACATACAAAGCTCAGTTTCACCTCAGAAACACTCTGATGTCTATTAAATAATTCCTCTGTTAATGAATGCTTGCTTAACATATCAGTCTCAGTTAATCCTAAGAAATCCTCTCCATTGGATCTCACAAAATGCACTCCTCTGGAGGTAATGGTATGATATTAGCATATTTCATATGTAGAGTTAAAACCTTCTTTCACTATTCATGACAATATGACCTTCATTTCTAGACAGTACTATTGATCTTTTCTTGGAATATATGGCAATTACACACACACACACACACACAAGACAAAGCATTAACACGCCATACTATAATTTAATCATAAAATGGGTATAAATAACTGTTTAACTGACACGAATGACAAAACTGCAGCCTCCCTGTTTTAAGAATTTCTACAGGATTGTGGCTACTTTCTCACTCAAATTCTATTGAAAGGAGCACATTTCCTTTACAGAAAAATAACACTTTTTTGGTTTGAGTACATTTAGGTGGTATTGTAGATCTACCAACAATTTTATGGAATAGAATTTTATTTAATAAATTATACACAATAGTTCAGGGTCCTCTTAAACAAAGTCCACTGTGGGTCCCACCACCAAAAAAAACCTACTGTGTATGAGACAAACTGTAACTAAAATACCAACAACCATTTACATAAAAAAAAAAAGATATCGCTGTAGAAAAAAGGAAAGGAAATAAGATACTACATTATAAGAAATTCATTGAATACCCACACACTACTGCTAATTACTGGGCCCATGCAGTAAATATTTAAATGCAACACATAAAACGGTCTGAAATACTGTAGTGGCTTAGATTTTGCGTTCACAACAAAAGAACACATGGAGACGGTGATAATGACTTTCAAGTACATATTGACTGTTTAAGTTATACCAGGACAAAGACAGACAACAGTACAATGTTTAGTGTTTGTTATATTTAATTTCCCTCACATATATTTGAATAATAAATGTTAATAGATAAAAGCTTATTTTAATTGATTTGAAGTTGTGAATTTTACATATATAAATATCGAAGAGACCTTGTTCATACAATGATATGGTCTCTGTTAAGCATGTATCCTGGAGATAACAGCAAAGTAACAAAAAAGAACACATATTTTAAGATTTAGCTACAGTTCACTGCACTGTAAATCGGTTGCAGAACATGTGATGGTGTTACAAAAAGCAGATCAAATACATATATTACTGCATAATAATGGGAAAAACAGTGTTCTCCACTGAAGCAGAAACACTAATGTGCTACTATCTTGTTTTTCAAAATGTATTAACATTAAATCATATGATGTAGGCTATTCAACCATTTTACCCTTCACAGCAAAAAAATTGCACTACATTTTTTTTTTTTTTTTTTAGTCTGTTTCCAGAAATTTGGAAGGACTGATTAATAATGCAAACCCTGAATTTATCACATCATCACCACTTTAAATAACCTCCATCCAGACTGGAATTGAATCCAGCTCCTCAGGGGTGAAATTCTGGTGCATTAAGCCAGTCTTAACACCTCAATCTCTACAAATCTCTACTTGTATCTGGAATACTGACAGCTTAACAAAGGTTTGTTTTTTTAAATCCAATTTATTTTTTTCTTCATTTGACTATTTGTTATTTAATAAAAGAACAGATAGAGTAATGGTTTGCAATCTGACAGTGGTCTATAGCAACAATGATATCACTCCAGCTTCTTAGCTGTCAGGCACTCCTGACACAAATATATCAATACTGGCTATATAACTGTAATGTCCTATTTGTGCATTTGATCATTGATTGGGTTACAGCACTATAGTTTTCACAGACATTATCTCATCTTTGTCTTTGGATAGACTGAAGCATCAATCAAAATAAATGGCTTGCACAAAACCACAGAACACCATATGCATTTAATACGATAAGCCCTGCTTAAGCACAGTCTTGCTTCTGTATGAAAAATACACGTTGTTAGTCAATTTTAATACAGATTGGCTGATCCCTTTCGTGCACATAATTATGCAGAGCTCAGAAAAATAATGATTTAAAACAACTTATATTTGAAGATGTTGCCTTTATTGTTCTGTAGTTTAGATATTTTGTCTAGGAAGAAATAAGCCCCATTGTAGAAAAAGTGTTTTCCCATTACAGACAATAATATGCAGTTGAGACAACCTGAATGTCATGTTTTAATTGATTATATTTTGTTTATGATCATGTTGATATTTAGATTTTTTTTTTTCACTATTAATTATAAAAATAGAAAAATGACTTACACTGCTATCAAATACAATCATAGACAAAAGTATTGGCACCCTATACATAATATAAGATAATTCAAGAAAACATGTTAAATACAAGCCTTTAGTGAACATTAGCCACTAATTAATATGACAAAGACCAACATACACAATTTCTAGTAGTTTAACAAACAATCTATATAAAAAATTAAAAAAAGGATTTAAGCAATTTCAAATATTTATGACAAAAGTATTGGTACCTTTACATTAAATGTCTGTTAATTTTATAGAACTCGTTAAAAAAAAAAAAAAATAATTATTGATTTGAAACCATTACACAGTAACTAAACTGCATTATAAAGTCCTTTGCTAGAAAAAGAGGTAACTATTTCCAACATCTGTTGAAGAAGAACATTTTGGTAACAAAGCAGATGATGGTCAAGACAAAGGAGTTGGATTCACGTTTGAGAAAAGCACTCGTAGCAAACTACAGCAAAGGAAATAGCAACAAAGAAATATGCAATTGTGCATAAGGAGTGGTAAGTGTCTGGTCTATTTATAATCTTGGTTGGTTAGTAGATGACATAATGAGAGTGGGAGCAGTCCTTCCTCTCGAGCTAAAGTTATAAACTTTTATTAAATTAATGCAGTCAGCACTCGGATATACGACACTCAGATACACATCAGTTGCGTTTTACCGTCCTTGTATAAAGAATAAAATCAATCCCCATTATATATATATGGGTTATTCCATGCCAACTCAACCAGTGCCACTGCCCGTCAGTCTCAGATTTTCCTAGAAAAATTGACCTGGGGGTTTTCAGACACTGTGAGTTCAGAAATGATAGCCATTATTTTTTTTTTTAAATCTTCCCTTTGACCTAAAGTGAGAAAGGGACCTTGACCAGAAAAATCACCCTGGGTGCAATTTAGATGCTACCATCATGTGTAGTACCTCGTTCTACTCGTATTGAATAGGGCTTTCCAGAAAAAAATACTAAGAGCACCCTTCTCACTTCTGGCAAGTTGCAAGACGAGGGGTAACTGACGAGTTTTATTCGAACTTCAGCCTAACCCTTTTCCCTGTAGGGACGTGGGTCCTAAAATGTAAGTATTGCTGTAAGAACCTTAGGAACCAGTCTATAAAATTCTGTGAAAAACTTTTGGTTTCAAGTCCCACCACTGGTCATTAAACCCCCTTGAAATTTGAATTTGTGCTATTTGTACCAAGTTTAGGCCATAATAACTTGCGTGGGGGAGACTCCAAAAAAATCACCCAAAGATATGTTTGGATAGATGTTAATGAGATCTACAAGCATCAATAATTGGTCAACAATAATTTACTGTAACCATACCATAAGTTGATTTGTAATTGTATTTGTTTTATTCCCCTCTGAAAATATGTCTTTGCCTTTGCACATGCCCATCTGTCATTATAAACCTGCTGAAAGTCCTGGCTGATTGAAAATCAGACTTAAATTTGGTTCACGCATATGCTACATCCCCAGGTAGCTTCTAGATTGACACCTACCAGGAATTTTGTAAAAGGAAGAAGTGATATGGAACCCTAGGAAGTCTATACTTGTTTTCAAACTAAAAGGTTAATGGCTCAATATGCAATTTAAAAAAAACACCACCATATATGTGTGAACCTAATTTACATGAATGAAAAGCCATGGGATTGCAACAGTTTCCCTAAGATTTAAACATCAAGGTGTATTAAAACAGAAGCCAGCAATTTTGTAGTCATGCTAAGCCGTAACAATTATAAGAAAAGAAGCCAATCATTTACCCACATAGTGACTTCCATGGTAACCCGTGCATCCACTAATCTTCAAATCACTTCATTGTTATTTTACAAACACCAAATACATACCTTCCACTACCAGGTCTGGATGATACAGAGTTCTCACATGCCTTCTTTGAAAAAACTTCTTTTTCATTCTCATCAGCTTTAGTGGGTTCAGTCAGTACGGGGCTGCTGCCTCTAAACTGGCCTTTTGAAAACACATTCTTTTGAGCAGCTTGTGGAGGACTTGGTTTTGCAAGTGAGGGCTCAGAGTTCAGTCTCTTCATGACTGCAAAAAAGTTAGCGAAATTAAGATGACTTCAATTACCCTGGTTATTTCTGTGGAACATACGTATACTGTAAAAAATACTTTTTAAAATGCCCCTCTCAAAAAATATTCATTAAACATCAATATGCTCTATAGATGTGTCTTTGCATTTGATTTGTTTAATTTTCTATCTCATCTTATATGTAAAAATAGGTTTATTGATTTCTCATATCTAAAAAATCTCAAGTACTCACATCCCTTAGGTCCATAATACTGAGAACTTGTGTGATTAACTGACAAAGACACAAATCTAATTATGGTTGTTAATCAGAGCAAGGCAGGTTTTTTTAAAACTGATTATTAACCATAAAAGAGGAGAATAAAAAGGTGTGCTGTAGTTATAAATGGTTCAAAGCTTGCTAAAACATTTAATTATATTGCAATAGTATAAATTGAAAATCATATACTTTGGAAGTCGTTTGTAATTTATTTGTTTCAGAAAAACAGATGGTTAAGGATATTTAAATTATTGTTATGACAAGATCATGACTCTTGATGGGGCAGCTGTGTCAACAGCAGACTGCTCACAACTTGAATTGTAAAGGTATAGATGAAACACATGAATAGTGAAGGCCTGGGGACAAATGCATGCTGATGATGCTCAGATATGCTGATGATGCTCAGATTTTCCTCTGCTTCCCCACCTCTGACTCCACCATCCCCTCCCGTATCTCTACCTGTCTGTCTGCTATCTCCTCCTGGATGCACTCGCATCACCTCAAACTCAACCTCTCTAAATCTGACCTCCTTTTCTTTCCCTCCTCCTCCTCCTCCCCCTCCTCTGATCTCTCTATCTTCGTTCCTCTGGAATCTACCACACTCTCTCAATCCTCCTCAGCTAAGAACCTCGGAGTTACCCTGGACCCGTGCCTCTCTTATTCCCAGCACATCTCCACTCTGGCACGCACTTGCCGATTCACCTTCCGGCGCCTCCTCAAGACTCACCTCTTCAGACAGCACCTGTAGAACTCCTCTTTTTTTCCCTCTGGACACCTATCACTCTTCCTTAAGTGCGCTTTACTTGCTCTTATCTGCCCCCTATTTTACTGCATTTAATCCTGTACTTTAGAGTACTGTAATCTGTCAAGTGTTATTTAATCTGTAGTATTTTGTATTTAATTATATCCTGATGTACTATCACTGACACTGTTATCTGCTCCGTTATTGAATCGTATTTTGTCATACTTGCTAGAACCAACGTCATTGTATTTATCTTGCTCTCAATTGTATTATTACTTGTACTGTGATTCTTGAAATGTATTTTTGTTTACGACTGTAAATCGCCCTGGATAAGGGCGTCTGCTAAGAAATAAATAATAATAATAATAATAATAATAATAAATGCAGCCCTCATATCACTTTGTGATTGGCCCCCCAGCTAACCCCCAATTTTTAACATTATTCTTAAAAAAAATTGTAACTGTAAAATATCAAAATAGTTTGCATACAAAGATATATCAACCGATTAGTTTGTTGTAGTTAGGGATTTAAACATTGTATGAAATTATAATGTACTGTAAGTTTTCATTAAATGTGCTTAATTGGGACGGTCTCTGACTTCATAAGATACATTTAATATGTCTGGAACATACCTTGTTATACAATTCCTAAAAGTGGCTGTGGCAGGGCACAGGAAAAGCCCTGCAGATAATTAGAGGGGGCAGGGCAAAGCTGTATGTTTGTTTGTGTGTTTGTGGTGGGCGTTCACAGGAGAGAACGAGAGCGAGCGGAGAAAACCAAAAACGAAACCAAAAGTAAGCAATTGCTACTCGTGCTGGGCAGACCAGCACGGTAGTTGTTTATGTGGTGTCAGTGTTCGTAATTTATTTCTGTTCAAAACTTTTATTTTGCTCTGTGAGCGTTGTTTTTTTGTTTAAATATTTATTTTATTTTTGTGTAATAAAAATGTCGCCGCAGTGCGCTTTTCACC
This sequence comes from Acipenser ruthenus, assembly GCF_902713425.1. Taxonomy (NCBI): domain Eukaryota; kingdom Metazoa; phylum Chordata; class Actinopteri; order Acipenseriformes; family Acipenseridae; genus Acipenser; species Acipenser ruthenus. The sequence goes on along the minus strand of NC_081193.1, from coordinate 83,387,005 downwards.
TGTAGTACCTGTGTCTCTGCCAGCTATCTGGTCTGGGGACGTCATCACTGCTCGGCTACCCTGTCACAGTGGCTCATCGAGAATTCAAATTCAGTACGTCTGCACTAGAGTATAAAGTTTAACCTACCTACCTCAACACTGTGCCCCAAAAGGAAGCAAGCAATATCACATTTGTTCTGTGTGATATTTCTTACTGATGTATTTCTTATGGTTATACTCAGTTTTACTAGACTGATTTTGAGAACTCTTTGGAAGCCACATGGGTGCTTTAAACATTTCAGGTATCTGTAACCTAGGAAGAAATAAAAATAAAAATACTGTACACTTACATTCTTCTGGTCGAATAACTGGTGGGAGACCTCCCTGGGAAGCTGCTTTAAATAAGCGTGCCCGAGCACTGCTCACTCTTTTGACTTCCACTGGGTCGACTGGAGGTTTAGGAAGAGGAGGTGAAGTGTCAACTTCATTATCAGGAGACGAGGGAAGTTTGGGAATCTGTAATAATAATAATAATAATAATAATAATAATAATAATAATAATAATAATAATAATAATAATCCGTCACATATCCAACTGCAGCGGGATCAGAGTAAGGGCGGATATGTAAAAAGGCAGATAAATTAATCCCGTTTTAAATACCATTATACACAGCTGTAACAATTACTACATTCACACAATTATTGTTTTGAGATTCAGCTTTTATTACGGAGCTCCCCTAAATCCATTGTTTAGAAAGATACAGGATATTAATACTTGTGACAGAGTAGCCATCTGCCGTGTGGATGCGTGGATTTGCTGCTGGGTGACAGGCAGGAGATTGAGACAGAGGTTAAAGTTGATACGCCCTGCAGGCAAACAGGATTGATTTATATATCAACACACTGAAGAGCGCACGTGAGACTACCAGCAATGGTTGCACACGGAGCACATACAACACAGTGTACGAAAACTTTGGTAGGATCTACAATATACTAACTAATCTTCTCTGTTCAATAATAAACTAACATTGCTGAAAAGATTGATCATGGTGGATAAATGCTTAGGGCAGATATGTGACGCACGGATACACAACAGATTACAGTAATAATAATAATAAGGTATAATGTATACATAATAAGGCTGTAATTCTATTGAGAGTTTCTGGTGACATAAATCATATCATTTTCTACACTACAGTAGCATGCCATTTAACAACTATATATATATATATATACAGTGCCTTGCGAAAGTATTCGGCCCCCTTGAACTTTGCGACCTTTTGCCACATTTCAGGCTTCAAACATAAAGATATGAAACTGTAATTTTTTGTGAAGAATCAACAACAAGTGGGACACAATCATGAAGTGGAACGAAATTTATTGGATATTTCAAACTTTTTTAACAAATAAAAAACTGAAAAATTGGGCGTGCAAAATTATTCAGCCCCTTTACTTTCAGTGCAGCAAACTCTCTCCAGAAGTTCAGTGAGGATCTCTGAATGATCCAATGTTGACCTAAATGACTAATGATGATAAATAGAATCCACCTGTGTGTAATCAAGTCTCCGTATAAATGCACCTGCACTGTGATAGTCTCAGAGGTCCGTTTAAAGCGCAGAGAGCATCATGAAGAACAAGGAACACACCAGGCAGGTCCGAGATACTGTTGTGGAGAAGCCGGATTTGGATACAAAAAGATTTCCCAAGCTTTAAACATCCCAAGGAGCACTGTGCAAGCGATAATATTGAAATGGAAGGAGTATCAGACCACTGCAAATCTACCAAGACCTGGCCGTCCCTCTAAACTTTCAGCTCATACAAGGAGAAGACTGATCAGAGATGCAGCCAAGAGGCCCATGATCACTCTGGATGAACTGCAGAGATCTACAGCTGAGGTGGGAGACTCTGTCCATAGGACAACAATCAGTCGTATACTGCACAAATCTGGCCTTTATGGAAGAGTGGCAAGAAGAAAGCCATTTCTTAAAGATATCCATAAAAAGTGTCGTTTACAGTTTGCCACAAGCCACCTGGGAGACACACCAAACATGTGGAAGAAGGTGCTCTGGTCAGATGAAACCAAAATCGAACTTTTTGGCAACAATGCAAAACGTTATGTTTGGCGTAAAAGCAACACAGCTCATCACCCTGAACACACCATCCCCACTGTCAAACATGGTGGTGGCAGCATCATGGTTTGGGCCTGCTTTTCTTCAGCAGGGACAGGGAAGATGGTTAAAATTGATGGGAAGATGGATGGAGCCAAATACAGGACCATTCTGGAAGAAAACCTGATGGAGTCTGCAAAAGACCTGAGACTGGGACGGAGATTTGTCTTCCAACAAGACAATGATCCAAAACATAAAGCAAAATCTACAATGGAATGGTTCACAAATAAACATATCCAGGTGTTAGAATGGCCAAGTCAAAGTCCAGACCTGAATCCAATCGAGAATCTGTGGAAAGAACTGAAAACTGCTGTTCACAAATGCTCTCCATCCAACCTCACTGAGCTCGAGCTGTTTTGCAAGGAGGAATGGGCAAAAATTTCAGTCTCTCGATGTGCAAAACTGATAGAGACATACCCCAAGCGACTTACAGCTGTAATCGCAGCAAAAGGTGGCGCTACAAAGTATTAACTTAAGGGGGCTGAATAATTTTGCACGCCCAATTTTTCAGTTTTTTATTTGTTAAAAAAGTTTGAAATATCCAATAAATTTCGTTCCACTTCATGATTGTGTCCCACTTGTTGTTGATTCTTCACAAAAAATTACAGTTTCATATCTTTATGTTTGAAGCCTGAAATGTGGCAAAAGGTCGCAAAGTTCAAGGGGGCCGAATACTTTCGCAAGGCACTGTATATATATATATATATATATATATATATATATATATATATATATATATATATATATAATGTATACATCATACTCACATGTTCCAAGGGGGTAAGGCGTTTAACAGTAACAGGCCTTGAATCGGGTACATCAAAATTGAGGGCATGAAGACTAAGAAAGAAAATATTTAAAACAATTTAATTTAATTGAATTAAGAAAAGTTTTAAAGGACGTCCAATGTAAATCTAAAGACAAAAATGTTTATTTATAACCAAACTAACAATTAACAGGAAAAGTGCAGCTGTGAAAAACAAATGCAGTTTTGCAAAACAGACGTTTCAGTCCCACGTGCAACTTCATTGTTTGCAATGTAACTGGATCGAACCTTGAGAGTTTTAATATCCATTGATCAGACAATTGGCCCTATTTATTAGCTGTTTGCTCATCCTATTTCTGAAATTTTATGAAGTCCAAAAATGTTTTGATACATTTTAAATACAAGGTCATAGAACTGGGTTCCCAAATATTATGTTGTCAGCAAAACAGGAGATACTAAAGAGAACATTTAAGTCACTGAAGTTTAGCCAAGATCCTAGTTTAACAAAACACAAATAATGAACACAATTAAATAAAGATAGAATTTGTTAAAATTAGCAGCTACATACCTCCGCAGTTGCTCATTTCCATTTTTATTCTGTATTATGATTTTGCTAATACCATATCCCATAGTTTAATTAATACGTAATCAAATAACAGCAATAACATGTTTACCATCAGATATAATTTGGTTTCCAATTGGTACGAGAAGGTTTGGGTCCTAACCTGAAAGCTGAAGGGGGTCTGTTCTCTGGTGTTCGAGAAGATGAAGGTCCAAAAAGTTTCCTTTGGTCTTCTCTGGGTGTTAACGGTCTCTGGGTCTTAAGAGTTCTCAGAGATTTACGGGCCTCGCTAATGATCTCAGCACTTGTTTTCTGTTTTGGTGCTGAGCTCACATAGAAGGGCTTTGATATCTCTGCTTTCTTTTCCATTTTCTCCCCAAGAAGCAGCACACACGGTTGGTCACGGATGATTCTAAAAACACAAAGTTGTGAAAATGATTTCCCAGTTAAAGAATAAAACAAGTGAGCAATGACTGAATGGTGGATCTCAATAAAGCTGACATTTAAAACTACTGAAAAACATCCCGTCACTGAGATTTACTGAGAAACGTCCTTCTAATTCTAATACAGACATTTCTGAGCTCATGTTGCCCATTTCTATTAATTATTAAATGATTTAAATGATTCAATTTACTCTCAATGGCTTTATTTCCAAAATTACCATTTTGTGAAATACATCAGTCTTGCTTTGGGGGTGCACAGTCACCTCTCATGTAACAGGAGCATAAGTTTATCATTTTATATACCTTACCTGCATTTTTCTTCCCTGATTAACCATGTACTTTATTTCTATCTTGGCATGCCCCTTGAGTTTTCAGTTTGCGTAAACACATGTATAGCCCCTAATGAGTCACTGACTGTTGCCATGTGTAAGATCCCTGTGCTTCTACTTGCCAGAATCCTATTGGAAAATGATGCTGCAGTGTGGTAGAGGGTTCACCTATAAATATGTGCATAGCCTAATACATTATGTATCCAAAACCAGGGCCAATCATCATAAGACTGATATTAGACAAAACTAGTTGGTTTGACCTCCATTTTACAAGCGCAGTAAAAACCACTCGATACACGCACTCTTAAAAGCATTGGATCTCCACTATAGTTGCAGCTGATTTGGTGCTTGACACTGGCTAATTTGATGAGAAGGGGCCTCGGTTAGGCCTAGATGAAACAAGGTGTTTTGATCACAGTTCAGACGTCCACATAGGTTTTATGAATGAAATAAAAATCTTACTGCTTAGTTTTCAATGGAGCCTTCTGGGTTTCTATTTCACTGCAACATCATAGTGTGTGCAATGTGAGGGCCCATCTGAACAACATGTCGTGGACCAGCAGCACATCAGTCACAGTATTTAGATAGCTATAACAAGTGAAGGCAAGAACGCAATTGTAAACACATTGTACAATATAGATCATAGAACTGTCTCGTTGACTTTATGACCTGCTTCTAATTCAGTAGAAATTCACCCATGAGAATGGATAGCTTCTGCTTTTATCCAAAAACAGGCAAAGAGAAAAGATCAATCTGTAGCAAACCCTTACTCATCATCTCCACACTGTAAACTGGAAAACAGTATTATCAGACATAACACAAAACTCACTGTGACCTTCTTGTTGGTTTTCTCTGTAATTGAATATCTCTCCACCTCTGCACTGTGTCAAAATATACTTAGGTCCTGTCCACACTATGCCTACAAACCATTGGTTGCCTTTACACCGGCTTAAAAGGGCTAAATACGGTTTGCGTCCACACTACGCAGCATTTAATACCGTACTCGAGAACCGGACTGGAGACCACCTCAAGGGGTAGTCTTGAGTCCGGTTCTAAGTAGATCGCATCAGGTAGTGCGGTTTATCAGAAGTGTGGACGCTGTAATACTGTACTACATTTTTTATGTATCCTCTAATATCCCAAAATTCTTTGTGGTATGGTTGGCGAAATACTGGCACCTGAAGGACTATCTATCAGTGTACACTCTGTAATGGGTATTCATTTTTATGCTTAAAAAAAACCTGTCAGGGCATCTCTGTTAAACTAGTATGGAAAATTAGGCGACTGCAAAAATGAAATGCGAGTTAAAAGTAGGATCAGGATGAACAATTCACGTAATTTGTCAGCTCTGTTTGAAATAAAATGAAGGGAACAAGAATTATGCGCAGGCAAGATATGAAGGTAAAAACAAAGATTTGTTTATGAGTTCAATTTGTTTAAAGGGGTGTCATCTGATTAAAAATAAAACCAGAAAACTTCAAGCCCTACTTGTTTTATTTCTTTTTAGCAATATGCACCTCTATTAATATGAAGCATAACACATTATTTTAAAATAAAATACAGTGCATGGTGGGATACTATCGTATTTATTTCCACAGTTCGTTGCACTGCTAAGAACTGTAAACAAACTATTCTAATAGTGTGTGGATGCATTAAGATCAACTAAACATGAAACGGTACTTGAGTGTGGACGCTTTGAGTTGGATTAATTAGAACGGTTTCGAGTACAGTTCTCAAGATCGGTTATGTAGTGTGGACAGGGCCTTAGAGTCAAAAGATTGCATTCTGTTACTTTCAAGTAAATCTGCAGGCAGCAGGGTATGTATAGTACAGTAATGTGTGCTATGGTTAAAAAAAAAAAAAAAAAAAAGACTAAGAAACAGAACTTGGGAGCCATGGCTTTAAAAAAAAAAAATCAAATTAACATTAAAGGGTATATAAGGACCTTTTTATTTTATTGTGTTACATGTTCCCGTGTGCTGCTACAACTGTTTACGTAAGGTGTACTGTTTTAATTTCTTTTTTTTGTGCATTGTTTAAATTATTTTTTTTTTTTTTACATTTTGACCACTTTTTTAACTTTTAAATTGCATTCCCTGCCTCAAGATGGCTTCCCATGTACCCGCATGGACCTCTCAGAACTACATTTCCTGTCATCCTCCTGCCCACTGGTAAATCCATCTCAGTTACATATGTGAGCAGGAGGATGATGGGAAATAAAAAGGTCCTTATGTACCCTTTAACAAGAAATAAATAAAATATCGCCCAAATATGATTACTTTTCTCGACTTGTCTTAAATATTTAACTGCAGAAAGTAAAGTATTCATAAACATTTAAATAAAGAATTAACAAAAGTAACTGTCGACTGAGAAACAAAGGAATCCTTTGTAGATTGTAATTTGTAACTCAAAAAAGAGCCAACTTATAGATCATTATATATGCAGTATCTGTCATAATGATTTTCTGTCATACCTACACAGGAATGATGCTTACTATGATAAAGCCTTCTGAAATTGAATGCACTTGATATGCTTGACTACAGCTTTACAGTTTTCTTGCTCCCACTGTAATGGAAGTAAAGTAATAATGGCATGTCATAATGGCACAGAGCACATTAAGGTTCTGGACCACCTTCAGCTATCAAGATTAATGGTTAGCAAGCCATTAGGAATGTACAGTATATTCTGAAGATGATGACTGTGCTGAATTAACACGCTTTTTTTTTCCTGCAAAAAAAGTGCTTTGAAATTGGCAGATATCTAAATGAGGTACAAAGAGATATTTTAACTTTTTGCAATATTACTAAAATAAATGTAAAACTAAGCATGTGCAATTCCCTGAGCATTTAGTCAAAGGAGTTCAGGAGTAAAAACTAAGCACATTCTAAAGACTGAATTAGTTTTTTATTTAGCAATTAACCAATGGTGTTAGTGGGTACTGTAATTGCGAATACCTTTTACCTATATTTTATTTTCAGGTTATGTTTCAAAGTACATAGAGATTAAATTACAACCCTCTTGAACATGAACTTGGAATTCTGAACACAGGAGTCCAGCTGTTAAGCGGCCACATCCTCTTTTTAAACCACTGATTCAAATCATACAACTGTCTATCCAAGTTAAAAGTAAAAATAAAAAACGTTCATAAATTATCATTCAACAACCACAAAAGGCAGAGCTTGAAACTTTTTTGGAAACCCATCTCAAAGAACTACATAACCCATTTACACTATAGTGCATAGAATTTCAAAAGAAAATTCGGAAATTTAGAGATAACTAAAGACAACAAAGATGTTTGGTTTTTTTGTATCACATATAGTAATTGCGAGGAAAATAATGTCGCTTAGAGATACTATTTTGGAAACACAGGGTCAATGATTTATTTATTTATTTATTTTTTAAAGCAGGAAATTCCATTTTAATGATAACAAACTGGCAGTTAACCACTTTCAGGTTTATTTATTTATTCTCAGTTTTGTAGCAATAACATGGAGTTTTCTCCTTAGTTAATTAATGATTGAAGTGAATGCTTTGAAAATACACAAAGACAGAGCTGTTTGATTTTAAGTATCATTTAAATATTAATGGGTCTCATTTAATATAAATGGCATGGCCTCCTTTTCTGTATGAATGCTATATGAACTCATGCACCAGCTTTTGATTAGCCTGCTGGAATCTGTTGCTTGACCATAAAATAGTTATTGAATTTTGAACACACTGTGAAGAACCTTGGGAGCTCAAGCTTCACAATGTTGTTGAGAAGCTGGTGTGATAAAAAGAAATCCAGGTGTAGCTCCTGAATTAATAAAGATACTTTATTGTAACATAACACAGCACAGCTAATCTACAGTATCTGTTAACCCTAACACTGCTATGTAAGAAATTAAAAGGTATAATTAAGAAGAGCTTTCTTCGTGCTGATTAAACAGTGGGGGTGTTTAAGATACTCATTAGCAACATGCTACTGTAGCTGTCCTCTTAAAAAGAACTGCAGCCTGCCTAAAGACAAATTACATCATGATTATTATATATTTTTTAAAATTATTATTACTCATGAAAGGTTAGGGACAAAGATACCACCTCAACTCTGATGTGAACATCCCTGAAATTCAAGTCAAGGGTCTGTCTCAAGCAGAGACACATATGCCAAATGCATATACTGTATGTAAGGACAAATGTAAGGACACTTGTGGTTAAACTAGCTTGCCTATCTACAATACAATATGTGTGTCACGAAGGAAATATGTTGCAAGTCTGGACGTTTGTCATTGGTGACATTATTTAATCAATCAATGGCTTGCAGACATGTTCCAAAGGAGCCCAATTCACACGGAAACCCTTTCTGCTTTAGGCTGTGCAATATGGTGATAATAAGTGTGTGCTTTGCTGTAAGATACAATGCACAGCTTCATGCTTACAGACATGCTTTGGTTTGGAAGGCATCAGCTGCAGGATAATAATGGTGCAACTACTTATTCATGAAAGAACAACCTGCTGCTGCATATTAAGAATGCCGTATGCTTATGTTCTGGTCTTACTGCAGGAGACTACATCCAGGCAATCTCACTGGCACAGACAACACTGTGTGCAAATGTTAATATAATTCGTTTCACCCCATCAATGAGTTATTGCCTTTAAAAATATTAAATAACATTGACTGCTGACAGACAGTTATTAGATTTTAAATGATCGCCACAACAACATTGCATATGATCGATGACCGATATCTCTCTTTTATATACATATTTAAAAAAAAAAAAACAACATGAACGCATCTGATTCTTTAGTTTAATCTAACTAGCGTAAACAACTAATACCGGCAGATTCTCTCGAGCGCAGGCGCGATGATTAAAAACTTCACCTCAAAGCACTGTACAATCATTTTCATTTGGTTTTATTTTGTGGCTCAAGTAATACCTGTTTACGCTGCATCTGAGACGCAGTAACGATTACTCACCACTACTGACTTGATTTATCAGGCCGACAAGAAGTCAACTAATTTACGGTAACTTAATGCTAACACAAGTCAAACACTAACAAAACGATACATAATACATTAACAATAGTAAAAATCGTTATATAGTGTTTAGTTTGTGGACCGCCGTCACAAAATCATAGTTTTATAGTAATCTCATATGAGTAGCTCACCTCGGCAATTTCAAGCTCAGGCTCAAGCAAGTGAACAGAGTGAAGTAATGATCTTCGTAACCATAGCAACCACACACCAACAAGTGGCTGCTACTGGCCCAGCAACATATTAACAAACTAAATTAAATCGATATATATATATATATTATAAACAATTCATCTGGAATAAATTAAATACGTTTTGTTTTGCGGTTTTCAAATCCTTTATACCGTGATATACACATATGGCATACATATGCACGTTAAACAGCAATAGCAGAACAAAAGGGAGACGCTCACCTAGAAGCATTCTTTTAAAAGCAAAGGCGTAAGAAACGTCTACAAACGGCATAAGAAATTGACTTACCTAGAGATTAGCAAAACATTTGATTTATTATCACCTTTTCAGACGACTATATGTGGGAGTCGAACAGAAAGTGTTAAAAAAAAAAAAAAATAGGGGGGAGGGAGGGGGGATATTACTACGTTTCTCTATTTTCCCTAACGGTTAGCACTGCAGAGCTGTGTGTTCACTGAGTCTCTGACGCGATGGGGGTGGTGAAGATGACGTCACTCCCTGAGGGAGGTAGGTTCACTGCGCCGTCCCACGCGTCTTCTCTTCACAACCTTGTTCAATGTGAACGTTACCTCCCTAGTCCAATCTCTGCTTAACTTTTGGGGATGGTTGCAATGATTTACTGCCAGTAATGTGATCAATGATACAGTATACCATATTTGCAGGTGTATTGATACAGAGTTTTCTGTCTGATTTATATTCTTTGTCTAATTGGCAGTTGTATCCTAGTGTGAATCACATAATTATATGAATCACATAATGATATGAATCATATAATTATATATATATATTATATGAATCATATAATTAATATATATAAAGGTAATTAAGAAGAAAAAACATCCCTATTAATATGATATGCTATTTAGTATTTTTATGTTTCATGTTACACAGCCTTGCCTGTTAAAATAAGATGCAAAAAATACTGTCACAGTACTGATATACAAATTGATTAGTAAAATGTATATGTTAAGTTGATTCCAAAAGACTGTACCAACCAGTCGCTTAATTATTTAATGGATCTTCATCAGGGTTAATTAAATAATTAAGGACCTGGCTGCAATGTGAGGTGAGTTTAAGTCTGATCCAAAAGGTTGTTTAAACAGTGTTTTAACAAAGGTACTTCCTTATTTCAGCAAATAAACCAAATTACTGTGCTCCAAAACCTGCACAAAGCTGTCTGAAGACTGACCATGTGTTAAACCCAACACCTCCAAAACGACAATGAGAAATAGGAAGACAAGCTGTGAAAACCATTTCAAAAGTGTGGAATGAGACTCTGTGTTGACATGAGTAATGCTGTATTGCCTGGGGTGAATGTAAAAGATTGGAGTCAGTGCAGCTTGTGTATGGCATGTGGATGCTTTACTGGCAATCAACGAGGGCAGTTCAGTAATGGGGTTTATCATGTGACATTGAACGACAGACACTGTCCGGCAAATTTATTAGGAAGTGTGGGCAGCGCTGCACCTCGTCGCAGCCTAGCACGTTGTCCTCAGCTGGCTTTGAAACACATTTGAGTATAAAATAGGTTATAATTTAACCAAGTGCACATGCCTAGGACCCGCAGAGCTATAAGCACTGATCTGAAACAACCTTTTATCTCTCGCTGCCTTGATAAGGATAATTAATTAGACTATGGAATGCTGTGCTTCAGTTAATTAATTAGTGATATGCAAAACAATGTTTTGTCTTGGAACCTTGTTATATGATTATAACCTGTAAGTCTTGGAAAAAGATAATCCTGTATTAAATATGTTTGCTAAAAGAATGTGGTGGACCCTAGGTATAGTTGCAATATTATTAGTGGGTAATTTTGTATCATTTAGATTTGTACTTATTTTCAAATAAAATACATACCAGTAGAAAGACTGACAGTTTAGTTATGAACTATGAGTTACAAGAGCCATAGTTTGTTATTGAAGATATCAAATTGACAGTATTTCATCCCCACCTCACCTTCTTCCCTTATAAAAATGTACCCCAAAGCTAATACTACTTAGTTCTGATATTATTTAGATGAAGACGGTAGCCAAATAGCTTGTACAGTATATTCAACTTCCTTACATTAACTTTGAAGAGTTTAAGTAATCCATTAGTGCTTGATACTGAAAACCACATCAAGCTGCACTTTCATTTTCTTTATCATTTCTGAACAGCAGCTGTACAGAATAAAGTTAGTGGCAGTTCACCACACTGCAGGAAGTGGCTTTTATTGCCTCTGGTACGGGTCTAGGGTGCAGGCGAGTAAGAAGCCACTACTTCCTCATACGCACAATGTGGTTCATGTTGAAGGAAGACCCCATATCTTGGTATAACAGGCTACTAATTAAGTGCATGTATTAAAATTCAGCCCTAGTTTGTAATTAAGTCATAAATGCACAGTACAGCTTGTCAAAAATGAAACCATGTTATTAGTCACTGAGCACCATAAAGACAGTTATAGTAAAATTAGCTTGATCTAATTAGATACTGTTAATTGTGAAATCAGTATTCCTTTCAAAACAAATGTTAGGGCTCAAATGAATACTCCATAAAGGGCATATTTCTAAAAATAAAAGGCATTGTTCACGATGTGCAGTAGGGTCCTTTCCAGGACTGGTTTTGTTTTGTGCTGAAAGGGTGGCTTTTATTCGTAGGTGGAGGATTAATGAGATTTAAATAGTAGTCCCTGAGGTAATTTATGAATACAACTTTAATAATATACAAAACGTATTTGCCCATCACAGATGCTTCAACTTCTTTTGTCCACCCCCTGCTGATTTTATATATTGAAAATAAATACCAGTTAAAAAAATAACAGGCAGAGCTGCACCTTGTGAAAGGGTCAAATAAGCTAGACCTGTCAACAGTTTTCTGTGGATTCACAGCACAAACTGTGAATTTGTTAATCAATATATCTGCCCCGCACTCCTCATCAAAGCCATACAGCCACTTTTAGTTAGAAGACCTGTAGAATTAATCAATTACAATATCAAAGGGTGACATCACAGAATTGTTTTAATCATGGGAAAAGCACGGATAACTGCAAAATCTCCGTGCAAGTTAATGGTGGTCAAGGGGCATGACCAACTGGACATTTAGAAACATCTGCAACTGATGTGAGGCGTCCCCTGAGGCTTCTTACCAGCAGCTCACAGTGAAACTCGGGTTGCCTGCAAAATCCTGCAAGCTTTATGACTCACTTCAGAGTGAGCCGTTGTTTTGTGACGCATTATGTTGCCAAGGTGATTTTCACTGTGAGTGGATGAATTCAGAAAGCTCAGCTACAGTAACATATCTAATAACAAATAGGATTGAACCAATAAGCCACAGCCACCACAGTTAGGCAGTCTGCATTTAAGTATTGTAATGATTCCGGGTCCTTTGGATCCATTGTAATGCCAAAGCTTTCTATAACTAGTTTTGTTGCAGAGGGGGCAAACCAGCACTTCCACCACGCCAATAAATAAATAAATAAATAAATAAATAAATAAATAAGAAGCTTCCCTTGGGAAGAGCTACCAGTGCAGCTTTGCAAATGACTTTTTCAGTCTAATGACAACAAATGAGTGTGTAGAATCTGCAGCAGCAAATGATACAGCACACACATAATACCATAGTAAACATAAAATGACATATCATGTACTTCTACAAAAGCAAAAACAATCCCTCTAAAACATATGATTCTCAGTAATTGTGGATCACATTTTACATTATCCCCTCAAAGGGGAACAGTGCACTGTATTGTGTTGTCTGTTAAAGGTAATGCTTTAAATGCCATTTCAATGTCTTTTTTATTCTATATTTGGTTGTTCTGTTTGCCTTCTCTTTTTTTATCCGAGTACTGTTACTTTAGCTTTCTGTCTCTCATCCTTTTAGTTATAACTGGCTTTGACATTGTTGGAGAATCATTTTTGCTAGGCTATTATCTGTGCTTCCTAATTAAAAAAAAAAAAAAAAAAATGACACTGTGAATCCACCCGTACTATGATGTAGTATACAGTGCCTTGCGTAAGTATTCACCCACCTTGGACTTTTCCACATTTTGTAGTGTTACAACCTGGAATTAAAATGGATTTAATTGGGATTTTTACCATTTGATTTACACAACATACTTAACACTTTGAAGGTGCAAAATATTTTTTGTTGTGAAACAAAAGTTAATTAAACAAAAAAAAAAGACATTTGTTGGTTGCATAAGTATTCACCCCCCTAAGTCAATACTTGGTAGAAGCACCTTTGGCAGAAATTACAGCTGTGAGTCTTTTTGGGTAAGTCTCTACCAGCTTTGCACATCTGGATCCTGCAATTTTTGCCCATTCTTCTTGGCAAAATTGCTCAAGCTCTGTCAAGTTGGATGGGGACCGTTGGTGAACAGCAATTTTCAAGTCTTGCCACAGATTCTCAATCGGATTGAGGTCTGGGCTTTGACTGAGCCATTCTAAGACATTCAGGTTCTTGTTTTTAAACCACTCCAGTGTAGCTTTGGCTGTGTGTTTAGGGTCATTGTCCTGCTGGAAGGTGAACCTCCGCCCCAGTCACAGGTCTCTTGCAGATTGAAACTGGTTTTCCTCTATAATATCCCTGTATTTGGCTCTATTTAGGTACGGGGATTGCATAATCACTTCACGTGCAGATAAAGTATGTCAAATAGTATGTGAGCACGGGATTGCATAAATTAGTTCACGTGCTGGGATTCAAGTGAATAATTAATTAGTAACTGAATCCCGGTACAACAGTATATATAGATGCACGTTTTACTCACTCAGGGTTGGGTGTTCAGGGGGCAAAAGAATGGGAGAGAGTGAGGAGGTAAAAACAATAATAATAATAATAATAAGCAACAATTGCTACATCAAGCTGGAGGTCCAGCACAGTACTTGTTATTATTATTTGTTTATTTAGCAGACACCTTTATCCAAGGCGACTTACAGAGACTAGGGTGTGTGAACTATGCATCAGCTGCAGAGTCACTTACAATTACATCTCACCCGAAAGATGGAGCACAAGGAGGTTAAGTGACTTGCTCAGGGTCACACAATGAGTCAGTGGATGAGGTGGGATTTGAACCAGGGACCTCCTGGTTATAAGCCTTTTTATTTAACCACTGGACCACACAGCCTCCATCACTTGTTTGTTTAGTGTTCGTCCGTGTTGGTTAGTGTCTGTTCGTTTTGTTTGTCTGTTGGCCAATGCGCCATTTTCTTTTACAATGTTTTTGTCTGTTTAAACTTTTTATTTCCAATAAACCGGCGCAAGCAAGCGCCTTCACCATTTCACTCGCAGTGCTGTGTGTGTTTCTTCTGGGTCTGAAGTCACCACTCAGGCCTGCTTGCCACAATATCCATTTACATTACCTTGAATCTGCAATGAAATTACACTCCTGAATGCTGTTAGCTGCCATTCAAATAATATTACTACAGCTTGACAGAGTATGTATAACTTCATTATGACATAATATGCATTGAGTATAGGTGATAGTATTAAGTTGCTTTTGCTTATCTAGATCTGGATGTTGCCCAGTTGTCTGTGATTACTGAACATGACAAGATCTGTTTTTTCTAGGTTGACTGATTTAAAAGAAAAAAACAAGATGAGACAATGTGTATATCTGCAATCTTCTTTCTGTATGGTTGGATTTAAATAGCTGTACATGCTTCAAGCTCATGGATACAGAGCTTGTGATTGGGGCACCACAGCTCTTGATTTCATCCAATCAGAGCAGGTTACCATGGTTGTTTCCACCAATGACTGGGCAAATACGTTTGCTGTAATTTCATTGTCACTAAGGGAGGGAAATACATACAGCCACAACAGCTGGCTCCTACATATTGCAATATGCTTGTTTTAAAGCCACAGCATGGTTTTGTGTCTGTCTGAGTACTTCTGCTTCAATAAAAACATAGTCAGAATGCAGCCTGTTAATCAGCAAGTGTATTCCTATTTAGTTCAATAGGATAACAAAAATGCTTCAGCTGTTCCATCCAACCTTGTCCACACACACCAGGTTAATCCGATTCAGACAGCATCATGCTTCAGGGTGGTGCCTCTCCCTAGCAACCACCACTTTGTCAACATTGACTTGACATTAGCCATCAGATTTAAAGAGTGCAGCTGGCATCTGGGTTATGGAGAATCTTTTAAAAAGCAGCGCACAGACAGATCTGTTATAGACCAAGCATTTCAATTATTTAAACCAAAATGAGGGGCTGCAAAGCAAGAGAAATAGGTTTCCTCCATAGAAGTCATATTTAATTGAGATATATATATATATATATATATATATATATATATATATATATATATATATATATGAGCGTAGCAGTTGCTTTCCTAAGCTAGTAGATATAATACTGTGCTGTATATCCCTTGGCCTCGGGTTAGACGTAGTTGTAAGTGACTCTGCAGCTGATGCATAGTTAACACACCCTAGTCTCTGTAAGTTGCCTTGGATAAAGGTGTCTGCTAAATAAACTAATAATACCCATTTATCATGGTATAATAATATAACTCATAATAAAAGTAATTTGCAAAACATAAGCAGTAGATGAATAAAAGTAAACCTTTTTTGTAGCTATCAACTCTTGCCAAATGGTTTTCAACATCAACACTTTGCAATGACTATGCAATTGTTCTGTACTAAGGGATAAGGACAGCACAAGGGCATCTACAGTGATATGAGCCAGGTTGAATGAGACCACAGTGAAAACAGAAATAGATGTAGCATGCAATGATTATAAAGCTACTATTCCTGAAAAAATTCCCTTGACCCTGTCCTTTTTTATTTTGACATGGGTTTCCAACAAACTTCTAAGTGCTGAGGCAGTGGGTGTCATGTAATGGTTTCAAGATTCAAGAATGATATTACAGGATGGTGAAATTATTTGTTAAATGTTTCCCTTAAGATTCCCTTATATCATACAATAGATTTGTTAATGTGCCATGCTAAAGTTGTGCCAATAGGGTACCGCTACTACTAATTCCATTGATGTTTATTTTTTAACTACATACTATTAATGTGTTTTGTTTTATGATTTCCACTCCTCACTCCGCAATAATAATATGTTAGCTTGTAATATGAACTTACAAAAAAAAAAACTAAATGTGTCTGGTAAATCATTTAAGATTCTTAACTCCAAATCAATTCAATATTCAAAAGGCTATAACTACTATAATTATTATAAGAGAAGTACTTTTGTATTAAAATAGTTTCCGACTGTAGGATTCGATGCTGTGATCTTAGAAACCGCAAGAAAAAGCTTTATTGATTGAGCTATACAAAGAGTTTGGCTTGCTGCTGAGATTTTTGTAGTAAATATCATTGACAGTCTGCAGGGCATGTACAGTTTGACTATATAACATATATGCCATTTTTATTTATAAATAAATTTACAAACAGATTAAAATGTTTTGAGATTACTCAGGGTAGTCTCTTGTGAAAAGACCAGATGACCAGGATGTGTCTCAGTACGAAGATAATTCTTAAATTTGTCCTTGGTATTTCATGCATTTTGACCCATTAAATGATGTTAATAGAGAAAGACTGGCACTGGCCTACCCCCTCCAGCCATTTCTCGCTCTTGTTCCAAAACTATAGTATCATACTATAGTTTTGGAACATAACTATAGTATGATGGCGATATGATTGCAACATAAATCTAGAAAAACTTCATGTCAGCATATGCTGGCAGCACCCATGTGTTACTGTACCAGGACCAATGAACAACATTTCTAATTCCATTGTGTTGCCAGGGGTTGCTTAGCTGCTGTGGTCTTCTAATGGTTTTTGCTAAGGTTACTCCAAGGTAATAATAGTATTATAATGACATCCCAATTATATTTTATCAAAATGATCTATAAGGGATGAATGAGTCAGAAAAGTGCTCATTTCAATTATTTTAAAACAAATCCAGTCAATAATGTATTTTATAGTTTGTTTGGCAAAATACCAGTGTTAAAAATAAATATTAGCCAAGCATTAGTCTCCAGTATGTATTGTTAGAGAGAGAATAGTAGAGAGAGTCTCTTAAGAGTAATATCTTTCTCAATGACGTGGATAAAAAGTAATAAAATTTAGATTGTGTTACCTGTAGTACTGAGCTGAGTAAAATAAAGATGCATCTGTCCTCTCCACAAACAGAGATGGCTCTTTCAGCACTAACAGTCTGAACATAGAGACGGGGGCTCAATTCTTTTGTTCTTTTGAAGATGCTTTTGTACTTTCCCACAAGTTTCTTACACATATTATCTATGGTGCCATTCCATCCATAATAAAACCACTGTCAGCTAAGTTAAAAAAAGAATGCATGTACAACACGATGAAGGCTAAACTATGATACTGGGTCTTTAAATTACCTATACAATGAGATGAATCACAATCTAATGGATTTGCACATTGCAAATAGTACCAAAATTCAGTGCTCTAAACCTGCTAGATATGCTACAGCATGTGTTGATTCTGACCCACAGGTTACAACAATGTATATACAGTACGTAATGCTGGTGTAACTTGCTTCCTCACACAGAATTTGCAAGGGTAAGTGGTGTACCCAGGGGAATGACCAGATGGCAATGGAAATGTTATGGCTAAAGGTAAGGTGAGCAGTCAGCAAACAACAAGCAAGGGCTTGAATAAATGCTCCTGTGAACGCTAATTAATAGTAATGTTTTACACTGCTCTGACAATATGACCAATAATTACCTAATATGCTGCAGAGGTTTTCCAACATTATGTCATCTGCCAACATATGGTTACACTAAATAACACAAACTACATAACTATATTGGCAGATTTTACAGACCCACCGATTAGCACTAAAAATGTACTAACTTACTTAAGGTAACATTAGGTAGGTCAAAGTTAGTGCTAATTGGGGCCTGTGAAAACAGATGTACTACAAAACCATGAAAATAACCTATTCCTTCAAGCAAAGTCAGTCAAGTTGGGACTTGCAAGTCACACACGTCTACACGTACGAGCCATTCCCGGTCATCACAAGGCCAGTTTTGGAAATACAGTACATCAATATCTCTTCCTGAATGTGAGATAATGAAGTGCTGAACATCTGGTGTAAATGCACTCATACTACAGTTCAGTAAGTAACTGTACAATGCAAAACTCATCATATGAATTGCATTTTTAAATGGTATCCCACACTGTTTTAAAAATAGTTTAACAGTAAGACCAAATAAAAAAAATATGTGTGGTTCGGGTTACCCAACTAACCCTATTTTTTCCACCCGATCCTAAATATTTTTTGCTGATAACAGCCTAAACTTTTTGCTATCAATCAGAAAAACTGACCACTGTACGCAGTCACGTTTTCACTCATGCGATTTTCCGGAAGCCGCGTAGCAAACAAGATCTTCAGTCCATATGAAATGTTAGGGTCTGAGCAGCACGGCTGCAGCATATCGCCAACCATTGTTTGTACTATTGTTTGAAAAAACATACCAGAAAAAATAATTATAACCAGTTAGACTCGGGGGTGAAACACTGTTTTTCACAGTCCATCTTCGTTGTTATTCATCTTGAATAGTAGCTTATTTTATTTCTCACCAATACTTCATCGTTTGATATTTCTGTTGCATTTTTTCCTTGTACTGTGTCTCTGGCTAAACAGTAGCTTACTGAAATTGACGTGGCAACTGCTTTTTAAAGGGCGATTGCATTTTAGTTTTTTAAAAGACTAATCACATAACATGCGTTGATTCAGTTATGACATCTCTAAAATAAATGTAAAAATTAATGTCACAAGTGACCAAGGTTAGTCTGGGCAGCAAAATGCTTTTTTTTTCTTTTGTAAGACAAATCTGTAATGCACTCTTCTTCTTCTTCTTCTTCTTCTTCTTCTTCTTCTTCTTCTTCTTCATATTACTGAAATGTTGTACACAATTGGTTTATTAAATTCTTTGCTTACCACTTGCCTTTTTCCCCCTTGTGTGTTTGTCATTTTCACCTGGATGTAAAGGGTTACCATGGACACCACCGGCATACCACTCAGCTGAATTCCATCAGGTTATTAACTTCATTATTCCTCCTATAAAAACCATGGCTCCATGGTACGGCGAGGCAGGCATACCATGGAAAGGAGTCTGGGAGACCGGTGAACTGGCACGGTGATCCAGGATGCTGTGGGACTTGCAGAACTGATCAACCCAGGCTGGAGAGTTTGGAAAGACGCTCGGCAAATCGCAGAAAGAAGCACCTACAAAAGAGGGGACCGGAGAAACTCTCATTACATGGGAAGTACTTGTTTCTTTTGAAAGTCGATAATAGCAACTACTGCTTGAAGAGCTACTGTTTGTATTAAAATTATGCTTGATTTATACAAACGGCCATTGTACTGGGAATTGCAAACTAAAATGTACCTTATTAATTGACTGCTTTACAAGGGGATTTCTGGTATTTGCACATAGTCGAGTATATAGTAACATAAAACCCTTTTTTCTATCAGAAAGGGGAGAATAGAGTTAAAAACGTGCTAAGATAGTGCTGGTCATTTCGATCAGTTTAGCCAGTTGATTAGTAATAGATTGTGACAATTTTCTGGCGCAGTTGGCAGGATTCTGTGTTTGTTACACTGATCTTATAGTGATGGACAACCAGGGCACATTTGCTGTTGGACAGCCAGGCCAGCAACCTTTGGGTGGCGGTGCGGGAGTGGCCCCAGGAGAAGTAGATTTGCTTCCGGGGAATGCACCAGCACCCCCAGCTATATTAGCAGCTGCTCCAGTGGAAGGGGCTGCATTGATTCCCACAACTGTGGTAGCCATGACATTTCCTTTGATGTTGGGGGCCCTGTGGGTTCCCAAGTTCGCTGGTCCAGGTGGGGCAGTGAGCTATCGGGGTTGGAAAGCACAGTTGAAGGCTATTATTAGGTCCCAGACCCTGACTGAGCTCCAGCAGATAGACATATTATTAAATGCACTGGGAGGGGTAGCAAAGCAGAATATTTTAATTGTCCCCGCTGTAGAACGTGCCACACCCATCAGGTTTTTGCAGCATTAGAAGAACTTTATGGGGATCATCTCCCATTGGCACAGTTGCGGACAAGGTTTTATAATTGCAGCCAGGCAGTTGGGGAGACAGTGGGGGCTTTTTCACTTTGTCTCCAAGAATTGTCTTTCAGGTTACAGTGGAGGGACCCAGCCAGTGATGTCATTCAAGATGTGATCCTTCGCGATCAGTGGATCACTGACCTTCTCCCTAGAGCCATCCGACAAGACCTACAGAGACAAGTGAGGAGTTTGCTGAGGTTCAGAAGGAGGTAAGGCTACTCAAGGAAGACAGTCAGGGACCTCTTATTGAAGTAACTAGCCAGGCTGTGATGTGTGCTCCCAGTCCCCCTAAGGATCCCCCATATTTGACATTGTGGAAGGTAGAGTTAAGGGCTGAACTGTTGGCTGAGGTCCACGGCCAAATGGTCAGTTTGTCCCGCTCGATCGCTAGCGATGTGCGGGCCCAATTACAGCAGTTCCAGTTATAGTGGATTTCATCATTGGTCCAAAGTGTTTGCTCAACAACCTCAGACTGCTGCACACATAAGAACATAAGAACATAAGAAAGTTTATAAACGAGAGGAGGCCATTCAGCCCATCTTCCTCGTTTGGTTGTTAGTAGCTTATTGATCCCAGAATCTCATCAAGCAGCTTCTTAAAGGATCCCAGGGTGTCAGCTTCAACAACATTACTGGGGAGTTGGTTCCAGACCCTCAGAATTCTCTGTGTAAAAAAGTGCCTCCTATTTTCTGTTCTGAATGCCCCTTTATCTAATCTCCACTTATGACCCCTGGTCCTTGTTTCTTTTTTCAGGTCAAAAAAGTCCCCTGGGTCGACATTGTCTATACCTTTTAGGATTTTGAATGTTTGAATCAGATCGCCGCATAGTCTTCTTTTTTCAAGACTGAATAGATTCAATTCTTTTAGCCTGTCTGCATATGACATGCCTTTTAAACCCGGGATAATTCTGGTCGCTCTTCTTTGCACTCTTTCTAGAGCAGCAATATCCTTTTTGTAACGAGGTGAACAGAACTGAACACAATATTCTAGGTGAAGTCTTACTAATGCATTGTAAAGTTTTAACATTACTTCCCTTGATTTAAATTCAACACTTCTCACAATATATCTGAGCATCTTGTTGGCCTTTTTTTATAGCTTCCCCACATTGTCTAGATGAAGACATTTCTGAGTCAACATAAACTCCTAGGTCTTTTTCATAGTTCCCTTCTTCAATTTCAATATCTCCCGTATGATATTTATAATGCACATTTTTATTGCCTGCATGCAATACTTTACACTTTTCTCTATTAAATTTCATTTGCCATGTGTCTGCCCCATTCTGAATGCTGTCTAGATCATTTTGAATGACCTTTGCTGCTCTTATTCTTGTGTTGTCTGCAAATTTAACAAGTTTGCTTACTATACCAGAATTTAAATCATTAATGTAGATTAGGAATAGCAGAGGACCTAATACTGATCCCTGTGGTACACCACTGGTTACCTCGCTCCATTTTGAGGTTTCTCCTCTAATCAGTACTTTCTGTTTTCTACATGTTAACCACTCCCTAATCCATGTGCATGCATTTCCTTGAATCCCTACTGCATTCAGTTTGAGAATTAATCTTTTATGCGGGACTTTGTCAAAAGTTTTCTGGAAATCTAAATAAACCATGTCATATGTTTTGCAATTATCCATTGTCAATGTTGCGTCCTCAAAAATGTCAAGCAGGTTAGTTAGACACGATCTCCCTTTCCTAAAACTATGCTGACTGTCTCCCAGGATATTGTTACCATATAGGTAATTTTCCATTTTAGATTTTATTATAGTTTCTATAAGTTACATGTAATAGAAGTCAGGCTTATTGGTCTGTAGTTACCTGGTTCGGTTTTGTCTCCCTTTTTGTGGATCGGTATTACGTTTGCTATTTTCCAGTCTGTCGGTACAACCCCTGTGTCAAGAGACTGTTGCATAATCTTGGTTAGCGGTTTGTAAATAACTTCTTTCATTTATTTGATTACTATTGGGAGGATCTCATCCGGCCCAGGGGATTTGTTTATTTTAAGAGCTCCTCGTCCCTTTAACACTTCTGCCTCTGTTATGCTAAAGTTATTTAAAATTGGATAGGAACAGGTTGACATGTGTGGCATGTTGTCCGTGTCCTCCTTTGTAAAAACCTGTGAAAAGTAATCATTTAATATATTTGCTATTTTTTTTCTTCATCTATGATTTTGCCATTTGTGTCTCTTAGACATTTAACCTCCTCTTTGAATGTTCTCTTGCTGTTTTCTGTGGATGTTTTCTCTATTTTACTCCAATCTACTTCTGTTAGTCTCTGTTTCATACCTTCATAGTTTGCTTTTCTAACATTGTAAACCTTAGCTTTAGTCATTACTTTTGGGGTTTTAAAAAATACTTCAAATGAGACCATGTTGTGGTCTGAGTTTGCCAAAGGCTCTCTGACCTCTGTTTTAGTTATTCTGTCTTCATTATTTGAAAAGACTAAATCAAGGCATGCCTCCCCTCTAGTCGGTGCCTTGACAAATTGCGTTAGGAAGCAGTCATTTGTCATTTCCACCATTTCAATTTCGTCCGTCGTGCTCCCCACCGGGTTCTCCCATTTTATACGGGAGAAGTTGAAGTCCCCCATTAGTATGGCTTCTCCTTTTCTACATGCATTTCGAATGTCATTGTATAACAGATTATTTTGCTCAGCGTCTGAATTTGGCGGTCTATAGCATGCTCCTATTATTATGCCCTTTGAATTTTTGTCCATTATTCTGACCCATATTGATTCTGCATTGTTTTCTTTGTCCTGATTTAACACCTGGGCTTCAAGACTATTTCTTATGTATAGCTCTAGCCCTCTGCCTCTTCTGTCCTGCCTGTCTTTCCTATACAGTGTGTACCCACTAATATTATATTCGTCTCCATCACTCTCAGACAACCAAGTTTCTGTAACACATCGTAGTTACTTGTTAGTGCAGTAGCTTCAAGTTCTAACATTTTGTTTCTGAGACTTCTAGCATTAAGATAAATACATTTAATAGTTGTCTTACCTGAGTTGTTGCCCTTGTTGATGTGGTCTCCCTTCTGTTTTTTGGTTTTCTCCCCCCTTCCTTTCTAGTTTAAATGCTTCTGGACCTCCTCAAGGATCCCTTCTCCGAGTAGATTGGTTCCCTTTCTGTTTAAGTGCAGTCCGTCCCACCTATATAGATAGTCCTTGTTGTAGAATGTGCTGCAATGTTCAAGAAAGGTGAAGCCTTCCTGTGTGCACCATGATTTCAGCCATGCATTTTGATTTTGTATTTCCAGCTGTCCATATGGCCCTTTGCAAGGGGCCAGGAGTATCCCAGAAAATACCACAGTTTTGGTCTTGTCTTTTAATTTCCTTCCTAGCTCTCTGAATTTGTTTTGCAGGGATCTTGGTCTGTCTCTTCCAATGTTGTTTGTACCGATGTGGATGACTACTACCGGGTCATCCCCTGTTCGTTCTAGGAGCCTGTCCACGTTCTCAGTGATGTGCTTGACAGAAGCTCCTGGAAGGCAGCACACTGTTGTAGTAAGGGGGTCCAAACTGCGAACTGAGCTTGCTGTGTTTCTCAATATTGAGTCCCCAACAATCATGACCTCCTTTCTTTCTGCTGCCTGGCCAGCACTGTTTATAGGGTCCTGGATGTTGTTCCCTTCATTCTCTTGATGTTGGTTTTGGTCATCAAAATGTTGAAGTGGCTCAAATTTGTTGGATGTTTGGATTTCTGGTGGTTGTGTTTGACAAAGTTTCTTTTTTTCCCTGCTTCTGCCTATCTGAACCCAGCTGTTTCGACTCTCTTCCATCTCCCTGGTGGCTTTCAGTCTGCTAGGGGTGCAGACTTCCATGAATTGTGAGTGTGTCAGCTCCTCAAGCTCCTGTTGCTGTCTCATTTCCTTCAGCTCCGTTTCTAACAGACTTACTAGTTTAAGGAAGTCCTGGATCGTGCGGCACTTTACACACACTTGGTTGAGCACTGTTGGGTGTTCTCGGATTTCCCACATCATGCAGTTGTCACAGATTACTGGCTTGAAGACCATGTTTTATTTATTTATTTATTTGGAAGTTCAGGTTAGCTTCTGTAGCTGTCAACCTGCTTTCAAACTGCTTCTAACTGCGCTGTACTTGTCCACTCGTACTTCTCCCACGCTGTCCCACACCTTCTCTTTCCAATTAGTGGCTAAGTTTAATTAAGTTTCAACCATATATATTTTCTCAATTAAACTTTAATACAGTGGTTTTACTCACTGTAATCCAGGCTTTTTATTTAATCTACGCTAAATTTTGAGTTCTTGCAACCTCCCTACTTCTCCAACTTGACAGCATTGTAAATCATGTTTAAAAATATGTCCAGAATGACTGAAGAAATGGTACTAGTGTATTCAAGAATAGTAACTTTGACTATATTAAGGCATTTTGTGCAAATGTTTTATTCTTGAATATGTTTTCTTAAACCGCTAGAGCCGTATTTTAATATGATTGGTGATTGTTTCCATTAATTATGTAAGGAGTGCTATCTGTCACAGTTGCAAACCAAGACTTTTTTAAGGATTAGGGACATGTTGGGATGCCGGGACAGTTGATAGGAAACGGCAACAGTCCAGGTGAAACTGGGACATCTGGTCACCCTACACAATCCAGCACTGAGCACCCAGTTACTTCAATGTAGTTATTTTTGCATACTATGCAGAGCTGAGCAGGGTCATGGTCAGGTGAGCCAATATTTGGCACGCTCTGGGCGTTGGTTTGATTAATAATCACACAGTTCCAAATGCACCTGTCAGGCTGTCATTTGAGCGCATTGCACTGAGGAGTTACATAACACTGAGCAAATTATTCAGAAGCTGGCTTAGTGACAGTCTTTTCAATGCTTTCTCTTTTGAAACAGCAGTGCTTTGAAAACCTTTTGTCAATTGAGCATTACGTCTTCTGCACACATTCGAGTGGTTATTGTTCAACAAAATTATCTTTGCCAGCACTGACGGAATCATAGACGTCTGCAGCTGTTTGTGTGTGTCAGTTTGTGTGTGTGTGCATGCCTGAATGTCTGTGTATTTGTATCTGTGTCTCTGTGTGGGTCTGTATGGGTATGTTGTTTATCTTGTCCATTTTAAACAGATCACTTAGAAGCAGTTAGATTTTGTCACATGGTTCAGACCCATGGTATCATGACGAAATTATTAGACCCCATTCACACTTGTGATTTAAGGTGGCCCAAGGCAGCCTTAGGGCCGCCTTTTCTCATAGGTGAATGCTCCAAAAAAGAAAAGGCAGCCCAGGGCCGGCCTAGATTCAGGCCACCGTTTCGATGTGGCCCAGGGTCTGCAATCCGGGACCAGGGCCGGCCTTTACATATATATGAACGCAAAGCAGACTTAGGGCTGGCTTTTCATATCACATTATCAACTTGATCATGTAGCTCAGTAGCAGGGATCCTAGGGATCTATTTGCTGTGGAATAACAAGGAAAACTGATTCTCTATGATAATACATAAATGTGATGTCAGATTTTATTGTTTTACATTTGGGGGAGGAGCAAAAAACATGCAAGGTTTTTTTGTTTGTTTAATAATAATAATAATAATAATAATAATAATAATAATAATAATAATAATAATAATAATAATAATAACCAAATCAGGCAACTTTGCTTTAAATTTATGTAAACATACCTGTCTAATAAAACTGCTTCTGGTGTTCAAGTTCAGTTTACTTCAGTATTCAGAGCTATTCAAAGATGCCGAAAACAATAAAAATCACCCCTAAAGATCGGATCAACAAGTTTGTCAAGGACGAATTTCACATCGATGGTAATGTGCTGTTTTGTATCTCATGCAGCAAGGCTGTAGATTACACTCGTAGAAAGACCACTGTAGAACACACGGGAAGCGCTAAACATAAATTGAATGAAAGGAAACGTAAGCAGCAGCAAATTTGGGATTCTTTTCTGAGCTCAATGCCAGCGTTTTACGCCAATCTGGCTGGAGAATACTGCAGCTCTATTTTACAATAGCCATCCAGATAACTAACTCTGTAAGTAAGCTTGTTTGTTTTATTGATTAGTGGCACTGGTGAGCTTGTAACTTGCTTAGCATTTGAAAGTGTAACAATTTGTACTTTCACTGTAATATTCCATTGCCTATTATTGTGATTATTATTGTTAATGTTATTCTACTGGTGATGGAGCAGTATACCACGTTTCCATGAGCCACATGCCCCCCCACACCTCCGTTTCCATGTTTTTAAATGACTCGAGTTAGCGCCCAATTCGGGCGGGAGCCCCAATTATCTGGTCCGATTTCACTCCTCGTGCTGGCCTGAATTCTAAACTCTGAATTCGGATTGGGAGGTAATTGCATCACTAAATGTCAATAAAAATGGTTAATTTCGGCAGATTTGCTACCTTGGGGGATTTTGCCGGTTTTTGAATGGACATTTTTCAATTGGCATGTTCATAAAGAAAAATGCAATACAGTTTTGCATTTATACTTTTAATTCCAAAAACTTTAAAATAAATGCTTACTTAATGAAATCTGTCTGCTAAAACAGTATCTAATGTAAAGTAACTCACTATAGCATCTACAATGTCCTTGGAGAAAAACAAAGGCGGCCTTCTAGTCAGTTACAGTATTTATCGTTCTTATATGGACCTTAATTTTAAGGTACTTTTATGATAAGCATTTTATATCTTTCAGTTTTAAAACTTAACTATGGTTCACAACATAACACAGTGGAATGATCAGTATGATGTGTGAAAACGTTACAATAAAGCCGAAATGAAAATGCTATAATTCAAATCATTTCAAACTGGTTAATAGACTAGCAAGCACTGGTAAAATCAGCTCAGTTTTATACGTTGCAGAACTCATTTATTAAAAATTTTTGTTTTGTTTTGTTTTGTTTATGGACTTTGCGATACCTGCACACGATGGGTACTGTCTTCAGTAACAGTCATTGTACAACGTATCGACAATAACAATCAAATATTTTGTTACAGACTTTCTAACAAGTCTAGCATAAACAGTTTTGGTTCGTTCTTAATTAAACCCTTGTAAAAAAATAAATAAAAAAAAGAAACACAAAAATGCTTAACATAAAAAAAGAACAGTCCTGTCAGTAGCAGGTACAGTTTACACTGCCTCTGGGTTTCTGATTGCATCATATCAATTCCAGATTTTAAATCCTTTGATGGAAAAGTACGGTCTAATTTTAGTGTTTTCAAGCAAATTGGCTCCATCACTGCCATTCTCATATCCACTTTCCCATGTCCAGCATTTCTTTCCCTGTTCTGCATAGTGTGCCATAAGTACAGGTAGTGGACAAAAAAATGGAAACACCAATGTAAAGTCACTTAATAGGGCGTTGGGCCACCATGGTATCCCGCTCTGTGGAGTTCTCAGTGGACCGTTTTTGATGAAACTGGCTGCTCGCGCCCCAGGTTGAAATTTGCAGTCACTCGCCTGTTTTGCCTTGCACTTCGAATTAATGCACTGATATCACGATCCTGGAGTATGCGCTTCTGCCCACTGTTTCCCTTTGATAATGATGTCTTTCCCTCGGAGTTCCATGCCGACATCACCTTAGACACTGTTGCTCGTGAAACATCAGCAAGTTGAGCTGTCTTGGTCACTGAAGCTCCTGTCAAACGCGCCCCAACAATTACCCCTCTTTCAAAGTCACTGAGGTCTCCTCTAGCAGCCATGCTAGGCAACCAGGCCTGTCCAGCATTTTTATACATGACCCTAGCATGCTGGGATGTTATTTGCTTAATTAATGCATGAGCCACACCTGTGTAGAAGCCCTGGCTTTCAATATAATTGGTGTCCCTCATTTACCCAGTTTACATTTTTTTTTTCCATTACCTGTATATGTATTGCATGAAACAAATGCAAAAGAATATCTAGATGGATTTATCTTTTAAATCGCTGACAATCTGACTGTAATACCGTATGCAGCGAGTTCATGTCTTGACCTTTAACTGGCAAGCATTTCTGGGGGAAATAGGTAGTATTTCCTGCCCAACTGGCATGATAACTCTGAAAAGCATGGAAACGTCACCTTTTTCACCAACTCAAGTTGTCCATCAACTCGAGTTCTGGGGGAATTCAGGCCAATTCGAGCGCACTCCAGTCGACTCCAGTTGGCTGTCCATAGAAACGAGGTTGTTTGTTTATTATGTATCGTTTCCTTAATGAGGTTGCCGTAGCTATACATGTGGGACAAGGGTTTTGTTATAGCCATATGTTCCAAGAGAAAGGGTAATGCTAATGTTCAGTCTTTACTGGTAGTGGTTAGGGACTATAGAATAATAATGACAGCGATAATAATAACGAGTAAACAATAGAATAGTTTAACGATCATGTTTGTAAAAGATGGTATTCATGCAGGTTAAACAAATACGTATAACTGTGAAGAAATATGTGTAATGTAAAATACATGAATGTTTATTGTAAATTGAATGAATGTTAAATAATAGAGTTTATTTTTATATAAAATGATTCCAGGTGTAACTGGTTATTGAATGATTAATTAATTTAATGCCGTATCTTTCCATGGGAGGGAGCAGTGGTATTAGGTGGTCAGTCGTGGTGAATGTCAGTCATTGTATGTACAACCTGTTAGTCACTTGCAATCGCAGTGAAGTATCCGTTATGAAAATAAATATCTATACCTGTGAACACTAGCAAGTTGCTGTTTCCTGCATTCTAAATACCTCTGTGTTCTTGAGCGAATAATGTGACTGTGTGTGGGGGGTAAGCTCAGGCTGTCACCCTGTTACACAACATAACAGTAAATCAAAATGTATATGTGTTTTTTTAATTTTTAACATATACCATAAAATTGCTACTGTGTTGCATTGAAAAATATATATATTAATAAGAAACATCTGCTACAAATCAAAGATTACTTTATATCCCGGTAGCTCTTCCATTCTGAGTGCAGGCTATTGTTCCATAAAAATAAAAAAAAACAAGCAATTTAGGGCGGATATACAGTAGTTTTAGTGTTTTTGTCATTACTTTCCTCCACAACTTTCAACATTCACGTTTAACAAAAACCTTTTGCAATAGATTATTTAAAAAATGTAGTAGAGTATTATTTGCACTGTAATGTTTATTTTGGCAACGCTTATTTTTTTGTTCTTCTAAACACAATTTAAATGAGCATTAAAAAATGGTTTATCTGTCGTAAAATGTACAGTATGGTGTGTACTAGGGTTTTTCGTCCAGTAAACATGACCTTAGAAATTGGAGAAACAGAACAACATTCAAAATGACTGAAAACATATAACAACAATTATAATAAATACAAATGTGCACTGTATACTCTTTGAAGGACAAGGAAAAGTGGCCTTTGGCAGCTCCTCCCCTTGACCTTACGGTGTCCAGAGGGAATAGCAACGTTTGCTCTCCACTTCCTGTTTACTATCTGAAGCACAAAGCCCAGATTGAAAGCGTTCAGTCCTATGGCTGATGACAGATTCCTGCCTTATGCAGAGATAGAATCCTTAAGACCTTCCAAAGAATATCCTGAGGTTAAGTGTGGCATACCTCACAAGCACTTGACTCATCCGTCACTTTCCCCTCTAACTTTCAAAGGGCATCTGATTTACCATTATAACGACTGGAGAAGGGAAGAAATGACAGCTACATAAATCACTCCAAGAAGCCCATGGCCATTCAATAAAGTGTAAGATTTATGGCATGGCCAAAAATTCCTAATGAAGTTTCATATTTCACTCAAGTGGAACCCCCCAAAAACTGTGCAATGTCGATCTTTGTAGAAACCAAGTTATAGTTCTGTATACAATTACTCAAGTATTGTGCTTTGTTTTGTTTTGCTTTTTGATATTTTCTATATTTTCAGCTTTAACCCAAGTTCAGAAGCTGCTCTTCAGTTCTCATTGCTTGCCATAGACACACAGGCGTAACATACTTGTAGGCTAGATCCATACTTGCCAACATTTGGAAACCATTCAGCGGGACGCTTGTCTCCTGGGGGGGTCATACGCAAAATAGACATAATGGAGCGTTGTTCCCTTTGTATAATTTAGTGATCAGCAGATGTGTCAGCCGCACAAAGAGCACAGCGTGTGGTTTTCACTAACTCTACTGTGCAGAATAATTTTTTTTTTTTCTATGGGTAAATATCGGGCTTTCTTCCTATGCATCGGGACGCGGGACATTAGCTAGGAAATCGGGACTGTCCCGAACATATAGGGACTGTTGACATGTATGAAGGTCCGGAAAAGTATTTTTTTAAATGCCAAACCAGTACACACCTGTGTATTGCCAGCAATGCAAATGGAACTAGTTGAGCACTAGATGTCGCTAGTTCTTACATCTATAAATACATTACGTTACCTACGAGTCATGACTATAGCAGGTTATTATAAGAACTAATATGCAGACCAGCTCTTGAACTTGGGTAAAAAGCACCTTAACATCAACAATTTAAAAAAACAAGTGACGAAAAAAAACACCACAGTATTTGAGAAATTTCAATAAGAACCTCACAGCATTATTGGGGCAGCAGTGTGGAGTAGTGGTTAGGGCTCTGGACTCCTGACCGGAGGATCGTGGGTTCAATCCCAGGTGGGGGATACTGCTGCTGTACCCTTGAGCAAGGTACTTTACCTAGATTGCTCCAGTAAAAACCCAACTGTATAAATGGGTAATTGTATGTAAAAAATAATGTAATTGTATGTAAAAATAATGTGATATCTTGTAACAATTGTAAGTCGCCTTGGCTAGGGGCATCTGCTAAGAAATAAATAATTATTGCCTTTAGAACAAACATGGTCTGTAAAGGATTATCTCCCTAATGCTTTGTCAACTGCCATGTTTGCCATCAATGTAGAGCAAAGGAAACTGAAGGTGTTTAGCATGATGGTGGGTGATTTATCCTGTACTGGAAGCAATTGCAGCATGACCTTTGAAAGTACAGGATTTAAAAACTCTGTTAACTATCTATTAACAGAGGTCATGGAGCTGTGGATAGAATCAGTCTTGCATATTGAAACAGAATTGAAGGAAGAGAGTGACTAGACCAATTTAGACCAATTTTAAAAGAGAGACACAGGTTATACCTTATCCTTGATTCTGTTGGATAATTGATGGTTTTGTAAGTTGGTAAAGTCCGTTTTTTTCTTACAAATTGTGGCAGATCATTCCACAACTTTGGGGCTCTGAAGCTTAACTCTGCCACCTGCCTTTTTTTCTGTATCCGTGGAATACTAAGTAAACCTTCGTCCTGTGGCCGAAGAGAGCGACTCGGGACACAGGGCCAGCAAATCTTTTAGATATGGGGGAGCAAGGTCATTTAAAACTTTAAGTTAGAAGCAGGACCTTAATCTGTCATAAACCGTATAGGAAGCCAATGTAAGGCTGCTAACACAGGGGTCATGTGTTTGTGCATCTTTGTTCTTGTTAAAACTGGCAGCAGCATTTTGCACAATCTGCAATCGAGATAAAACACAACTTGGTTAACATTATAGAATAGCTTAGAGAACCTAAAGAGTATTGTAGGCCTACATTTTGAATACATTGAATACAATGGCATTAAAAAGGCTATATTGTAAAGTATTGAGACCTTTTCACCAGGAGTGTTGCGTTTCAGACAGGTGTCTGTCCTTTTAAGTACACACGGTACACTGGAAGGACTTTAAATGCCTTAGCGTATTTTATTAGCAAAATCTTTACTAGCAAAACACAAAACAAACAAAACAACCAGAATTTCCAACCAGTGATTCATTATATATATATATATATATATATATATATATATATATATATATATATATATACACACACACACAGTGCCTTGCAAAAGTATTCAGACCCCTGACCAGTTCTCTCATATTACTTAATTACAAATGAACTTACGCTTGTCAAGTGACCCCAGAGATTGGTTTTGCCTCCATGATATGAGTTGCTTGCACAGTTTTTTTTGGTCGTCTGGGTATTTAACAAAAAAATCCCCAACAGCAGAGGGGTTTCAAGACATGTCTTTCAATACAGCTTACGCTATACAATGCTTTGCTGTCGAGATAGCGAATGAAGAAATTAAAGTTATGCTTCTGGATAACACGAACTGAAGGGAGGAGGGGCGGACGGTGCTCAGTTTTCGAAATTAAAATTTAGTGTTAGCGTATATTTTGTATGTTTCAAACATATTCTACTATAATACTTCTCTTACAAAATGTCTCGTACACTGATACAGTACGTATTTTACTGAAGCACTACAACCGCTATAGGCACCCACCCCACGAGTGCTTTGGCATAATATACTCTGTTCCATACACAGCAGCGGTGCTACAGAGTTGCTACGTATAATGATTTGCTAGTGGATTAATACAACTTTTTGTTTTAGTAATATGCATTATACAAATCAAAAGATCTAATTTTGCATGCGAGTGACATTTGATGTGTGATTTATAGTATTCACACATTATCAAACTTCAAAAACATTCTGTTATTTATTTATGTTAATTATGTATTTACTTATGCTGTATCAGCTATATTTAAACAAAATATATGTCAATATTTATTTACGCATTTACAGTATATAAAGTCATATTTACTATCCAACCTTGCCTTGCTTATTATTTTGACTGACTCGTATTAAATATGTACTGCAGACCGAGCTAATAGTGGAAAATTTAATGCCCCTTGGGAAGACTATTGTTGCCTCAAGGCAATTGATATTTTGCAGCATTCATTGATCCTTCATCAATACAGCGGTCACCAGTGTCTGAGTAAGAAAAGCAAGCCCATGCCATCACACTACCTCCACCATGTTTAACTCTGGGCTCGATGAACTTTGATGAACTCTTCCTCCAAACATATTGAAAAAAGTTATGTTTTGGATTCGTCTGATCACTTTATATTTTGCAATTTTCTAAAAATCAGTTTTGCAATACTGTACATATTTTCAATTTTTCAATTTTACTACAAAGAAATTCACGGTAACTTCATAATGTGACTGAATTGTTGTTACACTGTGTAATGTTGTGTATATATAATATATTGTATTTTAATGTTTGAAAAACACTACGTCACCTTGGATAAAGGCATCTGCCAAATAACAACCTAAATATATATATATATATATATATATATATATATATATATATATATATATATATATATATATATTACACATATACACACAGTTTTGGCCAAAAGTTTTGCATCCCTCCATAGAATTAACTAATTTTGCTTCATTAAGTCGTATGAAACCTGCTGAATAATGTTATGTTAACATATTAAATTACATACAGCTATGACAACTGAAATATGACATTTGAAATGTGAAATAAAATACTGTACTACTATTATGGCTTCCGGTAGACTTTTGCTATACTATTTTGTAGTTTCTTTGCTTATATGATTTAAAAAAAAAAAATAATAATAATTTCAATTATGTTCATAAAACTTTTTTTTTTTTTTTTTTTTTTTAATTATGTCTCAATCCTAAAATGCTAGGTAATGAATTTTTTTTTATATATATATATATATATATATATATATATATATATATATATATATATATATATATATATATAGGCAGAAACTGTTTTACTCACAATTCACCAAAACACAATGCTCACAGGTCTCACTCCTCAAACTCCCAAACCTGAATGAGGCTAGAGACTGCCTTATATATTCACACAGATAACAAGCTGCAGGTGCTAAGCATTATCCGATTGAGCAGCACCTGTCCTGCAGACCAAAGAATCTTGGGAAATGTAATTTTATTAATGTTCACCATTAAAACCATGTAGACTACATTTCCTTGTAACCTATAACCACATACATATTTCATAAAGGATAGGGGCTTCGCAGAATTTGTGCTCTGATGTACTGCCCATCCAAGACTTTACCCCACACCTTATCATAATATATATATATATATATATATATATATATATATATATATATATATATATATATATATATATATGCATTGCCACATAAAATCTATATCTATTCATTAATCAGATTAACTAGTAACACAGACAGCCAAATGGTTGATTGATTGTCTGAAACCTCAGTCTGTCAATACTTATGGAAGCCGCTGCATGTGGTCAATTGTTACCTTGTCACATATCATTGGATGTAATTGAAGGTTATTAGTGAAGTCTTGCTATGGAGTAGATACTGTACGGATAAGCCTATGTTTCTAGTATGGACTAGTGGGGCTCCCATAGTGACGTAACTGTAATAATAAAGGGAAGCCTCGCATGTTGCTCAAAGCTTAATTGTTACTACGGACTGACTTATTAAACGCAGTGCACATCATATACACACATAGACGTATAGAATCGTTACAGATACTGGATAGGTTGACTGTGCCTAGCCTGACCGGTCTTTCTGTAGCGTATGTAATAGGGCAGAGGCTGGGCATGAACTGGTGACCCTGCACACAACAAGCACGTGTTTTAACCACAACGCAAGAGAGGCGGCCATGGTTTTAGAGTTTTAACCTCGCCTCATCTCACCGACGGGACAGAATCAGAAACGCCAGTCCATCAAACAACACTGGTCCGTTACACATACTGTACCTCACTGAGATATAAACCTTGGGGCACCACAATCTCACGTGTATCAACCAGAATAAACATGAGCAGATGATCTTTGAATACAAGATTTTTGTTGAGAATATGTTCCAAAAAGTAACAAAAGATTAGACCATGACATCAATACAACCCCCACTTCCTTACCTGTTGTGCTTACTGGTTCTGTGTTAACAAGAGGTAGTGAGCTATTTCTATTGTAATCATCATTGTCAATAAAAATGCAATTGCAGTAGACCACCATTAAATATATACACACACACACACACACATATATATATATATATATATATATATATATATATATATATATATACAGTGTCCACCACTTACACCGTACAGGGTTATTTCAGGCATCCGTTTATATCGGACAAATAGCGTTTGCTGTTTGCCATTCTCATTGATTTCAATAACAAAGGCATCGCTTATACTGTGTTAAGCACACCGTATATTTTGGCAAACTCAGCTGTTTGCACCTCGTTGCTGAGCAATTACCCCTGTACTGTACCTTGGCTATTTAATCCCTGTATGCAGTGTCAGGTTTTTACAGTTTGAAAAAACAGCACTGACTGCAACAGCAAGCATGGCTGGAAAGGGGAAAGTGATGCACATCAACACGGAAATTCAGTGTAAATAAAATGTCTCTGTTAAATGCTGTGCGCTTGCTAAAGCATGCTTGGAACTCTGTCAGTCAGCAAACAATGCCACGTTGCTTCAAAAAGCTGGGGACAATGTGGGAATGGGCCTGATTATGGACTGGGGAAGGAGATGTGAGTACTCTGTAAATAATGTGTGTTTTTAAAGAGTGTTATTCTTGTTCAGATCTGTTAGCGTTCTCTGAGCATGTGTGGCTTAAGAGCTGAAAGACTGCCTGTGTGTGAGTGCGTCACTGAGGGGGCGGAAGCAGGTCTGACACGACCAATCAGATTGGGAGTGTTGGACCAATGAGTGAGGAAGGGGGAGGGACTTAGGTGTGTGTGGAGATGACAGTTTAAAAGAGAGAAGCAGGATATGGGAGAATTGCAAGAGAGAGGTTGAGTTTGCGAGTGAGAGGAGAGAAATGAGAGCCATTGTTCACTAAAAGCTAAAAAAAAAAAAAAAAAAATTCCAGCGGTTTCCTACTGCTTTGAACTGCAACTGTTCTATCTCATTATATCCCGGAAACCATGCAGCTCAGTGCTACAATACGTACATAAATCCTGTTCGCATGCGGAGCGTATCAACTCCAACCTCCGTCTTGATCTCCTGCCTGTCACTCAGTAGCAAAT
Organism: Acipenser ruthenus; assembly: GCF_902713425.1. NCBI lineage: Eukaryota > Metazoa > Chordata > Actinopteri > Acipenseriformes > Acipenseridae > Acipenser > Acipenser ruthenus. The sequence goes on along the minus strand of NC_081193.1, from coordinate 83,350,698 downwards.
GCACGCACCCACGCGGCAGACGGCTACTCTGTCACAAGCATTAATACCCTGAACAAGGGATTTAGGGGAGCTCTCTAATAAAAGATGAATCTCAACACAGTAATTGTTACAGCTGTGTATAATGGTATTTAAAACATGAGAAATTTATCCGTCTTTTTACATATCCACCCTAACTCTGGTCCCATCGCAGTCAGATACATGGCGGATTACTGTACTTTTTATTACATTCATAGGTTTTAATACATCTTTTCTATTAGTGTATAAAAATCTGCATACACGCTTGTTTGTTTTGTTTACTGTACTAGTGATGGGGGACATTTTGAATGTCAGGTTATTGTGTGGGAGCTTATACTGTCCATCGCTCACTGAGGGTGACTGTATTTGATAATGCTATTTTTAAAGAAAAAATAGTAAAATTCCAAGAACCTAGAAATATGTATGCTAAGAATAATCCAATGTTTGTGTAGCACACCATTCATGTTTTGGCAACAATTACATATTATGAACTTCCTCAATGTATTCATTGACCTATGACTCCCAGGTACTCAACCATGAATATTCTTAACCAGATGACAATATTAATTTGCTGTTGTTTAATGTGCTATTGATTTTTATCAGTTACTGTGGATATAACCCATGAAGGTTCCCACAAGCACTTAATGTAACTGTGCTTAGGAATACTTATTAGCTGCATTTGTAGTTCACTTATTTTTCAGATGAGTGGTCTTCAAACTCCCACATAATGCTTTCAAACTACAATATAGTAGACATTCAACTAAGTGGGACCACTTCATAAGGGAGAGTAATGCTCTGTGACAGGGCAGCATCACGGCCCAGATGTTATCGGCACGGAAGAGAGACTCAACGCCACAGAAAGCTGCAGTGAAGCGCTATTGCACACGTCTAATAATAAACACAAACACTAAACAAAACACATTCAATAAAAAGGCACAAGGGCCATAACAAAAGGTCTATACAAAAACACACGCACTATACAAACAGGACACCAACACAGCAACACGAACATGAAACACAGAAAACAGCCCTCCACCTTTAACACAGCAACACCAACACATAACACAGCCCTCCACCTCCAACAAAGCAACACCAACACAGCAACACGAACATGAAACACGGAACACAGCCCTCCACCTCTAACACCAACACCAACACAGCAACACCAACATGAAACACGGAACACAGCCCTCCACCTCTAACACCAACACCAACACAGCAACACCAGCATGAAACATGGAACACAGCCCTCCACCTCTAACACCAACACCAACACAGCAACACCAGCATGAAACATGGAACACAGCCCTCCACCTCTAACACCAACACCAACACAGCAACACCAACATGAAACACGGAACACTGCCCTCCACCTCCAACACCAACACCAACACAGCAACACCAACATGAAACACGGAACACAGCCCTCCACCTCTAACACCAACACCAACACAGCAACACCAACATGAAACACGGAACACAGCCCTCCACCTCTAACACCAACACCAACACAGCAAAACCAACATGAAACACGGAACACAGCCCTCCACCTCCAACACAGCAACACGAACATGAAACACGGAACACAGCCCTCCACCTCCAACACAGCAACACAAACATGAAACACAGAACACAGCCCTCCACCTCCAACACAGCAACACCAACACAGCAACATGAACATGAAACACAGAACACAGCCCTCCACCTCTAACACCAACACAGCAACATGAACATGAAACACAGAACACAGCCCTCCACCTCTAACACCAACACCAACACAGCAACACAAACATGAAACACGGAACACAGCTCTCCACCTCTAACACCAACACCAACACAGCAACACAAACATGAAACACAGAACACAGCCCTCCACCTCCAACACCAACACAGCAACATGAACATGAAACACAGAACACAGCCCTCCAGCTCTAACACCAACACAAACATGAAACATGGAACACAGCCCTCCACCTCTAACACCAACACAGCAACACAAACATGAAACATGGAACACAGCCCTCCACCTCTAACACCAACACCAACACAGCAACACCAACATGAAACACGGAACACAGCGCTCCACCTCTAACACCAACACAGCAACACGAACATGAAACACGGAACACAGCCCTCCAGCTCTAACACAGCAACACAAACATGAAACACGGAACACAGCCCTCCACCTCCAACACCAACACCAACACAGCAACACCAACATGAAACACGGAACACAGCCCTCCACCTCTAACACCAACACCAACACAGCAACACCAACATGAAACACAGAACACAGCCCTCCACCTCTAACACCAACACCAACATAGCAACACCAACATGAAACACAGAACACAGCCCTCCACCTCCAACACCAACACAGCAACATGAACATGAAACACAGAACACAGCCCTCCACCTCTAACACCAACACCAACACAGCAACACCAACATGAAACACAGAACACAGCCCTCCACCTCCAACACCAACACAGCAACATGAACATGAAACACAGAACACAGCCCTCCACCTCCAACACCAACACAGCAACATGAACATGAAACACAGAACACAGCCCTCCACCTCCAACACCAACACAGCAACATGAACATGAAACACGGAACACAGCCCTCCACCTCCAACACCAACACAGCAACATGAACATGAAACACAGAACACAGCCCTCCACCTCTAACACCAACACAGCAACACGAACATGAAACACGGAACACAGCCCTCCACCTCCAACACCAACACCAACACAGCAACACAAACATGAAACACAGAACACAGCCCTCCACCTCCAACACCAACACAGCAACATGAACATGAAACACAGAACACAGCCCTCCAGCTCTAACACAGCAACACAAACATGAAACATGGAACACAGCCCTCCACCTCCAACACCAACACAGCAACACGAACATGAAACACGGAACACAGCCCTCCACCTCCAACACCAACACCAACACAGCAACACGAACATGAAACACAGAACACAGCCCTCCACCTCCAACACAGCAACACAAACATGAAACATGGAACACAGCCCTCCACCTCTAACACCAACACAGCAACACGAACATGAAACACAGCACTCCAACACCAACACCAACACCAACACCAACACCAACACCAATCCTTTCTTACCTGACTCCCGTGATCACCCTATTTATACACCTGTGGCTGGAGCCTTAATTATTTAATCAGTTATTCAATTCATGGCTCCAGCCACATTCCTACATATTTTGACAGGGAGAAATTTAACCCCCTCCCTGCCACCCCAATATTCCCCACACCCACACATACATACGTGCACTGGCAGGGTTTTCACCCTGCCACCCTGCCACCCTGCCACCCTGCCACACTGCCCCCCTACCACACTGCCACACTGCCACCCTGATACCATTCTTAAATCGAATAAAAAATAACTGAGTGTTTGGGTGATGCGTAATTTTATTGGATGCAGAGCTCCAGAAATAAGATGGGGGGAGGATACTAATACTATACAGGGCTTAGTGGTGATTGAAGTTATGTGCTGGTGATGATCGAAAGGAATAGAAAAAAGAAACATGCATGATAAAAATAGCCAAAAATAACTAAACCACCAAAGGCAACATTAACCCGAGATGCTTTCAAAACAAGCCAAATTTGGCTGGAAAAACACCAATCTGTTACCTCAAGTTCAATGTACAAATAAAACAGAAGTTTGTATAATTTGTTTTAGAAAAATCTATATTTTAATTGGCGTTCCAGTACTTTAAGATTTAGGACTACACCACTGGTACTGATTGGTAATGCCCTCATCACATTGTCCCTTTCAAACTCCCAGAAAGCTTTACTTCTATCACTTTACAAACTAACAGCTTCCTGTTCAAGGTCTTTTATACAACACAGTCAATTATTATTTTTTTATTATTTAACAGACGCCCTTATCCAGGGCGACTTACAATTGTTACAAGATATCACATTATTTTTACATACAATTACATTATTTTTTACATATTATTTTTACATACAATTACCCATTTATACAGTTGGGTTTTTACTGGAGCAATCTAGGTAAAGTACTTTGCTCAAGGGTACAGCAGCAGTGTCCCACACCTGGGATTGAACCCACGACCCTCCGGTCAAGAGTCCAGAGCCCTAACCACTACTCCACACTGCTGCCCTGAGCCACATTACTGAGTATTACTGTGGATTCAGAGAGCGGTGTCATCGGAAATGCTATACATTACTGAGGATTACTGTGGATTCAGAGAGCGATGTCATCAGAAATGCTATACATTAATAACTATTTTATTTTCTAAAGCCTATGCTTGGCAGTTTATTTTCAATCATTAAAAAACTGTTCTATTTATGCCGGCTTGCTGAATAACTGGTAGCGAACATGGTTTGAATCTCACCTGGCATTGTTGACAATACTTTTCTTCAGGATGCACACAGGCCTCTACTGTCTCAAGGAGGCAGTGACAGAAAGTGGTGAGAATGCTGGGCTGCGGTATAAGTAAAGGAATGTCCTCTAACCTGCAGCGCAAAGAGACTGTAATTGGCATGCAGCTGCCTGCTGTAACCATAAACATTCAATGCAAAGGTTAATTATTAACAGATCTTGTGACTAACATTATCTGACAAGGGCAACATACGGTCCCTGTATGCATTACACTTTTGTTTGCTTTTCATATTCGTTTAATCTCAAGCACATTCTGTGATGTATTTTAACTCCTGTCATATAAATGTAATATCTAGGGCGGCAGCTAAACCTAGTATACAGTAAATCAGGTTATAGATTTTGTTTTATAGGTGTAATTCACTATTATGCCAAAGTATGGAAATGCAACCTACTTGATTAATCCTTCAGCTAGTTAGTAATATATTCACTATTGATAACAAACTGAAATAAATGTCATACGTTTTTTCTACATGTTGCTATGAATTCTCAACATGAAAATGTTGTTGTGCCAAGTAGCTTAAGCAGAGTTTGGTTGACGTGAGGAATGAAGATTTGATATTTCAAATAGTGCCCAGATCCCAGATAACTGTATCTAAAATATAAAAACTTTCACAGGCTTGGCTGGTGGTTATTTGAAGAAACTTTGCCCCTGTATTTTCAATATCAAACAAATCTTCAAAGGCACATCATTTCCTGCTGCAGTACTTGTGACAGATGCACGATGGAACTTATGCCAGAACATGTTTCTCCAGAGATATGGCTGCAGTGCTGTACACAGAAGCTTTTTTTTTTTTGACTGATTCACAATGGCTCATTGTCTGCCAAACTTTTGATTACAACAAACACAATGGGTGTGACAGTTCGGCCATGTAGAGCATTGAAACCGAAAGGCAATTTCATCACAAGGGTTTAGTGCTGCAAACAATAACTCCTGTATTGTTCCATTGTACAGTAAATATTTTATATTTATTTTCACCATGATCTGTGTCGATAAGGCACTTAGGGAATGCTATAGTCAGTGCACATATCATGTTCTGTTAGAGCTACAACAGAATCCTTCAATGAACTGGCCATGAAAAAGGGAGATCGTCAAATTGACTGAGAGAGAAACCTCTTCATGGAGTTTATTAGTCCTGAGCTCTAGCGGCAGAACAGCGGGAGGCAGGAGGGGCTTGCACCCCCCCGACTGAAAAATGAAATCGCTGGGGGGGGGGGGGGGGGGGGGGGGGGGGCGGAAAATATGTTTTCACTTTGGGGAGGGGATATGTCTCTAAGGCATGTAAGAAGTATGTCTGTATATTAAAAAATGGACCAGAGATTCCCTTTAACCTGAAAAGTACATAAATACACTATTCTTTTATGTACAGTAATCCGTCGCAAATCCGCCCGTCACATATCCGCCCAAACCATATATCTGCCCAAACCGTTTATCCTCCATGATCAACCTCTTCAGCAACGTTAGTTTATTATTGAACAGAGAAGATTAGTTCAGAGATTGTAGATCCTACCAAAGTTTTCGTAACATTGCTGGTAGTGTCACATGAGCTGTTCAGTGTGTTGATATGTAAATAGATCCTGTTAGCCTGCAGGCCTTATCAACTTCAACCTCCATCTTGATCTCCTGCCTGTCACTCAGCAGCGAATGCATGCACCCACACGGCAGACGGCTACTCTGTCACAAGAATTGATACCCTGTACCTTTCTAAACAAGGGATTTAGGGGAGTTCCCTAATAAAAGCTGAATCTCAAAACAGTAATTGTGTGAATATAGCAATTGTTACATCTGTGGTATTTAAAACAGGATTCATTTATCCGCCATTTTACATATCCACCCTTACTCTGGTCCCACCGCAGTTGGATATGCAACGGAATACTGTATTTGACTTTTTTCTACGTGATGAAAGAAAATCTCTGTTCTAGTAATTCCTGCCCCCGGACAGGTGTGTGCTTTTGTTTTAGTAATAGTTAGCAAAACCAATTAAATTCCTTTAGCGACAGTTCACGCAATTCATACTCACATGTTCAGTAAAATCAATTAATTTGCAGTTAGAGAGGTGAGTTGAAAAACCTGACCTGTCTTAAAGTGTCCCGGAATTATGGAGCCAGTTGACAACCCTACCTCTGTTGTCTGTCGATGTCAGCGGCATTACAATATGCCCAATAGGAAGAGCAGCTAGTCTCCGGTTTGAATGACAAGTTGTAGAAATCAAACAACTGGATTCAGACATTACTTGAATAAACTGTGAACAAGTTACTCAACAAACAACATATATCAGCACTTACACATGTAGTCTACTAGATATTTGTAATTACTTTCGCTAATAGATTTGAGCACCTATTGGTAATTTAAATACTTATACAAATGCACAAACGTTTACAAACTCCTAATTAAAAAATAGTTACCAGTATTTTACGTTTGTTTTTGTTTTTTTGTTTGTTTTTTTGCAAGCGATTTACTGTAAAACATTTCAAAAGCTTTTCTGCACAGATAACGTTGTGTGCTAATAGAGGTAAGAACATTTATTTCTTTTAAGTTTTTTTTTTTTTTGCTGTGTGACTCATTCATTGCTGGGTATATGGCAGCTCACACTCATGGTATTTCTGTTATTTAAAGCTACAGTTATTGTATGGTGTACCATAGTAAATAAGGAATGTGCTGAAAGAAAATGGAAAACCAAAAAACAATACATTTGCTCTGTTAAAAATGTATTTTAAAAGCCCTTTTTCAGCCAGTCTAATTGTGGAAGATCATTATTTTTAATGATCAGGCTCCATTACCACGGAATGTCTGCCATCTATTTGATTAAACAAGTTGAAACAACAATTATACATTTATCCAAAAAGAAATTGATCTATTCATCACTTATCCAAATATTCTGTCAGTCCCATTTATTAAATGGAAATGAAGTTTAGATCCTAATACCATCAAGAATTACGTGACACATCTCGTTATCACTTGTAATTGTGAATGTATTACAATGTCGTAGGCAATAACTAAAATACCAGCGAACATTTTTTCAAGGTTATTATTAATTTGTTTACTACCAGAGCAATCTTTGTTTTATATATATAATATATAATTATATTATAATTGTATAATAATATCATTCAGTTATATAATAATATAATTCAGTCAGATTAGGTTAATAGATTAAAACTGATCAATTGATTAAACTCCTAATTTAAGCATTTAGCCTGCAGTGTTGGGTTATTATTGATTGCTGGCAGGGTTGTGCTAATATTCCCTTCAAAAAAGTAATAATATAAGGGGGTCCCGAGTGGCGCATCCAGTAAAAGCACTCGCGTAGAGTGCAGGATGCGCCCTATAGTCTGTTCCTTTGTTGACCAAGGACGGGAGCTCCCAGGGGGCGGCACACAATTGGCCGAGCACCGCCGGGGGGAGGGAGGGTTAGGTCGGCCAGGGTGTCCTCGGCTACTGCGCACCAGCAACCCCTGTGGTCTGGCCAGGCGCGTGCGGGCTTGTCTGTAAGCTGCCCAGAGCTCTGTTGTTCTCCGACACTGTAGCTCTGGGTGGCTGCATGGTGAGTCTGCAGTGTGTAAAAAAGCAGGTGGCTAACAGCACACGCCTCGGAGGACAGTGTGTGTTCGTCTTTGCCTCTCCCAAGTCAGCGCAGGGGTGGTGGTGGTGAGCTGAGCTAAACAAAATAATTGGGCACTACTAAATTGGGGAGAAAACAACAAAAAATGAATTGGCGACTACTAAATTAAAAAAAAAAAAGTAATAATATATTCATTTTCTGTTATACAATGATAGGTTACCCCATAGAGTTACATAACCTGCATTACTTACCATTGCTGTGACCTGCAACATCTTAAATGTTGCTCTGATATTTTATTCACATATCCTATGAAGACAGAGCTTGGGAAAAAAGCTGAACACATTGTAGCAGCCATTTTCACACTACAAAACATCAACTGAAGCGCACTACTAAAACAGAAAGCTCAAGTGCATGATCCTGACTGAACAGGTACTACTTTAGATACCATATCTGGTGATTTTCCCGCAGTACTGCATGTGAATTCAAATATTCACATAGTATTCACTCTCCACAGGTTACAGCAGTCCTCACAAGTCATGTGCACTGTTGTTTATGTATAAAAATAAAAACTGTTAACAGACACCTTAGCCAGATTCCGTACATGAACCTTCTGAGCTACTAATTTGAGGTTCCTTTCACAAAAAATGGTGCAAATTGTATTTTGACCACCAGGGCTTTGTTTCTTTGTAAGTGTGACAATTAACAGGTTTCTATTCCAGTCAACTCAAAACAACTTTAAGTGTTATGAAAATTCTCTCCGGTAGTTGAGTGAGTTGAGTCAACTGGCGCCTTGCTTTTCATAGCAGATGGCACATTAGTCTGGACCTGCAGAGCGGGTTTGATCTACAGACTAACTTTGTGAACACATACGGTAATCTAAGCATATGTTCAAGCTTTGCATGTCATTGTCCCGCCTTCCTGCTTTTGCCTTTGTGTTTTATTGTTTTGTTGAATTACTATAGTTTGGGCTTTTCTGTTCCAGCTTTTGTGCTCGCCTTGTCTTTTCCCTTCCTCGTTTCTCCCACTCTACTCCCCTGCTCCGCTCCCTCCACTGACTCCCTATCACCACTTGCATCCAATTCAAATCTCTTCTACTTGCCTATCGCTGTCTCAACCTTTCTGCTTCTTCCTATCTCCAGACTATTATTTCTCCCTACACCCCCTCTCATCCTCTCTGCTCCTCTGCCACCGGCAAATTAGCTGTACCTCCCTTCCACTCCCCCGCTTCCAGAGCCTGCTCCTTCTCCTCCCCTTACCACCTCCCTGACCACCTTCCGGCGCCTCCTCAAGACACACCTGTTCAGACAGCATCTGTAAACCTCACAACTCTCGACTATACTGGACTATATGGCAACCAGTTGTATCAGTATTTGCACTTAACTGCTCTACACTTTGCTGTATTCTACTACCTGCTCTCAATTATTATTATATTTTCTGTATGCTGTACTTGATTTTACTCCTAAAGGAAACCATATTCACGTTTTTTGTATTTGCTCTTGTTTGAAATCGTTCTTACCCATTTATTGTACTGACTACTTGCTCTTAATGGAATTTACTCTTATAAGCAAATATTGTTACTATAAGTTTAACTGCTCTTAGTCAAAATCGCTTTCAAACGTAATTCTGTACTGTATTTATATTCTCTTATTTGATTTTACTATTATTTACTACTGACTTTATTGTATTTTGTAACTGCTCTTATCTGTAATGTGATATTTTGTAATGTGATATTTTGTAACAACTGTAAGTCGCCCTGGATAAGGGTGTCTGCTAAGAAATAAATAATAATAATAATAATAATAATAATAATAATAATAATAATAATAATAATAATAATAATAATGGTTTACCATGGTTAACCAGGCCTTATATGGCACCCTAACACAACAATGTTCTGCTTATTCTCCCGACTGTACAGACACAGAGTCACTTTCACAGGGATTAAAATAGATTCCTAAAGATAGACAGAAACACAGAAAAAAAAACATATAGGTACATCAGTAGGAATTATTTTCTCATCTGTTTCCAGCGGAACAGAAAACAGTTGCATTTCTGAAGATCCCTTTTCTAATTTTTTTTTTCCAGTGGGTATTTTCACACTTCATCTTTTGTTTTAGGAAACTAATGCGGCACCAATTCCTAAACCAAGTCTGTTTTTACTCGTCTAAGAATATGCGCATTTCATGGTGCATGTTCCAATTAGGGCAAAATGTCCGAAATGTCCAAAAAGGAAACAAAAAGGAGCAAATGGGCAAATCCCAAAAGCAACACCCTTTTGCTTGGTGCTCCGGTGACAAGAAACCAGGACATTTCTCACATTTCTATTATATATATATATATATATATACAAAAATCTCACCCTTTCTATTTCAGGAGTGTATGCGTAAATCTCATTAACAAAGTGTTAGGCAGGCTGGAATGCCAAGGGTGGGAGGAATGGTGTTTCAGGGTGCGTCACTGCTTGAACCAATTAGAATTAAATGAGAGTTCAGCAGCACTTTCAACTCATGCTCTATTTCAGTCAAAGATAAATGCCATAAATGCACACACCTTGAAACAACATTTTAGAAAAAAAATGGTGCACAGGCTATTTTCTTGCTAGTTATCTTTTGGCTTATAAGCCTGTAAATTACATTGCTTCATTGAGGATATTAGAACAAATTTAATCAAATAATGTGTTTTACCAAGAGCACAAGTCAAATTGTCTCAGGATCTCAACATATTTCAAATTGTTATGAAAATTAAAATGTATATATAACAATTGGCATATTATATTAGTGACTTAATAAACAAAAATCGTGACCATTAAAAGCATTCCTGTATTTTGTTAAGTAACAATAGGATTATAGCTTCTTGAGCAGTATAATCTGGCTCTTGATATTTGTGAGGTAATTACTGCCAAGAAACCTGAGTTTTATGCCAAGAATGATGACTGAATTACATAATACACGATTCGAAGCAGAACGATATTTTAAACACAGTGTTTAAGTTCAGTTTTGTTCCAATGTATTTATACAGGATTGTTGTTAATTCCTTTGCACTATTCCTCTGCTTTTTCAAACCTACAGTGATGTCTCGATACAGTGTTAGCGGTCGAATCAGTGTGATTGAAATGCAAACAATGAACTAGGGCCATACAGTAGATCCGGCTAGATTTGACTGTGATGGCAAAGCAATTGCATATAAGCTAAGATCTTTAACAGCACAAAGGATCTGACATCAACTTGTGTGCTAGAAAGAAAGCTTATTACACAACTTCCCAGTGGAATAAATATATATATATTGTTTATACGTTAACATTAATACATTAACCATAATTTTATATTTTATTAATATATTTTACACATTATCCTGCCAGACTTAGAGAGCAGCCTTGAAACGGAAAGAGGGTAGACTTACAGAGACTTGGGGGTGAACTATGCATCAACAACTGCTGCTTCAGAGTCACTTACAATAGGACCTCGGTTTTATGTCTTATCCTAATTTATATGCCTTAATTCCCTGTGCATGTTCTTCTTAGCTGATAGATTAAAATATATGCCAGTTAATAAATGCCTTGCATGCCTTTTTTCGTGACTGTTCTACCCATCGCCCCTGCATGTCTTGGATGGTATCAACAAAGGTGTTTATTTTTATAGTTTATTTATTTGACTTATTACTGAAAAATAACTGCATTTTACAAATGCAATGTGCTTCGAGTGTATTGAACCGAATATTGGTTTGTTTTTTATCATAAGAATGCAGTACAGTATACTGTAGTTGTGCAAACATTTTAATATTCTGTATATTTTTCCTTTTTTGTAACGCATTTCATGCATCAATATTAGCACTATACTCTTGAACAATTACAGTATTTCTAACAACTGGTACTGTCTTTGGCTTTATGGTTTTTATTATGAATGAGTGCAATGGAAATATTGTTGTATATTTGTTTTGGTATTTTGCACTGACGGGCTGTCAACATGTTGATTAGGCTTCATACAATGAAGGAGGATCCTGAAAAGGTCAACAAGGAGGGTAATTTGATTTGGTGTCAAATTTTGCTAGGCAATATACCCACAAGACTTCCCTGATTAAAAAACGAATGGCATTTTGTCACACTAAATGACACTCTTATACCATTAGAGCCAGGGTCAACTGTACATGTTAACGTTGCTTATGTTTACATGCTAACATTCCTATGTAGAGTGAAGAGGTATGCTACAAACACTAGTTTATCTCCACACTTTATTATCTAGCTATAACCAACATGACATATCCATTGCTGAGTCCTTGGTATACACACAGGCAGCATGCATCTACACCTCATTTAATACAATTATTATATATTCTATTTATCTGTTTAAATGAGGGAACACAATCACATGTAAAAATATTAAAATAATGTAGATTCCCAAGCTTAAATCTGCACATTGTTTTAACGCAATGTTAAGGTCTGTAGTAACTTATGAACACAACTAATGGTTCTGAAATGTATATATTTAAAGCAAGCATACATCAATAGCCAATTCAATACTTTCTTGCTTCACATAGTACTGTAGACTATGCCACTATCAGTGTACATATTGAAAAACGAAAAATAACTGGTACATAAGCTGGTACATGCATTAAAAGACTTGAAATACAAACGTACCACTTTTTGACAGCGTGCTGTTTCCTGATCTTGCACTACCACATTCTAACGATGTACCACTTTCTGGCCCTACACTGGTAGGGTTTTGCAGATTGGTTAACTTCTGTTATCAGGAAAGTCCAGATAATTCTCTATCTTTAGTTTGTCTGGGATCACTTTTATAAAACAAGACCTCCCAAAACTGCAAGATGTTGAATAGGGATATTTGTTAAGCCAATACCATTTGATTACATTTTTTCTTCTATAGTGTCTATAAAATAGCTTTGAGGATAAATACGCACTGCAACGTCTTACAAAATACAGGAGAACCCAACCTGCGGAACTTCTGAGCAGGGAATCGGGAGGTCAACGTTCATAAAATAACGTGGATGAGGACGATGTTGAGGCCCTGGCCTGGATCTGAGCATCTGTTTACAAAGCAAGTGCATGTTTGTGTGTAGGCATGTTCAGAGTGTGGGCTGTCTAGAAGCTCCAGAGAAGAGCTCCAGTACATCCCAAAAGCATTCAAATCTAATCTGCTGTAATGGTGGGTTACCATGGAGGCCAGAGCAGAAAAGCTGGATTGTGAAGGCTGATTGGTTTTCAGGGCTGCATTGTTTGCAACAGATGTATTTATTGAATGCCTCATTGGTTCTCTTATTACCCATGTGTGCTTTCCAACCAGGCCCCATGTAATATTTGTGCTTTTCAGAGATAATTTGGGGTTCAGCACCCCATGAAAAAGAAACTCATTGAGAGTGCTTATGAGAGCTTGTATTACTTAGTTGTTTGGTACTAGTTTTTGTGAAAATTAACAAATGTTTTACCTGTTTCATAAAATAGTGGGTCAATTAGAGAATGTAATACATGCTTTGTAAATAAAATGCAATACTTCAAAAATAATAATCTCATTTAAGTCACAGATAATTGTATCTGCATAGCTAGTGTAGCTATGCTTTTATTTACAGTGTCAATAAACAGAGACTTGATATACGAAAATGGGATGAGTTGTCTGTACTTATTTATGACATGTCCGTATATGTGTCACTTCAATTACTGCACACAGAAAGGTAGAAAATAACAAATGGTACTGTACATGAACATAGTTCTGTAATTCAAAACCGTATCTGGGGACCTTACAATGCTGCTGGAAAACACTGTTCCAGGGTTACAAGCACTGCAGGACCTTAGTCAACACCTTAACTGCCCAATACACAGTGGGCACTCCTCACATCGAGCACGTTGAAATATTGTTGTTGTTTCTTCCAAAGTGACTTTGAAATCGTCCTGTGTCTCACCTGTTAACTTACCAATTGGATTCAACAGGTAATTGAAAGCCCTCAAGCACAAGATTTACCACAAGCAAGATATGAAATAAATGAGACTTACAAGGAGGAGGTGTAGAGCTTCACAGAGCTTTATTTACATGTGCACCATTTCTTATGCAAACTAGAATACAAAATGGAATACACAGGGAGATACCCACACACAAAGTAGAGACACAGTTACTACTGAAGTTCACAGGGGAAAAGGTTAGGAATCAAGTTTGTCTTGGTATCTGTTATTAAGGTAGTATATTATTCTCCTTTCCGGGAGCCTGTTTTGAAATAGACAGCTCTTGTCAGTTTTTTTTTTTTTTTTTTTTTAATAAACTTGATAATTAAGAGCACTGCTCTTAACACTTGCGTGAACATGAATCACAGAGCCCTGACGAAGCCTATAGTGCATTCATTTGAATAGCTTACGCACTGCATTAGTCCCTGATCCTGTAATGAGAATATGGAGAAAGGGGAGCGCTTGTATTACGTAATTTTTTTTTTCTTTTTTTACATATTTGTGGAAATAAGTCCTTTTCAATATAAAAAAGATGGCAACGTGTTTGGTACTCATGAGCCAGGCTGGGAACTCCCTCCTTCCCTTTCCTAATCTTGACTTTTACTTGGCCTTTATACTACCTTAATAACTGCAGAGAATGAAACTGATTAAAAAACAGAATGTCACAGTCGCATTAATTGTTGATCTGCTAGTATTCTACCCACACGTTAGCACAGAAAGTACACGTTCAGTGAAAGGCTTGATGAAAGTGATGAAACGCAGGAGGCTTGTATATATAAAAAGGAACAAGTATAAAAGGTTACAAGATTTCATAAGGAAAAGCCATCATGTCTTGAAGTGTTACTTCAATGCTAATTCTCTTGGGGTTTGTGACAGAGGTACAGAGGAGTGGGGGGGCAGGGAGAGGAGGGGAGGGGAGGGGAAGGGAGGGGGGGGGGGTGTTCAATATCACCTGGGTTCATCAGTGCAGAGGGTAGTCATGCATTACAATTTGGGATGCACTGCTAATGCATTTACCTACCAGTCATGCATAATGATCGGCCTCTGATTCATATTAAAATATAATACGCATTACATTGTCTTATAAAACAAGAAACCTCCACAATCTACTCCACAGAAGTACGCTCAAAACGATTGGAATTCTGCGCTGCACTATAACCCAAGCTTTGTTTGCGTTACTGGCAGCCATCGTTTTTTATCTATGTCTTTATCTGTCTCTTATCAGACACCAGAGTCTACTCTGAGCAATAAGCGAATGGCAGTTCTGGAAATATTCCTGGTAGATATATTAATGCAACACGAAAGGACAGAATAATGTCAAACAAACAATGGGAAATTTCGAAGATGATAAAGAGAAATGTCTGGCATTTCGATTTATGTTTAATTCTGTTTATTTTTGTAATACAGGAAGGCAGTTTTATTCCGTAAAACACGGGACGATTATGATTTTTGACTATCATTTCCTATTGTATTCTTATTCAGCTTTAAGGGAATTAAAAAAGAAAAAAGCTAAAAGCCTTAAAAGAAGGCTGACTGCTGCTGATGTTTACAGGTGAAACTCCTTGGGTGGTGGGAGTTGTTGCATATATGAAAGTCCCTCATTCACACACACACTAGTAAACTGTTTTTTTTTATAGGTTTTTTTTTTTTTTTTGGCTGCCAGCATCTCCTACATGTTCAAGTAATTTGGCAATATATAACATAGCTTATCATTATCTTAATAAAAACGGCTTCTAGATGGAAAACTATAATCTAACGCTATCATGTGACCTCTCTGATTTATTTTTAGTTAATCAGAATATCTACCTGGTCAGCTAGGACAGAACAGGCCTGAGACAGACTGGACGCTGCTTAGCACCTTCCAAGTGAAGCATCATATTCAATGCTGGATCAGGTTTTGGCTACATATTATATTGTACTGAGTCAGCAAAGCCTTATTACAGACAGTCCCCCCTTCCTAAGCACTGTATTAGACCAGACAGAATCTTGACAATACTGCTACAGTAACATACACACACATTTATAATGTGTCCTGAATCGTTGCTTTGCGAAAGATGTACCATTAGGGGATAAAATCAAAAAAAGAAAGAGAGAAAAAATATAAAACAGGGGTGCACCATTTTTGAAAAAAAAAAAAAATAGTCCTCAGTCAAAACCATTCTTGGGTCTTGCATCACTTCATTATAATAATCAAGGCGCCAGCTCTTGAAGGCTTGCAAGACATGTCAGTCCAATCAACTATATTGATTTCTCCTTTCTTCTGTCTATTTGTTTATTTATTTATTTTTATTACCAATGCACTCTTCTCTTAGTTGAGCAGAGTCCAAAGGTAATTGTTAAAATGTGGCTAATAAAAACATTACACATTAAACACACTAAAAAAAAGAATATGGGGAAAGTAACAACTAAAACACCCCAAAAACCACTGTATAAGATAATACCACTGTATAAGATAATACCACAGGACAGTTTTTTTTTTTTTTTTTAATTTTTTTTACAGAAATTACTGTACTATAAAAGGCTACATTATACTTGAAAGCATCTTTTTTTTAACAATATATCGCTCTACTGTAGGTGCACGTTTTTGTTTCCGGTTGTCTCAAAGATTGCATACGTTTGAAATAAATTGCTTTATGTATTTTTTGCTGGGAACTTCATTTAGGCTGAATTCAAGATCTTCTGTTGGCCGTGTCTCTTCGTTATGTAGGGACAATGATTTGATTCTCAGAAATGGTGTTCTGTAAACAGATTACTATCCACGTCGTGCTGACAGCTGATTTGGCAAAGGGTATTGTGGTGGGTCTTGCATCACATTACAGATCTATGAAAAAGAAAAAAAAAGAATTGCATTAAAATACTTCGTAATTAGAAGTCGAAGTTTATGACCACCACATGCCATTTTTCAAGGAGCAACTGTATAATCATACCCAAGTCCTGCTTTTACAAAACAAAAGAACGATGTATAATAAAATATGTGAAGTCGACCACTTCTGTGTTATAAGCACTTCTGTGTTATAAGCACTTCTGTGTTATAAGCACTTCTGTGCCTCAAGATTTGTGACAAAATGTCCCGAAGTGCTAACGAGAAGACATGGTCAGCTTGTAATGAACCTCAATTTATACTAAAGGGATCATTTATATCTTTTGGCCCGTCAAGCGTCAGCTGTCCTTCATTACAAAAGCTGAAATTGCTGATACACAAGACTATAAGGTCACCACTATTTACAGGGTATTTGCTTTCCCTAACTAGCGTTTTTTTTTTTTTTTTTTTTGGCAGCCTAATACAGGAACAAGTCAGCTGATTGGCCAAGCTTTAATTCTGATTAGCTATCATTTTGGCATGCGTCACAACTCCCCGCCCATTTGCTTAGTTTTAGTGCCTCATTGGTTCAGCAATGAGAGAAGGCTTTGTGCAATATGAAAACAGTGGTAGTAATATTATTTTCTTTAGTGCAGTGAAACTATGAATATTCTTACAAACACTGCTGCACATTAATTCGAAGCCAAAAATCCACATCTTTGTCTAAAATGGCAAGTGATGTGTAGGATTAACATAAAAAAAACTACAACAACAAAGTGATGCTTCAGATTTGGCAAGCGTGTCAGAATCAGTGGATACAGCTGCAGGTAATGCTTCACACTTTCCAGACACTGGCCAAACTAGCAAGGTAAATGTTTCGTATAGTGATGAATGTTTTGTTTTGTTGTGACCCTATTTTCTGACCCTATGTTTTTTTGTTTTTTTCTTTGTACAACGCCCTCTTTTCCACATATATTTTTTGAAGAGTTTATTTAAATGAAATTTATAATTAAAGTTCGGGAGGAGGGTCAGACACCAATCTCCGCGTCACCAAATTGAATCATTCAATTTACACATTGGCTAATTTAAATTGTTAGCACTATAAATACCCGCTTCACTTATCTCTCAGTTGTGTTTTGATTTAATCGTAACCCACCACCTCCCCATCTCCTCCTTTCTTAATAACAGTTTTTATGTTTTATCAAATGGGGGTCTCAGCCTCGTCCAGTTGGCCAGGCAGCGAACCCTCAAACCAAGTTAGGTTTGATGCCAAATGAATGTGTATATGCAGCATACTTTTCTGTTAAATCGCATACTCCGCATTCTCTACAATAAATATTTGTACTAAAACATTTTGTGATTGGTGTTTGTCCCGAACTACTGAAGTTAAATTGGACAGTTTTCACTTGCATGCACAGCTTAAAAAAATAAAGTAAACCCCAGTAATGCTATTACTTTAGGAAAATGTGTCATTTGCACTGTTTATTGTGAAGAAACTACAATGGCAGGGAAAAAAAAGAAATGAAAAAGAAAAAAGCGATGTCTACTTATGTACTGTTTCTTCCTGAAAAGTGTATAATTTTAAATTTGACATCCCCTGCTTTAGAGTTAATTCAGTGGAACAAAGTAAAGTCTTCACAACCTATTCTGGAATATTACAGTTTTACATATTTTAAGATAAATAGTATTGGAAATTGCTTTAATTTTGTAAGACTTAGCTGGGAATTGTGCAGCATGTGATTGGAACAGGAAAGTGAAAGTACTTTAGCTTAGGTATTGTATTAAGTTATATGATTGATTAACCTATTACGTTTGATCTGTTGTCAGAACAATAACATTTTTTTTTTTTTTTAATCTTCCAAAACACCAGATGTTTGTCTCCAGTTTATTGTAGAAAGTCCTGGGAAGTTGAGAGGGGCTGCTGTATGTTTTAAAATGAGAAACAGTTTTATTATAAAAAATACATGAAAAAACTTAAGTGCATATGCCTATTTCCTTTATTTTTCATATGATAAACTAAGTATTGTTAGGAAAATTAGCAATGCGGCCACCAGTAAGTGTTCAGTCACAGGAAATTGGCCGAAGAAACCAAGTCTATGAAAGATCTTTTATTTGGGCTTAAAAAAACTTGCTTGGCAACAGTAAGAAATGCACCTGCGGCACGCCTCTCAAAGATGGCACGTTGGATAGGCACTGAAGTTTATTTCCCCCTCTGTTTGCTGTCATACCTTGTATTTAATTGAGAAACTTTTCATTTACATTGAAACACATTGCAGCTAGAACATGCATATTTAGACCCCGTGCTACACTTTGAATCAGGCGCTTAATAAGATGCTTCTACAACATAAGTGCTTTCGTTAGTTAACTTGAATGCTTGCTGCGCAGTAATTGTCAGAAGATTTTCTAGTTTTAGTAAAATTAAAATGAATAACAAGCTGTTTTAATAGCATTACAGTGAGATTTGTATAGTTATTTGTTTGCAAGATGTCGTTTGAATATTGGTCAGGAAATTATATTTTCTTTCTATTTATTATTAATGGCGATCAAACATTGTATCATATTAAGTAGATATTTCTGAGCTGTATTAGCTGATTGGTGCAAGTGCGGTGTTGAAACGTTTTGTTACTGTATGTAAAGTGTGATTGAATAGTCAGATTTTCATGACCATTTAAAACAATCCCCCACCACTACGCACATCTTGAGGTTTGGACATTGCCTTATCTGGCCCACCTGAGAATGTAATTGAGTACCACTGATTTATATCATCAACATGTTCCTAATAATTCATTTCTGTCATGTATAATATCCTATTATGTGTGTTCTGTATGAGTCTGGCGAGATCATTATTCCCTTGCTTACTATTTCAACAAACATTGCTTCTGAAAAGACTGATTTGCAGGGAAAGGAGTTGGGAAGCATCACAATCTGGTATCCTTACAGTGGTATCTGGTACAGTGCGACATGCAGCATTTTCAGCTTGAGGAGCCTTTGCAGTACATGGTATAAAGTATCCCTTTTCATAACTACTGCATGTTATGCCAAGTATCTAGTTGCCTTTAGCAACCTGGAAGACAATATAAAGGAGACGTCAACAAAGCAAGAGTTTTGCATCTACAGCCCTGAACGACAGAGGCATTACTTGACCTTTGCCCTCAAAGAGGCCTCGCTCTCTATCGTATTGAACATACGAAACTGGCCTTTCTAGGATTAAACCCTCCAGACAGTTTGACACAAATCAATAAATTCAGCATCACTGTCAATCCCTAGCCTGTTGTTGTACGGGTTACTTAGTGCTCTCAATCTGTGCATTCTGAGACCACAAAGAGAATACGGACAGTATCGCTATGTATTTCTTAAGGGCATCTTGCAGAACAGCTGCTGAAATCAGTCTCCTCTATTTGCTTCCATTTCATGTAAGGAAAGAAGACACACATGAAATGCAACTGACGGATGCTGTCCACGCAGGCACAGTCGTGTGAAAATTACATTTTGTTTGGTGCGCTGGTTATGTATGTACTCCCTGACTGCTCTCTGGGACTATGTGTGCTGAACAAGCAAGTGCTGTAGATTACATCAGCAAGAGATGGATTTATCAGCAAAGTCCCTTGGAAATATTGTACTGCTCTGCAGTGGTGTGCATGTGTGGATGATGTGTGGTAAAGAAGACCACCTTTAAACGGCTCCACATTCACTGCACAACCAAATCCTTTTTTGGATAGAAGTTATTATGCCAAGAAAATTAATTCAATGGCTTGTATGCAAAAGTTGTATTTATATATTTTTTTCCACAGCAACTCCTATTACATTATCCAGATATTTACTGCTGATCCCCTTGGTTCTTTATTATTACACGTGGTATTTTGACTCATATTAAGAGCTGGGCCCCTTCTCTTCAATATCTACATGCTTCCCTTGGGTCACATTATCCACCAACACAGCCTCATGTTTCACTTCCTGCTGACGACACCCAGCTCTACTTAAAACTCGACCCTGGAAGTCCCTCTGCCATGGTCCAGCTCTCGGCTTGCATTCAAGAAATCGAGGCTTGGATGTCTGCACATTTTCTGCAGCTGAACACTAGCAAATCTGAACTCCTTCTAGTAGGATCGAAAACTCAATTTAAGAATCTAAATATAGCTGCCCTGAACCTCGGAAACTGTCTGCTGCTGCCTTCATCTTGATGCCACATCTCCTCCATGGTCAAATCTTCCTTCTACCATCTTCGAAACATCTCCAAAGTCTGTCCCTACCTTTCCCTCCCGGATACGGAGATACTTTGTCATGCATTTGTCTCCTCTCGACTCGACTACTGCAACTCTCTATATGGTGGTCTCCCAGCAGGTACCATAAACCGATTGCAGCTAGTTCAGAATGCCGCTGCCAGGAGTCTTACCAGATGTAAAAAAAGTGATCACATCACCCTCCGTCTTGCCCAGCTGCACTGGCTATCTGTAAAGTTCAGGATTCATTTCAAAACTCTCCTGCTCACCTACAATGCCCTTCATCACACAGGTCCCGAGTACTTCCTCAACTTGCTGACCCGCTATGTCCCTGCCCGCAAGCTGAGGTCCTCCGACTCTGGCCTGCTTGTTATCCCCAAGCAAAAAGTGCACCACACTTGGAAAACACTCGTTTAGCTTCATGGCTCCGACTCTTTGGAACTCTCTCCCAGTTTTGAACCTGGTCCAAATAGATGTGCTGTAATCAGGGTTCGCACAGGTCCTTAAAATCCTGGAATGTGCTTGAATTTCACCTAATGAAATTCAAGTACTGGAAAACCTGGAAAATCAACAGTTTACTGAGAAAAGTCCTTGAAAGTCCTTGAATTTTATTTACCATGTACTGCATGAACCTTGTGTAATCCAAATCGTTTCCAATGTGCTGTGCTGTGCAAGTACAGGACATGCAATCTTACAAGTGTACGGAAATGGTAATCACACAGGTCTTTCATGTGTCAAGAAATCAAAACTATCCAAACAGCATGTATAATATCTAGTATGATCCTTAACCTTGTAACTGCTGTACAGTGCACTGATGGCTTTATTTAAATATATACTTCTTTCACATCTACAGCTAGGGCCAAAAGTATAGCATCACCTAAAATTTTAGTATTGAGACATAATAAAAAAATAAAATAAATTAACATCATGTAATAAAAGAAACTACAAAATGATACCGCAAAAGTCTACTCGAAGCCATAATAGTAGTACAGTATTTCATGTTAGATTTAATGTTAAATTGTCAGTTTTTCGTTAAGTATATGGAAAACTACAAAGCGATATGCAATTCAATATGTTAACGCAACATTGTTCAGCAGGTTTCATTCGAGATTTGTTGATTCTATAGGGGGATGCAAACCGTGCCTTTGGCCTTGCACACGTTCATAATATCTACATTGTCATAATCATGAAGCATTTACCAGTGTGCTAAGTTAACATCTTTTTTTTTTTAAGAAATAAAATGTTGATTTTACAAAGCTTCAGATGAGCAACCGGGGAGTTCCATGTGTATCCAAATACAATACAGTATAACCATCTACAATGAACATTCATAAAGCTGTCATATGCTAACAGATAACAGTATCCTGGAGCTGTAAAAAGGAAAATCAGAAGCCATAATTGGCATAACTGCATAAAGGTTTATCATGGAAGATTTGCACAGTAATTGACCCCATGCTTTTCCTGTGTTTATAATATGCATTTAACTGTACCATGCTTTCACTGTGCTTTATTACACTTTGCTATGCTTTTTTAAAAGTTTGGGGAAACTTTTAAAAAAGTAGTACAGTACGCCAAGCCTCTGTGGAGATTCGATCCTAAGGTTTCTATTAAGAACCTGAATGCCTGTAAATATCACACCAAGAGTGCTCCTTCTCAACACAGTAAATGAAATTCATTTTCTCTTGGCACTCGTGATCACATGCCCACGTGACTGTTTCTTAGCTATGAAGTTCTGACAGAACTGTGTGAACTACTATTGCTCTTCCGAGATAATGCCTGTTGCAAATAACCAGTGAAATAAGGGGAATGGTGTTCAGGGTCCCAAGAAAAAAGTGTCCCATGGAACCAGGTGCACAAGCATTTTCCCCAAGTCTTCTCCTAACTTTTATCACAGACTCATAGCCTTCTACAAACCTTTCGGTTTCCATTAAGTTACAAGACAATCCTTCCTTGTGGTCCTGGGTTTTATTGCTTCAATACTGACATTATTGTTCTCAGATCTCTCTTTAGCTGGCCTTGTGCTTACCTGATAACCTGCTGCCCTGAACATACTTCCTCATTCAAATACAAAACATGTGGCCATGAGACCTTTTAATGATGCTGGCCCTACCTACTGACAGTTCAGTAACTCAATATGGGAGATTAACCTGGCAAGTCTAAAAATATAGATTTTTTTTTTTGGTAGCCAGTTCAGTGATGAGTGTTGAATTGTACTGAGATGCTTAACATTTAAGAGACTATTGGTCAGTTGTTGAATTAATAAATAACGTTAAACAAGTTTGTAGACTTTTATTTGCATTTTATCAACATACAGCACCAAAACGATCACATTGTTGAGAATTTTAAATACCGTTTTTTTCCCCAAACATCACTGACTTGATTTTTTTCCCCACCAATTTTCAATTAAGAATAAACACCTAAAAATGATCTGGAAAATCTGAAGAAAATCAAAACAAAAAACAGAGAACCCTATGTAGGCTATGGGAGTAGTTGAGAAGTACATCGGTAAAGGGAGCTATAAACACAGTATAAATAAAGACCAGCGATGCAGCTGAATGGATTCTTACATATATTTAGAGGATAAACAGTATGGTAATAAAAAGGTTCATTTCTGCTGAATACTTCTGGAATGGAACTCTATTGAAAGTATCATAAAATACAGCAGCATGAAGTCAATACCTCAAAGTGTAGGTCTTTATCATCTGCAAAGCAAAAAGTCACATGACCCTAATATGGCAGCCATCTTAGTGTTTGAGATATTAGAAGTTGTAGAAGCGTGGGCGGTGACTGATTTGCTCAAAGAATTGCAGTACAATGTAGTATTTCAGGCACTGCAGCATTAGTAGGGGCAGGTGCTAGCCAGATCTTTTGTAGGTTGAGTAATAAATAATAAATGTGTTCCAGTTGAACTGTATTGGGTTATGGGAGAAAGGGGTTAAAAGAACAAAGTGAAACAGAGCAAGATCAGAAAACTGATCTGCGATTGCTGAGATAACCAAAACAGTGACGCCACTGAGACAAGATAAGCAAATCTAAAAACAGAAAGGGTCACCTTTACATACACATTCTGTGCAAGGCTTTCTTCTTGTGGTATCAGTTATGTAAGAGGAACAAGAGAAAGAAATGACTAATCACTGTGATCGAGTTTGGTTATTACAGTATTTGACTAGTGCATGTATGCACAGACCCTCAGCCTGATATAGAGATAACACTGTTGGCAACAAACCAAGGACTGTCATCTCATTCCATGCTAGTAAAAAAAGCAACACTCCCAAATGCAATGTTGAGGATTTACACGTGGCTTGAAGGAAACAAGACATTAAACATTATTCGGACAGTTTAGATCTAAAGGACACATTGCTAAACTAATTAGTGTCAATAAATTGGTCAAGTTATTTAAGCTTCAGGGATAATTTTAAACTATAAGTTATTTTCTGAATACGTGTTGGTGCCACTGTACATACACTATAAAGAGAGAGCTCTGTATATGGTAGGAGTAAAATGTCTTTAGAAAGTCATGCAAATATAATCCTAAAAACAAAACATTCGTCATTCGGTCCAAATAAACTTGACCTTTAAATACCTGAAATCACCACAGCAGCCTTTAACCTTATATTTACCAAAAAAATGTGAATTGTGTTTTTTAATGTTTCTTTCCATTGGTATTGTATAACCCAAACAGTAGTTTCTGTCTCCACCACCACTATACCTTAAACTTATGGGGCATACTGTAAAGTCAAATAAAAACAAACACACATGGAATGTTGCCTGAATGTAACTTGAGGGAATATAGGGTTAAATGGAGCTCTACGAAATCTGCAGCTTGGTCTCTGCACTGTGGAAACTCTACATAAAATGCTGGTAATAAATGAGTAACAAGCAGTAACCATATTGTGCAAGCGATGGTATGAAACGATCTGCAATCTTTAAAAAAAAACAAAAAAAAAACGTATGCAGACAATGCAAAGTTTCTTTAGATGCAGACATGTTGTGACATGTCAGTACTTTCGTCTTGAGTGTGAACAAGCTGAGATATTCTTCAGTATGCTGGGCATCTGGCAGCATGCCTGCAAGACAGGGGCCTTTTAAATTGAAACTTTCTTCCAAGAGATAACCAGAGGTAATTATTATTGTTGAGCTGGATGAGAGGAAAAAAATTATGGTTTGCAAAATAAAGACCTTTAGGACTAGGATGGAGACTTGTGGTAGTAGGTATTGAAAATACTAATATGTAATGTTTGTTCAGAGGGGCTTTGGATAGCAGTGAATTGAGTTTTGGTGGTCTCAGTCACAAACACAATCTCAAAAAAGGTGGTAAAATGATCAATTGATACCTGAGCCATGGTTTCAGATGTGCACAGTGGAGGTTTTGTCTTTGAAGAACTGATGACACTTGCCAGCTTAGCCTGAATTAAGTTTGGATCAGTATCTAGACAACTGCCCAAAAAATCTTATGACATTTTAAGTATTTTAGCCAATTAGAAGTGAAGCAGGAATCATGCAACACCAAAGAGTCAGAACGTTAAAGCATGGTTACCATTTAAGAAATCCTATAATGTAAACACCTACACATTTCACAAGACACAAACCTTAACAAATATCTTGTAAGTAACAAATGGTTTATATTGGTGGTTCTAAACAATGAGATTGTGGACCACTGCCCTCTTCATTCTATTAGCCTTTACATGTTGCTCAGAAAATGAAAGCTCACCTGATTTGCCCATCTCCACTCTTTAAAGAGAGAGATGTGTTTCAACTGGGAACCCAGCTCTGGGATGAAGCCTGTTTAGCACCAACGAAGTTCCCCACGTTAAGGTTGGCATTCTGAGCAGAGATGAGCGAGTCAAAGTTGAAGTCCAAGCCGTCAGCGTCCATGAGCTCGCTGCGGATGATTGAGTCCATGTCACACTCCAGGCTGCCGTTGAACATGTCCAGGTCCAGGTCGGTGGGGAACTTGTCCTGGTTTATCTTAGGAAGGTTGATGCCACTGCCACTAATGCTGGAGTACAAGGAAGAGTCAGAGAGGCCGATTTGCATAGATTGGTTACCACCGCTGGGAGACTGAAGCTGGTATTTGATGGAAACCAGATTGTTGGTCTCGTTAGTTAGGCCAATGCCCCCGTTGACCGCTTGGGACAAGTTAGCCTGACTGCCCCCTAGCGACAAGCTTGGAGATTGGGGCTGGTGGAGTAGCAGGCTGCCAAGATTGACTGGGCTTCCCTGGTTGGATTGGGAAGCGGTGAAGGACATCATTGGGTCGCTGCGCAGCATAATGTTCCGGCGGGAGTTCTGGGACGTGACAGCAGAGCTGGCCTGAGACATGAGCGGGTCCGACTGGGTCATCATGACGTCGCTGTGGCTGAGTGAGTCGGAGCTGAGAAGGTCCTGCAGGGTCTGGTTGCCAAAATGGGAGATGCAGGAGAAGGTAGCCTGCTTGTTCTCCTGAATGGTCTGCATGGGTGCCTGGCGTAGTGCAGTGAGTGATGGAGGGCTGAAAATGGAGTTGCTGTAGCTGCCAGAAGGAGAGCCCAGAGCCGTGCCTTTGGTGCCGTAGGTGAAGCTGGAGCTCCTCTGCATGGCCCCATTGCTGCTGCTGCTGCTACTGCCACCCCCTGGGGAGGGCTGCTGGGTAGGAGTCAGGCTGATGTTGTCCAGAAGATCGTCCATGAGGTTATCAGAAAGCCCGTCATTGAGGTTAATTTCTGTGAGCCGTGGCAGCTCCACAGGGCAGGGCTTGCTGACGGAAGGAGACAGGATGGTAGGGCTGGAGTAAAGCATGGGGGAGAGCTGAGGGTCATCATCAGGCACCTCATCCAGTTCTGGGTTGGCAAGGATGGGTGAGAGGCGTCCACTGATGGTGCTGGCATTAGAGTTGGTGCGCGAGCGGAAGTCAGTCCAGGTGTCCAGCTCATCGCTGCTGCGGGATGTGGGGCTGCCAGGCCATTTGGAGAGCTGGTTGGAGGGGCTCTCAGCTCCCCCATCCTGGGCAGCCTGCAAAGCCGCCTTCTTTTTGGCGGCCCTGCCCCGGCTTTTGGTGTACTTGTTGCTGTTGTCCATGGAGACGGCCCGCCGCCGTGGAGCCTTGCCTCCTTTCCCTCCATCAGGGTTGATCATCCACCAGGAGCTCTTCCCCGTGCCCTCATTCTGCACCCGGACAAAGCGGCTGTGCAGAGACAAGTTGTGGCGGATCGAGTTCTGGGGAGAAAGAAAGGAGATTTCTAAATAAATGAATGCATTTCGTAAATGGTTTTGAAATTCTAAGTATTTATGTTTTGCGGGACATACAGGATGTGACGCTCCTAAAGAACGGTTATGGTTTATTTCTTTTAAAAGTAAAACTGTATTTTTACATTTGCTACAGTCAAAAGCTGAAGTACTACATTCTTTAAACAATGTGTGAGTCGGGGTTGCAGAT
The DNA here is from genome assembly GCF_902713425.1 of Acipenser ruthenus. Taxonomy (NCBI): domain Eukaryota; kingdom Metazoa; phylum Chordata; class Actinopteri; order Acipenseriformes; family Acipenseridae; genus Acipenser; species Acipenser ruthenus. The sequence continues at coordinate 83,323,287 of NC_081193.1, read as the reverse complement.
AGGAGCAACAGATCCAACTGCAGATCTGCTGGTTAGCAGATACAAACTTGTGTGTTGGGGGATGGATCAAGTGTTTTGTTCCACACACCACAAAACTGACTTTTATTAAATCAAGTGTAGAAAATGACTACTGACAAATAGACAAAAATTGGATTTAAACATCCAAGCTTTTAATAATCAATCCTTATTTGTTTTTTTTTTAGCTGTACTAATATCTTAGTTAGAGTCTAGGGTTTTTGGCCTTGTCGTCATGGTTGTTTATCATAAAGAGCTATTATTAAAAATTGAAAAATGTTTCTTTTTCTCCAAGTACAGTATTTAATAACAAACAGAGAAAGTCTAAAATAAGATCCTTTCCTGTGCAATCCTGTGCTTAAAAACGGTCAATGCTTAATACAGCTATAGCAAAAAGTTTTGCATCATCCTAGATAATTAACTAATTTTGCATCACAAAGTCGAATGAAACCTGCTGAATAACATATTGAATTACATACCGCTTTGTAGTTTTCCATATACTTAATGAAAAACTGTGACTTTTGGCCATAGCTGTATATTGGATAGCAGTAAGCAGACCATATATTTCAGTGTTTCTCAAATATAAAACCATTCAAGAACAGTATTCAACAAAAGGGTTATCAGAGCAACTGGCAAATAAACTGAACTACATTATTTGAATATGATAAAGAGTTTTACACCACACGTTTACTTCTGTTTGTATCTCTTGTGTGATAAACGTTATTTTTATCACACACTTAATCACACAGTATCTGGCCTGCCATGTCAAACATGTGTTTTTTATGTGGTATTAGGCCATCCTCACTTACCACCTGCGTACTAAAAGTTATCACATACTAAACTGCCATTTCCCCAATAACTCTACTTCCTTACCTGTGTTAGAACTCCATAGAGGTATAAATGGTTTATAACACACTTCTGTAAATGCAACCTAGATTGCAGCAGTTGTTATGTTTGAAATCATAAAATACTGCAGGGTCGGCATTGAAGCACAAGCCAGCTTCAGTACATCAAGACTGTCAGGATCAGTCACTAATTTGGACTGTAGATAAATATGGGAGTTAGAACCGATAGGGATGACCTGGAGATTAGAAATGTCAAAGTTCTCTTGGAAGAAAGAGAATTGATTTGTGACTGTGCACCACAGCTGTGAGCAGGGTTTTCAATAGAAATGATCTTCAGCTCCAGTCCGACCAGCATCTGTTTTTAATAACATCTTGTGGCATCACCAAATTCCTTTCAGGGTACCGTGCATGTGTGTGTGTGTTTCTGGAAACAAAATGTGCTTCAAAAAAAGCTGTACTCCACCAAAGGTCTGCACTAACAGCTGTATAAAAGGACTGGCATAGTACCTATTAACTGAACTGGAGCCGATTTAAATATGAGATAAGAGTACAGTACAGTACTTTGCAATGAGTCTTATTTCCATCCCTGTCTCTGAACGCAAACCCGATCTGAATAGGCCAAAATATATTACAAGCCTTTAAAAGCATTTACTTTTTCGTGGGCCTCTGACTTCCTTGTGTGTACAATTAGCTGGCTGCTGTCTCTCATAATGCTTGCATGGTAATGCAATCAAAATGTAATAGAATTAATACCATGTCAACCTCATTATATTTTGGAATGAAAATGTCTGTTTAGCATGGTACAGTTGATAAGCATGTGGTTGTTAGCTGTGTAGCCTGGTGAGTAGGTTTTATTACAGTACATCGCTCAGTTCTTATCTAGAAGTAAATTACTTTAGAAATGCTAAGAAGTCTTAAACTCTAAATCTTGAACGGGGTGGGGGGTTGGGGGATGGGGAGATATAGTTCTAGCTGGCCAGACGGTTCTTCCTTTCTTTTTCTTTTAAAAATGTATTTTAACAAACATGTTATTGTTGTTTGCAAGCCATCAACGCAAATCATCTAAAGGAAATGAAATTATGCCTATGAGAGCATCTGTGCAGGTGCAATCTGATATTGAAATGCTCTAATTAACAATGATGAAAGTCCATACAGCCAGCTTGGGCTGTCTGAACAACACAAGCCTTAGTTCCATATTGTATCTCCGTAAGAGTGATACAGTCAGCCTTGGGTAACGTCCGAGTGAAGACTGGATTGTGGACTGCAGATGGAACCGGCAGCAGCCCTCCGTTTCTTATCGGAACAAGATGAGATAGTTTTACAGAAACAGTTTGATGGTGTTGATGGAAACAAGGCAAAAGTTGAGCCCAATTGTGGTCCTTCTGTGGCTTAAAATTGTAGATAGTGTCATACCTTTAGTACAACTGTATAATATTAATATAAGCAAGCAACAAAGCCTAAAAAGTATGCAATTGCATACATTTCAAGTCTGTGAAAGAGACAACAAATTTAGCAAACTGACTTTTACACGTGTGTACAAACATAGTGCTCATGAAAACCTTCAGCACCTAACAAAGACCATATAAAGTTCCAGTGGTGGCTGTAGATCAAACCTGAACTTTGCCAAGCTATGTGCTGCCATATGTATGCATGTAATTTTAAGAAAAGGCTGGGAGTGTTTTAATTCTTGATGTTCAAGAGGCTTAAATTATCAGCATTAGCCCTGAATGAATTTCCTCAAAGCATGTTCTTTTAGATCATTAGTAGCTACTCATCGTAAGTGTTGAATGCTTTTAATGCTATTAATATAAACGCTAAGTGATGGGCTTAAATTGCGGCAACTTCCTCCATGACATCATCTCAAGCAGCTGCCTGTTGAGCAGTATCAGACAGACTAAAAGAAAGCTGCTGACTTCACAAGCACTATCAGAGCACCTGCAAGGCAGCGCATTTATTAAAGGATTGCTCAAATATATCTCAGACACTGCTTTCCTGTCTCTGGGTAATAGCAAGAGGTGTTTCCTTGTAAAAATTATTGTATAATAAATAGCTTGAAGTCCATTATAAGACAGTCATATAAAAGGACATGGTTTCAGAGTCATAAACCTCAAGACCGAAGCTTGATGATTCATTTAATGAACGGAGATGACATTTAAAACCCCATATAAGGTGGTTTGCTACAGTTGTTATCCCATAAACAATAATAGAAAACAAAACAGATTTTTCCTGATATTTGCTGCCTATTTTTCATTAAAATATATTAAAGAATGTCAAAAAGCGATATTTCATATTTTATTTTAAAAATCAATTAATTTTTATGCCTTGGACCAGCATAAAAAAAAATATTAAAAAATCCCCAATAGTTAACATGGGTACCCCCATTTTTTATTTTCTACTGACTTTATGGATTTTCATTTGTTTTTAAAAAAATTAACATATATCGTTTGAGCAGGTCAAAACTGTGACTCTATTCAATAAGAAATGTTTACTAAAATCTATAAATTACGAACACATGGGATCTTTTGCAAACAGTCCTGTTATTCAATAAGCCACTTCCTTGTGTAGTACCAAGTTCAGCCAAAGGGACGATACGGTACTAAGTTGCAGGAGCACTATCAGGTCATGTGACTAGGTCTCATGCATTGGATGAAAGCCCCAAAACACTGAAGCATTCTGGAGCGTTACTGTAATACAACCTGAGGAGTTCACACTGCTCTCTTTCTAATGTGCTTAATGTGTTCAACTCTAGTTCATGTACCTCAAAGGGTTAAACACTTTGGGTTACCACTGAGTTGCCATGCACAGTAGTCAATTTCATTCAAAACATTGTTTACTGGTCTTCTAGATCACTTGAGATTAGGCTAAGGAGTTTATGCGGAAGCCTTGCTTTACTGAAAGGGAGTGTTGCTATAATAAAACTACAGCATGCGGCGTGACTGAAACATGTTTACTACACTCGCTCGGCTTGGGCAATCCCAAAAACCATTAAGAAAATCTGTGCAAGAAGCGGAGCAATTCATAAAACTGTCTCAGTTTCCATGTCCTTCGCGAAGGTATTTGAATGCCTCTCCAACGATAAAAACCTGTTTCCGCCGAAATTATCTTGTTCTTCTGTTTTTTTTTTCTTTTTCTCTTTACCTTGCCTGCTTGGGACACTTCCAAGCTGTGTTTACCTTGCAGAGTCTGACCATTAACTCAGACACCAGCTGCAAGGACTTGCACTGGAATACAGAGGTCTTTTTGTCTGAAAGCAACATGTGGTATCAATTTATCACCGTCAGTAATCCACTCACTTTTTTTTTTAACTTTTACATTTTTTTTTTTTTTTTTTTTAAGTGTTTGGGAGGGTTGTGTAACAAGAGTCTTTAATCCTGGGCAGGCACTGCAACTCTGCTGTCCCTTTTCTGGATGTTCTGGTGCATCCTGGTCCTAAACAAGGAAGGTATGAATTTCAAGCTGCTGTTTCTGAAAGGAACTTGAAATTAATTCATTTTTTAAAACACTGTAGCATTTTGGCCCTGCTTTATTTGAAGCCATGGTTGCCATGATTACAGTTGTGGAGGAAGTTGGCTGGTCTGTAACCCATGTCCTTGCTCTGCAAACTCATACTGTTTTTTGAAAGCCTGTTTTGATCAATTAAATGCAAGATTTCCCCTACTTTTTTATGATGAGTAGTTGTGAGTTTTCTGACACCACTCTTGAGTTATTACCATTTTTCTCTACATCTGTCTTTAACTGGCTGTCCACTGCACTGAAAAGACCTATGTCCTTTTAGACAGGGCTTCTCCCTCTCTTTCTAGTTATGCCTCAACTACATTTAATTGTTTTGCGTCTCAGTACTGTATTTCCTGCTTTAACTTAGTTTGATACAAGAAAAAGTGCCATTGAGTACATAGTGTTTTCCAGGTCATCCAGTTCAATTTCAAAAGAATCCAATGAACAAAATAAATGAAATATTGTCGCTCTAACCAAAGCAACAAGGGAGAGCTCGTCTTTTCTCCTTCACACATATGCTCTCGTTTCATCTTGTTAAAGCGATGCAAGCTCAAAGTTCACCGTTTTCCTCTCTTTCTGATGTTCATACAGTCTATGCCTTTTAACAGGTAAAAATCCAACTGGCATCGACTGGGGTCTGAGGAAACAACACAGGTTGTGGGGTCTGGTGGTTAAAGAAAAGGGCTTGTAAGCAGGAGGTCCCTGGTTCAAATCCTGACTCACTCACTGACTCACTGTGTGTGACCTTGAGCAAGTCACATAACCTGCTTGTGCTCCATTGTTTGGGTGAGACGTTGTTGTAAGTGACTCTGCAGTTGATGCATTGTTCACACACCCTAGTCTCTGTAAGTCGCCTCAGATAAAGGCGTCTACTAAATAAACAAATAACAATAATTGCTGCAGTCATGTGTATGTCAAACTATACACTGACCAGCCAAAGAATGAGGGCGCACTGCTGCCAAAGCTTTCCAGTGGTGGTTTTCAGCAAACATTGTCATTCTTGGAACATGTTGGAAACAGTCTTGAGAGACATAGTCTGCACTGCCACTGCTTTGAGTGACGAACTAATGCTACCAGTTACACACAGCATTCACAGAGTATGTTCTTCTAGTGGACCCCATGGCATCTTGTGGACGAGGGGATACACGCACACACACACACTGATATTGTGAGGACATCCTCCAGTGACACGAGTAGCACAGAATTCCCAGTGGTATATGGGGAATGCGTTCATGACATATAACAAATATGAAAAATGAGTGCTTGTTATAAAAGCGGAAGTACATTTGTATAGATGAAATATGTATCGTTAATAGGAGGTTGAGATCTTTACCAGTATGAAGTCTGCATCTGAAATAGTTTCTCAGAGACCAACGGAGGCCAAAGACAAGGGTATTGATACAATTTGTCGAGGAGTTTCCACAACACTGAAAGTCTTAATCTCGTACGATTTTTGATATATGAGTGTCACAAGGCTGGCTGAGTGGTGACACGTCAGACCCGGAAGAAACAGACAGACACAGTGAGGTTGGTGAAGCTGAGCACTTGGTTGTGCTCAGCATTTAATAAACAAAATAAGCGAACACAAAAACAGGACACGGCACTCTACGCCAAAATAAATAGACAAACAAAACGCACTAACACACAAAACAAGCGGACAAACGTTTAAACAAGTACCGTGCTGGCACTTCCAGCACGCTGTAGCAATTGTTATTCTTTATTTCTCTTCAGTTCTCCTCCTCTCTACACCCGTTCTCCACTCACGAACACCCAACCCCGAGTGAATGAAACGTACACCTATTTATACTGTTGTGCTGGGATTCAATTACTAATTAATTATTCACTTGAATCCCAGCACGTGAATTAATTATGTGCAACCTCGTGCGCGCATATTACTTTAAATGCACATGCAGTGATGTGCAATCCCGTGCCTAAATACAATTATACATTTTTAAATACACGTGAAACACAGACCCGTTTATATCCCGTGTACCAATGACTATACACCAACATTAACACATGCACCATACAACACATAACACACAAATGCACACAGGGGCGGGGCACATTGCCACAATGAGCCATTAAAAAAAAAAACAGTGGCGACGGAAGATTTACAAAAACATATAAAGCTCTTCTTATAAGGATACTTAATTAAAGCCAGAGATGTTTAAAGCATTCACAATGTATTTTCCACAACACTGAGAATGTGAATGTTTGTATCTAAAGATGGTTAATGAGATTTGAGCAGTTGGAAAAAGGGGTGACAGCAGATTGACCATTTTGGACAACCATAACGCAAATTACTGTATTATTAATAATATTATTATTGATACCATTTTTTTGGTGGTGCTTGTTTTCAGTTTCCGTTGTTGCTTAAGTTGTAAAATCTATACTGCACACACAAACCACAGACATACACATGAACTTACTTCTGAGGTCTGAAATCCATGCCAGAAAAGAAGAACACAATGTACAGCAATGATGCTATTTATATAAAACACCAGCTTAAATAAATAAAAACAAGAATGAATGAGACATTCCTTATTCTTTATGTTCAGATGCTTCTAATTTGCAATACTTAAACACATACTGTGAGCAAACAATGGAAGGGGGTGAATTGAGAGCCTTGAAGTGAAGGGGGCAACTGCCAGGAAAGAATTTAAGACTTCCTGAAATTGTCTTCTGTCGTCTGCTTTGTCATTGTATTTTGTGTAAATACTGCATTTGGTGTCTATTTACAGTACAGTTCTGTAGCAGCAGCCTGAGTGTTTCTACGTGTAGGGAGCTTGAAGCACCTCAATGAAGTCACTTGTTTATGTCCAAATGTACTGAAACCTTGGATCTCGTAACACAGCATAGTTTACCATTACAACAGCATGCATTCAGAAAGTGATGTAGTTTATTTATTTACTGATTTAAAAAAAAAAGTGGAAAGGGGAAAGAAAAATTGGCTTATGAGTATGTTTACACACTCCTATTATCACTGCCAAAAGAACTGGAAATGTGTAACTGTACAGTACATTCTATATTCAGATAACACAGTACTCCTGTATGCTGAAGCTGATAAACACAACACACTGCACATACTGTATCTCTGAAGGAAGGTTGTCAGCTATCTCTTTCAGCAATGTAAACAGGTACAGTATTACCTCTGCTTGATTTTTTTGGAGCTCCTGATGTTGCGACATTCTTAAACAGCTATCCATGTAACAATGACTCATTCTACTAATTCCTGGGTGAGTACAGGCACACTAAAGCAATTTATGGCTGTTGGCTACTGTCCAGAGAAAGAGCAGACACTGAGCAAAAGACACCTGTCAATGATCTGTGCCATTAAAAGGTGAGCGACACAGACAATAATGCAGACGATTTGAGCAATAAGGCGTGCGCGCCGCTGAACAATAAAAATGTCACAGGAGAAAATAAAGTGTTTAGTAATGACTGCTATTCAGATCCTCCCTTGCATTATGATAAGCTTTCTTCAAACTTCAATTAGAAGGATAAATTAACATTAAATGTTAGGCCTTTAAGACCATTTTTGCATAAACTTTGGATCCCAGGTATATTAAATACACTATAATACCAGTGTAACTGATATTTCCCTATAAAGCCCTATACTTAATTCTATGATTACAGGCTACTACTGACGACAGTACTATACTGTAATCCCTATTGTGACGACAGTACTATACTGTAATCCCTATTGTGATGACAGTACTATCCTGTAATCCCTATTATGACGACATGTCGCGCTCATATTGCTGATTACAGCCGCGATCTGACGTAAATGGAATGAACATTTTTTTTAAACTTTTAAAAATTATCTGACAGTTTCAAAGTGCTTAAAAGTTCAAGTAGACAATTTTCAAATAGAAAGCTTATTTGTTTAAAAAAAAAAAAAATGTCCTCATGATTTTCCGTTGTGTCAGAGGCTGAAAGGCAGAACTTTGTAGCACAGCGGCCATTCACACGAAACTCCAGAGCATTTTCTGGGCATAACTGCATTTTTAACAACTCAAAAGTCTGCGTGAAATTTTATGAATCTGATGTTAGCCAAAAGAAAAAGCCAAGATACTATAGATTTGTTTAATTGTATCTGTGTGTCTTTTTTCTTTTTGTGCTGGTATTATACTAAATAAAATACAAGCTACTGTACATAAATCAGATAGTAAAAAGCCACCTGGGAGTTCCGTGACATCACAAGAGGACTCGTCCTTTGTGATGTCACATAACTCCTTGGTGGCTTTTTACTACAGTACAGTAGCCTATACCTTGTTCTCTACGTAATTACAATTTGCCCTACAACATGATTGTAAAACCATTTTAATTGCATGGTACATGTTATCAGCACTCTCTGTACTTACCACTTCATTATTCACATCAAAGCTTTATTTTGATACCTTTTTGGACCAATAATACGCTTGCACAACCGTTCAAGCTTGCAAAGTTCTCATTAAAAGTCGACCCCTTCCTTCAGTCGACCCTTTCCTCTGTTCTATTATGCACAGTACATTCAGATCAGAACAAATGCTTGACCTTTTACTGCATTATCACATTGGGACATGCTGTACTGTACGTTGATCTCGTTCACAGAGTGCATGGACAGAGTACAGGCAACAGTACATGTACATAAAATAATAAACACACTCAAATTAAAGCGTGGTTTTAAAATTCATTTTATTACCGTTCATTATCCCCTACTGTGGAAGCACATCCCAGCCAGAGGGATGTAGGTGTGTGCATGTGGAGTGCTGTACCCTGCTGCCTTCAGTAACTGCTTTGATTGAGTTACTACCCATACAGTACAGCACTGGTATCAGTGAGGAAACATACCACAGCAGGAGTTATTCCTTTATATCACAAGTTCATTATATTTTACAGTACCTGTCTAGTAATTGGGGTATACCAAGGTAATCCTGTTGTGTCTCACAAAATAAGTGCTCGGTCTGACCGTCTCAGATTTTGCTAGAAAAATTCACCTGGGGGTTTTCAGGCCCACCGAGTTCAGAAATGCTAATATTTATTTATTTATTTTTTATATCCCCTTTGAGCTGTGACCTGGCAAAGGTCATCCTAAAGTGAAAAAGTGATCCTGACCAGATACTGTAAATCACCCTGGGCTCAACTTAGACTCTACCATCATGTGTAGCACCTCGTTCGACTTGTAATGAATAGGGCTTCGAGAAAAAAAAAAAAACTCACTTTTGGCAAGTTGCGAGATGATGGGTAAGTGATGAGTTTTATTCAGCCCAACCCTTTACCCTGTAGGGGATGCAGGTCCTAAAATGTTAGTATTATTATTTGTTTATTTAGCAGACGCCTTTATCCAAGGCGACTTACAGAGTCACTTACAACTACATCTCACCCGAAAGACAGAGCACAAGGAGGTTAAATAACTTGCTCAGGGTCACACAATGAGTCAGGGGCTGAGGTGGGATTTGAACCGGGGACCTTCTGGTTACAAGCCCTTTTCTTTAACCACTGGACCACACAGCCTCCTAGTATTGCTATAAGAACCTTAGGGACCACTCTTCCAAATTTTGTGAAACACACACAAGCCCCCCCACTGGTCATTAACCCTCTGAAATTTGAATTGTTGGTATTTCTACCAAGTTTAGGCTAAAATAACTCACATGGGGGGTGGCTCCAAAAAATCACCCAAAGATATTTTTGGATAGGTGTTGATAAGATCTACAAGAATCAAGCAAAACATTTTGGTATCTGCTGATTTTTTAAGTTGAATTTGTCATGCATTCGAGCATTGCTTATGGACACTTTGGAGAGGCTAAGGCACCACATAGTCCTAACCGAACTGACCGAACTAGCGTTATTCTTCAGTTTTGCATTGTCTGAGGTTAGATCTAGAGGAAAAAGTGACAGGATGTGCTTCCTGTGGCACTAGCTTGGAGCTGAGGGGTTACAGTGGCACATTTGAAACTACCAAAACCTCACTTAAATGTGTTTTAAAAACTATAAACTGATAGAAAACACAAAAAATTGATAATCTTGGCAAACTTTAGGTGCTTGAGGGGTTAACCATTTCATGCTCTTTATGACATGCTTTCCGTACCATATGTGGTTTCCAATCTCAAATTTTCCTTTGGCTGTGAGGTCTGGTGTTGAAAAAATTATGGAAAATGCACTGCTTTTCAAAAAAAAAAAAAAAAAACGTCCCCATTTACCCCACCGTTTACAGACGCATGCCTTCTGCCATCTTGAAAATGCAGCGTGGTTGCCATTATTATTATTTATTTCTTAGCAGATGCCCTTATCCAGGGCGACTTACAATTGTTACAAGATATCTCATTATTTTTACATACAATTACATTATTTTTTACACATTATTTTTACATACAATTACCCATTTATACAATTGGGTTTTTACTGGAGCAATCTAGGTAAAGTACCTTGCTCAAGGGTACAGCATCAGTGTCCCCCACCTGGGATTGAACCCAGGACTTTCCGGTCAAGAGTCCAGAGCCCTAACCACTACTTCACACTGCCATGTGGTTTTGAACGTGCTCCGTGCGGCGCTCCAGTGTCCTGGCGCCATGCATACTGGCAACTGGCACATCCTGAAGAAACAGGACTTGGTCTATTGTGGCTAGGTAGAGATTCCCTGCCACTGAAGACTTTCAGGTGTGCCTGCCCAGGAGGTTTAACTGACTGATCAGCCAGCATGAGAATGCAGCAAATGGCTTTCTCATGAATCAGTAAATTATCCCCCTAGGTAGGCACCACACCCTATAAAACAAGAGCTTTCTTTTGTTGGCGAGAAATCACAAGGAAAGAGAACACTGTGAATAAAATCTTGCTCCCCGTTCCAGTTCATGCCCACAATAATTTAAAACTTGATGATTACTGAACTTTGTGATGTGTGGTTTCTATAGCAGTTGTTAACCAACCACATTCTGCATGCAACTTTTAAAATGTTTAATATACTTTCCTTTTTGCGTAGTTATATTCTTGTCATAAGAACACGTTTTTAAAACGCACCTAATTGAGGTTTTGGTACTTTCAAATGTGTCAGTGTATCAAAGAAATCTAAGTTCCACACGCAAGTTCATAACCCCTCAGCTCCATGCTAGTGCCACAGGAAGCACATCCTGTCACTTTTTACTCTAGCTCTAACCCCAGACATTCCAAAGAATAGAAAGAATGGAAGAATAATGCCAGTTTGGTTAGGACTACGTGGTACTTTAGCCTCACCAAAGTCGCCATAAGCAATGCTCAAATGCATGACAAATGCAACTTCAAAAATCTGCCAAAAATCCAAAATCCCTGGATACCAAAATGTTTTGCTTGATTCTTGTAGATCTCATCAACATCTATCCAAAAATATCTTTGGGTGATTTTGTTGTGTTATTTCAGCCTAAACTTGGTAGAAATACAAAAAATTCAAATTTCAGAGGGGGTTAATGACCAGTGGGGTTATGTGACAGACAGCAAATGATTCTTGGTGTTAGATCTCCCTCCCAACCTGCGAGGGCGCTGTGTAAAGGGAACAGAGTACCCTCGACTGGATGGCCCAACAGTTCATTCCCAGGGTTAGGTGGAAGTCGGCCATCTAGAAAGGGGGAAAAGCTACAGTACACTAAATCATCGACCTGGAAGGGAAACGATGTGGCATCCGCGGATTGGAGGAGCAGGTGCACTCGTTAGCCAAGGGGTCATGGTTGACGGTGTTTAAGGAGTCGTAGTAATGTGATCTGGTCCTTTGTGAATGGTTAAAATTGCATGACCAAAAGGAGAACCTGTGTTGTGAAAACGTGAGTGTTTTGTTTGTTTTGTTTGTCTTTAATGATACTGTTTGTTGTTATTTAGACGGCTAACACGATCCGGAGTTGTCGCCAAAGGCCATCACTAAACTTGGACCAACATCACAGCACTTTCAATAAAGAACTGTATTCACCACGAGCACTACAGCACACACTGTGGACGGGTGTTTGTGTTTGTGTATGTGTTACGTGTGGGTGAACTGAAAACAGGACTGTTATTATTATGTTACGGAACTGTTATTATTATTTCTTTCTTGAAAGCCCTATTCATTACGAGTCGAACGAGGTGCTACACGCGATGATAGCGTCTAAGTTGAGCCCAGGGTGATTTTTCTGGTCAGGGTCACTTTTTCACTTTAGGTTGACCTTTGCCATGTCACAGCTCGATGGGGAAATGTAAAAAAAAAAAAAAGATTAGCATTTCTGAACTCAGCGGGTGAATTTTTCTAGCAAAATCTGAGATAGTCGGGCAACGGCTCTGGTTAAGTTGGTATGGAATGACCCTACATTTATTAAGATATAACTGTCACACAGTTTTGTTAATGTATCTAAACACTGTCACTCTACATTTTAACAGCACTCTGTGCGTTTTTAAAGACAAAGGAATCCCAAGCAAGCTTTTCCCATTACCGTGTGTTTGTTTGTTGAAAGACAGTATTTTTAGGTTTATCCACAAAGGAAATAAACCCTGTATTTTTCCAGGCTTGCTGGTGGATTACTGTTAGTGCTAATGCTTTAATGACAGTCCCTTAAGCTCTGCTTGAAACAATATCACCTCCAGATACAACGATGACTGGGTTTAATGCTACCCAGTCACTGGATAAAAGACACAGTATTTCAGCCTCTACACAGGTGTATGGTGTAGCCATGCTCCCTCAATATTTTACCCTGTTCAGCACATTTGAGTTAATTGTATACTACTGTGTGGTAAGCTCTACCTTACTCGAGCTTGCAAGCTTTGAAAAAAAAAAATTGGACAATGCAAATAATTTCTAATTTTCCACAACCAGCTCACACAGGCTCATGGGCAGCCAGTCCTCTATGAGACTAATGCATTGCTGGCATTGATGTAATGAAATAGTATGTGAAATAGCAATACAGCACATGATTAGTATTGATTCAAGCAAAACTAATAGGAAATGCGTAAATGTGGGGGGGGGGGGGGGGGGGGGGAAATATCACAGATCTCGTTCTTGTTTAGATTCACTGTGTACTGTACATTATTTTCTTTTTCAGTCCTCACATCCTGAAGATTATTTCTTAAAAGTGTAAAGCACCCCTGTGGTCTCAGAGCTTTCAAACAAGCCTTATCTCACGTATAACCATTAATGGACCAAAATAAATTAATTAACAAAGTTTAAACAAAGGGGCAGATTCTCCATGCTATTCACCTCAGCATCATGTACTGCATACTGTCCTGCATTGTATTCAATAAGCTTGTCAACAAATACAGATTATCTCCAGAAATTAGTGCAACAGCCCTTGAGAAATGCATCCCACATTTCCCAACACCAATTGAAAGGAATCTCATATGGATGCAAAGGGGACTGTGAGACGTGATTCAAGAGAACATTTGTAATCTGGGTTACAGTGACAAAATAATATGACAGAAAATGAAAGGTTTATGTGTAACACTTCTGTGATAAGCATGTCAACAAGGGAACTGTGGAAACACAACTGTAGGTTCATTTATTTATGAAGTCACTACTGTTTCATTGGTGAATCAAATGAATAAACAACAAACAGATAATATTTACTACTGTACAGAAATGTGTTAATGTGATCTGTAAAAGTTTAATGGGCCACTCCCAAAGAAATAAAAATCTCTTTTAGTAACTGCATGCACTGTCCTAGCTTATTACATAACTTGCTTTTGTTTTCAAAAAACTGAAAAACTAACAAATTGAACATCAACCCTAATATTATCTCTCTTCGTTTTCCAATCCTACACAGTTTCCAAACACAAGAGGCCCTGCTCGGAAATTAGAGACTGACATTGGAAGTGATTGATGCTGAGAAGCATGGCAATTACCTTAGTTAGAGGCTGTAGCTGGTGATGCATATGTTTTAGTTTCTTCGTAACCACATTATGTCAGGTTCTGTATCAGACTTATTACTATGTGGGATTTTGTTTTCTTAAATACAAGTAGGTTATAGCTTACTACAGGATTGACAGGAAAGCCTGTCAAAAGGTATATTTACTCGCCTTTCAAAAAGTATTTAAGTCTTTAATTCAGTTGTGGTGCCACCTTCTGCCTACACAACCGCTACAGTAGTTTTTGCGGTGCCCTGCGGGTTTCCGGTACCAGGTGTGTAAGGGAACAGATCAGTGTTGTAGGAGGAGTTTTCTTTACTATCTAATTGTATTTACTGTGCTGTGTTGTAAATCTAGAAAAAAGCACACTCTCATCTGTCATTTATTATTATTATTATTATTATTATTATTATTATTATTATTATTACTATTATTATTATTATTATTATTATTTAGTCATTTTAGCAGACGCTTTTATCCAAAGCGACTTACAGAGACTAGGGGGTGGACTATGCATCACAGCTGCTGCTGCAGAGTCACTTACAATAGGACCTCGGTTTTACGTCTCATTTGAAAGATGTTCATACCTGCCTCCTTACAACCTCAGTTTCAATGGTACAGAAAGCTGGATACGATTTGTGTTTTTTTGTTTTTTAAATTACCTCACTTCTGAAATTCAGTTTTTAGAAGCAGTTGAAAAATATCATTTTCAGGTAAAAATAAATAAATAATAATAATTATTCATATACGCATAATATACAAACAGCAAATAAATGAATATTATGAAAACGTATATGATATAAAAGTATCCTTTTAAGTGCTGTGGTTGGGGCACTGCTGTTCCCTGGAGTGAGATTCAACCGGATCTTATCTTAGTTCCTGATCCCTTGGTTTCTTTCTATTTTAATACTGAAATAAAGTGGGCAGGATCGCTGGGTTGTCTGCAATCTGCCTCTGCATCTCTGTATACGAACTGTAAGCTGCTTCGAAATCTGCCGCTGTGGCACTCCTCCCTAGAAACAAGAAGGGTTCAATTCTGGGTAAAGGGTTTATAGAAAGAAATGCACGTCATACATTTAAAAGCGTGTCTTTGCCTCCAGAGGGAGCCTTGTGATCCCTGATTTGAAATACGTTTTTAAAACCCACCACCAGACTTTGACGATGGGATTTTGAGATTACACCCACACCACGCATTAAGCTGTTTTTCAAATGGTATAACACTTTAATAGAAATATATTAGAAATAAAAGTATACACAAGCTTCTTACAATGCCATTTCGTGAATGTAAAGGGTAAAGGACAGGGAGTATGGGAGACACAGACCTCCAGCTTAGATCCAGAGAGGTACAGATAAGACTGTTTTATATATATATACTCCATTCTACTTGCCTTTTTAAAAATATCTAGTTACTGATAGCCATGGTGGAAGTTATTAGTATTACTACCATAGAATAGCTGTTTTTTTGGGGGTTTTTTTTGTTGTAGTGCTTTGGACAGCTCATGAAGAGTTTCAGACACTGCACTGGACAGTCAGGCTCAGGGCAAGCTGGCATGCTGAAAGATTCTCCTGACCTCCGAACCCCTCACTACCCAGTCCTAATCCTCCCTCAAAGCACAGCCCAGCCCAGCCAACAGAGAACTGAACAGCGTGGTCCACTGGGTGTTTAGTCCCAAATGCATTTCACTTTTCACTGAGCTTTAAACTGCCAGTGTTTCTCTCCTTTGCAAGATTGTTTACCATGGTTATTTTGTAGTTCCCCGTGTTTTTCCCTACTCTAGGGATACTTACGTTACTGTAAAACCACAAGGTACAAAGACAAAAACAAACTTAGTAAAACTCTTAGATAAAAGTTTTGACTAAATGTCTTTTTCAAGGTCTTTACATTTTACTAAGTTTCTTTTTGTTCTCTACATATTTTTCCATCGAGTTGAGTGGATATGATACAAAGATGTAATTTCCTCCCAGATCATTTTACCCATATTAAATAAACAAACCAGCAGAAGGTCTGGAAAGCTGGTCTTTCCTCTACTGTGTTTAACAGATATCTTTCATTACATGGTAAGCCACAAACAATGTTGATTCTAAAGACATGATGACGTATTTGTTTTACTGAAAATTGAATAAAGTGTGGCTGCCCTCTTGAGTGCTGTTTATACAGTTTTATACAAGCACAAAAACAAAAGATTCCGCAACTCAGGGGACTACGTTTATCCAAGTATCCATGGACTCCTGTAGCAGACTCTGCTTTCTTTCAGTAGACATTCTGTAATTCCTAGCACCCCCCCCCCCCCCTTCCCCCTCTCATACTCCAGCCCTTACTGAGTCTTTGAATATTTACAGACAGACTGCTGACATTTGTCCCTGGCCTTGCCTGCCATCCAAGCACACACACCCACTGCCATCTGCGTGCCTTGGTTCCATGGGATAACCGGATTGCTTCACTCCATGTCGGGGGCTCTGCCAAACAGAAGCTGCTGTCCACAACAGCAGACAAAGGAGGCAGTATTTTTTAACACTGAGAACATAATGTCCTGGGTGGGGACTCAGGGCCTCTGCAGCTAGCTAAAACACGCTATCTCTATCACGTGGCCCAGAGAAACATTCATAGGCTTTAATTGCTCTAGGATTTAAAGACGGACAGAGAGAGAGAGAGAGAGAAAGAGAAAGAGAAAGAGAGAGAGAGAGAGAGAGAGAGAGAGAGAGAGAGAGAGAGAGAATGGCAAGTGCAAGCTTTGCAACAGTGTAGAAAGCTAAGCATGTTTGTAATGGTAGTAATTGGGCATGTCTTCTACTTCCAAGCTTGTAAACTGGATAGACAATACTCCCTAAAGCAGTGAGTCTACCTAGAACCCATTGGTATTACAGTAGGCAGGTTTACATTCACCTATTTGAATATACCCAAGTATCGCTGAAAACAATGAAACACAATTCCAGACCGTGGAATAAGATACATGACCGTCTGTATAGATGCAGGTGTGTTCAGTAAAGGTTAGGTGCTTAAACAGAAACATGTGCATGTTATAGGCCCACTGATTTGATGTTGTACTTTTCATTTTGCATTAAAACTTTAATTATTCAATTCAGTTGAAAACTACAATCTTATGGCCACTCACTGACATTCAACACTTAAGTACCTTAAAGGTTTCATGTGTGCCGCAAGACTGGATTTTACCAGCCCCACTGATCTGTTTAGAAAGCAACACAATAACAACACATGCAGAGCCCCCAGGGAAGGTTGCACTTAGTATGCAAGGGCTCAGCAGTACATAAGCAACCTGAATTAATACTGTCAATGTAAAGTTAACTTTAGATCACTTACATGACATTTAGAAAGGTGGGTGTAAACTTAGTCTTAAATTTTACCTAATCTTTAAAAAAAAAAAAAATTTAAATGCTTTATTTTTTTCTGTTATTGTATACAGCTTTATAGTTCAGTAGATATTTGGTCTACAGTAAGCTACAATGGCCTAGTGTAACCCATTTAGACTGTTAATACATTCTCTTGCTTAAATAAAGCTCAGGAATTAAAAACACACCCACCATCTCTTAGGCCAAAGATGCCTTGGTCTGTGTTTTGTTCACATGGCTAAATTCAATTTTCCTTATTGTTGCTTAAACGTATTTGAAGTCGTAATGACATGGAACAAACAAAATGCCACATAATAAAAACCAAACAAATAGAAGTACTGATTATTATTATTATTATTATTATTATTATTACATCAGCTATTTTATTGACAGGCAAACGCTGGCCTGGTAAATAATCTGCTCGATACACATGCATTCATTCCTGGACAGTTTACAAAGTCATTGAAAAAGGACACTGACTGAGTCTGCTGCTTGAGGATCTAACGTCACAAATCTGTCCCTTAATACTGTACAAACCAATACGGAAAATATAGTTTGGGTCATTATATCTATTACACTTATGGTACTGTGGCAGGATGGCTTGCAGTGGCGAGGTCACAGACCAGGAAGTAACAGAACCAAAACAGTGGATGGGCGGGTGAAGGCTGAAACTCTACGGCGTTCAGCTTCTTTTATTTAATAATAAACAAAAACAAAAGATTTAAACAAAACGAAACACTACAAAACAAAAGGGCACGTTGGCCAAACAAATAAACAAAAACAAGTATATTTACATATAGCAATTGTTCTTAACTGTTTTCTCTCTCCTCGCTCTCTCTGCTCCCAGTACTCTCCTCTGTACACCCTTCTCGCAGCACGGACAGCTGCAGGTTCTTATACTCTGGCCGAGGGGTTAAATAGCTGTTAATTATCTTATTACCCCTCGGCCACAGTCTGCACGCATTTAGTAAGGATGTGTGACTGTCAGCTAGTTAAATAATCAGTAGCTGATCAGCCACAACAAATACTTTAAGCTTCTTTCATGTCCAACACAATATAGATGACACATTCTGTAGTTCAATCTACTGTTCAATCAGGCTGTCTAACTGATCTCTCTTCAGCCTAATATTTATGAAAATGAAAAACCCATGTTCTTCCAAATACTAAATCCTGCAGTTTCTCCCCAATCACTTTAAATGAATGAATGAACGAATGGATATTCAGGATAGGATCCAATAATCAGTCATGTGTGCAGTAGATGCTAAAGTAGGGGATACCACAAACCAACAAACAATAAGCACACCAGTCAATTCAAAGGACTGCCATCCACGAATTGCTCTGCAACTGCTTCATGAATACAGACCCAAGACAAGCTTGTTCTTATACAACAGTTGTTAAACCCAACAGCTGTGTGTGTGACGTTTAAGTTAAAATAATGGGTCTCTTCCTTCCCTGCCTGGATGCAGGCCATCCAGCACAGTGCCTAATCTAACTTCAGGGCACACACTGTGCTGATTAGGCTGCAAATCAGGGATATTCCACACAAAGCTGCCTACTCAGCTGTGTTTTTCAAACTAACGCATGGGCTGTGATGTGATGAGCAGCAGTACCTTAGCCAGCCTACTCAGTTCTAAATGATGCAGGGGAGGGGAGTGTGATCCACCAGGAGGCTCTCTATGTCTCCCAAGGCCTTGTCTGCTGCCCCTTCCATCATAAGTATTTTTCCACAGTGCAGCTATACTCAGGAGCATTAAATACTGACAGAGCCTGTGATTTCCCATGAATAAGTAAAGCGGGTGGATTTCATGCAAAAAGCCTATCTGCTATTCCTCTGACTGGGACAGCCTATGAAGCTGAAAACAGCTCTCTATAGTGTTTCCTTGTAGGCTTATGATAATTATATTTTTCAATTGTGAGGTTATGGAAGTATTTATGAAAACAAATACCTGTCTTACATAGAAACAAGTCATACAAAAATGATATTGAGGCATTCCCATGACCGTTATTTTTCCTGGACCTCTTTAGAGGTCTGCATGGTTGAAAAAGTTAAATTAAATAATTAGAAAATAATATATAGGAAAGGGTATCGAGTTTGCCATGTCGTGTTAGGCTTTAAAACGGTGTGTGCCGGATTACAAAAACATACCAAATACCATGAAATCTTGCGTTCTATCAGTTTTTATTTCACAAACCCAGAATGACCAATTAAATTCCTGAGATGGTAGATTAGGCCTATGCGAGGTTGTTCCTTATGGGCGGGGAACAAATTGATAGATTTTCTTATTATTAATTATTAACATATTATTTTATAACAGACTAATGAGTATTGCTTCCTGATTTCTAGCAAGACGGATTTAGTATCTTGTAAACTATACTTCGGTATGTAACCAGGCGAGAGGAACAGTCGGAACAGCAGCGAAGGAAGATCAGATTCATGAAGATGAAACTACAGTGCAATTGTATTAAGAAATAAATCAAAGCAGGAAACAAGTAGCTGAAAGAGGATTATATTATACAAAAGTCTTGGCCAGTCAGGTAACGTCTTAAAGTCTAACAGCGGAACAAAATAAAGGAGAATTAAAAGATTCCTTTTGTGAGAGAGAGGGAGAGGGAGAGGGAGAGGGAGAGAGAGAGAGAGAGAGAGAGAGAGAGAGAGAGAGAGAGAGAGAGAGAGAGAGAGAGGCCTGCTAACACGCTACCTGCTCAGAAACACTGCCCCAACCAGTGGAGAGGCTTCCCCTTTTGTACACCTTAGCTCCGCCCCCTACCCATTACCTGGGACTGGAGCCAGATGCACATCATTCCCCTCCACCAGCCTCCTAGCAAGCCGACTCTTACGGAATGTTAACCCCGTAGCCTGCAGGAGGGACAGGTTCCTCCTGTTCCCTCTGCTGATGGAAGGTAAACTTTTCAGTGCAGTGAATTCATCTACCCTGCGACACCTAGCATGAATTATCAACCCCCTTGACCCTCCCTCCTCACGCCCACACTGAACTGCCTGGGAACATCAGATAACTGAGTAACCTCCTGCTCAAGCCAATTACTGGATTTAAACTAATAGCTATATTTTTGGGACTCTAGAAGGACTCAGATGTATAATGCTGCTTATTGTGGCTTTTGATTTCCAGCATCTATGAAGTTATATTTTGGAGAAGGTTTACGCCCCCTAAAACAAATGTTTGATGAAAACCAGGTGAAATCTCTGGCAGTATAAACTGCTTTAAAATGATCAGTGGAAAAACGTGTCTAAGGAACTATTTTAGATATGCATTTTAGACAAAGGTAATGGCTGTGCACTCTAACCAGGATTCCTTTGAAAAGAAAACCTCCTAGATACCAATACAATTACCTCAAGAATATGTGCCAAGAAATGACTCCAACACGTTTCTTTACAATAGGGTGAGTGGTTCTCAAAATATAGGTGAATATATATATACAATATGGAGGCCTGAGGAAGCATAGGAGGCAGGAGATTGCAGCTTAAAGAGCTTCTCACGCACTTCTATTAAATAAACAAAGGATTTAAACAAAATATTTAAACAAACAAAACAAAACATCCAAAATGAAGTAATTAAGCACCCGCCCGAAGGCTACCTCGGTGCAGGACAGAGAGACCAACCTCTTTTTATATTGTGTGGCCAGGGCTAATTGATAATCAATTAGATTAGCTGGGATGGGAGTCTAACTTTTTTTTGTTTTACACGAGGCACTGTTATTTCAATAAATGCACTCAGCACTCTATCAAAGTTGAGCCAATAGCAGTTTGTCATGCATTATGCTAATGCTGCTTCAATTGTGCTGCTTCCTTTATTATTCTCATTTAATGATTAGACCCCATGTACAAAGCAGTGTTACATTATTCATTAGAAAAATCACTGGCCAGTGTTTTTTTTCTTTTTTTAAAGCTATTCTGCTCTTTCAAAAAGGCCCTTATTCAGTGAGATCAGATGACAATGGGTTTGCAGTATATATCGTGCAAGCTCAGCTGGACTCAGTCCAAGTTCTACACAACACTGCCATTACTCCCACAAAAGCAAGCCTATTTGGGCAGCCAGAGTTCATCTTATTTTGGCGCTGGTGAATGGGGAGTGCACACAAACCCAGGACACAATAAACCAAGAAACGAGTTACAAATCTCCACTGTCAACTGCATACAAAAAGAGAGCTGAGATGTATTGCGATGGAACCATTTGCTGAGTGTCCCATCTCCATTAAAAAGCCCATGTTTGTTATGCTGGTGCCTCTTGTGTGTAAACAGAAATGCCTTCTGTTAGTCACTGGCAAGCAATTAGCATTGAGCAAAAGAGGCACAAATGTCTTATAATGTTTCAACGCGTTGAGATAAAGGTGTAACATAGGCGTCACATTACAAAATGTTTGTGTGTGTGTGTGTGTGTGTGTGTGTGTGTGTGTGTGTGTGTGTGTGTGTGTGTAACATGGATCTTCTCTAAAAATCATAGATCGGGCTAAACAAGATGTCCAGACATCAACTATGAAAGTTTTATTTCCCCTGCCCCTCCATCAACCACGCATGTTGTACACAAACCTACAGGTGAAATGTATATCCCCTAAGCTCTCACTAGATGGCGCCATCATGGATCCCCAAAGGAAAATCTGAATTTGCCAGGGAGTAAGTTCCTGGCCCTCATGACCCGATATTATTTACATTATACATACAAGTTAGAGGCTGCAGTTGAACAAGTAACATACCTATTATAAAAATAAAAACACATCTAAAATAAGCAATGAAAACTATGCAAATGAAATAATAAGATATACTTATCCTCTGACAAAGGGCTAGTCAATGCTTCTTTCAAAAACTGCATATGTGAGACCTACATGGTGAATGGAATAAAGAACTGCATGAAAGTTTTGTAATTATTTCCTTATCTGGAACCAGCGCTCCAGAGAAGCTGCGTAGTGGGTGTTTTACACAGTGAAAGATTATGAGTTATGCATGATCTTTCAATTTAATGCATAAAGAATATGCAGAGCAATTTTGCGGCACAACTAGAATTTCTTTGGTTCCGGGCGTCTCAATGGTCAGTTGGTAATAAACTGCAAGCTGTAGCTAAAGAAATGACGGGACAGCTTGTAGCCTGTCTGGGAATGGACAGAAACACATGACCAATAAGTCTGGGTATTCAGAAAAGTACGGTTAAATCCACTAAAAAACAATGCGTGTTTGTGACTGGTGAATTAGCGACTGGATTCTTGATTTTGGATTCTTGATTTTGGATTCTGGATTTCTTGGTGCCGTCTTAGTCCCCCTCAAACTAACCTATCAATTTACCTATCTGTCAACCGAATTTTTGGAAGGTAAATCTATATAATAAATACAATACTCTGTGTTTAGAGAGAGCAGGGATGCTTCATATTGCTATAGCAAGGCGACCAATATACAATATTATCGTTTCTTTATTTGCATGTTTTTATTTTTAGGGAGCATGTCTGTTGACTTGGAAAAGGAACTGTCAAGGCTCAAAAAGGAAGATTTGCAGAAAACCAATATAAAAACGAACAGCCTAGTACTAGTGGGAGGAGACTCGGTGAACGAAGTAGCTAACGTCGTCGAGAGCAGCAATTACTCTATAATATTATTAATAGTATTAAGGCAGAGCTAAATAATTGCAAGACTAAATGAACTGGCATCATAAAATATTTACTTGTTTAAAAATTGAATTGGGTATCCTCAGTTAGAACAGTGCTATGACAGTCATCCTGTAACCCTACAATTATTGAAGCACTTATTAAAACAAAAGAAGTCAAAATAAATACTGTAATTCCATCTGCTAAACAGGCTCCCTAGGTGACTTGAGTAAGTAAGGGAAGCAAAACCAGTGACAAGTACAAGCTCTATAAGCAAAGAGGGACCATGAGCAAGAAAGCCTGCAATCTGAAACCCTGCCAAACCAGCGCTCCGGGCTTTATTCTGTATGTTACTGCCAAAGCGTGTCAAAGAATTTGGATTTGGCTTTACATACCACACCAGTGTAGTAGTTTTGAAAACCATTACACCCAGACGTATACCAGAAGGCATCCTCAACCAATCATTTTTGATAAACGTTTTCAAGCATTAAAATAATAATAAAAATATAATAAATAAAGTTCTGTGAACACATCAGTGTGAACCGATCCTGTCTGCAAGTACTGTGGGCAGGCCACAACCATGGCTGTAGAGCACAGCATAATGAATAGAAACTTCCACAGGCTTCAGCAAAAGCTGAAAGGTCCTTTGACCCTCAGGGCAGAATATAGTTATGTGCTGTTGCTATGGGAGACAGGTGACATCATTTTGTGTCAGCTGATAGGGGATACTGTACAAAGTAAAACACAGCAGCAGAGTGGAGATAATACTAATAATAATAATAATACAGAAGTGGATGATATTGTGAGAGGTTGAAATTAATTCAATGACCTTAAAAGTAAGACCAAATGCCCAAAGCCTTTGATCTCATTTAGCATCATACTACTTTTCCAGCATCGATGTTTTCCTTTGTTAAATGTGATTTCATTTATGTTATTTTATTTTATCTCTTAAAAATGCATTGTGTTCCTTTACAATTTAACATAGTTTAATATAGTATAGGTACTATGCACTGTATAGTAACGATACTATATATATATATATAGGGTTTCAAGTTTTTGGTTTTTATTTTCCATCTCCCCCCCTCTCTTTAAACCTTAATTAAAAGTTGTTAAGCCTTAACTGAATACCAGATTGTTTAAATTAGAGACACACTACCAGAAACTAACGCAGTGGAAATGAATAAACTGAATTCAGCGATTAGAGCCAGAACGAAATGCAGGTTCAAATAGAATCAGGTGAGATCAATGCACGTCGCTTGTTAACACAATCAAGATAAGAGGGTAAAAAGAAACAACTTCATTTGGTAATTAGTGTTTGATTAGGAAAGCAAATCGGCTCAAAATATGTTTAAAGGGACATCATGTGATCAAAAATAAAACCCGAAAACTAGAAGCTCTCTCTCTCTATATATATATATATATATATATATATATATATTGTAGATTTCCTATTAATATATTCCTAAAACTGAAAAAAGCACAGTTCAATCAGTTGTTTGCAAAACCAAAGCCTTTTTAAGCAACCCAGTGCTTTTTAGTAACAAATATTTCCAAAAGACCATGAAACAGACTGGCCATTTTAGGAAATATACAGTACACTAAGGGTTTTTGAAAGACAGATCTGCACACTACTGTAATAGGCAGAAGGGAATGAATGAAAATAGCCAGCATAATTTAGGATTGGTTACAGTCAGTTGTTTATGTTCTTTTATCAGAACTTAGTCAACATAATCTTTTGCAATAATAAAAAAAACCCTGGGCCCCCACTAGCCTACCATCCCAGAAAGTCCATTTCAGTTCAATGAACGAAGCACAACTAGCAAGCTTAATAGAATTGACTGACAAGTTATTTAATCTGGGACAGTGCACCTTTAATGTAAGCAGTTAGACTGTCAACTTTGCCCTTCCCTCCCCCACTCCCATCACATTGCAGTTTATTTTGGAGTATTTAACAGGAGCTGGATTGCTGCCAGTTTACACAAAGCCTGTTCAGGGAGTAGAAACAGCCAGCTACTTTCACATTGCTACACACTGACCTACATAAACTTCCAGTCACCTGATTGATTCTTCTACCAGAGCCGGCAGCCAATGGGGCAAGGGGGTGGAGAGCACAACAGCCAATGGCAGCAGCTCTGATGAAGGCAAGCTCATGGTTTCCATACAGTTTTCAACAATCACTAGACACAGTCAAATAAGTGCAAAAGCTCTATAGCTCCGACTAGGGCTAATCTAAATTGATAGTTCTCTTTACCTTATACAACACTGCTGGAAATGGATTGCTAAATGCTGCTAGCTATCAAAAGTTAGACCTAGTCTGTTTATTTTACTGATGTTACTGTCCTTACAGTAACATCAGTAAACCATACATTAGTTAATCAAGCATTCACAGTTTTTAATAGACAATTACAACTGTGCTTCGATAATCGCTTTTTAAACTATATATGGTCAATAACATTCTGTATTTGATCATTATTAAAACAAGGTCCTGTTTCACAAAGCACTTAGCAAGCTGCTAGCTATATACGGAATATACTGTCACAGCGATATTACAAATTATACATTAGTTAGCTTTATCTTTAACTGCAGGAAAGTGGACGTTCCACACAAGGCAATTATTTACTTTTTAAACTTAATAAAAGACTATATGGACTGCATACATTTTCTACATTCTTTGAAGGAATTGAAGTTGGAATTGATTAAAAGGGAACGGCAATTGGAATTGGGAGTTGATTTTAAAAAGGAATTGGAGTTGAAAAAAGGGAATTGTCCTCAACCCTGTTCCTGTTTAAGTTTAAACTGATTGTGTTATTCTGATTTAGCACTGATATTAAGACTGAGATGCAGTATCCCGGTTTTCAATGGCAATGTTCTTGTACCTAGTATTACAGCTGGTGCGTCTGAGAAATAAATCCTGCTCTAGTGCCCAAACCAGCCCAAGGTCACACATTACAGTAGGCCGGGCAATGGCTAATGTTGTGCCCAATACAGCTTTAAAATAAGATTTACCACATTTAAGAAAGTTACCTTTATAAACCCATGATAAAAATATAAACTGTTCAACATCTCTTTAATTATATATAAATATATATATATATATATCTCCTTCAAAAAAGAAACTCATAGCAGATATTTCTTATTCAATCTCTTAAAAATTGCAACAAAACTTTTATTTAAACACTGACATAGTTTTGCTGACAGAGTTTCACATTGTCAGGATCAAAAACGCATGACGTACGCCAAAATGACAAAACACATGAATATTCCCAAAATTAACACCATTTGCTTAAGGCTTGCAATATTTGACAGGTTGACAGATTCGGTGGTGGGAGTGTCATGGTGTGGGCGGCAATCTCAGACAGTGACAGAACCAACCTTGTTCATGTTCAAGGCAACCTGACAGCTCAGCGCTATTGTCATGAGATCATACGGCCTCATGTGATCCCATTCATGAACCATCGTAACGTCATTTTCCAGCATGACAATGCACGACCGCACACAGTCCGGGTCACCACAGCTTTCCTCACTCAGAACAATGTTCACGTGCTTCCTGGCCGTCTTGATCACCAGATCTGAACCCCATTGTGCATCTGTGGGATGAGCTTGATCGACGTGTGCGACGACGTCACCCCGAGCCACAGACGTTACAAGGACATTTCCAGGCACTTGAGCAAGAGTGGGTTGCCGTTCACCGGCATGTTATCCGGGCTCTGATTCGATCCATGGGCAGGAGATATCAGGCCGTCATCGATGCCAATGGTGGGCATACCCGTTACTGATTTCTGCTGACCTTGAACTTTGTTTGACCTTTGAAAATGTCAATGATTTCTGTATAGGTTAAGGTTCTTTGTAACTGTGTATTTTACTATGCAAACTGCCATATTAATGCTAATAAATGTACATTCAAAACACCTCTGTGTTTCTTTTTTTGAAGAGTGTATATATATATATATATATATATATAAATTCTGCTAGGATATTCTTTTTTTTTCTTTCAAGACCATACACCGACAACAGGTGAGCGCTTTTGATTACTAATTTTCAAATTCTAAATATTTAAATTATTTAATATGTCTTTAATTCTATGTTCTAAAATATTTAACCCGGTTAGGTGCCTTGGAGAAGAAAAACTATACAGCCATACATCAAACACTATGTAATTCTTCCTCTAATCTGCTTCAATTACAAGAGATTACTGTGCTGCAGTAATCTCTACATTAGCATTTTAATCTAAAAATGATCAATAACAGGCTGTATTTGATGTTCATTATTTTCAAAAAAACACTTCAAAGCACTTAGCAGGTTGCTAGCTAGCAAATAATCTTAGCAGTATTCTTTCTACCAGTTTTACAAAGCAGTGTTTCAATATCTGTAGTCTTAATGAATAAAAGAGCAAACATTTTCTTTTTTAAAATTAAAGTGGATTTAGCATACTGCTACCTACTATCGGTGTGCCAAGAAAGATGTACAGATATTGAGAAATTCTTTTCAAATATTTTCAGATGTGTTGTAGTGTATACTTGTTGTTCAGTGTTTCAGTGATGTCATTCAGTGATGCTATAAGCGGACTGGGCATCAATATCCAAATCCATGACAGTCCTGAGGGACTGGAGCTTGCAATTAATTATGCAACAGCTTACTGAGGTGCTGGTATGAATATGCATCTCCCCCTCCCTTTGTCTTCTAGTAAAAAAAAAGAGAAAAAGAAAAAAAGGGAGATTACCTTTTACCTTCGACACTGGACTTCGGTTTGTAAACACAAATAATTGGCGTGCCAGTATATGCTATTAATGTCTTCTGGCAGAATACAGGAAATGCTTGCTGAATATTGCCCTTAGCATCTGTAAGCAGTTTATTACCAGCAGTCTAATCTTAGAATTCAACCCTTCCCGGGCCAGCTTAATCAACCTGGCAAGCAAGTTCATTTTTCTTTTGAGGATTACTCCTCTGAATTAGTTCGCTATTTGCTTCAATTTCCCCTTGAGCAGCTATTCTGGATGATTGTTATCATCGTTATTTTTATAATAATAATAATAATAATAATAATAATAATAATAATAATAATAATAATAATAATAATAATAATATTTGACGCCTTCCTCCCTCTCCATTTGTACAGAGACATGTTTTTACTATACACATTTTGTTTCTTTTAGCGTCACACTAACAGCCTATCCTGATCTCCTAGTCGTCTGTAAACAGTTACAAGAGATTAAAAACCTATTTCCCGGTTTTTAGATTATTTCCCTCCAAAGCCTTGGTTTTCATTAGACATGGCGTTCCAGCAGATAAATTAGTTCTCCAAGCCAAACTAATCCAGTGTTCAAAAATACTTGCATTAAGATGGTTCATGTTTTGCTTTTAGCCACTAATGCACTGTGCCATGCAGCACACACAGTGAGTCTATGAATAACTGAAGAAAAATAATTGTGATTGTAAAGAAAATGTGCACTTACTTTAATGAACCCAATACAAGAATGTACTTCTTTAGATAAAGTAAATCAAGACAGTTACAGTTACAGTGTTCATTAAACTATATATAAGCCTGGAAGTGGAAAACCAATTTCAGGAGGTGTCTGTCTTACTGCAAGGTACAAAAGAGTACAGCTTCTCTACTCTTGATCCACAGAGGAATTTACACAGCCTGATTGCTTTAGAATGTGGCTTGCTCATTTTCAAGCTAAAGCCAAGTGATTTTTCCAGATTTGGGATTCGTGGCGGTTTCTCTCTGGGTAGTACATGCACTGTGCACAACTGTTTATCAACCTCCGTCTTAAAGGAGACCCTTCTTTCTTAAACCTCACATAAACTGAACCCACAGCAATGTTCAGCCAACATGGAAGGACCTTAGAGACCTAACAGAACCCAGAACCAAGCCCTGACCTACAGGCCTTTTGTGATTAACAGGTCTTAAACAAGCAGATTGCTTTAGGCTTGTAGACATCCAGAATGTTGCTCCCCATTATCAGCCGTCATGTGTTAAGTTCAGCAGCAATTCTCACAGTCACAGTCACCCTATTTACGATATAAAACCCAGTGAAACCTGTCTGACAGCCCATTGCTTTCTCCAGGCACAGTATGCACAACAATTAAAATGTTAGTGTACATAGCAGTGAATGCCCACAAGTAAAACCGACAAAAATGCTTGCTTTATTTTGCTTTTATAATAGAGAGGAATAAAAAAGAAGCTTATTTAGCAAAAACAGGCAAGAGGCTAGACAACCCTACCTCAAGTAAGGGGCTCCCGAGTGGCGCATCCGGTAGAGGCGCTCCGCGTGAAGTGCAGGGTGTGCCCTTTAGCCTGGACGTCGCTGGTTCGAGTCCAGACTATTCCACTGCCCATCGTGGATGTGTGCTCCCAGGGGGCAGCGCACAATTGGCCGAGTGCCCGTCGGGGGGGGGGGGCTTAGGTCAGCCAGCGTGTCCTCGGCTCACCGTGCACCAGCGACCACTGTAGACTGGCCGGGCACCTATGGGCTTGCCTGTAAGCTGCCCAGAGCTGCATTTCAGTGATGCTGTAGCTCTGGGCTGACAGAGAGGGCCGTACCATATTCAGTACAAAGACAGAAGGTACTTCTCAGTCTCCTTAATATTCAAAGCTGGGCTCTCTTGAATGAGCTCCCAGAGGAAAGATGCATTGAAAACCATCCCTTCGACCCCAAAACAAATTCTCAGAATATACAGTAGAATTTATGTAATCTCAGAATTTATTACTGTATAAAAGTACTTAAAAAGACACACATTTTAGATGTCTTCTAACTACTTTGAAATACGTGTCTTATGATCAAGAGTTGAAAGTCAGAAGGACTGTACTTTCAATTGGAAAAGATGTCATTTCTAAAGCAGTACAGCTGAACTTGCCCAACTGCTGATCCCAAAGCGCACTTTACTGTAGGAAAAAAAGTTCCATGAGAATAAAAGAGGTTAAAAAGTACAATAAAAGAAGGCTCTGGAAACATTGCGAGCCAGGTGGTCAGAGCGATATATTGTAGGAAACTGAAACCTTCTCCTGTAATAGAATTCATTTTTTTCTGAGACCTTGAAAAAATGTTAATTTCCCATTTCATCCCACTTGGCCCAATTGCGTACTGTGTCATCATCTCTTCAAATAAATACAAATGATTTTAAAAAGAAAGCACTCTCACAAGTGGTGTTACCCACATTTTTTTTTTATACAGACACATTTGAAGGGGGACGATTGTCTACTCAGGGATACCAAAATATTTAGTAAGAAAGTGGTCCAAATGAGGTAACACGGGTAAAATTACCCACTCCCAAGCATCAAAAAATCAGAAGAGGCGGTACATTTTTTTAGTCACTTATTTAAAAGAACAGAGGTGAAACTGTACCTACAATACATATTGCATAATCAAAGGTGTGTCAATTGTGGGGTAAAAAAAGCCTGTTTTAAAAAGAGAGAAAAAAAGGCTAAGGGAAGACTGCTGTTATTAAAGCTATTTCTATAAAACCAGACAATTTATTTTTTGCAAGGAATTGCTGTTCAACAAGAAAAGCAGCTTGCTTTCTACTAGCAATAGAACCAGATCCAAAATGAAATAGATTGTGCTGTAAGATATCTGGGTTAGTAACTGAGACATGGCAAAGTCAGGACACCAGCTTAAACTAATATAGCAGAGTACTGAGTTAACGTTTAGAGTAGACACAGCAGGCCAGGAAGAGGTGGAAAGGGGGTGGGGGAACCAAGGACAGTGTGGTCAATAGTATTGCAATACAGAGTGGAAAGGGGTTAAGGTATTTTGGAGCTACTGCAGACAATTCATTAGAAGTAAGTAGTACTGTATTTCATATCATTTATTTTAGGTAACTGAAGTAAACTGTCTTTCATCATTATCACTACTTCCAACTAAAGTTACGTTTTGATGAACTGGCACATTTTCATAATCTGCATGATTCTACCTTTTGTTCAGCAAGCTACAGTACACAAAACGCTACTTCAACTTGCCAAAGTCACTGATGTCTTGGAGATGCGGCTACTACATAAAGAAGCAGGATTAGCAATGAAAGCCTGGTTTCTAAAACTCTCCCTTCTCGCTCTCCCTTAAACAATGATAGCAACAAATAGCTTCTGTGATGCAGCTCCGAGTGAGCCAGCTTCATGCAGGGGAAACACTGGCACACGCACACACACCAATCGGGCTATTATTAGCAAAAGGAACAGCGTGTACCGAATTGCCTTTTCTAATCCTGTGTTTTGGGTTACAAAACATGTGCTCCACTTGCTTCCACGTCATTGGCTTACTAGAAGTAATCAGTAATCACAGTGACAGATGTGTGGGGCCACCGCTGAGTTGAGGATCGAGTCCTCTAGGTGTTTAAAATTATTTTAGTGGGATACCTTGGCACTCTTTAAGGATTAGTGCCTCCATTTCCTTCAGGGAGTGGAAATGACAGCTGTTCTCCAGTGTGACCCATAGTCACCACGTGTAGTGGGAGTGTGCATGTATGTGAAATAAGCTAATTGGCATTTTGAAAAGGGCTGAAGAGAAAGCAAAAAGTCTATTAAAAATCCACCTGCAAGGCTTTACTGTGGTCTTTATCAGCGTTACTGTCACAACTTACTATGCCGATGAATAGTAACCCATCTGAGCCCCAACACCTGACATTTACACTTGTTTTCAACCATGGTGGAGCAGTGGTTAGGGCTCTGGACTCTTGACTGGAGGGTCGTGGGTTCAATCCCAGGTGGGGGACATTGCTGCTATACCCTTGAGCAAGGTACTTTACCTAGATTGCTCTAGTAAAAACCCAACTGTATAAATGGGTAATTGTATGTAAAAATAATGTCATCTCTTGTAACAATTGTAAGTCGCCCTGGATAAGGCCATCTGCTAAGAAATTAATAATAATAATAATAATAATAATAATAATAATAATAATAATAATAATAATAATAATAATTACTTAAAGGAGTAAGTGCATTTGCACAACGAGTTGGACTGTCTTTGATATGGAATCTATCAGGCCTCAAGTCTGCCCGTCAAAACTGAAACTAAGAAGCAACAGGGAGAGGCAGGTATTTTAAATTCCTGGTCAAACCCCTGCAGCTTGCTAATGACAGAGACACATTTCAGTTTTCAAAAGCTGGCAATGCTGACATGCTTGCTGGGAATGTGAACTTGGGAGCTTTGAAAACTGCTGTGGCGCAACAGCCTGTCTATAGAATTGGAGATAGACAAAGACTGTTGACTCTTATCTAGCTTGTACTGCAACATGAACTGCCTCAAAGCCTCATATCTCCCAATGCAAAAGGTAATCCTATCCGTATACACAAAACTAAAAGAGAGACACAAGATTTTGACACTCAATATGCATATTTTAATAGTATGTCAAAGGTTATAAAGGTTACTATAATGTCCCTTAAGTTAAAACTGCTGCTGATGTTTCCTTGTCTGTATGGTGGAAAGCACAGTTCTGTTGTCATAACAGGGGAATAAAGGCAACAACTGCTTAATACAGTTACATCTACATTAGTGTAACCACAAGGGGGTATTCAAATTAAAGCAACGTCTCACAGCCCTTCAATCGGATGTTCAAACAGAATTCATTGGAGTTTGTTTACTGCATTTTTCCAAATGTGGTTTAGGCTTTGGGGAGATAAGAATCCTCCTCCTTTGAAATCTGTTTGCCACAACATCAATCTTTAGACCAGTAAGGCATGTTCCTGCTACTGTTTGCAGCAGTAGGAGATTGTGAATAACACTGCACCATTTCCTGGCAAATTCAATTGTCAATGTTGCAAAGTTAGTCACTAAAGCTCAGAGGTTTACTTAGGTCAAAAAAGGTGAATGCAAGTAGCTTGTTACTAACTATTTTACCTTCACTAACAATGGTGCTAATTGCAAATACTTTGGTGTTACAAAGCAGAATAAGCGCAAGAACTGTTAAAAACAACATGCGGACAGAACAGTAAAACCAATGTTCTATTGCAGCAATATACTGTATATACACCACCTCCTCGCCCCAATAGTTAGGACTGCAGTGGTTTACCATAAATTATGTTAAAGCCTTTTTAATTTGGCTAATTAGGAAGCTGTTACTTCTTACACGCAACAGACACACACGCACACGTAACTGAAAGGATTGCCAAGCCCATGTCTTCGAGGTTATCTGACCTCGCCCTGCCTATGTCAGCCACAAAGATGAACATACAAGGTCCTGTTTTATCAGACAGCACGCACATGGCTTCAGGGCTAGGGCTCAGCCTTTTCATATTAGGAACGCATATTAAAGAGCACATAGCTTTTTTATTTTACTGTTACCTTTACCTTATGATATGTATGCTGATTCTGAATGTTGTTTATTGCAAATACACAGAGCATGTCTTTTTGAAGTTTTTGATAGGTTTGTTAAGGTGCTTTCATTTGAGTTGAGGAGCCGTTCTTCAGTTCTAGTTGCTTGCCACATATGTAACATATGCTAGATCAGCTACTTTGGATAGAGTTTCCTTTTGTATTACTGGCAATACACAGCTGTTAAATAGATGGCTCTGGCATTTGTTGATATGAAGACACTGGCTGACATAGCCTTCACCACATACGGCAGGCAACTGAAACCAAACAGCAGGTCCTGAACTCAGCCAAAGGACTTTAATAATGACATACCAAAAATAAATAAAGATAACAGTATTTGAGTCATTTAATGAGAACCCCTGATACAACAATGACGATTTAAAGCTACATACTTTAAATACACCAGTGGTGAACTGTAAAGGAAGGTGTATATTTTAGAGTAGTGTTTTTAGGGGCTGTCTTTCTAGATTATTAAAACAGACCATTGTGGCACAGAGGGATGTTCTCTGTAGGACGATCGTCAGCTATGTTCTGTCTCATAAAGACACCCTCCTGTACATCGTCACTTAGTTTGAACCACCTGTTAAATGAAGAGCCAGACATATTTATTGTCTAACAAATGTTACTTTCATTGCCGCGATTATCGTTTACTATGATATTTTCGATATTGTATTGCTACATTACTACTTATCCTATTGATTTTAAAATAGCACAGAATATGATAAAAATCAAACCATTTGATAATCACGATAATGGGAAATTATCTAGTCACATTGCCATCAATAGCACCCTGTTTAATTTAAGACCTTGTGTGATTTCAATTGAAACAGGGTTAAACTTTATTTTATTTGCCATTTTGTGGTTTTATTACTGTGCAACCGAACAAAAGGGTTTTAGGCAGCAGTCTGCGTTGAAATGCAAAGCACGTTGAAAATAAGGGAAGGGGGATTAACCAGCAGTGTATTTTTTTTTTTTTAACGATGGATCAATCTGAGGTGGAAAGTGAGCGTGTGCCAGAGGTAGCACTTCCACTGACACCGTTTATACAGGATAAAGGAACTGGATTTGCACCTAAATTAAAAAGACGGTGATCCCAAGCTAGGGAATTGAAGATGGTATGCCTATTTGTATGGCTTGTGATAAACCAATTTATTTTCACATCTACACCACCCAGAAAGTTATGCAGCTGCAAAAGAAGAACAGAAAAGACAGCAAGAATCAAGCAAGAACATAAGAACATAAGAACATAAGAAAGTTTACAAACGTTTGGTTGTTAGTAGCTTATTGATCCCAGAATCTTGTCAAGCAGCTTCTTGAAGGATCCCAGGGTGTCAGCTTCAACAACATTACTGGGGAGTTGGTTCCAGACTCCCACAATTCTCTGTGTAAAAAAGTGCCTCCTATTTTCTGTTCTGAATGCCCCTTTATCTAATCTCCATTTGTGACCCCCTGGTCCTTGTTTCTTTTTTCAGGTCATGAAAACAATTTACAAACTTTTCAGGAAAGTAAAATATATTTAATTAATATTAGAGTGGGAGGAACAGGCGAGATTATGTTATCCCCAGTATGAGGACAGAGTGTGTGAATCGTGAATGCAGCAGTTTTGAAACCGATGTAAGATTATCCCACTAATCATCAACTGCAAAATAACACAAACTGCTGTAAAATAAATAAACAACGAAATTCCAAACTCAAAAATTACATGATTGGTTGATGCTATGGGTCCGTAAGACATACCTCTTTGAATTCTTGTCCCACCAGGTGGGGTTTGTAAAACATGTGGGTTGGATTAAGTGACACGCATTCAGTTTTTACAGGTGTACCAACATACTTATGGGATATGCCTGCCTTAGGTAGGTATTCACTGAGCTCTTTATATCAGAGCTGCCGATAGGCCCCTCCTGGGGTGATGTCCTCGGTCCCGCCTACCGAGGGATTAAACAGTCAACCCACGGAAGTCAGTCAAGAGGGAGAAGTCGCGAGGGAAAAGGAATGGCAGCAGATGAGGGACGCATCAGAACCGCATAACCCAAGGTTAGAGGTGTGAGCTTGCAATCTCAAGGACCCTCGTGCCTAATGAAGGCAAGGAAGGATCTATCACATTAAGGCGATAGAACCTGGAGAAAGTATGCGGTGTAGCCCAGCTAGTCGCAGTACAAATATAGGACAGCTAGGCCCCTTTGAAGAGGGCCCAAGATGTAACCAACCCTCTGGTAGAGTGCGTGGCTACCCTCCCAGGTGGGGGCAAGCCGGCATTGTCATACGCAGTCGAGACTGTGTCCACAATCCAGTGCAACAGTCGCTGTTTTGAGAGGGGCTGTCCTAGGGTCCGTATACCGTGACAGAGCTGGTCAGAATGACGCAGAGCTCTTTTCCTATCCACGTAACACCTCAATGCCCGCACCGGGCAGAGGAAGTTCAATCTCCTGTCCTCCTCCGAAGAAAACGGATGTGGATGGAAAGACTCCAGTTCCACCGACTGGTTCATGTGGAAGGCTGTGATCACCTTAGGGAGGAAAGCAGGGTTTTGTGGAGGTCATAGCCAAGATGACAGATACTTCAACTCTATGGAGTGTATGGGCTCAAACGGGGCCTTCGTGAGATCCTCCAGTACAATAGCAAGGCTCCATTCAGGGAGAACGACCCTCTTTGGAGGGCGTAATCGCAGAGTACCCTTGAGAAAACGGGTTGCCAAGAAATGCGCACCCCGAGATACAGAATCAATGGAAGCATGGCATGCAGAAATGGCCGCTAAATACACCTTCAATGTAGAAGGTGACCTACCAGCATCCTGCAGTTCTTGCAGAAACTGCAAGATAACTGGCACAGGGCAAGAGACTGGGTCGTGACCCTTAGTCAGACATCAGTTGTAGGGGTATATCGACCTAGTGGAGCCTGCCCTAGCGTTCTAGGGCTGACCAGCGGTCCCATTCAGGGGCCAGGCACATAATTGGAACCTGCCTGGTTCTGGATGCCAGAGAGTGCCTTTTGCCTGAGGAGATCCAGGCAAAGCGGGATCTCCCAGGGCTGGCCTTGTAAGAGTTGGCACAGGGTCGAAAACCAGATTCTCCTGGGCCACCGGGGGGCCACTTGGATAACTGTCGCCTTCTCTAATTGGACCTTCTCGAGGAAGGCTGGGAGCAGGAGTATTGGCGGGAACGTGTAAAGGAGCATCCTGGGCCACTCGCTTCCGTCGTCACCACCTGACGGTTTACCACTACTCCCAACCGCACGCCTTCGCACAGGTGAGAAGTCTGCCTTCACCAATGCAGGGCTGCCGAACACGATCGAGAC
This sequence comes from Acipenser ruthenus, assembly GCF_902713425.1. NCBI lineage: Eukaryota > Metazoa > Chordata > Actinopteri > Acipenseriformes > Acipenseridae > Acipenser > Acipenser ruthenus. Next base: position 83,286,578 of record NC_081193.1, on the reverse strand, counting down.
GGTGTCTGTCGCGCTTCGGATGTAAGTGGAATGCATTGAGCCACGCTTGCAGCGGGCTCGATGGTTGATACGGCTGCAGAAATCAAACCCACTAATTTTTGACACAACTTCAAGGTAACGTCCATTCCCTGTCGAAACAGGGAAAGGCAACCTCGAATAGCTGCTACCCTGTCGTCAGTCAGGTATGTGCGCATCGCACTGGAGTCCAGCCCAAGTACGTTGTGCACTGCACCGGTGTAAGCCGACTCTTCGCATTGTTGATGGTGAGGCCCAGTCTCGCCAGATGCTCTGTCACAATCACCGCGTGGGCCACTGGTCCCTCTCGCAACTGGGAACAAATCAACCGAGGTCGTCGAGTTAGTTCAATACTCTGATCCCCTGCAACCGCAAGGGGGCCAGGATAGTGTCCATGCTCTTTGAAAACATACGAGGAGCGAATGAGAGGCTGAACAGCAGCACGGAAAACTCGTAAACACTCCCCTGAAGGCAAAATGGAGGTACTTCCTGTGCGCGGGATGAATGGGAACGTGGAAGTACGTGTCTCGTAAGTCCACGGTGGTAAACCAGTCGCCCGGCCGGACGGACTGTAGGATGTGACGGTGAGTCAGCATTTGAAACCTCCTTTTCTTCAAAAACTCGTTGAGGAGTCTCAGGTCAAGGACAGGGTGAAAGCTGGCATCCTTCTTGGGTACCAGGAAATATCTCTAGTAGATCCCCTCTCCGTGGGAGGTGGGGTCTACAAGATGAATGGCTCGCTTGCGCAGCGCTGTATTTGTGACCCCTCAGAAGGGAGGAGGCCCCATGCATTGACGGTGGTGAGCACCCAGGTGTCCGAGGTGCAAGCGCGCCAATATTGCAGCTGGTGTGTCGTAAAAGGATGGGTCTGAGGCAGCAAGCCTTCAGGGCCCCTACTGGGGCTGCTGAGGCTGGGGCAGCGCACGTTGAGTTGGATGCCTAGGGCGACAGCCCTGGAACTGCCTCCTAGAACGCTGCTGCGTGGACGCACCATGCCCTGCATTCTCCCTGCCTTACGGGAGGGCCCGGTTGCCTGTAGGCGATGCTTCAGGTCACCTAGCGGAGCCGTGGGGACCAGGACCGTTCTGGTAACCATTCTGGTGAGGTTGCCAACGGCTCAACCTGCCCCGAGCCGAAGCACGGGGAGGGAGTAGCGCGGCCACTTACCGAGACGCTTTGCATTCTCGGTGGGAGCGCTGCAGTATCTCCTCCACAGCTGGCCCAAAGGTATGCCCCAGGGATATCGGCGTGTATAACAGTGCCGCCTTATCTGCGTGGGGGACCCTCGTCTGTGACAGCCATAGCTGTCTGCGAGCTACCACCAAGCTTGCCAGGCTCCAGCCTAGTGCTTGCCCTTGAAGGCCGGAAATCTGGAGCAGAATGCCACTGGCTAAACATTTTTAGTTGATTACTTTAGGTAATATTCTTGATTTAGACATAGGGTAATTTTGTGTAATTTTTTTATGCAACTATTTTAGTATTTTTTTGGCTCCTGATAAAAAACAAATACACAACAAAAAAAGTACTTTAGGCCTGTATCACTAACTGTTTACTGGTTTGGTATTAATTAACTTTTCTCCACTGTTATTGAAAAGGGTTTGTAATTTCTTTCCTCATGTAAACTATAACCTTGCTTGCTGGAGAAAGTCAACTAATGTAAAATAAGTTACTTTGTGAATATTGTAGGTTCCATTTTGCAAAAGTGCTTTAAAGGGCAGTCAGTGTAAGCCAGTTTTCAAAAATCTTAACCCAAAATATGTCCTTCCAGGTCGTGCCTACTTAATTGAGACAGAATTTCCTCATTTATAATCATTAAAAAAGAAAAAAAATCAAAGAACGGTTGTCTCACAGCATTTTCTATGTGGCAACTTCAGATCTTTGGACAAGCCAGGGTGGTGGTGGAGAATCATACATGTTTATATGTGCGACTGGCTAAACATTTTTTTCACCAGAAAACCTGCGACAGCAATTTTCATCACAGATCCTAATAGAACACACAATGGCGCTCATACTACTAGTCAAATCCTCTTGATGCATATACAGACTCAGAATTAATATCAAAGTCCCGATTGCTAATCTCAGTGTGTTCAAATGTATTTGATATTTAAACAGAAACAAAACTAAATTGATTTCTTATTAATCAGTTTTAACCTAACAAAGATATTTAAAACAAAAACTTAAAAAAAAAAAAAAAAAAAAAAAACATTTTTTAAACCATTAAAGCCTTTAAATGTGCAAAAATCAGCTCATTATTAACCCGGAAGTCCATCTTGGACTTGGACATTTAAAATATAAATAAACATTTTACTTTCAATAGTAAAAAAAAAAAAAGAATTTGGCACAGGTAGAAAATTAGGAACCCGGTACCTGCTGTGAAAAGTACCAGGATCTCTAGGTCTTTTTCAGGTAATAATTGAATATATATATATATATATATATATATATATATATATATATATATATATATATACATAAAAATAAATGTTTTAAGTGCATGATACATATTTAAATACTATATAGTACACATACATTTAGTTCCTTCAGATCTGTAGACTTGTGTAGCATTTTTAAGTACTGGAAACATCGAAATAAGAAGAAGAAGAAGAAGAAGAAGAAGAAGAAGAAGAAGAAGAAGAAGAATCTCAGTTTGAATACAGTTATTCATGTTAAATGCGCTTCATGCTGCAGGATTCTTTGGACATCTGTTGTTGTTGTTGTTGTTTTAAAACATGGCATCCAAGCTGGAGAAAACTGAATTTGCAAACTCTGCCAAGGAAATATTTCATTCAAAGGAAGAGGCACAAGTGCTTTGCTAAAACATTTTCAAAACAAACATCCCATCCAACTAAGCTATGTTAAAATAAGTATGTTTGTAATTTATTCATTCGTTGATTTATAAGTTTCATTTAAAGCATGGTTAATATAGATGTGGGAAATTATTTTTCTTTTTCACAGCAGTTTAGCTTATACTGCAGTGTGTTAATCTACATGATTAGTATGAGAAAGACATTACTAGCACACTTACTTAACGTGCTCCACAAATATTTTGTATTTAACCCAAAACAAAATAGGTCAACGTTTCGTCGGTCACTGGGCTTTAAAGTGGATTACCGAGTTACTGTTTTTTTTTTTTCAGCGCAGATTGCAAAACAATGATTGCAAGCGACGGTACTTGCGAAGTTATGAAACGTACACAATGGCAACCTCTGCCTCCTCACAACCTCATCGCAATCGCAGGACCTTTATGAAACAGGCCCCAAGCCCTTAAAATCAGTGACGTGCAAGATGCTGTAAAGACCGGTAGATACCTTGTATCTGCATTCAATAGAAGTTGAAAAAAGAAGAGCGAGCTCTTTAAGAAGCAGGAGCATGGTGCTGCGGAGCATAGGCTAACTGGAGAACTCACTGGGGGTCCACCTCTGAAATGATAGCACGCTTTTTTAGAGCAGTAGGAGTCCGTTTGCGTATTGCTGGCAATGGATCGGGCATCATGAAATTTAATGCCAAATCAAGACACTATTGCTGTCTCAAGTTAGTTTCAGCGATCAGACCAATTCTAGACATCTTTAAAAACTTTTAAATGTAACTGATGCACCACAAGATTTGCTATGCTCAAAATGTTAAAGTATAAAAATAAGACAACTTATAATATAAACAGTATACAGTTGTTAAAATAATGATGATCTACCAAAATGATCCCACCAGCCAACTTTGGACCTGCATTTTGATTTAAAACCTTTGTGACTTGTGATTCAGAATTTTAAATTTAAGACTTAATCTTAAGCTGCTGGGGCTAGGTTAAAATGACCAGAGTCATGTACTGGAAGCAGTTTAGTCTTTAATTCATAATTCATAAAAAGACAAGAAGTCAAAAACTAGTAAGAAACAGTACTTCTACATGATGAAAGTAAATATGTAAGCAATTTAGGATGGGAAATTGTTAGCTTGGCTGTAGAAATGTGATTGGTACTGTTAAAAGCTAAGTGTATAACAAAGGTAAATGTTTTTCAATCAGATTTTATCAGTCATTCACTGGCACATCAGAAAGTTTCTATCTAAATACATAAGACCATTTAAAACACATTTAAACCAAGTGAGTTTTATCTGTGAAGTTGAATTTATAGTAAATTGTTTCAAACCAGTTACAAAAATAGAAAAAAATGACTGCCATTTGTAATGCTAAAAATATTGTAGAGATCGAAATTTCAATAATCTTAGAATAATAATGATTCAGTAATCGAAAACTGTAATTTTGATATCGTGGCAACCCTACTTTCATCCCTCCGTTGAAAAAATGTTTTTTTGCTTGTAGAAGCTGAGTGTTGAGCTCTCTTGGTGTTTCATGTAAATTGTCTTGCACATATGGAAAAAATAATGACAAAATTATAATTATAATTGACAGAGATGTGCTTAACGATTTATAATATTAAAGCTAATAATAATAATAATAATAATAATAATAATAATAATAATAATAATAATAATAATAATAATAATAATAATAAAGTATTTTGGGCTCCAGAATTGCTAATAATTAGGCGTTGCTGTTTTGGTTCAATTACAATTTTTCCAGCCAACATTTTGTACATATATGCTATGCTAACAAAAGTGATTTGGACTAAAATCCACACATTTTGCTCAAACTGAAAACCCACTCTTCTCCTAGTACACAAAAGAGTCTTTATTAAGTTTCCCACTGCCTGTTGTGATTGCTGTGCCTTGAAGACATACTCAAAGGCAGTACTGAAGCTAAGAAATGTATTTCAGCATCAGATTAAAGGACTTTCCTTTTCGTATGTATGTTACTTATTTATCTGTTTGTTTGTTTTTTTCATTCAGTCATTAATTTATTCCCAGCACAGGCATTTAAAGGTTTCCCTCAGGCAGGTCTTTAATTGTATTTGATGCGAAGCAAAACTATGCTCCCCTTATGAAAGGTACAAAGTTTCCTACAATTCAATGTAGTAAATCAGGTTTACCTCTGTTTCCCATGTGTTACTATGTGTTACTACGCAAACAGGAAAACTAAACCCCATGTTCCTTCTTCTACTTGCAGAAGCAGGTGGTTATAAAAGGGAGCTCCACGCGCTGATGTAGTTGAAAACAAAAAATGTAACAATATCTGCCCTTTTTTCTTAAGTGGTGTTTTTGCTTATATTGATAACAATTTACATGAAACACCAAGAGAGCTCAGCACTGGTTTATAACAGCAACAACAAAGGTATTTTTACAAAAACATATGGTGTGTGCCACCTTTTAATCAAAGTAATCCTTCACAATGGGACTGGTGCTGAAGATTTTACATACCACAGAAAACCACTGAGGTGAATTTTGTGACAGATTTACAGAGCTTGATTCCTATGGTATGGTTCACATTTTCCTTTTAAGGCATAAGTGATCTTAAAATAACCACTAGGTCAGAGAAACAGATTGCGAAAGGTTAGGTTTTTTGGATTAGGGGCTTGTCATAAAAACCATTAAGAAGAAGCTTGATGTGATAAAACATAATGATAATAAGTGAAAGCAGCTGCACAAAGAGACAGCAGGTTATGTCACTGTATCACACAGCCAGCATGTACTGTACCAGACTTCCATACACTCTCTTGAATGCCACAGGCACAATACTGTCTCAAGTGTTCAAGAGCTGGCACCATTATGTTTGTTTATCTCAATGTATTGTAGTATCTAATGGCTGAATGCAAGTTTCAAACCAAAAGTTCAAATCTTTCTTTGTTTTGTTTTTTTTTTTTGGTCTCTTACTTTTTTTGGGTCATTGTACACCACAAGGTTTTCATTTGAGGATAGATGTACGGGCTTCCGAGTGGCGCATCCAGTAAAGGCACTCTGCGTGGAGTGCAGGATGTGCCCTATAGCCTGGAGATCACCGGTTCGGGTCCAGGCTATTCCACTGCTGGCTGTGGACAGGAGTTCCCAGGGGGCGGCACACAATTGGCAGAGCGCCACCTGGGGTGGGAAGAGCTTAGGTCAGCCAGGGTATCCTTGGCTCACCGTACACCAGCGACCCCTGTAGACTGGCCAGGCACCTGTGGGCCTGCCTGCAAACGGCCCGGACCTGCGTGGTCCTCCAACATTGTAGCTCTGAAGGAAAGTTGCATGGCGGGCCTGCAGAGTGAAAAGAAGTGGACGGCTGACGGCATACGTTTCAGAGGATGCGTGTGCTCGTCGTCTCTCCCGCGTCAGCGCGGGGGTTGCAGCGATGAGCCAGGCTTAAAACTGGACATTTCAAATTGGGGAAAAAATGGGGTAAAAAAACAATTGGCAATTCCAAATTTAAAAAAAAGGACTGGTGTACGAAAGCTCTTGTTTTACCTAAAACGTTTTAAATATAAAATGTAAAGTGCTGTATAGCAGTGCAATAGTAGAGCTTATGTATCCATACTGTATATCCCCAGATTGTGATAGTCTCAATACGTTGTGGTAATGAACATCATAATAGGATAAGCCATTCTTTTGATATGGGAAAAAATGCAAAGATGACATATGCATGTAGGTAAAGATAGACAGACAGGTATCTTCTTATATTAAACATTTCTGCTAGTGGATGATCATATCCTTATATCTTCAGACTATGATATACACATTAACTTGCAGTATGTTAAAGAATGTCATATTTAAAGTTTAATGTACAAAACAACTGAATGCTCCAGACAATATATAGGCAATTCAATTTGGAGTCAAGATAAACCTTACTCTACTGCTTAATAAAATCATAATGAAACTGTTATATGAATAGCATGGTCTTATACTATAGTTATTTCCATGCCGGTTAATAACTGGTAGGAACCCTAATCAAGACTTCAACACAAGCCGTGAAACCAAATTCTTGTACCACATGAAGGACTAGCAACGACATCAATGAGCTTCATACATTAAATTTGTGCATAGTTGTGCTGGTCCACTACATGGAGCCTTGATACTGCCATCTAGTGAAAACTGAGGGAACTGTATCAACTGTGTTGCATGGCAGGGTTAATTGTGGCAAGGTGTTTGTATTTCTGTAATAGTCTTGCTGTCTTATTAAACCAGTATAATATTTAAAACAGGTTACAAAAGGCAATTGTGAATTATAAGGTTTGTTTTGTATTTATTTACAGTATGTGTGATCCTCCTACTTGCTTAGTGTCAAAATGTAAATAAGTCTATTTGAAACACTGCTGGGGGTGCATGATGACACTCTGCACATCACTGATCACCATAATTAGTTTAATTTACTGCATACTGCTTTTAATGATGTAGAAAGAGCAATGACATCCCCACAGTTCTTCTTTATAATGACATGCAACCCCGTCAGCGATGCCCTTCAGTCCTAAAACATGCAGAATATGGAGGAGTGTACTGGTCTACTTTTGACCAAGAAAGACAAAGTACTCCGCAAATTCTGGTCTCCTTAATCGTATTGGCAAGGCAAAGCCATAAAAGACCAGTTGCTGCAATACTTATTATTTCGTGTAGATTACTCTCCTGGTTATGTCAACATAACAAAAATAACTATATGGAACAGTGCATAAGGTTTGTGTTTGAAAAGCGACATCGGATATTGCAAAAGTCAATTTGTTTTAACAAAGAATTGGGTGAAATGCATGACTTACTGTAACTGTTCTACAATGACAGTTTAATTCACAACCATTTACTAACTACTGAATCACAACCTTTGCTCGCTTGCCCACGCCTTCAGATATCCATTGCATGCCCAGTAATGTATATTAATTGAATTCATGACTTATGTATGAAGGCTGCAGTAACATTCTTTTTAACCCACGTTTGCGTCCAGGGCATTTAAGCCAGTTATTTCCGAGAACATTGAAATTCCGGTAAAATTCGACAAATAATAATTGTAGAATGATGTGTTACTTGACATTCTGAAAATAATATTTTTAAAATAAAATAAAAACATAATTCATAAAGACAAAGCCTCCGCAGCTTTTTGCAGCACTGTACTAACGTTACATTTCATTAGGTCATGCCTCAATTTGTAACAATGGACCTTTTTAGGAAACCTAAAATGTTAAGTTGTATGACTAAACAATGTAACACATGCGTTAAAAGTACGATCGAGCATTGTTTTATTAGCACTGTATTGTGTTTTACTTGCTACATTGGTGTCAGTCTGGCTGCTCCCAGAACAGTAAAATGCAGAAACTACAGAGAGCGAGGGAGACCCAATGCCATGTGTTTTTTTGTTTTTGTTTTGATGAGCGACGCCTCAGAGTCGTCTTACCTTCCACCCAGCGGAGCTGTTGCTGTCGCCTTTATCCTTGAAGTAAGGAACACATCTGACCATCCAGTCATAGATTTGAGACAAGGTCAGTCTTTTATCTGGCGTGCTGTCTATGGCTTTGGTAATCAGGTCAGCGTAAGAGAGATTTCCCCAGGCATTCCGGCGAGAAGATGTCTTTCTCTGCTGCTGGGACCCCCCTGCAACACTGGCACCGTTTCCAACTGCGTTGGGTGAATGGGACGAAAGCGGGGAACCCGAGTTCTCTGGGCCAGACGACGCTGCGCCCATTTCTTCCACAAGGAGAACATTGGGGCTGTGTTGGTCTTCCCCGTTGATGCTGGTGTTGCTAAGGATGCCGTTGGTATTGATGGTCATGGAATTGGCGGTATCATCTTCGTCATCTTCCTCCTCCGGGATGATGGCATTGTCTGTGGATTCGGGTTTGCCCACATTGGACTCTGGTCTAGGTAAGGGCCAGGTGCAAGACCTCGGCCTGCTCTGAGGCTCAAAATCGGGGTCTATTTCAACATCTAGGGAGTCGAGAGGGTCAGTGGGAGGTGGTTCTGCCATCTTCGTTTTCAATCACTGGTCTGTTCTCTGCTGCAAAACTGATCTGTCAATTAATTACTATGAGATTCCTATCAAAGTCACTTTCCATGAATGCGCTTCCAAAAGTAAATTTTAAAAAAAATCTTGAAAAAACAAAAATCTAATTTTTGTCCACCACAAATTTGTTTTATTTTGTTAAAGAAAACAAGCGTGACATTACGCATTTATCAACATGAATGTAAATATACACACATTTTAACACGCGCGTCACGTATGTTTCACTGTTGTAAAGTCGATTGTGCCCAGTCCAATTGGAAATCAAACGTATATTCCACTGTGACAGTTATGGCAGTCTTTCTTTGTGTTTATATTCTGTCAGCCACAATACTTTTTTCTGTTGTAAATATCACTACTTTGTAACCACCAGTCCAATCCGAGTTGTAAATCATTGAAAATCCTATGCCGCACTGATGCAATGCAACTACAAATCTAAAGAGCAGTGCAGAGCGTCAGCATCCAGAAATATGGGCTCTGGGCTGGATAGAAACAGTTGCTAATTGCAGCTCTCCGGTGGTTCGGGTTTATCCAACGATATGAAATAATGGCTTCCACGTTGCCTAAAGATTGCAAATTGTTCAGGAAAAAAAAAAATTTGGCAAAGCAGAACGATTACAGCCAGCACATTATCATTTCTCTTGCTGCTGCTGCTGCTGCCATCTTGACAATTTCTCCCTTTCACTCAAGTCGTTTTAATAATCAGATACGAGAAGGACACAAGTTCCCACAGTACATATACAAGAAAACGAGGGTCTGATCGGTCTCCAGGTTTGCATTTAACGTACGCTCACTGTACAGCTCGAAAAAGACACGATGTCACTGAGACAGTATATCGCTCTACTTATACAAATACACTCCTGATTTCCTATTCAACATTCCTCCTCCTGTCTGCCCGGAGCAGCAACACAAACTTATACAGTAGATATAGTGAAACTCATCAGAACCCGTTGAAAAAGCCCTGCCCCCTGGAATACATAGAGCGCATCGCCTTTTAAAGAGACAACATCCCTATGCACCGAACAGGTATACAGTTTCATGGTCAAGTAAAAAAAAAAAAAAAAAAAGGTATGTCTCGGGGATAAACAAATTAATAACTAATGTAATACAGTAGTGGCATTATTCACAACAAATTTACCATTTGCCAACGAAAAAAGAGCGTTTTGTTTGTTTTCTAAATTAGAAATAAACTTTAAGAGCATGCTACGGCCCATGCTGTTAGTGTCTAAAATCGTGTAAATTCAACAATATTTATAGATTTCATAACGGTTTTTAATATTTTAAAGCGAAACACAAACACATACAACCTCGGTAGTTGTTGCGTAGGCCTAGACTTTAATTTAGGAATGCAATTGGTTTTTAACAAGTACTCTAGTTCAAACTCTTAGTTGTTGAACCTCCCCAACATGTTTAAGAGATCTCGGGTACAAAAATAATTTTTCAAAGAAGGCTTCTTGTATTTAAGAGGACTCAATGCTGCGTTTAAGTACCGGAATATTTCACAGACTAAACAACCTGAAGCTACTTTAAGATAAACAAATATCTTTAGAGAGGATCAAATCAAATGTATTTACGCAAATAAATACATTACATATTTAGATATAAACCAGTCTGCATACTGTGCTTTAAGCATTTTCTTACTCATTAAAAACAAACAAAAAAAACGTTACCAACTGTATCCTTATGAATACATTTTAACATACACTTTACATGTCTAACTTTAAGACTACGCAAATGTGCACGCCCTTTGAGTCTGCCTTGGATGTCGATCAAATTCGTCACTGTAGCAACAACAAACGCCCCCTTGAAGCAATTTCGACTGCCTCAAACACATGACGTAATTGTATTTATTAATAAGAGATCGCAGAATCCAGCCTCGTAGTGTATTGGATGCTATTTCGTAAGTTAAACCCCTAAAAGCTGACGTTTTGATACACCCTCCCCTACCTGTGTTTAAAAAAAAAAAAAAACTGCAGCTCTTTTGTTACAGAATGGTTTATTTGCGAACGTTTGGTCACGTCCAAAAGAATGGTTTATTTGCGCACGACTTAAGTCTTATGTGTTGTGCGATGTTACCGTAATGGAATGCGTGTATTAGAGCACGTTACTTTGAATGAAGAATGCAATTCCATTAGCCTGTGCAAGGCGCGGGGGTGCATCACGTGCAGCAAGAGTGTCTTAACTGCAATACCATCTTCATTCTGCTATGACACATCATGTTAAAGCTGCAGTGTCGTCCAAACCTTGTTCAATTCTAGTTAGCATGAGCTGTGCAGCAGGACACATTTCACTCTGGGATCCAAACTCTTTCAGCCTGTAAATGACACCTGATATTTTATTCAAAACGGGAATAATAAATAATCTTATATGGAGAGCTAATATTTTTTATTTTAAACCATTACAAAGCAAACAAAAGACCTGAATCTATACAGAAATTCATGGAGTCAGGTGGTGCAGAAAAACTCAGTACAAGGTCTTGCCTCGGGAGGCTTGGGTTTGAATCTGACTCCTGTTTCAGCTGACATTAGTCTTGTAATCTTAATTTTGCCCCAGATCGCCTTACTTAGATAAAAACACACAGAAGCAAGTTACTGACAACACATTACTGTACAAATAGTAAATGTCTACAATCTGCTGTTTCATTTAGGAAAAAAGACTGGAGAGTAAATCTAATCTAACATGAATTACCATATTATTTTAGGTTTCGCATGAAAAAGGCACATATTACAGTAAAGGTGAATTAGATTGTTTTTTTTTTTCAAAGAAAATGTTTTGATTGCTCCTTATAAATATTTAAATGCTACACTTCTTGAAGTTTTGATCAACGGTATCATTTAGTAAGGAGTGTAACTGGTAATTAGGGAAACGTTTTAGTGTTCCATAGGGCAGCAGTGTGGAGTAGTGGTTAGAGCTCTGGACTCTTGACCGGAGGGTCGTGGGTTCAGTCCCAGGTGGGGGGCACTGCTGCTGTACCCTTGAGCAAGGTACTTTACCTAGATTGCTCCAGTAAAACCCAACTGTATATATGGGTAATTGTATGTAAAATAATGTGATATCTGTATAATGTGAAATAATGTATAATGTGATATCTTGTAACAATTGTAAGTCGCCCTGGATAAGGGCGTCTGCTAAGAAATAAATAATAATAATATGCAAGTTCATCGCTAGAGCATTTGCCAGCTTCTTTTCAAGCCGATGAACATTCTTAATGACAGACATTCCATTATAATTCCAGTTCATTCCATTTGTAAAGACAGCTGCTTCATTAAAAAAGTCCTTTTGAACACTTGCCGGCAGCCCCTAGGGCATGAAATGAAACACTATTGTTTATTTACTGTAATGGATCAATATGATTCTGTGTTCATTACCACTGGCCTGTATGTCCTATAACTCACAGTTACATTTTCATTTTCAAGACATAGTTAAGCTGATAACCTACACCCTAAAATGTTGTCTGATACCCCATCCCCTACTGGTCGATGAAGCCAGCACAGCTGGTTTCACGGGTACCTTCTATAATGCACCTTGAAAAGTCAGTGACAAATTTCTGTTCCCCTTTTTGTTGCTGAATAGTTGCACAAAACTGTAACACAGCTTGAGTCATACCTTTTTTCCCGACTGTTGTTAACACAATAGAAAAACATGAAAAATATGTTTGTAACTCCAGCTGAAACCTAAAAAGATTTCAACCACAGTTTGCTTTTACCCAATTATGCTCTGTTTATCTTGTCTTTCGGAATAGACTCCAACCAGAAACCATGGCAGTACAGTAAATCATATCTTTACTCGCATTACATCAGAACTGATCAGGTGTGTGTTTCAGTTATCAAGGAACATACTGTACCTGTCTCATGATGAGCCACACCTAAACATGCTTGTCAATCTATCTTGTGTTTTCTCATGCAGAGATTACATGGGCTCAAGGCTCCTTATAAAACACTAAAAGAGTGGGATTTGCTGCTTTCAACCCATAATGAACAACCATTTATTTTAAGAACATAAATCTGGTAAAGCTTATAATGTCAAGTAGACAAAAATAACATGTTTTGATGGTATTGATTTCTTAAGCAACATAGAAAGTCACAGATTGTAGATCTTGAATCGTAGACTTCTGAAGTTTGCAATCTCAGATTTCAGCAGAACATTTCAAGAAGTGTTTACATCTACACCTATATGGACCCTGGTCACAAAGCCTTGACTCATGAGGTTTTTTTTGTTTTTGTTTTTTTTTTCTTTCAAAGAATGATTCTATGAATATTACAGTTTGGGTTCTTTAAGAAACGTCAAGGGAAGTTCAAAGTATCAGTGTTATTTTATACATAAAAACAGACTAAACAAAAAATTAAAGCTTTGTGAAAAGGGTTCTGTATTTCTCCAGTCACCATAAAGTCAATACTTTCGGTGTCCCATCATCCCTATGAGTGTTATTATATACTAGGTGTAACTACTTGTATGGCTAAGGAGGGAATGTGTGTGTAGTTGTGATAACATTGCAGGTCACAGAATAAAGATTAATTTGGGGTTGTGAGCACATTGCTGTTTACTCATTTACGCAATATCATGTTTGTCAAAGAAAATACTAGCTGTGAAGAAGCTATATGTAAACATAGATCTTTATTACATCATTTTGTCTGTACGTTGACTACATTTTTTTTTACTTGATTTTTTCACCAATTGACTAAAAATGTTGCCAAATCACATAAATTGAGGTTTATACTCATTCATTCATGCTCAACATGAACTCTGCCAGTCCCACCTATGCTTTGTCTATATATGTGTAGAGTAGGTGGGGCTGTATGAGCTGAATGGTCAGTTTGTCACGTGATTTAAATGGTGTGAGAAAGGCTGTTCATTACAGACACCTGGGACTCTCCCAACAAGCTGAAATCTGCATGATAAAGCACATTTAGAGAAAAATGAAAATAGTTCAATATTGGAGCGACAGAGCCAGAACCACTCATGATAGTGGAGATTAAAAAGAGTAATAAATAACACTTGAAGCTATTCAATCCTTACAATTCTGATATAAAAAATTCAAGTGAAATGCAGGATACAAGACATGTACCATACATTTAGGTAAAAGCTGGGATGTGCCACATCTGGATTTTTTTCTAGCATTTTACAGCACCAGAAAATCCACCTGGATTACATCAACACATATTTTTAGGGATAATCTTGGGATAAATAATGACAGGTGGTGGATACAACTCAGTGTGTAAATCGACGAAGACGCCATCCGAAACTTAAACGAAAGACTTGAAACTATAATCACAATCTCAAGTTAAAGGCCCCACCTATTGTCATGTTTACACAATCCTTATGATTCGAAACTTTCAACGAAAGACCCGAAACTGTATAATCACAATCTCAAATTAAAGGCCCCACCTATTGTCATGTTTACACAATCCTTATGATTCGAAACTTAAACGAAAGACCCGAAACTGTATGATCACAATCTCAAGTTAAAGGCCCCACCTATTGTCATGTTTACACAATCCTTATGATTCGAGTGAAAAAGACAACCAGTTCTTCACAAAAATAATTTATTTGAACAAATTATTTCCATTATTCTTATTTTTTATTTTAGCTTTTCTCTTCACATATTTTTTAGAAAACAAAAAAGCACAAACAAAATCTCATCGCGTTTCAACAAAGAGTCTTAATCATGAGTAGACTTATAATCCTTATAATGCATGGTACAGTACCTTTGTAACCTGTTTGCAATAGTTTTCTTGTATAACATCACACCACAAAGCAACCCCCGCCCCCGCCCCCGCCCCCCCCCCCCCTCCACCAGACTGCTTAACATTCTTGAGTTATAAATCATCCTGTCTGTGGCACCACTGTGATCAACAGTGACATTAACCCTGCTTATTTATTCATTTTAAACAACACAAACAGCACATGAAGTGGCACTGGAAGACAGGATGAGCTTCTGTCTGTGGCAGTTTCACAGTCAGGGTTAGTAGGAAGTCATGCCGACCTTTAAACACACAACCAAAGTGACTAATTACTGAGTTCACTTAAAGAACAAGTCTTAGTCTTCTTGGTATTTTTTTTTTCCACAGAAGGAATGTCAAAACTACCTTTATAATCCCTTGTACCAGTTGAATCAAACATCAAGACAGTATCCCAAAAACTAGTATTGGATTCACTGCCCTAAAATCTGTATGTAAAGTTAACTAAACAGATGTTATATAGAAGCCAACAAAAGAGTAGACTAGTTTTATGAATATTAAACTATTTATTTTTACTCATAAAAACAGACTTTGTTACAAAATAATTTGAGGTGAATTACTTGAGCATGGCTCAGTACTGAATCTACAGTCTTCAATGCTAGAATGTTTGTGGCGTTCTTGTATATATGCAACACAACACACTTATCAATGAAGTAAGTATACTATTGTACTTGGCAGGATGCAGATATCTAGATATTCTAAAGAGAAAGTTTCACCCAGTAATACAAGCTTCCCGGCTGCAAACTCTGCCTCTCCCTAAACTTCGGGGCTGTCACTGATACACACCCACACAAACACCCACCCACCCCCTAGCGCGGCATTGCTCCAGCTCGTCTGTTATTGGTAGAAGAAAATTGATTTGAAACAGCTGATTTCCTGTTTACATACACAATCCCCATGTGCTCCTTCAGTAGTAAAGAATCAGCACTTTGGAAGAATAAGATGTTAAGCGCCCACGGTAAAGTAATCCCCTGCTGCCCTCTTGTGGTGTTTTTTTTATTTGTACTTTTTTTTTTTAAAGTCTGCAGAGTATTTTAGGTCCCAATCAAATTAATTTATAGCTGGGAAAACGCATTTGAGGAAAATATAAACTCAATCAGTAAATATATCGACTTATCAACGTGGAGTCTTTTTTTTCCTGATTCGATCAACATGTCACTGGTTAATCAGAATACAAATAGATTCACATATGCTATGTTCATTGCTTGATTTTGAACCTGAATCCATGTAATTAACTGTAGGTTACATTGTGGCATTTCAAAATTGCTTATTTGTTTTTAGAGTGCAACAGTTGTATCCTATATTTCTATAATACAGAAATAGTTTCAAGACATCCATAACTTCAAAAACACTCAATCACAAATGAAACATGAAAAAAACCCCTGTAGTATCATTTACACAACATTAATGTCTTTCTTATGATACTGAATCATTTTCTGATGTACAACATATTAGGTAATCTACAATACAATACAGAATTAATGTACTGTATTGCAGTAAGGCAAGTGCAGTGTAATGTACCAATCATTTACATTTTACAATATTTTATTTCACCTGGTGCTTTGCATTGCATCAGCAGATAGTGGAGCCAGCCCCCAGTTATCAGTGCAATACACACCATGTAACTCATTTCTTATATTCATTCTGAAATCGCTTTTATATTTATGAACATAACATGGAATTTGTCTCTCTTATTAGTTATTAACATTATTACTGGTCACCCTTTTATGAAGTGAATTTTTTGTATAAATTACATTAAAACAAATGAACACAAAAACTATGGTGTATTTCATGAGAATGAAAATATCCAGTGTAGTATCCAGGCACATTTTAAATGGTTTGTTTTATCAATTTTCTTTTCAGAGTGGTTTGCAGCGAGGTCTACATTCATGCAGCTCTTCTGTGTTTAGATGGCTTTGTACAGTTCTTTCGTGCACTGGTATGGCTGATGTTTCCAATTCTTTCTTTAAGTCCGTGGCTGTTAATCTTGGATTATGTATTTATTTATTCATTTTTTTGCTGCTCGGGTGATTCTTCTACCTGCTGTACCTGTAATTTTCTTTGGATGTCCACTTCCTTCAAGCGTTTCAGTTAAATATGTTGTGTGATACTTCTTGATTATTGCTCTGATTGTGAGTTTTAGTGTTCCAGATTTCTTTGATAGTGTTCTGTAGCTATTTCCTTTGCTGTAGTTTGCTACGAGTGCTTTTCTCAAATATGAATCCAACTCCTTTGTCTTGACCATCATCTGCTGTGTTGCCAAAACATTCTTCCTCAACAGATGGAAATATTGGCTGGCTATTGCTTTTATAATTCTGCATAACTACTGTGTAATGGTTTTCAATAAATGAATATATATTTGAATTAGTTCTATTGCATTTTTACAGACTTTGAACAAATATCTGATTTTTTAAAAAATTTTTTTTATAAAGATTGTTGGTTAAAGTACCAGAAATTATGTATTTTGGTCTTTGTCATATTAACTAGAAGCTAATGTTGTAAATGGTTGTATTTAACATGGCTTCTTGAATGACCTCATGTTAGTATAGGGTGCCAATCTTTGGCACACCATGTATACACACACACAATAGAGTATTACAATCAAACTACTTGTTGGGGGTAACTGGGGGCTAAAGCAGGAAAACATGGAATGTACATGTGTGAGATAGACACATGCACAGACATGTGGGCGCCAAGTAGAAACAACAGCATTCTGGGGATGTCATTTAAAAAAAAATACAGCACTGCGTTGACAAAGAAAATGTTGTGCTTGTTGACAGCTAAATTGAATGAAATACCAAATTGAAATACACGTTGCAGCAATTGCTAGGTTGATGTGCTAGGAAGCCTGGTCTAATAGAGCTGTTTTTGAATATTTGGTTGTCATTTTAATTGGTGGACCGTGTTACCACTTGTTGGTGAATGTTGTCAGTGAGAACACTGTACTGTCAAATAAAAAAAACAGAGATCAACAATGAATGGATTGTTCATCGCTTTCATCTTACAAGCTTCAATGAACCATTCTTTAAATCAATCTGGAGCATCACATACATGTTATATTACTAGCACATGCATTGAAGACTTTTGTGAAGAGTTTTTGGTTATTTTGATTTTGAATACTAAATTTGTCACACACTGTTTTTATAGTACAATATTATATGTTTAGTACATAACATTGCTGTATCTGCCTTTCTAAATGCTTTCACTAGAGGGCAGCAGTTACCCTACAGACAAGCCAAGTATACTTGGTAATGAGACAGCACCTAACATAAAACCCTTTTCCATTCCCTACAGTAGCGAGTACCATTTCACTGCTATCCTTACCATACTACAATTTCTTTCTTTTTAATTCAGCTTTTATAACTGGTTGATTTTGCTGGCTTTTTTTTAGTAATCAGGGTGAATGATGCAGACACAACAATTGGGAATGCTACAGAACACGTATGAGAAGATAAAAGGAGGTTTGAAATCCACAAAATTGAATTATTCCTTTTGAGGCCCATGGAGCACATAACAACTTTCAGCCAACTTCTTCTGGCAACTTGAGTAAACATAACCTTTTCTTAAGCAGTTCTGGTGAAAAGTGCTTGAAAATGTCACGTAGCGTACAACTGGCTGCTTTAATAGTTGGCTTGAAAGTTCATGTGCTTAAGACTCGCAGTGCTCATCTGCTTTATTGAGACTGAGAGGCTTATATATAGCTGTCTTTTAAAACAAGTATGTTAGTAACCAGCAGACTTGTAGTCGAGTCCTCAAACCTCGAGAACGACTCGAATCCTACAAGTCTGGTAACCAGCCATAGTAGATACAAAATCAGTGGCAGTGTTTGTATCCGCAAGAAGTCCCTTAAAAATATACATTAGCTGTTAGATTTCAGTTACTTTCTTTTGTTGCAGTAATAGAACACGACACAACATACAGAGTTTGATAAAGAAAAATAGTTCTCAAAATCACAGAGCAAAATAAACTCAAGGCTTTGTGTCTCATTGGTTATGCAGCCGTTCCATACCAAGTAGGGTGTGCTGGGCGCCCTCTCAACAGATATGTACAACTCTAAACTGTGACTTAATCACAAAAGCAGAGACGGACAGACAGGCACCAGATTCAAATGTTCTTGAGCATGTGTTGAAGAAGATCAGCCCAGTGCAAACTAGGTGTTCATCAGTGATCCGTATAATGTGTGACACCAAACTTAAAATAACATTTAAAAAAACATCCAGACTTGCTGGATCTGAGGCAGAGACATGGGGAAGGATCATACAGAAGGACCAAACTGATGTCTAAAACAATATCATAGTCCAACATAATATTTAATTGTAGAACAAAACCAATCTGTACACCTGGGAGATTAATGCTGCAATGGATAAAGTGCAACGATGACAGAATGTATTATTATTATTATTTATTTCTTAGCAGACGCCCTTATCCAGGGCGACTTACAATTGTTACAAGATATCACATTATTTTTACATACAATTACCCATTTATACAGTTGGGTTTTTACTGGAGCAATCTAGGTAAAGTACCTTGCTCAAGGGCACAGCAGCAGTGTCCCCACTGGGGATTGAACCCACGACCCTCCGGTCAAGAGTCCACAGCCCTAACCACTACTCCACACTGCACTCCACTGAAATAAATATATCGCATTGTCTAAAATCAGAACAATTTGGTTTCCCCATTGCTTGGTAGGTTCTGATAGGCCATTGATCCTCAGTGTCTGGTTATTTCTTGCTCCGGTCCCCATCATTCCAATACTGCTCTGTCTTCATTTTAGTGAGGGGGGACACTGCGCTGAAATGCAAAGATTTCTTATTCTCCAGTAAAAAACGGAAAGACCGCTGGCAGAACCCTGGAAAACACAATCACACAGAGAGAGGGTCTATGCTTAGTATGTAGAAAGACTACAGTAAAAACTGCCAAATTCCACTGTTTGACAGGTTAGCAACACCAACCAGTGGGGTACCTCCACTCTCCATGATGCTGTAATTAGAGCACGGCTTATTTCATTTAGTAAGGTTAGACTGTCATTTTAAAATCACACTTTCTGTAATCAGAAGTATTAACTATTATTCTTAAAGTATAGTCATAACCAAACATTTTCTTACCGATAATAAACAATTTAGCAAGCCCATTATTTCTATGTAGATAAATAACATGGGAGTGGAAAGAAAGTGTTTTGTTGTTTGAGCTATGAAAACCAGGATCGTATAGTACCCATGTCTCTCAGCACAAGCCATCTTTGTTAATATCTCTTCTTTCAACTATGCATCTCACACAGCTAGCCCCAAAGACCTGAGACAGGCTTACATTGAACAAGCTGCATCTATATACCTGCTCACCCTCACAATAAGTATTCAACCTCACCTACATGCCCACATTTATAATTAGTTAGTTACCTGACTTTTAATAACTGAAAGTTAAATGGATTAACAGTTAAACAAGATTAAAATAAGCAATTTTTGCAGAACACACTGTGGTGTTAAAACCCGATTGCTAACACCTACACTGTATTGCTACATCTACAGTATAACAAATTGGTTGTTAACGAACACATGTCCAGCCTTTGACTTACAACAATTCATTCTCTGCATACAATTTAGCATACAAACAATTTCTAAAAATGTTCTTTGGCAAATGGCACCGTGCTTCTCTAAAGGCTACAGAAACTTGCAACCTGATTTAGAAAGTCAGTTTTAAATCATCACCTACATGACACAGTCCAAGGCCGTCCATAAGTATTCTGCGAGATTTCTCGTCACTGCCTTGGCGATCATGAACAAATATACTATCCAAATGTCCTTTCGCAAGACAAACAACTCACACCTAGAGAGGGCAAGAGAAAGATAGGAGGGTTCCAGACCATCTCCAGAGTGAAACAATGTTTTCATTAAAAGAAAAAAGCTCTATCCGATTTTAATAATGTCTGTTGTTGATTAAACAAAAAATAGATTACATGTTAAATAAAACATACCTCCACATTTTATAAATAACCTTTCTTCAAATTATCTCAACAGCACTGTGTCTCATATCATCCTAGGCATTAAGTGTTAAGAGATTACTTTCTATCCCAAGAACCAAAACTCAAAATATCTTTTTCATTTGTTTGTTCTTCCTTCAGATATTAACATCACATTTTAACTGGTTTAAACCTGTTTGAATTTTACAAATGGTTTGTTCAAACGTGTTCATTCAATTGTTTTTGGTACAATTGCTCAATCTCTATTTGTTGGGGTTTTTTTTGTTTTGTTTTGGGGTTTTTTTGTCATAGGTTGTCTGGAGTTGCTGTAATGTGCTGTCTCTTGCCCCATTAATTATTCCACGTTGTAAATAAAATTGAAATAAAATCGAAATGTAAATGTTGCCGTTCCCATGTTTTAGCTGCTGGGACAGCTTGATAAGAAAATGCTGCAATTCCAGCACTATCCTGGTAAGTTTTACATCTTAAATAAATAACACATTTTACAACAGTTATAAAACACTGACACAGTAAGGTTTTCCTTATCTCAACCAACAGTATTTTCTTGATAATTTGCACTTTTGTGAATCATATAAGCCTGGTAAATTCTTGTAGCCATCTTCAAATCTTTGTTCAGAGATAAGTTATCTATAATAAAATACGTTTCCTTTGATTTTTTTTTTTCAAATAGGTTAATATGCTTTAACCTGCATTGATCCTACTTGAAATAATCAAACGGTTGTAAGTGAAAAGGATGAGATTGTACTTTGTTGTCATAAAAGGCGTCGATGAAGATGATGAAGCGCCTGATCTGGATCTTTTTTGTCAAATTCAGAAGAGGTATATTGCGGATAAACTCTATGTCAAAAACTGTGGACATCATCAAGTAGTCACTGGCACCCAAGGCTGCAACACAAAACTATTTAAATGAATTTGAAAAAATAATTTCTAATGCCTATTAGGCTAAATGGCACTCCATGCTTGCATTTCCTGTCATTTACACAAACTCTACGACACAACAGTTATAAGTTCAGAAACAGAAGAAATGCTAAAATTTCAATATGGATGAATTACTATTCAGATAATACTGCAGATCCTATTACCTATATCACCTGAACTCTTTACACATGCACCAGTTGTCAAAGATAACCATACCATGCCTAATTAAAGAAAGACTTGGAATACCAGTAATGCATGATCTACTCTAAAGCATAATGAAATGATGATATGCCGTTGTGGCAAAGTGGTTAACAGTGTGCAGGTGCAGGTGATCAATAATCAGACAGGCAACGATAATCCAGGTGCAATGGTGTTTTTTAATGGTTTGTAATCCAATTGCCTGATGGCGTAACAGCAGTAAATAATAAACAATGTTAACAGGCAATACAGCGGCATGTATTGCTCCGTTTAAATCCACGGTTGGTTCCCAAATAATAAACAGTCCCGTTCTTATTCGCCCACACGTAACACAGACACAAACACAAACACAAGTCCACAGGCGTGTTTGAGTGCTCGTAGTGAATATACAGTCCTTTGTGATACAAAGTGCCGTGATGTTGATCCAGGTTTAGTGTTGGCCTTCGGCGACAGCTCCAGATCGTGTTAGCCGTCTAAAGAACAACAAACAGTATTAATAACGACAAAACAAACACTCACGATTATCACAGATCACCTCACTACATCCCCTTAAATACCATCACCCATGACCCCTTGGTCAACAAGCGCATCTGCTCCTCCAATCCGCAGATGCCACGCCGTTTCCCATCCGGGTCATTGGTTTCGTGTACCATAGCTCTGCCCCCTTTCTAGATGTCTGACTTCCACCTAACCCTGGGAATGAACTGTCGTGCCATCCAGTCCAGGGTATTCTGTTCCCTTTACACAGCGCCCTCGCAGGTCGGGAGGGAGATCTAACACCAAGAGTCATTTGATCTCTGTCACAGCCGTGTATATTTCACAACCTTTTTACTAATGTTAAAACTGTCACGTCATAAGAAAAAAAAAAAAAGTTTCCATTATGCTACATCCATAGTGTTGTATTGTATTCATGCACACCAATGGTGTATACGGTAAGCAAAATTATGCATGTCCTTGTTAAATTGCCATAAATGTATTGCTGGTAAAGTGATTTTACATCTTACAGAAATCTAGATGCATAAAGTCTTTCATAGGCAGCATAATCCAGCATCTGAATATACCACCTGTTTTAGCTAACCATATTCTATTAAAAGCCCAACTCCATTTAGACAGCATATTGCCAATTGCTTCATGCCACCAACTATGTGCACCACTTAAGTCTGCAAAGAAGCACAGCATTCAAACATTTCAAGAGAACCGGCCCACATTGTATGTAGCTTAATGGTTTATGGAAGATTCACCTAAAAAGGAATTTGAAAGCGATACAGGGCTTCTAACTACTAGCACAGTATTAACTCAATCCCTCCACCATGTTGATGGTGGAAACAAGATGTTTTGATCTGTTTAGGGTGTTTAGCAGACACTTATTTTATGCCGTGCAAATTTGTTTTCCATAGATGTTCCAGGTTGAGGGCCCTTCGTGCAAATTAATATATAAAAAGTACTCTGACTGTAGATGCTTTTAAATAAATGACATAAATGACAGTGAATAGTTAAGATACTGACAAAATCTATTGAATGGAGTTTTTAAAGGGTTTGAAGATTGAACACTACCAGGGTTGCAGGGCTGTATTGGAAAAGCTCATTGGGAGTAGGCTTGATCTATCAGTTACTGTTAATAACGTAATGCTAAATGTTGTAAAATAATTGAAACCTGTTATAAAATAATGGAAACCTGTGCATCATCTAAAATTATAGAAACTTTACACTGAAACAGCATGAATGTGTTTGTAGGAATAATAGACATCTAAAAACAGGAATTCTTGTGGTCTCTGGCCAATAACTGTACTACTAGACAGCTGTGTACATTTAAAAACAATCTATCTCAACAAACTTGAGAACTAACATGGCTACTAGACAGACCTACCCTAGAAGACATCGTTGGGTCTGGATTGGAAAGCCTGTGTCTGGCTTGTATGTTTTAAATGGAGGCCATTGGTCTCTGGTGAGGTGATGCCAAGTGCCAACCCAGTAACAGATATAGGCTGTATAGACCAGTTTAACCTGGTACATTTCATTAGTTCATGACAAAATACTTTTTCCATGTTCCAATGTCAGCATGCACTGCTATCATGAAGGCATTTGTATTTGTATTTTTTTAACTTCTGATGATGAATATTTTTATTAGGACTGTATGGAAGTGGCAAATATAAAAGTTTAGATGTTCACTAACTTCGGTCTCTTGCATATGATGGCAGGTCATTTAAAATAGCTATTTGAATTGATTTAGCTTTTGACTAAAAAGACTGCAGATGTTAAATGACATGTTGATCAAACATATTCATTTAATTAAAGATCACAGAACTCCTGCAGTTTCACCTTGCTCGTATTTTCAGAAGACTGCAGTCATATTGCTATGCTGTTTGGCGTTATTAGTATCTGAGACATAATTCAAAACAGCAGGCCAGTAAACTAATCATATATTCCAAGATCTATATTTGCACATTTTTATTTTTTGACTGTATTCAACACTATTTTACTAGTTTTTCTGTAAAGTTCATTAGTGCTGAAAATGAATGAGGAATCAATACGACAATGAAATGGACAATTGGATATCAGAACACTATGTGTTGTTAGCAGTTACATTATTTTGTAGCAGTTACAAATGTATTTACCTAACACTGGAACAGTGCAAAAAATGGTTTATAGGAATAATTGACATCTAAACAGTTCTGGTGGTCCAATTCCTACTGTCCTACTAGACAGTTTAACACATTTAAAAGCATTCTCTGGCAGCAACGTGTATTTCTTGTTTATCTTAATTTCTGATAGGGTTAGTAAAACTGTAATAGTAACACAAGCAATAAAAAGTGTAGTATTTAAATGAAAAACATCCAGGGTGGCATGTATACAAAAGATATAGACTGGCACCTAACTGATGGCATGTACTTACCCCATCGCACAGCTCTTCAAAAGTCTGCTATGGTCCCACAAGTTTTGTTCAGTCTCAGTTCTCTGCCTTGCACTTTCAAAACTCCTTGGCTGAGTTACTATGGAAACATTAACAAAGACTTTGTCTTGTCCAGATAATTACTATTTAAAAAAAAAAAATTATCACTATTTAAAAGAAAATAAAAAATGATCATCTCTCCGAGCTAGGAAAGGCCTGGCTGGATGAATAATAGCACATGATTCAACATAAATTAGACAAAATACTGATACAATGACAACCACTTGAGTGTGCAGCATCAACCCATGTACACCAATGGAACTTATTCAATGGTCAGTGGAGATTGGGCATTGTGTTCTAAATGTGCTCTCTTTTTTAACTTACGCGCTATCATTTTGTTTTTGAGCCAGCTCATCAAACTGCTTATCCATGATGGCCTCTGCGTCAGCTTCACTTGTGCTACAGTGAAAAGAATAATAGAATATGAAATTAATAACACTTGAAGCCAACATCAAACAGCTGCTGGAGCCCGCTTAGCTTTTTGCCCATCAAAAAAAAGGAGAAAAAAAAAGAACAGGATGTTATACTCTAAATACAAGCATTAGATTTAAATACACATTAATGCAGGGAATATTAACTCAGGTAGATGATTCTGCCTTATTTGCATACACTGAATAGCATCCATACTTGAAAGCTTTAGCCATTAATGAGGCAATAGAGGCAAAGCAAATCCATTAATGCTATGTGTACACAATGAGAAGAAAGGATCCAGCTTTTCTCTTGCATGCAAAATAAGAGCAAATAGGCAAAACAGTCAAGCATCCAAAGCAGCCAGCTTTTAAAAAAGAACTGAAATGATGTGCTGGTTATGTCTGCATGTGAAACTAACTACTAACCTAATACTAGTAAAAAGGATTAACTTTGTAAAACAAACTTCGAAAACAGTGATAGGATTTTTTTTTTATTAAAAGAGGTGCAGCTCAAACATATATAATTGTATTACACTTGCATTTGCTAATTAATTAAGAACATTATACACTATTTATTTTCAAATAAAAGCACATACAGTAGTTTTTTATTATTATTATTATTATTATTATTATTTTTATTATTATTATTACTGTTAAATTCCCAGCTGTTTCCAAATAATTGTATTTTGGGAAGTGATCATAACTGGATGGTTTGGAGCTTTTATTTATTTTGCGTTTTGATGGTTTCCATCATGACATCATGTTTTATTCTTTTTTTATGGTTTTACTGTGTCTTAAGATTATTTATGATATTATTAGTATAGATATTTCTAATTGAGTGAGAAGACAAAGTCATTTAAATTATTTTTTTTTTTTTATTAAAAAAATGTGGATAGATTAAAAGTTTCATTTTCTGTTTTAAAAAGTGATTTGAAAGATTTCAGCTTGAAACTTGGACTGTATGCTCCAATAGGCATTTCTCTATTATGTCACTACATATATGGAATACTGGTCAGAAGGACACAGAGTTCCTGTCCTATCCACGTAACACCTCAATGTCCGGACCGGGCAGAGGAAGTTCAATCTCCTATCCTCCTCCGAAGAAAACCAAGGAAAGACTCCAGTTTTTGCAGGGTTTGTATGTAGCGACACCCTTGGAAGGCATAACCACCAAGCATGGGTCGCTAGTATATGAGCACCCACGAGGCTGAGTCAATGGGGACATGGCATGCAGATATGGCTGCTAGGTACATTTTCAATGTAGAGGTGGATCGACCCGCCTCTAACAGAACTTGCAGAAACTGCAAAATAGTTGCTATAGGGCAATAATTGGGGTCATGACCTCTGACCAAGCACCAGTTTTGAAAATACTTACACTTATAGGCATGCAACGCTCCTGTGGAGGAGGCCCTAGTGTTCTGCAGTGTACTGACAACTGCGTCTGAGAACCCTAAGGCGGACAGATGGTCCCGTTCAGGGGCCAGACCCACAGCTGGAGTTTGCCCAGTTCTGGGTGACAGAGGGTGCCTTGCGCCTGACTGAGGAGATCCTTGTGCAGTGGGATCTCTCAGGGCTGGCCTTGCAACATTTTGCAGAGGTTTGAAAACCAGAATCTCCTGGGCCATCTGGGGGCCACCAGGAGAACTGTCGCCTTGTCTCTCCTGACCTTCTGGAGGAAGGCAGGGAGCAGCGTTATCGGCAGGAAAGCACACAAAAGCGCGTCTCTGCCGTGGCAAAGAGATCGACTTGGGCTTCCCTAAAGATGCTCCCCTGAAAGGCGAAGCCGAGATACTTCCTGTGTGCTGGACGAATAGGGACGTGGAATACACGTCCTTTCGGTCCACTGTTATAAACCAGTCGCTCGACCGGACAGACTGGCAAGTACAGCAGACGGTTCAGTGGAGGAACACAAGTCTCTTTTTTTCCCCCAACTGCAATAGCTGAGGAAAACACAAAACAGCAAGCGCTGTAAGGTTAGAATAGCAGACTGCAATTGCAAAGCGATGTATGCTGTTGAAAAGAAAAAGAGTAAACACAGCGCAGTTGTGCAGCGTTTATAGCGGAATTTACAGAAGCAGAGTTCCCTTTGAATTCGAAGATGACCGCCAAATTGAATACTTTTGGGATATGCCTGCTGAGCATTTTATATCAAAGCTGTTGATTGGCCCCTCTGCGGAGTGACGTCTTTGGTCCCCCCCTCACCGAGACATCTCTTTCGCCTTTCAAAGAGAGGTAGGTAAGGTGGTGAGTATTACTCTAATCTCTTTTTCCAGTTGTGATTGACTCTTTAGAGCTCCTTAGTCGAGTTCCCTTGCAATTAATTGCTGGAAGTAGGCTTGCCACTTCAGCAGAATCAAAAACTCGGCAACTGAAGGCTGAGCTAACGCTACGCAACTGCGTTTCATTTAAAAAAAAAACAAAAAAAAACACTTTCTTCATCAGCCTACATCACTCGGCGATTGTAGCCTGCTTTGTAACCTCTGCAGCTTACTGCACGTTCCTTTCTGTAGTTTCCTCTGCTCTTTGCAGCTGTAAAAAAAAAATAGAAAGGAGACACGGCCCTCCAGTGAGTCCAGCCTTGTTCTTCAACCGCTGTTGACTCGAGGGCTTTGGGCGGCCTCAGTACCCCCAACTCGGTTTGCACGGCCTAGCGCCCCTACAGGCCGCTGATTACTATTGATTTTACTGTCACTGTCGAGTGTCTCTTTTCTACTGCATTGCAGTTTTAAAAAATAAATAAATAAATAACCGTGGTTCCAGATGGTCACACATCACCACATCCTATAGTCTGTCCGGTTTACAACAGTGGACCTGAAGGATGCGTATTTTCACGTTCCTATCCGTCCAGCGCACACAGGAAATATCTCAACTTTGCCTTTCAGGGGAGTGTATTCGAGTTCTCTGTGCTGCCATTTGGCCTCTCCTTAGCCTTCCGCATATTTTCAAAGTGCATGGATGCCGTCCTAGCTCCCTTGTGGCTGCAAGGGATCAGGGTGATGAATTACCTGGATGACTGCTTGATCCCAGTCCGAAGAAGGAGCAGTGGCCCTGTGGCGGAGTGTCCCGCCCCTATTTATTATTATTTGTATTTGTTTGCGGTGCGGATAAAAGCGCTGCGTCTTTTGGTATTGTTTTATATATTTATATTTAAAAACCTGTGAGGATGCGTGGCTGATCAGCTACTGATTATTTAACTAGCTGACAGTCACGCATCCTTACCAAACGTGTGCAGACTGTGGCCGAGGGGTAATAAGATAATTAACAGCTAGTTAACGCCTCGGCCAGAGTATAAGAACCTGCAGCTGTCCGTGCTGCAGGGTTGGGTGTACAGAGAGGAGGTACGGGGAGTTAGAGAGGAGACTTTAAAATAACAATTGCTAAAACGTGTTGGATTAGCCAGCACGACACTTACTTGTTTCTGTTTTTTCGTTTGGCCCTCGTGCCCTTTGGTTTCTGTTTTGTTGTTTTGTTTAAATCTTTTGTTTTGTTTATTTATTTATTAAACACACTGAGCGCCGTAGCATTCAGCTTCACCCGCCCATCCATTGTTTTGGTTCAGTTACTTCCTGGTCCGTGACGTCACCACACCTCACCACTGCAAGCCAGCCTGCCACAGGCCCACACAGCGATTGTGACAGAGCATCTGTCGAGGCTGGGTCTCGCCCTCAACGATGCAAAAAGCCAATTAACACCGGTGCAGAGTACAGTCTATTTGGGTCTCCAGCTGGATTCCCTTGCAATACGAGCCTACCTGTCGGACGACAGGGCAGCTGCTATTCCCAACTGCCTGGCACTGTTTTAGCCAGGGTCCACAGTGCAATTAGTGTTGTGTCAGAAACTACTGGGTCTGATGGCCGCAGTGTCTTCAGCCATTCAACTGGGGTTACTTCACATGTGCCCGCTTCAAGTGTGCCTCAATGCCTTTCGGCTACACCCCAAGCACGACAGACACCGTAGGCTGACAGTGTCTCATCTGTGCAGGAAAGCTCTACGCTGGTGGAGGCAAGCCCGTCATCTGATCAAAGGCGTAAGGATGGGAGTCATTTACAACCGTCAACTGGTGACGACAGATGCATCCAACTCCGGTTGAGGGGTGGTCTGGGCAGGAAGAGGAGTCCGTGGATCCTGGTCGGGCCACTGGACATCCCTGCACATAAACGCGCTAGAGCTGAGATTAGTCCACCTCGCGTTAGAACATTTTCTCCCTGTGCTCCGCAACAAACATGTCCTTGTCCGCACGGACAACATGTCAGTGGTTGTGTACATGAACCACCAGGGAGGGCTTCGGTCCCCGGGGTTATACCGCATAGCCTTTCGGCTACTGATCTGGGCACAGAGGCACTTCCTGTCCCTGCGGGTTGTACATCTCCCAGGAATGGTGAATGAGGCGACGGACCTCCTCTCGAGGGAGGGTCCTCGCCCGTCAGAAAGGCGACTGAACCCTCAGGTGGTGCAGCGCATGTGGGGAAGCTTTGGGGAAGTCCAGGTCAACCTCTCTGCCATGGCAGAAACGACCATTTGCCCCCTGTGGTTCTCCCTCCGCAGAATCTCCTGGTGGCCCCCAAATGGCCCAGGAGATTCTGGTTTTCAAACATCTGCCAGCTGCTGCAGGGCCAACCCTGGGAGATCCTGCTGCACATGGATCTCCTCAGTCAGGCGAGAGTCACCCTCTGGCACCCAGAACCGGGCAGACTCCAACTGTGGGTCTGGCCCCTGAACGGGAACGTCTGTCCGCCCTAGGGCTCTAAGTGGAAATATTTTCAAAACTGGTGCATGGCCAGAGGCCATGATCCCGTGTATTCCCCTATAGCAGTTATTTTACGGTTTTTGCAAGATCTACTTGAGGCAGGTAAATCCTCCTCTACATTGAAAGTGTACCTAGCAGCCATATCTGCTTGCCATGTTCCCATCGACTCAGTATCCCCGGGTGCCCGGGTGCGACCTGTTTTCTAAAGGGTATTAAGCGGTTACGACCTCCTATAAAAGGACATCCTCCCCGAATAGCGTCTAGATGCAGTACTGTAGGCTCTCATGAAGGCCCCATTTGAGCCCATAGATACCATAGAGCTGAAATATCTCTATGAAGACAGCCTTTCTGTTAGCTATCACCTCCGCTAAGCAGGTCAGTGAGCTACAGGCACTGTCCCTGCACAGTTCCTGTATGCGCGTTTGGGACGATGGAAATGGTATCATTGTGCACGAAGCCTGCTTTCCTCCCTAAGGTGATTACAGCGTTTCACTTGAATCAGTCAGTGGAACTAGAGGCTTTCCAACCCCCTCCCTTCGCAGAGGAGTTGGATAGGAGATTAAATTCCCTCTGCCCAATTTGGGCATCGAGATGCTATGTTAATAGAACGAGAGCGCTGCGTCAGTCTGACCAGCTCTTCGTTTGTCATGGTGAACGGACCCATGGTCAAGCCCTCTATAAGCAGCGATTGTCCCATTGGATTGTGGACACGGTTTCGACTGTGTATACTAATGCCAGCCTACCCCCACCTGGGAGGGTGGCCGCTCACTCAACCAAGGATGTGGCTAAATCATGGGCCCTCTTCAGAGGTGCCTCATTGACCAATATATGTACTGTGGCTAGCTGGACTACCCCGCATACGTTTACCAGGTTCTACCGACAATGTTGTAGATCCCTCTATGCTTTTAATAGGCACTAGGGTCTTTGAGGTTGCCCGCTCACACCACCAACACTAGATGGCGGTAGAGAGATGTCCCTCAGATGCTGTCCGCTCATTCTCCCTCACGACGGCTCTGGTATACTTTCCAAAAAGTATTCAATTTGGCGTCATCTTCGAATTGAAAGAGAACAATAGGTTACGGACGTAACCCCGGTTCCCTGAAAGAGAAGATGACCGCAAACCTTGTAAAGTCAAATCACTCGCATTCGTGGGTTCAATGCAAAAGAGACTGATGTCTCCGCGTAATGACTATTTATTACCTCGGTGAGGCAGGACCGAGGATGTCACTCCGCGGAGGGGCCTATCGGCAGCTTTGATAGAAAATGCTCAGCGAATACCTGACAAGCAGGCACATCCAAAATGTATTCAATTTGGTGGTCATCTTCTCGTTCAGGGATTCCGTAACCTATCGTTTCTGATTCCAGGGAAGTGGCAAGCCGGCTTTCAGCAATGAAATTGCAGGGGAACTCCAGAAAACTCGAGAGAGAGAGGTGTTTCACACAGTCTTAATCACAGCAACTGGACAAGGGTGCCTAGCCTGGACTATGTGCAGTCACACAACCGGGGCAGCGCGTCGCCTACAGCGGAGTGGAGCACTGTCTACGGCCAGAGGGCATCGAGGCACCGCGTGCACAGAGCAACCGAAGATGCTATGCGCACCAAGGTACTAGACACCTGCGTACCGAGCACCATGCGCACTGCGCTTGCACCAAGCACTACGTGTACCGAGCACCACTTACACCAGGCACTGCATACCATGCGCACCGCCTGCATCGAGTACCGAAGTATTGTGCGCACCAGGTACTGTTTGCACCGCGTGCACTACGTGCACCAAGTACCATGCAGCACTGTATGCACGTGCACTGAGCACTGTGAGCACTACATGCACTAAGGCGCTGTGTCACCGAGGCACCAAGCACACTGAGTGCACTGAGCATCGTGTGCAATGAGCACCTTGCGCACCAAGGTACCGAAGTACCAGGGGCTGAGCGTGCACTGAGGTACCGAAGCACTGGGGGGCAGCTAATGCAGTGGTGCCTACCCGGACCGTGTGTAGTTAAACACCTGGTCAGCATGCAGCATATACCAGTGGGACACACAGGCTGAAGCCGCGGTGGGTGAAGAAACACAACAGAGAAAAACAGGGGTAAAAACACACTTTTTTTTCTTTATAGGCCCGACACACTGGGGTGGGCAGGCCGAGGTAGTCGGCGAGGTCTACTTAACAGCGGGGCAGGTCAGAACGCTGCCCCGGTGGAGGAATAACACGACTGACTGGCTGTGTTTTATTTATTTATTTTTTTTTATATACTGCACTGCAGCTAATTTTCACAGCACAGCACAGGCAAAGAGGGGTTGTGTGACAGGGTCAATAGACACGCAACAGCAGTATAATAATTTAATATATATTTCGCTCAGCTGCGCACACAGCAGTCGGCGAATCACTCGATGACGGGGTTACAGCAGAGCCTGGCCCCGGCAGAGGAACTGTGTTCTCCCCAAGAGTGTAGGCTGAAAAGACAACACACAAACACACTTTTAAATAATACTGCACAGGCAGTCGCACACAAACGACAGACAGTAAACAGTAAAGACAGCCTGCAACACAAGCGAGGCAGGCTGTGAAAAAAGGCACAGAAAACACAAGAAGAGCTAGAATGGAGCCGCTGATTCCAGGAAAGCGGCAAGCCAGCTTGCAGCACGAACGCTGGGGAACTACAGTCGACTCGGAAAAGCTCTTTCAAAATACGCTCAGTTGTAAACACATATATCTTACCTTACCATCTTGAGAGGCAAAAAGAGAAATGGCTTCTGTCGGCTGACTATTTTGATCCCTCGGTAGGCGGGACCGAGGACGTCACCCCAGGAAGGGGCCTATCAGCAGCTCTGATATAAAGAGCTCAGTAAATACCTACCAATAGGCAGGCATATCCCATAAGTATGTTGTTGGTCGTCTTCGAATTAAAAGGGAACGGAAATCAGCTCAGGGCTCATAAATGAGGTTTAAAATGTACAATATCAATATAAAATGTCAAGTGCGATACCTTTTCTGAAATGCAAATCATGTCACTCGACGGGTGGAGTGATTGAAGGAAGTCTTTTCACAGCCACTAACCACATACAGGTAAGTAAATTACGTTGAATTAATATTATAAGGTAAAATGTCCTTGTTTTCAAGAGCATCACATAGAGGAGACTTTAGTGAGAGTAGCAAGAACAGAGTGTACATACTCATTATAAAATATACAGGTAGCAACAAAGAGAAGCATGAGTCCTTGGATTAAAGCACTTCAGGCAATTGAGTGCTAATGGAGTACAGGTTAATGGTTTGCTTAATAGAGACACAAAACCTGCTCCGATCTTGGGAGCTTGTTTGAAGAACCAGAACCCTTCTTACAGGTTTTTTTTTTTTTTTTTTTAAGCAGCAGAAGCTCTCTGAAGTCTCAATGCTGACATGTCTTTCTGAAGACTGTATCTCATCTAGAACACACAAGCATGCATATTTAATTGTATAGGAGAAGGTACAGAGCCTTATGATGTTACAGAACACCCTGCACAAAGTTTACAAGAAACACAATACATTACCTTTGCTGTTCCAACAATATGCCACTCATTTCAATCAGAACACCAGCTTTTGTTGCAGGAGGGAGCAATATCAGGGCACACTGAAATGTATTTATTTATTTATTTAATTGTGATATGGACAACATGGAATACAGAAAAAAGTTACTTCATCTCTTTCTTGTAAACACTGCAGGGGGTTCTGCAACGCTTTAAGGAAACATTTCAATTGTCACAGTGCTAACCTCAAGGCAATGACAGATTAAACAGTGAAAAAGATGTCAGATTCCAATGATGTCAGATTCTATAATGTGAACACAAATTGCAGGAATTAAGTTCAATACGTCTTAGAATGTAACATGTGTATGTAGCAGTTCAGCTATATCGATTAGGCAAGAGAAACATGAAGTGATAGATGCAATATTTTTTATTGTGTGTGTGTGTGTGTGTGTGTGTATATATACATATGCATATATATATATATATATATATATATATATATATATATATATATATATATATATATGAAGTATCAAATGTCTGTTTTTTTAATTATTATTATTGACATTGTAATGTGTGGTAGGGTATGACAGTTGTCTCCTGGGACCCCTTTGCAAACAATATGGTCTGAATAGATTATAGTCTGTATATAGTAATAGGTTTTCAGTAGGCAAATTGACCATTCATGCAAAACACTACCTCCCCATTTGATTTGGTTCCAATCTATCTTATTTTCACTTGGGTCTTTAAAGAGTAAGTAGCAGGATAGACAAATCTATCCCCACATGTTGCTACAACTGTTTAAATAACATACCTGTCTTTTCATTGTTAACATCCTGCCAGCTTTTTACACTGATAACTTTAAAGTCTGTTTCAAAGCTCTTTTCAAAATGTCCGCTCTAGTGCACGGATAGTGGAAGGATTATTGCTCACATTGTCAAACAGGTAACACAGCAATAACGATCCATGATGTGGTATTGACAAGAAAAGCCAGAGCACTTGTTATATTTTATTTATTTATTTTTTATCGCTCTTCCTGCAGTGATTTAGAGGGCAGATATCAAACCCCAGTGCACTAGAGCGGCCGTTTTGAAATGAGCTTTGAAACAGACTTTAACGTTATAAGTGTAAAAAGTTGTCAGGATGTTAACAATGTAAAGAAAATGTACAGGTAAGTTATTTAAACAGTTGTAGCAGCAAGCGGGGATGTATAATACTATATTTTTCAGAACCCCACTACTTACTCTTGAAGGCATTCTTAAAATTTGTTTATTTTTCTAACATGAATTAAATCATTGTAAATTAAATATGTACATATTCTTTACAAATGAAGATATAAAAAAGGTCTCTATAACCTTGGGTTGTCATGTAATTCCAATTTTCTATGTATATTGAAGTGTAAAAAAAAGTTTACTGTTGTAAAAGCATAGTGTTAACATGGTAAGTAACAATAGTCAAGTATGGTAAAGTACAGGTCAGTATTGTAAAGCAGAGTAGAAGACATGAATTACCATGGCAACGCACAACAAATGCTTATTGTAGCAGTAGGGAAGGCAAACTTACAAGTACGTGGAAAATTACTGTGCAAATGTACTAAGGTGCATCACAAAAAGAAACATCTGGTAACATAACAAAATGTCAGCAGGACAAGTCAAAGGCTGCAAACTACACACAACTATCTGAAATCATTCCAAATCTTATGTGTTTTCAGATCATGGACTGGTATTTTATTCCAATTGTATATTACAACACAGTGACTAGAATGTGGCTTTAAAAAAAGTTAGGTTAACCCACATTTGTCATCTTCAGATTCAGCCAATTGTCTGAACAGATGCCTTGAATTAAAACAAAACAAAAAAAAGAAATAATTGAGAGGCATTGAGCTCTAAACAAAGATATCTAACTCGTTTGGTCTGCATAATTTCTAACAGCAGAAAACATTTGATGTTTCTTTTTTGTTCAGAGTGAATTGACTAGCTCAAAGCACTCGGGGTGGGGGGGGTGCTGTAAAAGAGAAGGGGCAGTGGAAGGGGGGGGGGGGTCGTCGTCCATTCAACTATGTAGAAGAAGAAAAAAAAATGCTTAAAAAACACTGCCTTTATGCTGCCAATCCTGTACGACTTCTTGGATCAAAGGTTTTTCACTTCTCGGGCTTTCTCTTCTAAATTTATTCTGGCTGAAGACCGTGAGACAACAATGCATACACTAATTATACCTAATTATCTACTCCCTTTAAGTGTGACCAGCTTCGGCCAGGACTGTTTGTTACATGGGTTTCTCACAACCTCCCCTTGCCCTGTCCAGTCCTCTAAAAGAAATGTCCTTTGAATACTGTTATTGGCTTTACTCACCCCCCCACCCCCCCCCCCCCCCCCATGCTCCACAAGAGGAGGTTCACCTGTATTATACACTTATTCCATTCTTAACTGTGACAGATATACATGTAAAATATGGGGACCTCCTGGTTAATTTGGCGATTCCTGCTTGCTCAGGAGCCCTGAAAACAAACAGTCTCCTGTGGGTCTTGTCCTCTTGATTTATTTTATGATCTAAATGAGACATTTATTGGATTATGGTTCTTCTCTACAGACCTCCGAGGTGGCCTGGGCAAAAAGCTTAAAAATACCTTGTGGCTGTACTAATTGCCTTGGGATTGTCAGAGAAACAACAATTGGTTTCCCATTACATATCATCAGAGGAATGATAATGGGACTTGTAATCAAATTAATGTTGCTTTGTTTTTACATTTACAAGTGCTCAGTTCAACTATTTTTGCTATTATTATTATTATTATGAAACAGAAAACCATCACCAAGTAACTGTTGTCCAGCTAATGTGAGCCTCTTCATTACTTCCTATCATATTTTCATTCAAAGATTTGTTACTACCATGTAGCATTTTAAATGCAATAATAGAAGAACAGACTCCAGCTATAAAAGTGCATGCAGTTAATAGCTATAAAAAACATTCAATCAAAAATCACAAGCTTTCTTTCAAATAAATAATGTCCAGCCAATCAATGGTTAAACAACTCCTCTCTACTTTGCATTGCTTTATTCCTGGTTCATTCCCCATTAGCCTTTCTGCCTCTCCCTGTACATCACTAATCACCAGGATTTACCACAAGACTACTTCATTTGGACTGAAATGGGTTTCTGCCCAATTGGAACACCTCTCCAAACACCCCTTCAGAACAAACCCTTTGCAGGAGCAGCATTGTAAAGAGCTGCTGTTTCCCCTGCAATCTCGCTAATACAAAGTCAATTGATAAGTAAAGACATCACTGGAGAATCAACCGTGGCACTCCAGCTCAGGTGACAGCTGATCTGAGGTCATAAGGTCCTGGCTCTGCACCTCCAGGCCTGGTCTCAGCTCATTCACATCTTATAAAAGCTGAGCAAATTAGACTGGGCTCTGCTAGAATAACCTTGTGTTACTAAAGACAGATGGCATGACAAAAGCTACATGGAAACATTAAAAAAAAGAAGTACAATACTACATTGGTTATCATTTATAAAGTGGAGTAGGCGACTAGGTGACTAATCTACAGTATATAAATTAGATTTTGATATTGTCAACCGAAAACAAAAAGAAGTAACTTCAGTTAACATAAAATAAACATTTTATTTAACGCTGACTTGAATGAATTCCTGGAATAATGTTTTTACTCAACATAACTTTGAAGTAGAGCCAGCTGCCCTTAACAGCTAATCAAAATTGCCCAAATTCACCACTGAACTCATTATTAATGCAAACAATATTTAAAACCTGTTGCTTAATGTAAGAATGCAGTGTTACTAAAGATTTTGTTCATAAGCTCATTTTAACTTTATATAATTTGAATATCTACAAAATTGCAAGGCTTATATTCATGAACTGGTGGAGATAGCACGTCACGAAGAACGTATTTATTTATTTCAAATGTGTAAATTCAAGGTAGCAATTTTCTGGTATCTAATTTGTACAAAAGACTAACAATATAAACAATGAGCTGAAAAAGTTGCAACAACTGGCAAGCAAAACACTTTAATCTCCAGTTTTTATTACATATGTAGGAAAATATGATTGTAGTGGCAGTACTCTGTATAATGCCAATATTGGCTTGCATGAATACAATTAAATTGCAAAGCTGTGAAATCCGTTCTGTTTCTCGCGTGAACTCTAACTTTGAAATGTAAGCAGTCTATTACTTCTCATGATTAGCTGACTCATTAGCCTACACCCTCTTAATTATGATCAGGAATGTATCCTTAGTACATCAGTGAGGATCAAAGAAATACTACTCCAACCTTTATCAGTATCACAGTCAGGCTGAAAACACATTAAAAAAAAAAAAAAACATGACTTTCTTTACCTTCAGTACTGCAATGAATGGGACAAAGTTAGCCCTCTGAAGACCATTTTTATAGAGGTGTGAAAGAGAAAATTGGAATTAGCTTTGCTATTTATCCTTAATAATGCAATTTATTCCCTCCCAGATTGACAAATAAAGCCGCTATTGATAAAAGGCACATATAACAAAAGGGATGAACAAGAGTAGAAATTGATTTCTCTAAGAGCGACACATGAAATTCATTACATTCTTGAACAAGGATTGCCAAAGAAAAGCTGCACTGCAGAGAACACATCTAA
Source organism: Acipenser ruthenus (assembly GCF_902713425.1). Lineage (NCBI taxonomy): Eukaryota > Metazoa > Chordata > Actinopteri > Acipenseriformes > Acipenseridae > Acipenser > Acipenser ruthenus. The sequence goes on along the minus strand of NC_081193.1, from coordinate 83,248,649 downwards.
AGGCTGCCAATGAAAAGAGATCTTAACTGGGCTTGTGAAACACACTGCATTTCAAATAGAGCAGTATACAGTGATAACAAAACCCCCACTCAAGCGGTTTACATCCACTGGTGCAAATATGAACTACTTTTTAATGGAGTAGCTAGAATCCCTCATTAAAATGAGCTGAAAAGCAAAACACAATCTGAATAGAAAAAAACAACATTATCATCATCCGTCATTATTAATAAAATAAAAACACATGCAGTTCTGAGAAATGAGTCGAACCAGGAACTTGCATAATTAATAGGCCAGCTAAGTCACAAGAGAGTGTTCACGTACCTTCACATTTAGGACTACACCACTGGCCCCCGTTTGGGATTATGAGCTGTGCAGCTTACTTGAGATGAAAACAAGTACCACTGACACTAATGGTTAAATTAGCTTTTAATTAAAGAATACATTGTCATAGTATTGAAGCAATCAGTCTAAGCACATCTCTTGTTAGTACTTTAGGTAAGCAGTCATTATGGGACTACATAAACCGATTAAAATAACTCTGAATCGTCTATATATATATATATATATTTGTATTGAGCCGATGAAGGACTTGTAGTCTGACACGTCCTGATAATTGATTTGTAATCAATTATTCTACCTTTAAGTACCTGAAATATCCTTTTCTCTTTTTTCTTTTTTCTTATTGATCATTTTGGTACACAGCAGTTTTCCTTTTTTCTCAAACTATATATATATATATATATATATATATATATATATATATATATATATATTCATTTAACAGAGGAGAACTTATCGTGGTATACATACGCATCTGTACATAAATCTGTCATGATATAAAATACATGCCAAGAACACTGCCAATAGAGTGCAGGTCCACCAGTAATGAAAATATTGCTTTATTAACGCAAAGAGTCAAAATGATGTGATAATGCATAGAGAATAACTGTCTAGACATTGAATGGTATTTGTATTGTTTTATTTCTGATGTCAGTTAACATAGTGGCTCCTAAACTGTAGCTGTAAGATGGTTTCAGGAGGGCCGCCGCACATGCTCACTCCTGTGTGACCTGAGACTTGACGGGGCAAATTCCCCATGCCAGGGTATCAGTTTAATTACTGTAAATGTAAAAAATGGTATGTTATTTTTCCAAAAATATCTGTATATTATTATTAAAAATGATAATGACGATATATTTTAACTATCATTAGCATTATTGTTAATATGAGTTGTCTCTCTGTATCTTGTGAAATGTCTTTAAGCAAACAGCAACAGTTTCAGTCTAAGGAGCGTTTGATATAAACTTGCAAAACAAGACCCATCATATAGAACACATTCTGGTCATACATAGGCCTAACTGATACACAATAACCTCAACCTTATAAGGAATTAAACTAAACTAAGGGATTAAAGAAAAGTACTTGGCATAACAGCACATCTAAGGACTGTTCATCGTTCAAGTGTGACCATGTAATCCACTTGCACTTGTCAATTTCTGCTAGCAAATAAGTGTTCGGCTGGAATTTTGGAGCCTTTCATGTAATGTGTACCTTGTTATGAAGTTGTAATGCATTTATGCATAATTTACCTAATTATCCAAAAAGCTCTTTATTAAGTTCTCATAGTCTTTCTATTCACAAAGCGATGTCAGGGAAGCTTCTCTGAATTACACCGAGTCTGTATCACAGACAGGGCACTTGAATGACAGAATATTTGCATTCTCTAAGAAGATGCAATAACATTATCCCACTGTCTCTCTTAAATATGCATAACAGCATTCACTCATGACAAGAGGATATGATAATTAACTAGTGCAGGTTTTCAACCTTGAGTAGGTCTGTAAAGTGTACATTCAAGGTTGCCCATCTGTTGAGACCATGTTCTGAAATTACAACTGAAAATAAACTGAATGTAAAATTCAGCGTGTAGCATGTGTCGTTTTAAAAAGTTGGAAAGCTTTTTTTTTAAGCCTAATTTGTTTCCTGGTTTAACATGATTTATTTCTCCTTAAAAAAAAGAAGAGTTAATTAAAGACTGGAGAAGTTGTTTTGAAAATATGACCAACGGTGTGGAAATACAGTAGCAACATACATGTGTCCCCAATCACCTCTTATTTTCTTTAATGATGGTTACATGACTCAATAAACACTGGAGAATTTTTACCTTTTTTTTTATCTCGCCTTCTGGAGGCCTATTGGATGTTGCCACAACAACCACTCTGTTTAGAAACAGGTTTTCAAAGAGCTGCTTTAAAATGATGGCATCTGCAATGTCAGTGACCTGTGGAAAAACAACCAGAAAAACACATGCATCCTTGCTTGTCTCACTTTGCATTTTATCTCCTGCAAAATTATTTGTAACTTGAAATTAAAGCGGCAATAAATCAGCAACGAGAGAGGACTAATGAATTAAAACCCAACATGAAGAACAGTATGCTGGCTGGATAGGGACCCTTGTTTCGGTGCTGATTGCAAATGGTCACGTAGCTGTTTTCCAGCAAAACAAGGACAAGTAGCCAATATACGGGGGCTGGGATAATCAACTGCTTTTGAAAATGGATTGATATGAAATGGAAACAATTGCACAATGGCAGACAAAACAGCTCAACAGATGGCCCAACACAAAAATAAACGGCTTCATTATTTTTTAAGTGCCTTGTATTACTGTCCATGAATAATGAGGGACAGCACAGTTTTTTTTTGTCTGCACAAAAATACACATCTACAAAAGCAGTTTCAGTCAAAATCGTATTGTAGTGATCCTAGATCATCTAGGCAGATGCAATTTGAACTATATTATAATAGTACCATCTATATACATAACACCTGCAGTATAAAGTAAACTCAGTGTAAAGTGGCCTTTTAAATATGATGTTTGTGCTAAGACAGTAAAAGGATTTAGTACATAACACTCCAAATGTAATTAGTTTTTTTTTCCTTTTACTAATAGGTTTACCTAAAGGGTTACACTTTAAAATAAGTGTTTGTAACTAATAAAATATAAACTGTAATTATGCATGGACTATCATATTTCCTATCCATATGAAGTTAGCATACATTATGCATACATTCAATGCTTAACAATAAAAATGAACCACAATACGTTTAGTAAAGAAAAGGTACCATTTACAAGAACTTTGCAAAAATCACTGGGGTATCTTTTGCCACTCTTCTCAATATCTCATTATTATGTAAGACTGTCTTCTTTAACTCGACCCAGCGTAGCTCATTTGGATTAGGAACTGGATATGCAAATTACAATTTCTAGGTTTACAAATGTGTTATCTTTTTTAAAGAAAAATGCACCAAAATAAATTTACGAAAGGAAAACAATATTTAATTTAGCAGTTTGTAAGCAATGTTTCTACTATTTTAAAATCAGTTCTAGAATGTGTAGTCCTTTTTTTCTTTTTGAGTTCAATTTGGAGTTTAAAAAGCTTTGAGGAGGTAGCGTATTGTGAAGAGCCTTGTAATTGCAATTGCACTGTAAATGAATATTAGGGTTACACTAAATGAAGCACATGTTTTATATCACTCTTTCCCAATTGCAATGTAATGTTATATTGGTAACAAAAAAAAACAAGTCAAATGGCCTGCTCAAAAACAACAAATTTAAATCGGTGGATTTTAAGATTTGAAATCAAGTATCTATGTCTTTCAGTCCTCACTACGAGGATTCAACACCTACTTAGTGCAGATCCCAGTTTTTGACTAATTGTGTGATAATGAAAGAAATGGTACTGATAGCAATAGCAAGTGGTGTCTTCTGTTCTCTGTAAGCCAACTGATGAACAGATGGAAATACCTTTCCCACACTAATCCTAATGCATCCCCCCACCAAGGTCTAAAATTCACTACATTGAATAGACAAGGACTATATGACACCACCAAGTTAACCCAAAGGACCCATTTAAAATCCAAAGCGACCTGTTATCCTACAGTAATATTTTCAACATCAGGACAATTCATGAGGTTTTCTATCATGTGCAATACACTATCACGGACCATGGACTTTCAGCAAGTAATTCCTTACATTGCTATGTCGCTTACAATTTCACATCTGAAACACACACATCACTGCTGTAAAAACTAAATTTGAACTATCTGTATCATGACCTTCATATAGTTCATTTGCTCTGTGCCTACCAATACAGCTAGTAAACTCCTTGTTGTTTTTGAAGCATCCTGAACACTTCAACAGCAAACTTTACTTTCAGAATCCCACCAGGGAGATGTTACTCTCATACTAACCAGCCTATTTCTAACAGCATACTTCTCAAACATCATGTAATTATGTGCTAACGTGACAGCTGTTCGTGTCTAAAGTGCTTTTTGTGAGTCTTTATCGTATTTTATTCATGTGCACTCCCCAATCGCAATAACTTGTGCTAATAGATATCGTTACAATTGCATAAGTGGTTCTCTAGACATATGTACAAAAAAAAATGTGTGTGACATACGGGCACCTCTACTATTTGAAACATTCATACAAGTAGCTTACACCAGTAACAAACATCCCTCGCCACAGCTGCAAATGAGCTATCAGTATGATAAACAGTTGATGACAGCAACATATATCAACTGTATGTACAGAATAGTATAGAAGAAGAAGAAGAAGAAGAAGAAGAAGAAGAAGAAGAAGCAATGAAATGTTATGTACATACAACCATCTCCCCTATACCACTTTAGCAGGGGATAATAAATATCACAGTTTCAACTGTTTGAAATTCAGTTCCTTTGCTGAAGATTCATAAACGTCTTAAAAAGTGACAGACAGACAAACAGTGATATTTTACACTTAAACAAGCAGCATTTTATGTGTGCAGGAATGGGACTAGTATCATATTCATGATTAATATAATGCACGATTAATACTCTTACATTAAACTTATTAGGGAACCGATCTTTAAGTAAAACCTGACGTGGCTTAAATTGCAAAACTAATTTGTTGGTTGAAAATAAAACATTTAAAAATGATATATATATTATTTAAAGCAGCACACTAAGTTTAACAATGGCTACAATATGGAATTTGCAAAGGAAACTGCACTGCCGATATTACTTAACTGGAAAATATCTTATATTCCCATAAGCTTTCCAAACTCTGAGAAGTTTTAAAAAAGGTAGAATAATATTTAACGTGAGACTTCAAAGATTTTTTTTTCTTTTGGCGGGTTGAAGCTTGCCATAGTCACACCTGTGTTACAAAATAATAAAGGAACATTTTAAACAGCACCCAATTAAGAAAACAAGAGCCACTTTGTTTAGACGGGTGCTAATTTACTTTCTTTTGATGTTAAGCCTTTACTTACACAGCTCAAGAGAAGAAGAATTGTACAGGCTAACTAAGCAGATAACAATAGCTGAAGCATTTTCTTAACCTGGGCTCTTTCAATACCTAGAATGAATTACAAATTGAGACAAAAGAGAAGGCTACAAATTGCGGATAATGGTAGCCTGCTAATGAAGAGAATGGAGAAATGTCATTAGCATTAGCAAGACAAAAAGATTTTTTATGACCTATAGTAGCTTTCCATTATGACTCACTTAAGAAGAAAAGAGAAAATACATGAATAAGTGCTTGGAGCTCAGTAGTCGTTTCATTGGTATAAACACATGTGTTTTCAGTAATAGTATTAGCACAAAAATAAGAGCCAGGTGGTAATTTAGACTTTTAAAATCACAATAATCTTAGATTGGAACAACAAAATGTGAATAAAAGCTTGCAATTCAAAGTTTCACTGTGCATTTATGAAGATGCCTTTGATAATCTGGACATTGCTCTGAGAGAAAGAATTGAGCTATATTTACCAATGTTGGTAAAGAGATTGCTTTCTGCTCTGATACAGCTTCTACTTTGCAAACCTGTAAAACTGCCATTTATTACATTTCTTTATGAGTAAAAGTACAATTAGAGGAATGACTGCAGTATTCAACCGGCTCTTAGTGAATGGTTCTTAGGGGACCATAAGTGTCCCCCAACAGAAGCTATTGAGAACCACTGAAGTACCTTAAGTTGACAGAAGCGTCAATGGCAGCCTGAAAAATATTGACAAACTGGCTGGGAGGCCACCAACTACACTCTCTCATTCTTCACATTGTACCGAACAACTCCCAGGGAGCATGGTTGAGTCACTGAGTCAGCGAGCGATTGCAACACAGTACAAAAACAAAACGGGAGAAAAATGATACAGACTAGTCAGCTGCTCAACATTAGTTTATAGTTTATGAATTTTCTAGACGTGTATTAGTTGTACACTAAACTAGGTGGCAGCCTACATTGTGAAAAATGAATGCTGCTGTCATATGTCTCTACATTAGGAAATCGGTTCCTCTTCCATCCCTCTCTTGCTAAATTTAAATGATGAACCATTCTGTATGCAAAGGCAAGCGGATCGACCCAGAAGGCAAATTCAGGATTCCCATGATCCTGCGCTGAAATTCAAGCTACTTATTTATAATTGAGCTGCCTGTAGCTTTAAGAGAGTGATGTTATGTGCAGCAGTGCTTGCAGGGACATGGAGGCATTATTTTTTTTATTATTATTATTTTTTTTTAGCAGACACCTTTATCCAAGGCAACTTACAGAGACTAGGGTGTGTGAACTATGCATCAGCTGCAGAGTCACTTACAACTACGTCTCACCTGAAAGACGGAGCACAAGGAGGTGAAGTGACATGCTCAGGGTCACACAATGAGTCAGTGGCTGAGGTAGGATTTGAACCGGGGACATAAGAACATAAGAACATAAGAAAGTTTACAAACGAGAGGAGGCCATTCAGCCCATCTTGCTTGTTTGGTTGTTAGTAGCTTATTGATCACAGAATCTCATCAAGCAGCTTCTTGAAGGATCCCAGGGTGTCAGCTTCAACAACATTACTGGGGAGTTGGTTCCAGACCCTCACAATTCTCTGTGTAAAAAAGTGCCTCCTATTTTCTGTTCTGAATGCCCCTTTATCTAATCTCCATTTGTGACCCCTGGTCCTTGTTTCTTTTTTCAGGTCGAAAAAGTCCCCTGGGTCGAAATTGTCAATACCTTTTAGAATTTGGAATGCTTGAATCAGATCACCGCATAGTCTTCTTTGTTCAAGACTGAATAGATTCAATTCTTTTAGCCTGTCTGCATACGACATGCCTTTTAAACCCGGGATAATTCTGATTGCTCTTCTTTGCACTCTTTCTAGAGCCGCAATATTTTGTAACGAGGTGACCAGAACTGAACACAATATTCTAGATGAGGTCTTACTAATGCATTGTAAAGTTTTAACATTACTTCCCTTGATTTAAATTCAACACTTCTCACAACATATCCGAGCATCTTGTTGGTCTTTTTTATAGCTTCCCCACATTGTCTAGATGAAGACATTTCTGAGTCAACATAAACTCCTAGGTCTTTTTCATAGTTCCCTTCTTCAATTTCAGTATCTCCCATATGATATTTATAATGCACATTTTTATTGCCTGCATGCAATACTTTACATTTTTCTCTATTAAATTTCATTTGCCATGTGTCTACCCAGTTCTGAATGCTGTCTAGATCATTTTGAATGACCTTTGCTGCTGCAACAGTGTTTGCCACTCCTCCTATTTTTGTGTCGTCTGCAAATTTAACGAGTTTGCATACTATACCAGAATCTAAATCATTAATGTAGATTAGGAATAGCAGAGGACCTAATACTAATCCCTGTGGTACTCCACTGGTTATCTCGCTCCATTTTGAGGTTTCTCCTCTAATCAGTACTTTCTATTTTCTACCTGTTAACCACTCCCTAATCCATGTGCATGCATTTCCTTGAATCCCTACTGCATTCAGTTTGAGAATTAATCTTTTATGTGGGACTTTGTCAAAAGCTTTCTGGAAATCTAAATAAACCATGTCATATGCTTTGCAATTATCCATTTTCAGTGTTGCATCCTCAAAAAAGTCAAGTAGGTTAGTTAGACACGATCTCCCTTTCCTAAAACCATGCTGACTGTCTCCCAGGATATTGTTACCATATAGGTAATTTTCCATTTTGGATCTTATTATAGTTTCCATAAGTTTACATTAGGTTACAAGCCCTTTTCTTTAACCACTGGACCACACAGTGTCCTATGAGGACATGGTTGCAGTACAAGCATGAGAATGCATTACTTTGGCAGCTTCAAACATGCAAGAATATCAGTTCATCTTCCTGTTTGTATAATCGAAAAGGCATAGTTACTGTATATCCTGGAGACACGAGAATAAACGTTACCTGGATTGGTATCACAAACATCTGTCTTTCACTGATTGGCCGGCTACAATAGCATTATGTTAATGCTTTGCATTACCTGCACTTGTAATTGTCTTTCCATACCATTTTATATAACTAGCAAACAGGTGTGATTAAATCGATTAATAGATCGGATGATTAATCAATCAATAAAAAATGTAACGATTAAACAATACCAGCAGAACTATAGTACTGTTTATGCATACCACCCATCGATGGTTTAAAAGAACAGGGTACATGAAGGGAAGAATGAAGCAACCTCCCACTGTGAAAGGTTCACCCACACAAAAGAAACAGCTGCACATGGCCCCTTTGTAGCAAAACAGCATGTAGGCATTTAGTTCACTTTAGGAGTTATCTATCATACAGACCCACTTAATTATCAATTTCAGATTATTAGTGCTAGTTTTTTTTTTTTTTTTTTTTTTTTAAAGCATCTTTAAAACACACAATCATAAAATGTGTTTAAAACTAAAAGCATCCTCATGTAATACTCAAATACACAGTAGAAAGAAACCTTTTTAGGTTAAAAATGAGGACCCTTGTGTGCTGGTCTTGCCTTGATTGGTAACTGCTCTGCTTTTGCACTAATGTTCACCAGACTTTAAGCTAGCCTCCTATAGATGGCTATAATCCAATACACTCCACAGCACATTACATGATAATAATAATAAATCTTTATTTTATATAGCACCTTTCATAGTGGACCACCATCACAAAGCGCTTTACAAGATACAAGACTATGGTGTGTGAACTATGCATCAGTCGCAGAGTCACTTACAACTACGTCTCACCCAAAAGACAGAGCACAAGCAGGTTAAGTGACTTGCTCAGGGTCACACAATGAGTTAGTGGCTGAGCTGGGATTTGAACTGGGGACCTCCTGGTTACAAGCCTGTTTCTTTAACCACTGGACCACACAGCCTCCTACCAAGTAGAGGCAGCATCACATTTCTTAAATGTGATAGCTATCTTTTCCAGGCTGTTTGTCAGTAAATCATCTCAAATTTTCTCAGATTTTTCACAAGGTTGAGTATTTTTTATGCTTATTCAAATAAAACATTTCTAGATTAGATTAAATGAAATATACCATCCAAAACGGGGGTTTAAACCGACACCTTAAAACGGGTTGCTAATATAGGTGTATATTTAGTTTCATTATTTTCACATAGGCAAAATGTATATGTAAAGGTTGTAAAATTGAAATTAACTTACTTTTATGTACATCTAACATAAAACCATGAAAATTGACCCTCTTTCTTTTCTCAACTTCTACGTGAGAATAAAACATGTCCACTCCCACAGTCTTCCCTGTACCTGAAATATACAGACACACAATTATTACAAATAAAGAAACAAACCTCTTTAGGAAACCAAAAAAACAAATTATTACATCATTTTACATCTCTGGTGAATCACCCTCGATCACATCAAGCACCTATCTGTAGTTTTCCCAGGATTGCCTGCGAATAGCTGGTTGATGCAATCCAGGTGTATTCCCTTATGCTGTAAAATGCTCTTAAAAAAAGAAAAAAATTAGCTGTAGCTTATCCCGCCCCACCTTTAAAATATTGAACCCCAAATTGTTTGAGCTTAGCAAACTATACACAGACCTAACGCTTACAGTACATCATTTCTCTCCACATTTCACACAGAAAACACTAGACCAGTAATAGAGATAATTTAACAGTCTTGCTTCTGGTGTCCCACAATCATGTTTACTTTCAAATATCATTATTTAATCAGGATAGCCAGTTTACCTTCTCCAGCTATATTTGTGTCTGCTTTAGGGACACAAACTTCTTCCTCTACTGAAAACCTGCTTGGTACCCTGTCACTCTGTCAAGATAGATAGCGACAGTACTTACTTGTAACATGAAGTGCTAAATTACAGGTACATATTCAAGTTCTCTTACTAATGCAAATGTTTGTGTTTATTATTTTAAAAAGCAGAGAAACAGGTTGTTGCTGCTAGCTATTACATTCTTCATATGCCTTGTTTGTGCAGTGGTAGACCATACAAGAAGCCGCCAGTGGAATTTCCTTTTTACTAACTGCGGATCAACATTGTTATAGCAACAGAACAGGTTTTCCCTGGGAAATAAACATTCTAGTATATTTTTGGAACCGTCTATCTGCCAGTGACTTGCCTTTGTCTTCCAGGATAAAAGGTCTATATATTGTGATCTCAAGGAGCCCATTAACCTCCCTTTATAGAGGCGCTATGTTCAAGCTTTCAGGCAAGCAATCTTGAAGATTTTGCCTGTGGATGAATCTGCTGCAATTAGAGTCACTTTCTTGGGGAACCGGCTCCACCCTGGTATTCAGTATTGTTAAAGAGAAACTCAATGGCTTGGATTGATTCAATGAATAAGTGTAGTCTGGCAATGAAGATGTGCAGATTTGTGGCCAATTGTATACCAATCATGCAATTTAAATACAGAAATGGTTTTGCAGTGAATAACTTACCAACATCACCATGGACATAGAAGCCTTTAGGCTTGGATGTGGCAAAAAGCTGCAAAATAGAAGAAAATAGATTAAATTGATTGTTACTTTGGCAATTGGATATGGTTTTTGCTCTTTGCTCTTTTGTTACCCTTCAAACAGTTAAAATGTTTGAACAATGGTTAAAGGAAAGTAATGCAAAAACTATATGACACGTGAAATGCTAAACTGAATTCGCAAGCCCTTTTCTAAGTGTTACGTTTGAAAAGTGGTAATACTATAATGAACAAGTTGAAATGATTGATGTATGATTAAATGGCATTCGCTTTTCTGTTGAATTGTTCTGACTGTGGATTTGTTAATCAACAATATATCTGCCCTGCACTCCCCTTCTCTTCAAAGCCACACAGCCACTTTTAGTTAGAAGATTCGTAGAATGAATCAATCACAGAAATATTTTAAATGGCACAAAAGTACATGGCCATTTTTCTGTTGCATTGCAGCTGAAACATAAGGTAATATGATTACCAATTCTATCCAAAAAAGAAAAATGTTTGAAATAAAAATCCCCACCGACTTTCCTCTCAGTTTTAACAAAAATGCTGTGCAACCGTGCCCGATGATGTGTGACTTTATGTGCCTTTGGAAATTTGTTATTGTTCTTCATGCCAGTGAGCAGGCGATGATAGAATGCACAAAACTATTAGGACTCATTAGACATCGTCTGCTAAACGAGAGTGACTTCTGATGACAGCCAACCTTGGCTGCAATGACACGAGTCCCCACCACCACCAAATATTTTTTCCTTCAATCAAGTATGCTAAAGCAGGGTTTCCCAATCCTGGTCCTGGGGGACCCCTGTGTCTGCTGGTTTTCATTCCAACTGAATTACTTAATCAAACCCTTGATTGAACTAATAATGTGTTAATTAGACCTGTTTAATTGTTCTCAGCTACTAAAAAGTTGCCGATTTCAAGTTACTTATAAAATTGTAGAATTAACTTGAAATCTCCAACTGTTGAAAAGCTGAAAACAATTAAAAGGGTCTCATTAAGCTAATGAATAGTTCAATTAAGGGTTCAATGAAGCAATTGAGAACTCAGTTGCAATGAAAACCAGCAGACACAGGGGTCCCCCAGGAGCAGGAGTGGGGGACCCTGTGCTAAAGGGCCTTTCAAGTCTGCAAACTAAAAGGTGCAAATTAGACACTTTAGTTTTAAATAGTCCACAATACTAGAACTATTCAAAGATAAGTACAATAGTATGGCTTCTAAATAGAGACAGCAAACTTCACAGCTATATATATATATTGTAAAAAAGCGTGTGGAACTGTGATTAATAATGTGTATGTCAGCCTGAGGTTTAAAAGAGCTGTTTCATGAAAATTGCAGTCAGGAAATAACTGCAATTTATTACTTAACCTCTGAGTGTCACTGTTTTGCCAAATTGAAGGGAGGGAGGGAGATTTTGGTTGATTTCCAAGTACTTGTGAGGTATTGGCTACTGTGTGTAATCCCTGCATACTCGCATGGCATTTTTGTTCTGTTGTTGGAAAACAGCTTAGCTGTTCCAACCCGTTAGTTAGGGCCTTGTTGTGTTTAGTAGAACTCCAAGTGAAGTTTGGCTTTCTTTTGTTGATTTTCTTTTGTCTGTGCTAACACACTGTAAGCAAATAAAGTCACTCCTGAGTTTTGGAACTTCATCAATGCCTCCCGCAACTTTATTCACCCTGCACCCACACCGGCCACTCTTGGGGAGGCCTTCATCCAGCAATGGATTGAAAAAGGCTGAAGATGGTGATGATGATGATGATGATATATATATATCAACATCATCATATCATGAGTGAACACTCATTCGTCTTACCAAGTGGTAGTTAAAACATCTGGTGAATTAACTGAGGCACAGGATACCAATATTTATGAATGAACTCCATTGACTTTCATAGAGTTGGAGTCATAAATATTGGTACCCTTTGCCTTTACTCAGTTAATTCACCAGATTACCACCAGACAACACTTTCATATTTCTAGTATGGTTATTTAAGTATAATTATTTAAGTTGTATTGGTTAATCGCACGTGTGATTGATATGTAAAATAAATATTCCAGACAGACCTCGGCAACGGTCAAGTTCTGTCTTTAGAAAAAGCACTACCTTTTTTTTTTTTTTTTTTCCAGATTTTTCCTGTTTTTTTTACACCAGCCTGCTTAAACACAGGCAGGTGTCCCTCGTTACATTATAGATTAATAAAACAATCAGTCAATAAGCAATTAAACTACATGGCAGTGTAAAAGCAGCCACAAAATACAGGGCCTCTGCCCTGTCACAAGTATTACTATATTAAATCAAAATCATTTCATAGTTAACTTAATTTCTACCCAAGGATATGGGAAATTAAGATATGTTTTAATGACATTTTCTTTTTCTTTTTTTTTTTAAATGGAAAATAAGTTTGTATGTTGTTAGTCTGCATTCAATTAAATATGAATTCTACATTTGATTATATAAAACAATGTCACTTGTTCCTACAACTGGCTTTTATTTTTTCTTAAAAAGGGAAGTGATAACTGTTTACAGATTTATTGCTGTGAAACTGACAAAGCCAAAACCAGAAATGCTTCCTGTGTTCAGATTGCATAGTGGAACTGAGAATACTGTGTGTGTTCAGCACACACCTCCCTATACAAGTGTGTGTCTGCTTTAGCACCAAAGCAACCTATTTGTTTTATGAAATTGTAGTGCAAGTATTGCAACAATACATTTTTAAAATAAGTTATACATTAAAAAATCAATTATTTTTGCTTTATTTTTAAATCTCTGCTAAATATAATTTTGATGGTTCATTCTAACCTATCGGAAGAGGAAATGCTAGCTGATATTATGAACAATTACTTTTGAATTACAGAACAATATTCTGTTTTTTTATTTATTTTATTTCAATGCATACAGTAAAGAACCTGAAATAAGCTGAAGAAGGCACTCGCCAAAACATTCGTCTACATGTTATACTGCAGATTCTCAAACTACTATAGAACCGGGAATGGGGGGTGTTCATAAGTTCTGTATGTCTGTGAAACTTTAACTAAACTGAGCTAAAATAAGAAGAAAACAACTGTTTAATTGGTCAAATTGCCTGCTCTTTCTGTCTTTTACATTAGCCAGCAATTTCAAATGTTGCATTTGGTTAACCAGTCAGTTTGTATATAACATACCTCCCGTCACAAATACTGTTCCTTAATATGAACTCATTTGCATTTCAGTGTGTATTATCTTAATATGCACGTAATGAGACTGCCTGTATGGCTCTATATGAAACAGTAATAAGCGGTAAGCACCTCGACACACAGGTTGTTGTCTACAATCCAACATGCAAGATGTTACACAACAGGCCTAAGATCCCACAAACCATATAATAAAATTGTACTGAACAGTGCAAGAACTTTATTCCTACCTCACTGATAGTATAATTAATTGAGTGTTCCATTCAGTCTACATTTTTTTTCAGTCTGAAGTTTGATACCTTCCCCCAGTATCCTTTGCGCAAGATGCTCAATTCCTTTTCAAATCGATTTCAAATGATTTCTTTGAGCCTGCAATCTTGGGGCTGGCTAGAGTCCCTATTCAAAGCGTGTCAGTCTACCGCCAAAGGAAACGATCAGGATCGATTTCAAAAAGAACTAACAAGATAGGCAGATCAAAACAAGACATTTACTGTCAAAACTGCTGTACAAAAAGCAAGCCCCTGAAAGGGGCTTGACTCCCAGTCAATACCGAAAAAAAAAAAAATGCCCGTATTAAAAGTTACATAAAGTCTCTAACATAAAAGACATTTAATTAAAAAGCTTTAAAAGACAAAGAAAGAAGCAGGATACTAGCTCTTTAATTGCTGTTGCCACCCTGGTAAAGTTGAACGATTATTTATGATTGGTAAATACACTCAACTGTAGCAGAGATTTGCTTGCTCTGATTAGTTCTCCAAGTAGAAAACATACGCGTGGTACACAGTACCGACTACCGCATTTGTAGACAATGACAATAAATAATAAGATTTTTTTTTTTTTTTCCATTTCCAGAAACATCTGTTTGTGGTGGATGAAAGCAACACAGCAGTGAGACTACATTAAAAATGACAGCTGCATGACCTCATTCTAAGCCATGTAATTGCTCAAGAACTTGATTTACACAGCATAGTTAAGGAATATTGTACAGAATTGAAAGAAATGCCCAGACAATAGAGGACACTTATTACCGCTTCTGCAGGCTGAAAATAAAAGTACTTCAGTAGGCTTGTAAACAACAGTTCCAATCTTCCCTTGATGCAAGAATTACTTCAGGGCCATTTTAATAGAATACTTAATAGAATATTTCTAAACAATTATTTTTTTCATTTATAATGTACTGTTGAAAAACATTTCTTCCGAATAAGGCAAGCAAGCTTGCAGTTTCTTGAAATCAGGCTTTTGGGATACAGCAATTCCCCTATTCCCCTACAACAAAAGCTTGACAGTATATATGTTTTCAAATATTTCTTGTTAAATTAAGTTATTAAAAAAAAAAGAAAGTAATTTGCTGTATGAGGACATCTGCTTTTCAAGACATCAGCCATGCAGGTTTGAAGTGCCATTATGTGACTTAAGTTGAAGTAGTCCGGCCACAGAGAGAAGCACCATCAATTATGTGAGAGAAAATTAAGGCAATACTTATGAAAGAAAAAAAAAATCGATTTGGAGATTGAAATAAAAGATTGCAAAATAACCAGATTTGCAAAGCTATCCTTCTCTATTAAATCTCTCTCCCTCTTCAATCAAACCCTTTCTGCTGCAGACATCCGAGCCTCAACTTGCGGGACAAGATTATATGTAATAGATTGCGCACAACCTGTTCTGTGCCCTAATAAGTAGTGTTTACAAGATATCCTCCGGGGCATGCTTGCTTGAACAACATTTATATAATTCCCCCATGGAGGGCATGTAGACCAACCAAAATGGTGCCAGGCCACAAAGGAAGCTGGGCTGGTTCTCATTGGAAAAGAGAAGACTAAAGGCAGTACTGTGCTGAGTACAGGTGGGGTCATTCAATGAGGAGCTCACTGGTTCGAATCCCAGTCATGCTGACCTGCTGATCTTGCCTTGGAGCCCAAAGGGTATGCTGTACAGGCCTGCACTCCAGGGGTGTTACAGTGATATATCGATCTGTGTGTACGTTTGCCCGCCTATTGAAGGACACCCACCCATCTTTAGTCTTTAGATAAATGTAATCCAACAGTGACATTTTCTGAAAAAATGGATCAAAACGATCCAGATAAAATTAATCACGATCACAAAATATAGGATTACAAAATTGGGATCACTTTAATCCACATTACAAGTTTTTGGCAGGTGTTTATAATGTTTTCCAATCCCTTGTAGGTGAATATACAATCAACATGTTAAATAATCCGTAAATCAATGTGATAAATAATTGAGTGGAATGCCAAGCATACAGTACCTCCTCTTCATTGGATACTTTTACCTTCCTGCTTCTGATTTCCTAGGCCACCTTCAGTCCTCACCTTTAACAGAAAGGCCCTTTAAGGGTTTCTTGCAGCTTCTGTAGATGCTGCAAAACAATCCTGTGCTACTGGTCAACCTTCAGTTCTTCTGTCCTGTTTAGGTCCTCACAGTGTTCCAATGGTCCACTGAAGCTTGAATACTTTACTGACTGACAGTCTACAGCAGCCAGCCTGTGGTATGCTTTTGGCTGTCAGAACACTATAGCCTGGAGTAGAGTAAACAGGAGTAGAATCTTTAACTGTAAGCATACTGTACATTTCACTTAAAGTCCTGTATTTTAAAGAGTCTGAAGATGACTAAAACAGCCATCTTCATTGCATTTGGATCTAATCACAAGAGCACACTACCTCAAAAAAGTTTTCACTAATGTTGGTTTGTTAATACAACAATACCAGCCTCCATCAAACAACTAAGAAATCAGATACCAGTATAATGATGAATATGCTTTAATTGTAGGACATTGAAGATTTAAGCTTATAGCCAACACCGTTACCTAAATGTGATATTACTTATTTAATTGATTTAATTAATTCTATAGTTTCCTGGTGATCTGGAGCCATGCAGAGGTGGAGGTGGCAATCATAGAAGTCCTTGAGGGTTTGAAAAGTCCAGTCTATCTACAGTATCATGGGATAGCTACAATAGGGCCATGAATAACAGCTGCAAGAGGTTCTACTGGAGAACTAATTAGGCAGATGTTGAGGAATACAACATCAGCGCCACTAGGTCAATTTAGAGAAGATTCTTACCTGAAGCCTGTGCCTGCATTGATGCAGCAGATTGGGATAGACATTGGCTCCATGACCCAGTCTGAGGTTGCTGCTACTATACACGGTATCATTATTGACTGCTTCTCTAAGTCAGGGGGTAGGCCTCTGATGGATAAGTCTGCACAGAGTAGAACACAAACATAACTTATACAGAGGTGTCCTATTCTCTGACTTAGAGAAGCAGTCAATAATGATACTGTGTATAGCAGCAGCATCTCAGCATCTGAGTTACTACAAATAAACAACAGGAGATAAAATACACTGAAAACATGCAAGACATTGACCATAAGGTCCGAAACAGAACAGATACTGTAGAACCACAAACTGAACCAAGAGATGTTGCTCAGCAGCTGTGTATGCAGACTCTTGGTCGGAAATCTTCTGATCTCATATCCGTAATTAGGGTCAAAACATCAAAACAAATGAGATTGGTTAATTTCTAAAAGGTGCAAACATAAACAGCAACTGGTGGAATTGTGAACATACATACTTTCATTCCCATGCTGATTTTGGATAGAATAACCCTTGTTATACTGCTAGTAATCCTCAGAGAAAAGCAAGCAATCAGAATTGAGGCATTTAAGAAATGGATGATGGAAATCCACCTGAAATACAGAAGTGTGTGGCAAGTAATGTCCTAGTTAAAGGGGTTGGGGGGACAAAAGCATAATATAAGAGTAGGTCAGTGATTTACCATAACTAGTAAATAACTGACTTAAAAGGTGTGTGAATTATTAAAGGAAATGGAGCATTTCCTAACAACTACCACCACATTCTATCTAGAACATCACAATTATTACTGTCTCGCTTGCCCATTTTTACTGTTAATGTACTGTAACTAATTTGCAACAGGTGGGCAGAATACATGATTCACTTTTACACAAACAAATGAATCATTCATTTGTGGGACCTTTGAAACAAAGAGGATGCGGTACCGGACAAAATGATGCATACCTTGACAAGACAAAACACAGACATCACTTATTTATAAAAATGTGAAGCTTTATATTTGCATGCATCACACCGATGCAAATATACAGGGCAGGGCAAATTAGGTTACGGTTTACCCAACAAACAGAAGGTGCATTCGAATATCTCACCACCTCAAAAACTGTGCTCACCCTTGAAAGTGCCCCTGGCTCTACAGAAGCGTTTTCACTGTAATAAAACATTATCTGTATTTAGAAATTGAACCCTACCTGTAGTCACTGCAATTGCATTTACTGTAAAAGGGTTTATATATATACTATATGATGAATAAAGATAGGAAGGAAGGTGAGGTGGGGGCTATTGCTTTGGTTTGGACCCCAATTTCCTTGAGAACAAGTTTAGTCAAGAAATGCCAGTTACCGATCTGCCTGCATCTGACTTAACTGAACAGCCCTTTCATTAATACCGGTGCAGTGTTATAAAGTGGTACATCGTCACAATGTGTTACGCTGTGAGATTTTGGTACAGGTGCAATCAATTGCGATGTGATGTGTTTTCCTATTGTCAAACAGAGGTACATTTACCATTAATTATACATTATTTTTTTTGCAAACCATTAATTATACATTATTTTTTGGCAAAAATGAAACTGGAAACAGACAATCAATTTCTCTAAAAAGAAAAAAACAATTCACGACGAACAAGACAAAATGAGAAGTCCAATGTTAAGCCATTGTTATAACGTGCAATTGAAATGAATAAAATAAAAGTTCTTGGCTGCTCAATAACATAGACAGGATCTCCAGCCCTTACTGACGAAATAGAAGAAAAATCAAGAACGAGGTGATTGCAACAATTTAAAGCACACAGTTCTCCATCTAAGGTTTTGGTGGTCTGAATAATTCAATAACTTTCATTTACCTCAGTCTGCTGGAGCTTTTTTTGGCAGCTGAATCTCATAGCCATTTTAGCAGCAGAAGTAGACTTTCTCGAAAACAAATAATTATAGGAAAAATCTTTTGTAGCAAAAGTTTTGCTTTTGTGGATGAGGGAAAAAAATTACAAGAACTAAATGTCTACAATTATTTCAGCAATTTATTTCCAAAACTCCAAAAATGCTAATTAAAAAATATTCATACCTTGACAAGGAACATTTAATTAATAGCTAGTTGAGGCACCTTTAGCAATAATAAGCTCTTTTAAACAATTAGGATATTTGTCAGTGAGCTTTTGGCATGATTCTTTAGTGATTTTTGACCATGATTTTTGACCATTCTTCATTCAAATTCCGAGGACTTCTCTTGTGCACAGCCTTCTTCAACTCATACCAAAGATTCTCAATTGGATTTAGATCGGTACTTTGACTAGGCCATTCCAGAACCTTGATTTTATTCTTCTTTAACCATTCTGAAGTAGATTCTGATGTGTGCTTTGGATCGTTGTTGTGGAACATCCAGTTGTGCTTTAAACCAAGTTTTGTAGTGCAGGGTTTCAGATGATTGGCCAATATCTTTTGGTATGTTATGGAATCCATTTTACCATGTATTGGAACTAAATTTCCTGTGCCATTAGAGGAAAAACGGCCCCATAGAAGGATATTACCACCTCCATGCTTGACAGTAGGTATGGTGTTCTTTTCTTTGTATGCCTCACCAGATTTTCTCCAAACGTAAGGACTATCAGTGTGACCAAATAGCTCGATTTTTGTTTCATCACTCCACAAAACCTTTGACCAGAACTCATATCCTTCATTCAAATGCCATTTTGCAAACTTTAAGCGACTGTCCTTGTGATGTTTTCCTAAGAGTGGCTTTTTCCTTGGCCTGCAACCATTGAGACCTTCACCATGCAATACTCGACGTGCGTGCGTGTGTTGATATGGTTATATAAATAAATAGCATTACACTCGCCATTTCAATGGAAGTCCATACATAACTCTGAAATATCTTTCTGCAGTTGCAACTGAAACAGGTAGCATGGCCAAAAGCACCAGAAGTCCCAGGTTGTGTTCTTTACAGGCCTTCATGAGTTCTGGCAAAGACGTCGCATTGTCCGAATCCCGAGCGTTAAAATAGGCTCAATGTGGTGTACAAATAAATCGTACTGCATTTCAGGAACTCGGCATTGAAATTCTTGATTGAGCTTCACAAGTGCTTTCCCTTTAGTGTATTAACAGTTTTCAAGTTTTCAGTTTAGCATAAAATAGCATCATTTTAAAAATGTCTGGTTTTTCCACCAATTGTACTACTGCAGCTGGACTCGAGCATTAAGGGGATACACGTGCCAGTCCTTAACTGCACGTTATGAGGAGATGCATTCAGTTTGTGAGTGTCAGTGACAGAAAGGGCAAACGCAATACATTGATAAGCAGAAATCAATATTTTGTAAATGATTATTGGAGGGGCCAGTGCCCCTGTTTGTTGTCTTCAGCTAGCTCTTTACTTTTTCCCATATTGACTTATTGGTAATGACAGCAATCATCCTATGCCTAACCCTTTTATACTCTCTAAGAATGTTCACCTACAATCCCGCATTTTCTAGACGTTTCTAGAATTAGGTTCTGCATTATCATATTGAAATTTCTAGCACCTTGTAGACAATACTATCATAGCATCAAAGGGTATGAATACAATTGAATTAGCACGACGTTTCCCACTTGACGCGCACTTGCGCTCCTCCCATCTCTGTGCATGACGACATTCCCGGTGTGTCTTCTTCTTCCTCGACGATGATGACGCAGTGCCCCTCAGCCTGCAGGGCAGTCTGCCATCCCGCCACCTTCGTCATCTTGTCCTCTCTCTTCTCTTCGGCCTGTGAGCTCTCACCTCTCTCTCACCCAGCTCCATCTCCTTCCCACGTGGTGCTGTCTTCAGGTCGCTCTCGACCCACAGCCCAGCTACTAGCTCCTCTAGTCGGTCCCAGAGCTCATCTTCTCTCCGCAGCTTCACGTCCACCATTTTCTCCCCCTGTTCTAGCTTCACTTTGCAGAAGCTGCATGATCCCACTGACACCAATGTAGCGATCTTCGCATCGTTTAGTGAAGTAAGACGGGGAGACCAGGTGGGATTCCAAATGGACCAGTTTATTTTCTTTTAAACTAGTAGAAACAGTGAATCTCTGTTTGGGGTCGGGGTTTACGCCAAAATAATAAAAAGTTCCCTAATCGCTCACTTCTGGGTCTTTGTCTCACTCTCCCTCGCTCCTGCACTCTCCCTTCTTCTCATACACTCTCCTTCTCTTCTCTGCTCTTCAGACTCACTCTGAGTTCTTTCAATGGATCACAGTTAAAGGCCTTCTCTCATGTCTCTCTCTCTGTCCCTCACAGGCTCACAGCAACCACTCTTGGAAGTCTGCACGAGTTCTCCTCCTTGAGGCTTGTCCCCCCCACCCCCCACTGATAGCCTTGGGGTCTATACATACACCCTTAGTCTAACGCATGCACGCACGCACACACACACACACTCTCTAACAGCGTGCCCCATTCCCTTACAATACACATAACAAACAAGACAAACACAGTGTCCAGGACATGCCATCGCCAGGATCCTTACAGGCAGCAGTGTGGAGTAGTGGTTAGGGCTCTGGACTCTTGACCAGAGGGTTGTGGGTTCAATCCCAGGTGGGGGACACTGCTGCTGCACTCTTGAGCAAGGTACTTTACCTAAATTGCTCTAGTAAAAACCCAACTGTATAAATGGGTAATTGTATGTAAAAAATAATGTGTTATCTTGTAACAATTGTAAGTTACCCTGGATACGGGTGTCTGCAAAGAAATAAATAAAATGTATATATAGGTTTATTGTATTTTGCAAGTACAGTTGTCATTTATAATTAGAATACAGAGAATCAGCAGTATAGCTATGGTCATAGCTGTACCTGCGCGGCGCCGCCACGTTTCACCGCGTGGAACTGCTCCTCGAGCAGACCGGGCTCGACCGAACAAGCACAACACTTTCCACGGCAGGAAGGTGGGACGGTTTCGCCAAATCAGATTGTCCAATTCTGTTCGGTCTCACGAAATTACGCCTTAGTTACACTGCATATATTCTAATGTGCATTTTAAATGCAAATTATAACTAATAATATGTTTTAAGATTTGCATCAACAATGATATCACGCAGTGGCTTCAGATAATTACACCATAAAGATAAAAAAGGTAAATGTCAAACTGTTTTCTTCTACATTCCGAAATTATACCATCTATCAAAGTGTAACGTGAAGCTTTAAAACTACAATTCCCATTGGTCTGTGCGGTGCGGGAAGAGTCGTCATTTGTTTTTTCGAGCTGTGTGTCAGCTGAACATCAGCTGATCGGAAACAAAAACGGAGACTGTGAGAGATCAGTGAGAAATGGCTGAGGCCATAGCTGATACAAGAAGGCTGATGTCTAAACCACAGAATTTGAACGACGCCTACGGACCCCCTAGTAACTTTCTAGAGATTGACGTGAGTAACCCCCAAACGGTTGGGGTTGACAGGGGGAGATACACCACTTACGAGATCAGATTGAAGGTGAGCACGGGAGCCGGCCTGCGGGCGTGTGTGTGAAATTCCTGCAGGAACAGGGGGAAATGTCGAACACGTTTACTGCAGTAATAATGCATTTCAATCACAACTTCATTCTTAAAGCTAACGTTTCGCATTAGTTAGCCACGAACACACTACATTAACTTGTGTTTCTGACATACAGTAATGACCAAACTTAAATAGTTGATTCACTCGTCTTCGCCGTGCAACTGCAGGCTGTTATTATTAGCGTATTTTCTAACCAAAATAATAATACACGAACCTAAGTATTATTAAAGGTTTCTATTGAAGTGAAGCAGCCCGTGTGAATATATAATAATTTATAATCCTCATCAAATTGGGTTTTAAGCGCGAAAGCTCATCTTTTAACTTCGAATTGAATGCTGACACTAAAAAATTCCTACGTTTGTGACGTGAACACATTTGAAATGTCCTAACTGTTATAAAACTCGCACAGTCTTCCCGTTTTGGTAGATATCCAAGTAGCAATCGAAAGTTCGTGCAGTATGAAGTGCCACCTGCTGACTGAAGTTAACTTACAGTGCTGCCTAATGTTTTGCAAAGGAATTTCTGAATTACTGTATTTATACTGGCCTGCTCCCTGGAGCTATCACCCTTCAAAATCCAAAGGGACCTAAAGTAGGAAAGCCTCAACCCTCGTTAAAAAAGCATTAAGCTGGAATCCATTATCTTATTTAACAGAGCCATGAGTTAATGTGTCAGAGACGGTTAGCTGGAGAAGAAAAAGACAAGATAACTAAGTATTATGATTTTTGATGTACAGTTCACCGTCGTTATAACGAACCAGTTGGGGTCCAAGCCTTTTGTTCGTTATATCGAGGGGTTCTTTATAGCGAAAGGACGATCAAAATGAACGATAAACTAAGTTAATGCCTTTTGTTTTATCCGATTCGTTAAAGAATTAAAACGCAGTACAAAAAAGCAAAAATCCCGAATTGAAGCCGTACTTTTATTCAAAATCAATCTGACATGAATCGTTTCAAAGCGCAGCAAATCTTAATCCAACATGCAAGAATCCCAAACTGAACGTTTATTCAAATCAACCCGACATGAAAAGTTCATCAGATACTCAAGTTTTTTTGGTTGTTGTTGTTTTTTTCTTTAATCAATTTTTCTTTGCCGCATGGTTGCAGAACAAGCCAAAAAACAGAGTGCTTTTTATCAACCTATATTCACCACAGAGATATACCTGCGTTAAGCCTTTTTTCAAACCATCAATGTAGTTTCCAGCTTTGTTGCAACTTTAAATTAATTTCTAGCTGTAGCTGACTCTAACATTAACTTTAAAACCATGGTCATGTTCCAGGGTTTAGGCCTAGTTCCTCCTCTGTAATTGGGCTAGAGAGAAGTAACTTAGCCAAGCCCTGGCACCGATTAGGATAAATATAGCAGTACTGTACTGATTTTGTGTGTAATGATTGGCATACGCGTGTAATCAGCATGATTGTGTAGAATAAAACCTCCAGTGACCCTACTTTACATAAGACTGCTGAAAAGTAGAACATCTCACACAAGTAACCAAACTTTCCTATCATTTAGTGCCAGCCCAACTTCAGGTTTTATTGTTGTTGTTGTTGTTGTTGTTTTTTTAAATGAGAAGAAAAACTTAACATTTAAAGTCTGTGAATTAAGTTTGCTTCCTGCACTGACACTAGCATGAGAATATCTAACAAGCAATGAAACAGAATAGGCCTGATTGCTTTTTAAATAAACTCAGACTTGTGGAATTAAACAGTTACTTCTTGTTTTTTAATCCTCTCCCATTCAGAATGCAGAATAATGAAAAAGGGTAAGCAGCACCCCCCCCCCCCCCCCCCCCCCCCCCGTCAGGAAACGCACACAAAAAAACCTTCCCTGGAGAAATAACAGCTGTTTACAGTTACAGGGGAGCTGAGAGACAGCAGAAACCACTTTCGTGGACTGCTGGGACTGCTTTTGTATTGTAAAGGGGCAACGAGATCACAGCTTCTCAGGTCTTTGTTGCTGCTCATCTTTGCTGTGTAACTTTCATTTTCTAGACTTGAATTTACCTGAGACTCAATTGGGGCCTAGTTGTTTACAATTACTAAAAGAAAAATCCAATAACCCCATTTTGACTGAGTGTCTTTACCAATTGTCTACAATGTTTTGTCATTGAATTTAGTACGTTTCTTTTAGTAATTCTAAGTACCACTATTGAGTGTTTTAAAGTTATGGATGATGCCCATTTGTCTCTGCAGTACAAAGGCAAATTTTCAGAAGGGGAAGAAAATACAACAAAATAGATCTTACAGCTGGCAACTGACGGAGAATAGAATCCATGTTACAGTGTTTCGCATCTTATGGATCAGAAACATTTTTAATAAGTTGCATATTTCCGTAACGTCATTTTACTAACTTTTAA
This sequence comes from Acipenser ruthenus, assembly GCF_902713425.1. Taxonomy (NCBI): domain Eukaryota; kingdom Metazoa; phylum Chordata; class Actinopteri; order Acipenseriformes; family Acipenseridae; genus Acipenser; species Acipenser ruthenus. The sequence goes on along the minus strand of NC_081193.1, from coordinate 83,223,760 downwards.
ACAACACTACGTCTGGGTAATTAAGAGTATCTTTGTGCCGTGTCCGCAAAATAACGCATTTACCGTAGATATTAGGATAAACATTAGAGATTTAAATGTACAGAAATTATGCAAACAATTGTCATCATTTTGCAAGATGTGATGCTTTTTAAGATTGAGGGGCCTGAATTTGAGGAGTACGACCACAGCGGAGCTATTGAATATTGGATTACTTCTGCTGGTGCCAAAGATCTGTCTGTGTTTTTGTTTTTGCAGCATTTCCCCTTTGACCTCTGCTTAGTAGTAAAACTGGGCAGCCTGTCAACCACAGTCAAGTGTAATCCAAACTATACAGCATCCTTTCAGCCAACTGTTAATGGGAATAGGGAGCACATTGTATCAAGGCTATCGTAGCCTACATGAAATGACAGCATTAAAAGTAGAAGTTCATAAGAACATAAAGTTTACAAACGAGAGGGGGCTATTATGCCCATCTTGCTCGTTTGGTTGTTAGTAGCTTATTGGTCCCAGAATCTCATCAAGCAGCTTCCTAACACTACATACTATGGTAACAAAGCAGCTTTCTGCTTCAGGTTTGAACTCTGTTGAGGGAGGCACAGGATGTTGTTCTTTGTGCTTTTCTTTTGAATATGATGCGATGAGATGGCATTGTACTTTTGCCTTGCTTCTGTTTTTCATACTTGTATTTCGAGGGAGTGTAGAGAGGCGGGGGGGGGGGGGGCACCTTGACTTGATCCTTCATCTTTAAAAGCTAGTGCACTTGGTTGTGTGGCACAACCTTTTGTGTTTTTTTTTAATAAGAGCTGGTATTGTTTCTACAGTAAGTGTGATGCTGGCTTTCATGCATGAGTTTGCATGTCAGACCAAACCCCCGTGGAAGCAGTGATGTAGTTGTTGTTGAAGGGAATCAGCCGGGGCTGGCTGTTGAAGAAGCATACTAAATAGATGTCCGCGTTTCCTAGCACTACACACAGCACTGGTACTGCTCTATAAAAAGGTTGTTTATAGACTAGTTGCTCCTCAGATGCCAGGATACAAAATTACAAAAAAAGCTTACTGCCTACATCGGAATAGATACTGCTGGATGTACATGAAAGGACGGACTTAGGGAGTCAGGATTTTGGGGAAGTGTTTAAATCTGGCAAAGGTAACAAGTGGAATGGCTTGGCCCCCTGTACATAATAATCCTCAACATATCTCCGCTACACAATTCAGAACACTCTGCAGTGTTGGAAGAGGCTTATTGGTAGGGAGTGAGCTATAATCTGTATTTATTTGCAAAGCTATAATGCCTGCCAGTATCATGCATCAACATTGTGTTTTAAATACTGATAAATGTGTTGGGTGCCATTTTCCACAATACATATAAGAAATACCAGTGTGCTTAGATAAGTTTTAAAATACTGTGATAGACATTTGAGCAATGAGAGATGGCCAGGGTCACAGTTTGTTTTGTCATTTTTCAGTCGTCCCCCGTCCGACTTTGAGTTCACTGCGTGCGTGACATTTAGATGAAGCATATATATGTTCTTTGTCATAGATAATAACAGTTTTTTGGGACAGGAAATAAAAAGGAGAAGCAAAACGATTCTATTAAAACAGGATTCCAAGTTATTTCAAAATGAAAGATGAATATCTTTTCACATATATCATTCAAATAGCCTGTCTTTCTATGAATATATATATATATATATATATATATATATATATATATATATATATATATATATATATATGTTGCACAATCATTCTAAACAATACAAGTGTTAAATTAAAGAGGGGATTTAGTTTTTATTGTGTGTGTATCTCTCTTATGTACAAGTACTTTAAACAGACAGGAAAACGGCTATGTTCACAGTACAGTCTGAGAACCATATTCCCTTGAGTGTAATGCCTGTTCATATTAAGAAAGCACACTCAAGTGAACACTAACATTTAAGGGCTGATTTATAATATGGGGTTTAGATTTATGTTGTATTGTTCATTTTAACATTTGGGAATTTCATTTCAGATTTTAAATTTATTAATACTGTAATTGTTGCCTGGCAAGAGTTCATCACATACGTATGTCTACAAATTAAATTATTAAAATAAAACAGAGGTGCTTTATGTTAAACTGTTTGAGATTGGATGTAATTGTCCAAGGATCTGTACTGTAACTCTTGACCTACATAAAAAAAAAAAAAAAAGCCGAGATGTTTTTGGCTTATGAGGACCTGTCCTATGATGTCTTTCTGTAGATGTCAGTTGTAAATTATATGATTGAAAATACTGCTATTTAAGTTTGTAGTTACATTACAAGGTTTGCCAGCTTTTTGAAGTGGTTTGAACAATGTCTAAAGAAACACTGAGGTCTGCAGTATACCATAAGAAAGACTAGTGAGGGTACATGCTTAGGTTCTTATTTAGCAACAAGTACAAAGTCAGAGACTCATTGTTCATGAAGGGATAAAATAACTGTAACAGCGATGGAAATAGCGGTTTGATCCATTCCTGGTTTTACTATGAGTGCAATAAGATGCACATGAGCTTGTTACCTATACACTGTGGCTAATCAAGCTCTGAGTGAAAGATGGTGTGGGTGAAACTGCTATGCAACAGGAGTCTTATTGCCATCGCTGACTGCATAAAACTAGCAGTAAAGAACTTGGCTTCGGTTAGAACTAGGTACATTCAAACCAGTCCCTGTTCAAATAGTTTTATTTCTTTCACAAAATCTGCCTTATTGTCAAATAGTGCAGGGCCTATGTTGTGAAATGAAACTGACTTTTATGGGCTGTTGAAAAACCCCATTCGAGGTACTGAGGTGTTTTTCAGTGAGTGTTTCATATCAATGACCCAGGGCTGTCTCTTGTTAAATACATACGGGTGTGCTCTCAAACGTGCCCTCCAGCTGTATTCTGTGGGTCTTTTAGGTAAAACCATTTTTCAGACACATCCCTTATAAAAGTTGTAGTCAGGTAAATTTGCAGGGTATTTTTGCATTTTCTTTAATGCATTTACTATGGTTTGCAGTGATTGGGTGTTTTTTTTGTTTATATATATATATATATATATATATATACACACACACACACACACATACACACACATACAGTGCCTTGCAAAAGTATTCAGACCCCTGACCAATTCTCTCATATTACTGAATTACAAATGGTACATTGAAATTTCTCTGTTTCATATTTTATTTTAAAACACTGAAACTCAAAATCAGTTATTGTAAGGTGACATTGGTTTTATGTTGGGAAATATTTTTAAGAAAAATAAAAAACTGAAATATCTTGCTTGCATAAGTATTCAACCCCTGTGCTGTGGAAGCTCCCAGTTTACACCAATGAAAGAAATGGCCCTAACGAGGACACAGTTACCTTACCATTGGCCTCCACCTGTGAACCATTAAAGTTGCTGTCACATTTTCTGGATAAAAACCCCACTGTTGAAGGATCATTGGTCAGGCTGTGAATCTGAAGGAAAATGAAGACCAAAGAGCATTCTACAGAAGTTAGAGATAAAGTAATACAAATGCATAGATTAGGGAAAGGGTACAAAATAATATCCAAGTGTTTGGATATCCCAGTGAGCACAGTTGGATCAATAATCAGGAAGTGGAAGCTGCATCACACCACCCAGGCACTGCCAAGAAAAGGCCGTCCCTCAAAACTCAGCGCTCAAACAAGAAGCAGACTTGTGAGAGAAGCCACAGAGAGGCCAACAATCACTTTGAAGGAGCTACAGAGTTCAGTGGCTAGGAGTGGAGTAATGGTGCACCAGTCAACCATATCAAGAGCTCTGCATAACACTGGCCTGTATGGGAGGGTGGCAAGAAAGAAGCTGTTACTCAAAAAGTACCATCTGAAAGCACGTCTGGAGTTTGCCAGAAAGCATGAGAGTGACCCAGCTGCGATGTGGGAAAAGGTTTTGTGGTCAGATGAGACCAAGATAGAGCTTTTTGGCCAAAACTCAAAGCGCTATGTGTGGCACAAACCTAACACTGCCCATGCCTCAAGACACACCATCCCTACAGTGAAGTATGGTGGTGGCAGCATCATGCTGTGGGGATGCTTCTCATCAGCAGGGACTGGGCATCTTGTTAAAATTGAAGGAAGAATGGATGGAGCAAAATACAGGGAAATACTGCAAGAGAACCTGCTTCAGTCCGCTAAAAAACTGAAGCTTGGGAGGAAATTCACCTTTCAGCAGGACAATGATCCCAAGCACAAGGCCAAAGCAACATTGGAGTGGCTCAAGAACAAAAAGGTGAATGTCCTACAGTGGCCCAGTCAAAATCCTGATCTCAATCCCATTGAGAATCTGTGGCACTATTTGAAAATTGCGGTCCACAAGCGTCGTCCAACCAACCTGAACAACCTGAAGCAAATCTGCCAAGAAGAATGGGCCAAAATCACTCCGACACTGTGTGCAAAGCTGGTACATACTTACCCCAAAAGACTTAAAGCTGTTATTGCAGCGAAAGGTGGCTCTACCAAATATTAATGTGTGGGGGTTGAATACTTATGCAAGCAAGATATTTCAGTTTTTTATTTTTCTTAAAAATATTTCCCAACATAAAACCAAAGTCACCCTACAATAATTGATTTTGAGTTTTAGTGTTTTAAAATAAAATATCAAACAGAACAAAATTTCAGTGTACCATTTGTAATTCAGTAATATGAGAGAATTGGTCAGGGGTCTGAATACTTTTGCAAGGCACTGTATATATAATATATATATATATATATATAGGCACTGTATATATAATATATATATATATATATATATATATATATATATATATATATATATATATATATATATATAAAATGTGCTCTATCGTTCCTCAATCCTTACGCTTTACCATGCCTTTACTGTGCTTTTACTGTGGGAAAGATTTATAAGGTATTTTTTCAATAACAGAGACTACTGGCTTCATGATATTTTTATGTGATCTAAAAAGTGGCAAACCTGGTCACTTTTTTCCCCCATCTTTTTCCATTGTATTAGGATATGTTAACAAGCAGCTGAACTCTGTGGGGGAAATGCCTATGCTATTCATATTGAGGTACTATTGTATTTTAAAACACCCAGTTCTATTGAAATGTAGCTTTTGTTTTCTGGACCACTATAATTTACCATGCATGCAATATCTGTACACCTTAAATGTTGGTGGTTCGCTCAACAAATCCTATATGCCAAACCTGTCATGCTCAGTGATTTATATTGTTAATATTCTCAACTAAAAATACGCCCTCTTCAGAAGTGGAATATGTTGTATACAATACTGTGTGCTAATGGCTAAATTAGAACATTTTGTATTCAGTCTGCTATTTATGAAATTGTTTGTGATCACAGAGCCGTATTGCATTTTTCTCAATATGGTATTTGATGGGAGACTACATTTGGGGGCTGATTCGTGAAAGTGATTTACAGTATAATCGGAAATCTCGAAAAACTACTCACTTCTAAATCTTTTGTAGTCATTTTTGTATTACTTTAGTATAAATACATGTTAATTTGGATTCATATGTTGTTTTTTTCTGACTTTATGTGAACGAAAAGACACAAATTCGCCCGTTTTCTCATTGGAAATAGGTAAATTTCAAAATATCACTGTCCTGGTCACAAAAGCAAAGTTTGTGGGGAATAATAGCCATTTTCTATACTTTTGAGGCATAAGCAATTAGGAAATAAGACTTACTACCCAGGAACAAAAATTGTGTTACAAATTGATTGTTAATTTGGTAATTGGGTTTGGTTTTTGCTCTTTTGACAAGTTTATATCCTGAATAATTGTTCATATTGGGGGAATGTTGTCATGAGTTCCTCGGGGTTTGAGTTTGAAATCCCACTTACACAGACAAAAGTGTCTGTTGTAAGTGAAGATAGTAGGGAGGACTATGTTCTAGATGTAGAACATGAAAGTGGATTTAGAAAAATAAATGATTGTGACCCAGGAACGGAGAGTAAAGTTATTGATCGTTTTGACAAACCTAAAACAGATGAAGACCTAAATATCATTGCCAGTGATTCGTTTGAGAAGTACTGTAATGTAAGTGAGCTGTAAGTTTGTTTGAACAGTGGTTAAATGAAAGAAATGCAAAAGCTATATGAAATGTGAAATGCTAAACTGCAGTTGCAATCCCTTTTCTAGTGTTTTGAAATATGTCATTCTATAATGAACTAATTGTTCAAATGATTGTTGCATAATTAAGTGGTATTCGCTTTTCTGTTGAATTGTTCTGACTGGTTTCATTGACGAATCCACAGTTTTCTGTGGATTCGAAGCACAGACTGGATTCTTTAATCAACAATATATCTGCCCCGCACTCCTCTTCAAAGCCATGTGTTAAATAAATATAACACATGCAAATTCAGAGGGTAGGAGGTATTCTTTTAAGCCTATTCTACCCACCTCAACACTTTTTTTTTTTTTTAAATATGGTTTTGAATGATCAAATCTTGTTTCTTTCCCATTCGGCTGCAGTGGTCGTGTCATGAGTTTAAAAGGGAACTGCAAGGCAAATTGAAGCGGATTAATACATCTTCTGCAGCCTATTACCTGTAACCATGATATGTTGTTTCAGGGATTAACTTGATAGATTTCCGTGCTGAAGAGGTAACAGAACTCTTGAGGGAGCGCTTTTCACAAGCCTCAACTTAACACAGCTGACAAAGAGGGAGCGTTAATCGGCTTGTTTCTGTAACCCAAGAGGAGGGAATTCAAAATGTAAAGTCTCACCTAAAAAAAATAATAATAATCTGCATTGTCTAGGTTTATTTTCCCTCTTGTTGGCTCACAAAGAAGCTGTGATATTTAAAGCCAGGTAGGGCAAACTCAGGTAAAAAGCTAATAGGTGAAATAAAGGGTAAGCCAAGGCCAAGCCTCTGAGATGGCTAATCTTTCTACCTGGGAGACCTTTATATGATACCATGTTGTGGGTAAGAATGCTGAACAAGAAAAGCAAAAATAAATCCGGTGTTGTCTTTTGTTCAGCCCTGACTTTGGGATAATAGCCCCTTCAGTGAAGTTGTGTTTCGATTAGAAATCCATGCAAAGACTTTTCCCAGCTGTACTTCTGACATGCATTTCAGATAGCGAAGTGAGTGATTACACAAGGTTTGAATTTAAGAAGTGGCGTAGTACAAGCCCCTGCAGTGCCACTTCAATGTGAAGTCATGCAGGAGTTTTCTTCTGCTGCCAGGCAATATTCATAATGGTTTTACAACTACAATGTTTGTTCTTGTCTTATTAAAGTACAGTCTGGGCAAGAGGACCATGAAGCAAAGCTGATAGGTTCTATCTACTCAAACTGTGATTCCTCTGACACCCTACATGCGGCTTATTCTAAAAAACAAAGATTGTATTCAGCAACTACCATTACTCGTTGTTGTTGTTTTAACTTTAGAACTTTGCTGTATGTTCTGTATACAGGATTGTAGCTTTACACAAGATAAGATGTACTGGAATTTTGACAGAAGTCCAGGCCTACTGCTTGTTTAGTTCCTGCATAAATGACCTTGATTAAGGTACCTTTGTTGGAAAAGTGTCTCTGCATGTGTAGTCTTGCAGTAGTTACTTAGATAACTTAGCGGTCTGTATTGTTAAAATAATAAATATGAACTACAATCGAGACACAAACATGTTCCAGATGTGTGCTTGAAGTTACCTACTGTCCACAGTGGGTAACAGCTCAGTCTCTGAATAAAGAGCAAATGGCAGGTGAGGCCAGTGTTGGGCAAGGAAAACCCCAACTTAGGCTGTCCAGTAATGTAAGTGTTGCTTGATTTTAACTACTCTAGTAAGGACACAATTGTTTACTGTACCAAAAAGAGTAATATAACAAAAGTTGGTGGTGATCCACAGCTTTTTTGGGGGGTTACTGTGGGGATTGGAATGTGCACGGTGCCAGTAGCATTAAAAAAAAAAGTGCCACGGATCCCTACAGCAGACAGGCTATTCAGAGACAGGGTTCTTTCAGAACGTTTGTGCGTACGTGCCTGTGGTCCTGATCAAGAGCAGCACTGTGAAAACCTGTATTCCTGGCAACAATCAACAATCCAGGCAGCTTCCACAAGTCGACTTCCAGTCATTTGAAGATTTTTTAACTATCTTTTTTTTTGTTTCAGACAAATCTTCCGATTTTCAAGTTGAAGGAAACCTGTGTCCGAAGAAGATACAGTGACTTTGAGTGGCTGAGAACTGAGTTGGAAAGGGAAAGTAAGGTAATGTATCGACTGACTGTTCACTAACATACACATTGTGGCCCATCAAGTAATTTAATTGGGTATAACTGATGTGCACCCTAGATCCGAGCGCAGAAAAGAGGAACTGCATTATAGGTCTGTACAGAACGTATTGCTAATTCCGCTTTGGTTGAACAGAAAGAAGGGGCTGGTATGTATGTATGGGTGTGCGGCTTTTGAGGGTAGATTGAGGATGTGCAACTGAAGTGAATGGCAGGAGAAATCTCTCCTTTTGCTTTCAGAACCAAGAGATGAACCTTGGGTTCCTTAAAGAGCAACTTGGCATATATGTTAAAATCTTAATAAACTCTGTAGAGGCCACAGGAGTGCTTTTAAAGTTATGAGTTTGAAAAAAGTTGTCTAGCATGGTAGACTGGTTATACAAGTGACACCCTCTTTGCGTCTGCATTCTTCAGTGTAGTTTAAATATGTTCCAAAACGACTTGAACGAATCTTGAATGCTTCATGAACATTTCAGATTGAGAGAGAAAAATGCAAATAAATACCGTTAGGTCCTATCCTGTCCACTTTTTTTTTACTGTGGAATTCTCCTTTTTACTAGTCAGTTAAATACTTTTTTGAGTTTTTAAAGACCGTCTGTGCTGCTTCTCATTTTTCAGAGCAACGAAACTTTCATGTGGAAATGGGTCTTCATTTTATGCAGTGGAAGATTTTGATTGCTACAGAGAGAGCCTCACAATTATTTGTCCAGTAAAATTCCACGGCTGTTCATTACAGCAATCTATAGTTCAGCATCTATTTCCCAAAGTCAGTTTCTCGGGTCACTATGGCACTGACAGTTAGGCATGTGCTCCAGCTACTACTCACTGCAGTAAGCATGTGAGTTTATAAATTACTATATGTCTTGAAACAAAAAAGGAGGGCTATGTAAGCGGTGGGCATAAGGTACAACCATATTAAGGTAAGACTAAGTAAATGTTTTGGCTAGTCTCCATCAGTGTTACTAGCAAAACATGTCTATCGATAACAATTTTTTGATTCAATGTTTTAACTGATAAAACAACCCTGAAACAGGCGTTATCTTGTAATGGCCAAAAGAACACTTGAAACTCAGGGAGTTATCTGTATTTTGCTGCAGTAAAAAAAATCAGTCAATTCCTTATTCGGATGTTATAAAAAAATAAAAAGCCACGAGGAATCTACTAGAAGTCTTCAATAGTATTCGGTTGTTACTTTTAGTGTTTCTAAATAAAAACTGAAAATCAGAACCCCCCCATTATAATTTATGACTGAGTGTTTTTATCAATGCACAACTATTTTAGCATGTAAACTGTATGGATCTCTTCACTTTCAGACTGGCAGATTGATTTTGAACTCTGTTCTGTTGTGCATTAGGTCGTGGTGCCCCCTCTACCAGGAAAAGCTTTCTTCCGTCAGCTTCCTTTTCGAGGAGATGATGGGATCTTCGATGACTCATTTATTGAAGAAAGGAGGCAGGGGCTGGAGCAGTTTCTAAACAAGTAAGTGGAGAGGGAAGAATCCCTTGCTGTGAAAGGAACTCAAAAGCAACTTAGCAAGTGTCAGAATACACCAACAAAAGCTGTCTGTTTGAGAAGGAGGGCTTCCAAGTCCTCAACCAAAGGAAAGTGCTTGCAACTTGAGGAGTTAACAAACACAATGCAGAATATCTAATTCATGTCATGCGAAATGCAATTTTTGGTAATTGCTTAAAGAATGATTGCAATTGAGGAAAGGGTACAGTGGAGTCTACCTGAGTTTCAAATGTGTTGAATTTTGCATATGTAATTTATGTTAATTACAATTGAAATTACAGTACACAATTATTTGAAATGAATGTTGCATGCTTCTGTGCTTATTTTTGATCTGAGGTGGCGTTCCTTTTCTTGCCCGAACAATAAAAGTTATATTGTAATTATTTGCTGTGATTACAGGCATGGCTATTATCTGTGTTTCATGTGCAAATGTGCCAAAGCTACCCATTCGAATTTTAATCTCTCAGACTTGATAACTTGACTGAGGTAATACATTCGTAATTCAAAAAAACACACTGTGGCATTTAACTCCTCCAGAATCTCTTTTTTAACTACTAATGTTTGCTGTTCTTTCATCCAATTTATATAAATATTAAAACAAGTGGTGCGGTCTCATTTACACATGAAACGACAATAATATTCAGGAATGTAATCATTTTATAAGAACCTTCTTAAAAGAATTATGTACTGTAATTTCAATCGTGCAACAAATGGTTATTATGTAACCCGTATTTTGAAAGTACTGTCTACTATTTTCTAATGAGGCATGTTTTCACAATCTCGACATAGTCCAACATTTAAAAAAAATTAATAATATACACTGCTGTGCAAAAGTCTTAGACATGTTGCATTTTTCTACTCTGATGCATTATGAGCATCAACAATTTACTCAAAGCCTCCACTAGTGTTTTTTACCATTATAACAACCTTGACTTGCATAAAGAAGGAAAAACATTGAGTGAAATAGCTTGCATCACTTGATTTTTCAAGGTGTGGTATCCGAAACATAATCAACAAGTACAGAGAAACATCATCTGTAATTGACAGACCCAGGACTGGAAGACCCAAAAAGCTGTCTAACAAGGATGAGCAATACTTGAAGATAATATCCTTAAGGAATAGAAAGGAGACAAGTGTTGAATTGACAACAGAACTGGCAGAAGGCACAGGTGTCGCTGTCCATCAAATCAACAGTACGAAGGTCACTCTTGAAATCAGGACTTAAAGGATGTGTTGCAGTAAGAATACCTCTGTTAAGAAAGGGGAACAAGACTAAAAGGCTAAAAATATGCACAAGAACACAGAAATTGGACTATGGAACAATGGTCAAAGGTGCTTTGGACTGTTGATGGATGGACAAAGACACCTGTGCCTTCTGCCAGTTCTGCTGTCAATTCAACGCTCGTCTTTCTATTCCTTAAGAATATTATCTTCAAGTGTTGCTCATCCTTGTTAAACGGCTTTTTGGGTCTTCTAGTCCTGGGTTTGTCAGTTACAGATGTTTCTCTGTACTTGTTGATATATATGTGTGTGTGATTTTTTATATATATATATCTATATATATAGATATATATATAGATTAAAATATATATATATATATATATATATATATATATATAGAGAGATTAATATATAGATATATAGATTAATATATAGATGTGTATATATATATATATATAATGTGTGTGCATATGTATAAAATATATAGTATATAATTATTATTTTTTTTTTTTTTTAATAGACATTGCACCAATGTCTTTACATTTTAGAGTTTTGTTTCTGTAGTTCTGTCTCAACCACACATGTTGACATTAGACTATGAGCTGAAAATGAATGCAACATGTTGACATACACAGATGCTTTTAGTTTTGTTTTTGTTCAAACACATTTCTCTACTATCAGGGAAATCTAGAGGCATGAGAAGAGATTTACCCATTTGTATACCAGAAACTACCAGTTGGCGATTTTATGGGACGTAACACAGAAATCATCACAAGTAAATTGAGTCTTTTTGTGAGCACATTTGGTTGCCTGTTTTCCAACTGCAGTCACTTTTTTGAGATTCTTCAGTAAATAAAAATGTTTTATCCGTGTACTGTACATACAGTGCCTTGCGAAAGTATTCGGCCCCCTTGAACTTTGCGACCTTTTGCCACATTTCAGGCTTCAAACATAAAGATATGAAACTGTAATTTTTTGTGAAGAATCAACAACAAGTGGGACACAATCATGAAGTGGAATGAAATTTATTGGATATTTCAAACTTTTTTAACAAATAAAAAACTGAAAAATTGGGCGTGCAAAATTATTCAGCCCCCTTAAGTTAATACTTTGTAGCGCCACCTTTTGCTGCGATTACAGCTGTAAGTTGCTTGGGGTATGTCTCTATCAGTTTTGCACATCGAGAGACTGAAATTTTTGCCCATTCCTCCTTGCAAAACAGCTCGAGCTCAGTGAGGTTGGATGGAGAGCATTTGTGAACAGCAGTTTTCAGTTCTTTCCACAGATTCTCGATTGGATTCAGGTCTGGACTTTGACTTGGCCATTCTAACACCTGGATATGTTTATTTGTGAACCATTCCATTGTAGATTTTGCTTTATGTTTTGGATCATTGTCTTGTTGGAAGACAAATCTCCGTCCCAGTCTCAGGTCTTTTGCAGACTCCATCAGGTTTTCTTCCAGAATGGTCCTGTATTTGGCTCCATCCATCTTCCCATCAATTTTAACCATCTTCCCTGTCCCTGCTGAAGAAAAGCAGGCCCAAACCATGATGCTGCCACCACCATGTTTGACAGTGGGGATGGTGTGTTCAGGGTGATGAGCTGTGTTGCTTTTACGCCAAACATAACGTTTTGCATTGTTGCCAAAAAGTTCGATTTTGGTTTCATCTGACCAGAGCACCTTCTTCCACATGTTTGGTGTGTCTCCCAGGTGGCTTGTGGCAAACTGTAAACGACACTTTTTATGGATATCTTTAAGAAATGGCTTTCTTCTTGCCACTCTTCCATAAAGGCCAGATTTGTGCAGTATACGACTGATTGTTGTCCTATGGACAGAGTCTCCCACCTCAGCTGTAGATCTCTGCAGTTCATCCAGAGTGATCATGGGCCTCTTGGCTGCATCTCTGATCAGTCTTCTCCTTGTATGAGCTGAAAGTTTAGAGGGACGGCCAGGTCTTGGTAGATTTGCAGTGGTCTGATACTCCTTCCATTTCAATATTATCGCTTGCACAGTGCTCCTTGGGATGTTTAAAGCTTGGGAAATCTTTTTGTATCCAAATCCGGCTTTAAACTTCTCCACAACAGTATCTCGGACCTGCCTGGTGTGTTCCTTGATCTTCATGATGCTCTTTGCGCTTTAAACGGACCTCTGAGACTATCACAGTGCAGGTGCATTTATACGGAGACTTGATTACACACAGGTGGATTCTATTTATCATCATTAGTCATTTAGGTCAACATTGGATCATTCAGAGATCCTCACTGAACTTCTGGAGAGAGTTTGCTGCACTGAAAGTAAAGGGGCTGAATAATTTTGCACGCCCAATTTTTCAGTTTTTTATTTGTTAAAAAAGTTTGAAATATCCAATAAATTTCGTTCCACTTCATGATTGTGTCCCACTTGTTGTTGATTCTTCACAAAAAATTACAGTTTCATATCTTTATGTTTGAAGCCTGAAATGTGGCAAAAGGTCGCAAAGTTCAAGGGGGCCGAATACTTTCGCAAGGCACTGTATGTGAATAGGTGTAAACTGGGAGATGGCTAGCTACAGACATTTTCTAAGAGAGGAGTTGAATATTATTGACTCCTATTTGTCAGTCATAATATATTTATAGTTTTGTGTGCTGTAATCGGGATGATTTTTTTTTTCTTGGACATGATTCAAAACATATTTGTAAATCATTTTTTAGAATGCTTGAGTGTAAACAAAGTGATATGAAAAGTAAAAGACAAAAAAAATTATCATGATAATTGCCATTATCTTAAATTATTATTTAAATTCCTATCAATTGTGACATTTTTCTCTTAATAGTAGTTATTTGTGTGTGTGTGTGTGTGTGTGTGTGTGTGAAAGCTATCACTGTCCTATGATAAGGGCTGTTGTTTTTCAAGTTATTAGAATATAACATCGATGATGGTATTAGCCGACAAGCTTGTCAACTTGAATTACTTTCAGAGCAAGCCTTCTGTGGAGTTTTGATGTTATGAAACACCCCACAATCTTAACAAAAAAAACAGCACTGACGTCACATGGCACTGTGTGCTGTAATATATGTACACCTGTGTACAGCCTAGAAGATCGTTTTTACCTTTTTATTATTGAATGCTGTAGTTTAGCTAGAGCTTTTTAAATCTTTAAAATATTTTTGTTTCATAGTCTTGGCAAAGGTTTACCTCAGAAATGAGTTACACACACACCCCTCTAGTGGTCATTTCTAAAATCACCACCAGAAATTCAGGTTTAGGAGTCTTTTCAGAAGCAGCTGATAAACCTGGTAAATCATGAGCTAAACAGAAGCAACAATAGAGAATGATACCAAACACACACAACGGGATATTGAATTAAATATATTATTAAATATCCTTCAAGTGTAGCTGCTGTAAAGTGTACCTTTTAGTATCGGAATCAAATTGATAACTTACACCAGTGAACATAAAATAAGTGTCTGAGTTTAGGGGATAAGCACCAGCTTTTATGTGTTCCAAATCAGAAACCTTGCTCATAACATTTTTTGTTGCTTTTCAGAGTGGCTGGACACCCCTTGGCACAAAATGAACGCTGCCTTCATATGTTTTTGCAAGACGAGTCATTGGACAAAAGCTACACGCCTTGCAAAGTCAAACAAACCTAATACAGCAGGGATGGACACAGCACTAATACGATCTGTATTTTTATTATCTAGTCTACAGATTTATGGCTGATTTTGTAGTATGCTTCCGACAATTTCTTGATAAACTTATCAGCGACTTCATTCTTTTTTTATTATTATTAATTGCCCAGTGTTCCTGTTTTAGCTTTTAATAAGTATGAACTCTACAAAGATTATGCAGATCAGGCACTTCTGTAGAAACACAACTATCATGATATTTGTCATTAACACTGAAACTTAACTGATCTTAAAAATATTCATCAGTGTAGACAACCACAGTAATGTTTTGTCATATGTCTTTTCAAAATGTATGTTTTTTTAGTTCCAATTTGATTTGTAATGAATGCCTTCCTTGCATCCAAAAAAACACAACATGTATTTCTGGTAACAACTCCTTGAAGCCTATTTAGATTTTTCTACTGACAGTACTGAGGGAGTAACTACATTTATACTCTGTAAATTCAAATTTGTTTAATGCTATACCATTTTGTTTACATTGGCATTTTCCAATAAAGAAAAGGGTGAAACACAAATCTATAGATACCAATGATATGAGTCCTAACTTTTGTTGCTGCTAACTTGTGCATTCACTGGATCACTGCACCTTTTATTTTAATTATCATATGTATTCAGGATTATTAATCTTTGCTGGGAAAATGTTTTGCCTATAAATCACAACTCGTTTCACGTGTACATTTTTCCATGTTTAAAAAGCCATTGGTTGTTTAAAGAAATGTCGCAGAATCAATGAATTGTATTACTACTTCACCATTCACTGTGACGTCACCATCAAAGCCAGGCTGGGTTAAGAAGCTGAGATACAGAGATTGTGACTCCAGCTTTTTTCTCCGATTCTTTGTCCAGTGTGCTTAGCACATCAATACATTAACAATCACAATCATTATTTTTAGATCAGTTCTGCTTTCAGCAAAAAGCTCTGCATGACACTGAGTAAATGGGATAGATATACATCTAACAAATAAGAAAAATACCTGATGGGAATTACTTGAGATTGTAGACTGCCGTGCA
Source organism: Acipenser ruthenus (assembly GCF_902713425.1). Lineage (NCBI taxonomy): Eukaryota > Metazoa > Chordata > Actinopteri > Acipenseriformes > Acipenseridae > Acipenser > Acipenser ruthenus. Next base: position 83,208,104 of record NC_081193.1, on the reverse strand, counting down.
TGATCTGGAGGGTATTACTGTATTTATTTTTCAGTTCTGATTTAGATTTATTTTTGCTGCATTTCGGTATTGAAAGTCATTTTTCAATGTGTTCTTGTGGTGCGTCTGGATATTGCTTACAGCTGGGGATGTCGTATGAGGTCTATTATATCAGGGATTACAAAGCATTTTGTTAGCCAGTCAGATTGCAAGTTTTCCAGCCACTGACATATAATTCAGTCTGATTTCTGGGGTGAATGCATGATTAGTTAACAGCAAATGGTTATTTTCATAAACAGGTAGGCCATGGAGAAATCCATGGAGATTTGTGAATTACATTACATTGAGGAGATGGAGACTTGATTCTGATCCATATGTGCATGTTTCATTCTTAGTGTTTTTTGGTTTACATTTTCCATTCCACCTTCCCAGGTATTCAGTTCTCTTTCCCATAATCGGATGTATTTGGATATAGAATACAGATCTGGAAACACATGCCAACCGAGAGTCTACTGTCAGCCCTGTATCAAAATCTATCAGATCTGCAGTCTGGTTAATGTCAGACCTGCTCCCCTCATCCACACCCACAACCACAGTGCAACTGCAGTGTAGCCAGGTAATTGTATTAGATTACAAATGGCAGCACATATTGCTTTTGGGGAGATTTTCTGCACAATTTCACTATTTTAAATGTGTTGTACACTAAAAAAAAATAACATTTTGGGGTAAATTTACCTTAATATTGACTTAATAAAACTGTATTTGTAGATTAATTCTAGTGTATATTTCCGTATTACTAAAGGCACAACATTTTTTCAAGTATTTTACACTAATATTGAATAACTTTTACCGTAAATAAAATAAGTCAATATTAATGTAAATTTACCATAAAAATGTGTTGGTTTTTTTTTTGTTTGTTTTTTTACAGTGTGGCACTTTTGTACTTGCAAAATTTGAAAATTACAAATGCCATTCACTCAGTGGCAATCCGCATTAAAGACAAGCTGTTCTGTTCTAACTTTTATTACACAATACAAGCTCAGAAATCAATTTGCGTGATAAGTTAAGCTGTCAAGCACTCTTAGATAAAGGTATTCCTGTGATCCTTATTTTGTCTGTGGCGTTTAATAATGAGTGCTTATAGACTGAATAGCAGGGTGTTCCATACAATTCAATAGGAAACTAAATTGTTCAAAATGGAATCATAAAGGGCTCTGTAATCCAATACCCTGACCTAATGCTTCCAAACGTGAATAATTTTAGTGTGTTCTTCAGTATTTATTAATGGTTCTATAGAACCTAAACAAGGTAAGGGTTCAAGATGAAGTCAGAAAGAACCATATCATTTTATATAGAACGCAGGGGCCCTCTTTTGTGTGAAGCACCACCCATTTGCAGAAAGTGTGTGTAACATGCGGCAGGTTTTAATTTTTTATTTTTTTTACATCCAGATTTCATGACCACAGGTCTTGCTTAACGAATAGCACCGCCCTTTGCATGTTGAATCTTTTACGCAGCTTTATTTTGTATTGCAGCACACACATCATTACTGGAACTGACAAACTTGTTTTTCCTCATCTGCATTTGCATATAATTGATTTTTCTGAAATAATTGCTGACACCTGAGAGTTTCTTTTGTCTCAATAAAATTAGGTGTTTTTTTTATGCAGGTTTTGTATGGTTTCCTGTTTTTTGTTTGTTTTTTTTTTTTAACAAGATTTCGGATTTGAATATACAACTTTATATATGAAAGGGATAACAAAAACAAAAATGGAACAATCCTGGGATGTTATTTTTTTTTGTATGTATTCAAAGAAACTACAGACAGTATAGTGGCAGAGTTTTAGAACCCACCACCTTTTTTTCCTTTGATGTTTTCTGTTCTTTGAGTTCAAAAGCTATTCTTCTATTTACCTGTCAAAGAGATATGTAACGCAGGCCAGGGCAGTGTCTCCATAGAAGTAAGTGGCATCTATCGCCATCTAATGCACAGCAGTGTATTACCAGCAATACAAAAATAAACTCGACCCATAGAAACCTCAATAGTGTTGTGTGGTAGGTAAGTAATGTAATGTCGTGCGGTGAAAAAAAAAGAACAAAAAAATTACATTAGAGGTTTCCAGTTCAATATTATTTATTCTAATTATATACAAAAGTACTCATTTCATGAGTCAGTTAATACTTCACTTTTTGTACAACAAAACAATTGATCATATTCTATAGTCCACAAGTGCTGAATTTCTCAGTGCTAGTGTTGACTGCATTTTCAGCATTGCACAAACACTTTTTTTTTTTTTTAAACAAAAAGCAATATTTTACCCGCAGCTGCTCAATACATCATTAAACTTGTCAAAGTACTGATTGAAGGCAAAAATAGCTGTGTCTTCCAGTCCTCAGAAACCGTGCCATCACGAGCCATCTCATGTATCTAGACCAGCACGTGCTTATCCTTACTCCTCAGCGTTCTCCAAAAGTAACGCTTTTGGTTTCAGCACTGTGTCAAGGACAGCGACTAGCGGACGAGCAAAAACAATTCTACTTTATTTGGTTTCTTTTGTTGTATTTTATACACTGAAAATACATGTTGATTGTAAAGCTTGTCTGTCTTTGAGATGCGAGCTAAGTTTCATACAGCAAAGCAGGAGTAAGACAAAAACAAAACATAAAACTAAGTACAGTATACCTCTCCTCCAATTCAGAACTCATTGCATCTTTATAATGTTATGTCACAAACCTTACTGTTGTATCAGGCAATAATTGAGTTATTCAAGCTAGGTCAACACATTTACAATCAGGTTCTGCAATGTTCTGAAAATGAAAGCGTCTTCCTTTAAAAGAAACCGTTCCACATTTTCATTTTAAATGCTCTGAACGTCTGCATGTTGTTGCCAACCAGTCCTTCCCAACGTTCTGCTTCAGTTCGACAAACAGATCTGCTGTCTCAAATATCCAGAACAAATGGTGCGAGTGACATGTCTCTTAACTCCAGCAAAACCTGACTTATCGTCAACAGCAAAAGGTTTGTCAGAAAGAGGCATTTATTATTTCCTCACATTTGGGGACACGCGTCTCTGTTGATATAAGAAACATTAAACATTCACGTTCAAATGTCACTGGATTTGTACATGTCAGACAGCAGCCTTGTGATTGGCACGTTTCCTATTGTTTTCTTAAAAAATACCTCTTCAATGGTGGAGGGGCTTATTGATCTTAAAGCGGGCAGAAGTAACAGCAGTTTCCCAAACCGACATGGCTGTGTTGGATACCTGCAAGAATTACAGGAAACACACACACACACACACACACACACACACAAAGTGATGTTATTATTTTAACGGTTAAAAAGAAATGAGTATAATTATTTTTTTGAGCAATCAGCCCTATTGTTTTAACCAAATGAATGCTGAGAGTTTTAGAATAGATGATCAGTTACAGCAAATCATTTTCTATGTAGTATGGAAAAGTTCACCGAGAAATTGGCAGGGGTCACCTTAATTATTGCTGTTAACTGCTGTTATTTTCTATTATTAACATTTGGCGACAATAATGAGCCTACTATTATCAATAATTCACTAAAATGCAAAAATCACAAACTGTACATTCTGAAAAGTAACTTGATTTTTAAAATGATAAACTAAAAAACAAATTATATTACCTTGTGTGTATATAGCTGTTCAAGGTCAGTTGAGCTTCATCCTGCAGCGAGGCAATAGCAGATGCATTGCGAAAGGTCCTTAGATCTGAACCGCTGTGGGTAGGCACTAAAAGAAATACATGGCAAATAAGATCTTCACTGAAAGTTATGGTTAGTGTTGTCTTAAAATAATATAAATGTACTGCATTGTAAGCTACAGTATTGTACTTTAAAATGCATCCTACAAATTAACTACTGTGCCATGGAACCAAATATTTACGAATCAAACGTGAATATGCAACAGAGTATAAACAAAGGGTTTCTTTTAATATTTTGAGAATTGACTTTAGACTTGCAAAAATGTGTTAACAAAATACACATTACAAGTAAAGTACATAAATGCTCAAATGTGTTTATAATCGGTTGCTAGGATAGGCTATATGTTTCATTCTTAAACACTGGTGTATGTACAGGTACAGCAAAGCCTTCTTAATAACACATTTTCACTAGTGTTAACCTGTTCCTTTGTTTAATTAACAAAATGGACATTTCAGATTTATGGACATCCCTTTCTGCCTGTGGGCTGCTTCATAAAACTTTGAGCTTCTCCCATATGTTTGACTTGTTTGCTTTGGTTTGTTTTGTTTTGTTTTGTTTTGATGGCATTGACCTCAACTTGCGTGCACATCAAAATCAAACCCATTCAATCTGCACATTTTATAATACAGACATAATACTTTCAAACTCGACTTCTAAACTTCACCAATGTGCAACGGTCACTTATCCATGCAGAACAGTATAAACAACAGTCATTTGGAATTAGCGACAGCATGACTCTACACACCACTGACAGCGTTGTGGCAGTTTCTGTTTCTTTGTCCAGTCACGGCAGGCTGTTACTTACCAGCTTTGAACGTGACAATACACTTGAGGCAGGCGAATTCTGTGGCGTCCAGTCGAAGTTGTCTGAATCTGCCAACTACTTCTTGCAGGGCTTGGATTTCTGTAATAATTGTGTTTAATCTCTGAGAGTCCGTGTTCTCCGTGCTCATGCCTTCAAACATAGCAGAAATTCGAGGTCACAATATGAACATTCCAAAATAGGATGATATTAAATATTTTTACAGTTCTGCAGTTTTATAAAAAGATGTCAACGGACAAAAGCACCACAGTTGTAAAAGCTTGCTATAAATAATTGTAATTTGCATTTCAAATAAAACTTAAAAAGCAATTAATTCAACAAAATAGCATTATTAGCATTTAAATGTGATTTTCTAAATGACAGGTACACCCTATTGTTCTATGGGAATCTGCTGTTCTTCACGTGTTTCCTTTTATAATAATGTATTATAACATTCATTCCACAGTTTAAAAAAATTTATCTCTTTCCAATTCTTACCAGAAACAGCCAGTAGAGTGTTTGAATCAATCGGGATAGCCCACTGTGCAATTCCGAGAACAAACAGCTCTCTCCAGGCCTCTTCCAAAAGAATTAACTGTCAGAGATAAAATAATAATATAATATTAATAATATTCAAACATATTAGCCGGAAAATAATAGAAATCCAATAAGAAATTAATAGCTATTTAAAATGTTTATTTTTAGAGGATACCATCAAAGTAATGGACCCTCAATGCAAAAATGACTCAAAAATTACAAACGACTCAATGGAGTACGGCAAGATGCATGCTGGGAATAACAAGAAGAAACAGGAAAAGAAAGGAATGGATAAGAGTGCAAAGAAAAGTATGTTATGTTATTATAAGAGCGAAAAAACTGAAATGACAACACTGGACCAAGAAGATACTAGACTGGATCCCAAGAGATATAAAGCGACCAAGAAGACAACCTCCAGGAAGATGGCAAGATGAAATTAGGAAACACACCGGAGGAACGTGGATGAGGGACGCAGCACACAGTCTTTTGTGGAAGAATCTGGGTGAGGCATTCATCCAGCAGTGGATTGAAAAAGGCTGAAGATGATGATGATGATGATGATGATGATGATGATGATGATAGATATATATATATAAAATCATCTATAGATATATATACAGTACTGTGCAAAAGTTTTAGGCAGGTGTGAAAAAATGCTGTAAAGTAAGAATGCTTTCAAAAATAGACATGTTAATAGTTTATATTTATCAATTAACAAAATGCAAAGCGAGTGAACAGAAGAAAAATCTACATCAAATCAATATTTGGTGTGACCACCCTTTGCCTTCAAAACAGCATAAATTCTTCTAGGCACACTTGCACACAGTTTTTGAAGGAACTCGGCAGATGGCCCAAACATCTTGGAGAACTAACCACAGTTCTTCTGTGGATTTAGGCAGCCTCAGTTGCTTCTCTCTCTTCATGTAATCCCAGACAGACTCGATGGTGTTGAGATCAGGGCTCTGTGGGGGCCATACCATCACTTCCAGGACTCCTTGTTCTTCTTTACGCTGAAGATAGTTCTTAATGACTTTCGCTTTATGTTTGGGGTCGTTGTCATGCTGCAGAATAAATTTGGGGCCAATCAGATGCCTCCCTGATGGTATTGCATGATGGATAAGTATCTGCCTGTACTTCTCAGCATTGAGGAGACCATTAATTCTGACCAAATCCCCAACTCCATTTGCAGAAATGCAGCCCCAAACTTGCAAGGAACCTCCACCATGCTTCACTGTTGCCTGCAGACACTCATTCGTGTACCGCTCTCCAGCCCTTCGGCGAACAAACGGCCTTCTGCTACAGCCAGATATTTCAAATTTTGACTCATCAGTCCAGAGCACCTGCTGCCATTTTTCTGCACCCCAGTTCCTGTGTTTTCGTGCATAGTTGAGTCGCTTGGTCTTGTTTCCACGTCGGAGGTATGGCTTTTTGGCCGCAAGTCTTCCATGAAGGCCACTTCTGACCAGACTTCTCCGGACAGTAGATGGGTGTACCAGGGTCCCACTGTTTTCTGCCAATTCTGAGCTGATGGCACTGCTGGACATCTTCCGATTGCGAAGGGAACTAAGCATGATGTGTCTTTCATCTGCTGCAGTAAGTTTCCTTGGCCGACCACTGCGTCTACGGTCCTCAACGTTGCCCGTTTCTTTGTGCTTCTTCAAAAGAGCTTGGACAGCACATCTGGAGACCCCTGTCTGCCTTGAAATTTCTGCCTGGGAGAGACCTTGCTGATGCAGTATAACTACCTTGTGTCTTGTTGCTGTGCTCAGTCTTGCCATGGTGTATGACTTTTGACAGTAAACTGTCTTCAGCAACCTCACCTTGTTAGCTGAGTTTGGCTGTTCCTCACCCAGTTTTATTCCTCCTACACAGCTGTTTCTGTTTCAGTTAATGATTGTGTTTCAACCTACATATTGAATTGATGATCATTAGCACCTGTTTGGTATAATTGTTTAATCATACACCCGACTATATGCCTACAAAATCCCTGACTTTGTGCAAGTGTACCTAGAAGAATTGATGCTGTTTTGAAGGCAAAGGGTGGTCACACCAAATATGGATTTGATTTAGATTTTTCTTCTGTTCACTCACTTTGTATTTAGTTATTTGATAAATATAATCTATTAACATATCTATTTTTGAAAGCATTCTTACTTTACAGCATTTTTTCACACCTGCCTAAAACTTTTGCACAGTACTGTATATACAGCCAATATAGCCAATTAAGATATATATATATATATATATATATATATATATATATATAATATATATATATATATATATATATATATATATATATATATATATATCTTAATTGGCTGTATAGATAAATTAAGAAATGTATGTCACAAATAAAACATGCAACTTAGTGAAGTCGCGTTCTCGGGTTCTTACTTGATCTTGTAAAGGCAGAGTAGAAAATGCTGGTACACTTTTTGCCCATTTGATGCTCATGAACAACAGCCTGGCCGCTGACTCGCATACTGATTCCGTGGCTACTTCACACAGATACATGGGTGCGGCGCTCACTTCATGTGGATACTGAAATACAAATACAAAGTTAAACTGCAGCATATGAACAACACAATGGCAACTGTATCTCATAGCATTATATTATCATGTGTGCACAATGTAATTGAGTTCTTAATAAAGCAACTGTCATTATAACAAGCTGAGAACAGTGCACTTTGTTCAACTTTCCATACTATAGTGCAGATTCATTCTAAATTGTGTGTGTTGCATTAGCTAAGGCAGGATACGCCTTGGTATTAAAACAAAAATTCACAATGCAGCCCAATTGCTTGGTATCAAAACAAAGATTCAATGGACCACACATTTTTACTGCTTCTCTAACACTGCGACTTACTTGTAAAGGGTGTGGCATCATTCAAGCATTGTAAAGCCGCATTAGGTAATGCAGGTTATCTTATACTTCAAAGTTTCTCTTATACAACACGCTTGAAGATTTGCATTTAAAATCAACAGCACAAAACATATAAATGAAATATAAAATGGGTATTATATCATACCAAAATACACCAGTCACATAGCCCATACAAATATAAATGACACACAGTTTTTAAGAAAATACATTATTATTATTATTTCTTAGCAGACGCCCTTATCCAGGGCGACTTACAATTGTTACAAGATATCACATTATTTTTATATACAATTACATTATTTTTTTACACATTATTTTTACATACAATTCCCCATTTATACAGTTGGGTTTTTACTGGAGCAATCTAGGTAAAGTACCTTGCTCAAGGGTACAGCAGCAGTGTCCCCCACTGGGGATTGAACCCACGACCCTCCGGTCAAGAGTCCAGAGCCCTAACCACTACTCCACACTGTACTTTGTATTGTTTTTTATTATTATTATTTAAAGAGACAGTAACCAAATACACAGTAAACCCTGTCTAATACTGACCCTTTTATGCACACACTTGTTTTACGGAGTTTGTTTTTTATTAAGAAATAAATGCAAACTTTGGACAGGAACAAGAACTTAAAATATGTTTTGCATGTGCCAGGTAGATCACCCTGACACAGACACATTGACCTTGTTAAAGTTTGAAATTGCTGTTTCAATCAAAACTAAAAATGTAAATGACATGTTCTATACCTTAGGAGTGGGCTGCGCTAGTCCCACGATGGTCTGTCGTTCTGGGATGCTGGAAACTGTAGCAAGCTCCAGGTTGTGTGGTTCTATCTGGGTGACTGCCGTGAAGAAAGCTTGACCCATAGCGCTCGATGAAAAGTGAGACGCCGCGCCTCTGACCTCCTTGTGCCCTCTGAAGTACAGTTCCACTTGCTTTCGTATAGTTGACGTCCTGGGACCCCTTTCATGTTGCACAGCTGTATATATGAAAATAAACGTTTGCTTGTTTTCATCGACAAATCAACAGGGTTTTTTTTTAGTAAAAAAAAAACAAACAAACAAAATATTTAAAAACTAAAAAGAATAATGTAACAACTAATACTACTTATAGGTGAAAATAGATTGCATGCATTAAAATACAGAATCAGTTTTTCTGAAATATCATTTTCTTTCACTAATATTGTTGACGTGATGCAAACGATCCCTGGTGCAGTCATCTAAAACCAAACACATACTGCTAAATGTTATTATTACAGTTTTATATGACTACATTTTTCTCCTTTGATGCCATTTATTAACAATATAATTGTAGGTCATTACCCAAAAAAGTATAGCTGGTTCAATTGACTGCGTCGTTTCGCGGAGGCCATTCATAAAGAAGGTGCACAGCAGGGCAGATTTTGAGGGCGACAAGCTAGGCCGGTATTATTATATTCATCAGGATTTTACTTATCGGTATCTTAGATTATGCTTGCTTTGGAGAACTTATTTATTTATTTATTTGTTCTCGTTTATCACCCAAAAAAGTTTACTTGGACAAAGGTAACACATGCTGTCTCATCATTTGGAGTTCTCTGAAGTCACTGCGTACAGTTGCATTTAAATGAACCACTATGATACTCATCTCAGCTCCCTGTTTATAATCCCACATGAACAGTGTGTGTTAATTTAACGAAGCGCCGTTTTACCGTCTTTGTTCATGTTCGCTTCTAGACACTTTTTCAATCGGCAGGATCTGCATTGATTTCTGTGCGTCTTATCCACAGGACAGACTCCCTGTAAAAATACATAAAAACAACAAACATAACACTGATTTGTTACTTAATTCATTATACGATTATTAAACCTTAAATAAAACGATTTTACAAGTTTAAAAGTAATACAAAAAGTTAAGACAAACAATTAAGAGACACGTAAAAACTTGTATAGGCAACTAAAATAAACTTAGTAACATTGTTTGACGAACGTTTCGACTACAATTCTTTCTTTTGAGAAAGACATTTAGTTCAAACGTTTGCAAAAAGTGTTACTGTCTTACAGTATGATTACATATGCAACGAATACTAGGTAATACCAGAACAAACCACCGGCATTTTTTTTTTTTTTTTTTTTTTTGCATAATTGGTTTTAAATATGTAATTACATGGGCGTACCAGTTATTATATTAATTCATTATATTATCATTAGAACTGATTTTATTAAGCTCAGTCTGTTAAAATGGAAACGAGGAAGCTGTAGTCGTATGCTTCATCATTTATCAATTACTTTTATATATATATATATATACAAAAAATGTAGAAAAGTAATGTGAATCAGAAAAAACAAAAACACGAAGAAATTTAAACTACCAAAAGTTGCGATACTGAAAAACTCATGATGCACTTCGAAGCTAACCTGGTTCAGCACCTAAGACAGCGCCACCTTTCTGCACAAGGGATTTCTGTGCGGCGTCCTGGTATTTCTACAACACAATCTGAAAGCCAATGCAGACAGACAGACATACGAACACAAAGACAAATACTGCTTAACATATTTACCTCTGTATAATATATCTTAATCGGGGCATATTTTAATAGTATATACAAATGAAGTTGTTATTGTGCAATGGAATAGATTCATGTAAATGTCAGGTTGGATGGTTATTAAAAGAATAACATAACATATTCAAAACATTCAACTGATCACAATATGCGTGCTAATGTACGATGTACAATCAATACATTAACAATAGTCAAAACAAGTTGTATACACTTAAAACAATAAAAATGCAAATGAACACGGTATTTCTATGCAATGCATTTCAAAACAGACACATTTACCTGATTACCAGATTTGCAGACATACGTCCGATTTCTTCTGATACTTCGTTTAAAAAACCCAGAACATCCGTCGCAAGCATAAACACCGTAGTGCTTTCCTGAGCTGCGGTCACCACACACTCTACACGGAATGTCCAAAATTCGACCTTCAAAAAAAAAAAAAAAAGATTATAAAAACGAAAATATTTCAATAAACCACCCGCAATTAAATACAACGCGGGACATATTCATATGTGTAATCTTTAATAAATTGCAATTACAATTAAGCCGCTTTATTTTATATACTGCGCAAAAATGACACTATAAAAACTGATTTACATTACCAAATACCAGAAAACGTTTGCAGCATTACAACTAAGGTAATACATTGTTGTTGTTGTTGTTGTTGTTGTTGAGGAAAACGTCTTCAACTTTGCGCAGGACTATTTTAGAACGAGGGAATGCCTGTTCTTTCGACTCAAATAAAAAAAAAATGCATTCGAAGCGTAGAGAAAAGTACCACAGAGGAAACAGCTTACATCTACAGAGTGCTAAAAAATCTTCGCTTGATAAATGTAAGTGCATTAATTACATTAATCCATGTAACAAATCATTATTTAATATTAAAGCAATTTTAAAACAGTAAAACATCTGGGCGTGTACCTAATGTTAACGTAAATCCTGATTTACAGTTTGGTACAATGTTTCAGACTTGATATACTGTCAATGGCTTCTCTCTCTCTCTCTCTCTCTCTCTCTCTCTCTCTCTCTCTCTCTCTCTCTCTCTCTCTCTCTCTCTCTCTCTCTCTCTCTGTCTCTCTCTCTCTCTCTAGTTTGGAAGTTTGGATTTATGGCTTGTTCGGGAGCTAGCGTCATATCCAGGGCCTCTAAAACATGTTCGAAGGCAGACAATAGAAAAAGTGTTTAACTTAATGCTTTTCCCAGCTCTTCTGACTGCCTCGATCTCTACTAGCCGCGAACTCCTTTCTTATAATAAAACTAACGACAGTTATTCCCCTCATTGAACATTGCTATTCTAATGTATGCTGTGTATTTAAGACAAGGGCTGAGACAATTCGGCTACAGCGAGACAGGTCATCGGAAAATGTGTGCGAAGTATCTTTTTTTTAAAATTATTAATTATGTATTGATATTGTTATTAATAATATTATTTTTATTTTGTAATGTTCACTATTTCTTGATACTATTCTGTTTTAACCACGTGTAAGCGCTTTGTGCTCAATAAATAAATACAATTTAAAATGTAAATCGGTCAAGAAATTATAAATTAAGTCTTCTGCTGAGAGTGTGTATAGGGGCCTCCGCCATTGATGCCATGTTATGAGCCCCGGGTCTATTGATTTGGGGATTAGAGTGACATAGCAATCAAAATAATTAGAACGGTTTCTGTTCACAGACCAGAGGGGGGGAATGGCATCTCCAAATGATAAGCGGTGTTGTTACGGTGCTTGCTGCTCCGACGACAAGTGCTGTCGAAAAAAAAATGAAATATTTTGGTGACTGTAATTACAATGACATATTGCCACCTGCCTATTAATTCGCCAGTGAACCGTCAAAAAGAGTAGCATGGGAATTCGGATATGGCCCGCCATTAGACAGGGAAAAGCAATCAGCTTTTGTTAGGAGGGTTAGTTATCTGCTATGGTCTGTTTTACAGTAGTTCTCTGCTTGTCGTTGTTCCAAGAATAAAATACATCGTAGGAATGCAACTATACACTGACTTTCAATAGGCTAATCTTTCACACGAACACACATTTAGTTTTTATTTTATTTTATATGTAATGTATATAATGTGTCGTGTTTCTTACCGTACCTTTTGTAATAAGTTTATTGGAAAGAAAATAAAAGAACCATTTGGCTTTACACTATGGTACCACATGAAAGCATTTTGTTGCTGCTGCTGTTTTATTTCCCCCCTCATAAAAAAGAAAAAAAAAAGAAAATATCGCTGTAATCACAGTTAAGTCTACCGAGTGTGAAACGGTCTGTTCACCTAGCTCTGTGTGTTTAAGCAGTGCCATCTTAGATTAATTCTGGGTGTTTACTTCTAATTTGATTTTCAAATGGCCTGAGACCTGCAATCGACTGATTTAGTCTAGGAGACCATAGTAAAATAACCCAGTTTTATTGAGCTAGGGAAACCGTCTTTAACTTCTCGTGTTATAATTGCTTAAAGATATCTGGCATATTCTATTACTGTAATTACCATCAACCTCGGAGGCTGTTGAAAGAAGTTAGAGACCGGGGAAGGGCTTTTATTACCACCCAGGCGTAAATAAGACATGACTGTACTTCTGCTGCCTGGCGCATATAATGAAACACAATACTGTGCTAAAGAAAGCAAGTCACCACTCTATTCTTTAACGACTTTGTTCACACTTTACAAAAGCTTTAACGTCGTGTACATGTATGGGCAGTACACAGCTTCATGCCTGCAAAGCATGTTCTTTACCAACATATTTAAAGAATAAAATAACGAAGAAAATATATTGCAATGGTATTCCATCTGATTAATTCACAACAAATACCTGATCACAACCATATTACTATCTGGACATATATCTTGTATACATATTTATAATTTGGATTTGGGGTTCCCTTAAAACATTAATTATAGATAATATTGCACTTGTACAACACTTCCAAATCTAAATGCAAAATTCAAACATTATACATCGAACTAGACGTGTCATTCATATTACTGTTGATAGAAAATATTGAGGGTAAATTGGTAACTTCGGTACCATTAAAGTATGGGCCATAATTTAATAGTCTATGTAGTTATTCAGTGGAAAATGTTGTCTGAAACATGTATATATCTAATACATTATGTTAATTCTGGCTTTATTCGTGGAATGATATGTATCAATAACAATTTCCCCAGAATAATAAAAGCAGTTTAGAATATATATATATATATATATATATATATATATATATATATATATATATATATATATATATATATATATATATATATATATTTTAGCTCAAAGAATATATATATATATATATATATATATATATATATATATATATATATATATATATATATATATATAAAGAAATGCAGTAGTTACAAAGAAATAGCATAATGTTTTTCTAAAACGTTTTATTTTCTGAATATTATAGTAAAGTAGCCTCATAATAAAATAGCACACATTTAACAATTTGAGGCATTTCTGTGTAAAACGCGAACTTCCATATACTGGACATTCGCTTTTGTGCCTTTTTGCAATTATTTATAGAGAAACCCGTGATTTAAATGTAATGCAGGCTAGAACATTAACAAAACAACAGCTTGGTATTAATTCCTTGTTAGAAATGAAAACGAAGAGCTGAAAACGAGAAATGGTTTTACAGGAGTGTAAAAAAAAACCTGTTGCCGAGTTAGTCTCAGTAACTTTTATTTTAAATGATGCTAGATAATTGTAACAACTGTAAGTCGCCCTGGATAAGGGCGTCTGCTAAGAAATATAATAATAATAATAATAATAATAATAATAATAATAATAATAATAATAATAATAATAATAATAATAATAATAATAATAATTAGTTTTCCAAAATGATTTCAGAATATATATATATATATATATATATATATATATATATATATATATATATACACACACACACACACACACACATTTCCAAATGCTGAAATTCGTTTTTGATTCTGTATTCAGTTTCACGATATAAGCTGAACCCTTCTGCATTAACTTTATTGAAATAGGCTAGCGATAGTCAAGTGGTTTTATATTGTCTTCTGTAATATATATCACACATAATACTGTTACAACACAAAGTATATATAATGTTATAATACTGTTATATATATATATATATATATATATATATATATATATATATATATATATATATACACACACACACACACACACAATAGAGAAACCATAATGTATCTTATACATGTTACCTATAAATGAAAAATAAATGTAGAAATACAGTAGGCATGAAAGGCGGTATTTATATAGATAACCCACTTGTTGATCCTGCGGATTTGCTCATCATCTCGTCTGAAGCAGTGGTGTAGTTTTTGAAATCTTAGTGATTAGTTGACTAATGGTCCTGCACAACCCCAGATGGATGCTCCAATGCAAATCCGTAAATGTTTCGGTGAGTTGTTGTAGCTAGGTACAATGCTGACTTATATTGGTTAAAGATACTAATAATAAATACAACAAAATGAAAAGCAAACGCTGTGTTTTTAGTCTAGGGATCCGAATACACACATACGCCTGAAGCAGCGAAAGATGCGGCTGAGTTCAGCAGAAAAGTAGTAAAGAACGCGGAGCATCTGGTGCCCTTCATATCACTGCCACACTTAAGTTAGCAAAACTGCAGAGGTTGACATCGAATTCTGGATGAACTTATTCAAGGAAAAAAAAACTATTTCTAAGTACCATAGCCTTCGTGACTTAGTGCTGTGAGTCCCCGATTTAAAGCTTACAATATTTCTGTAGAGGACTGAGCGGCGAGGGGAGGAGTGTTAGAGTCCCTTTTCCACCGCTTTTCTCTTGTTTCCCCTAACTCCTGTTTGGGCATGACGTCACCAATCAGCGGCTTTAATAGGAACACTTAGGACACTTTAGGAGTCTAGTTATGGATTTATTTTCACATTCCCTTGACTCGGGTTTTACGTTCAGCAGTCACACACACACACACACACACACACACACACACACACGTGCACACACACACACACACACACACACACACACACGTGCACACACACACACACACTCACACACACACACACGCGCTCACACACACACACTCACACGCGCGCGCGCACACACACACACACATTAAGATTAAACTGACGGTTACATTACAACGTTAAATAAATTGTCATGCAGCTCATTTAATTCTCCAAGTGTTTCTGAATGATGACTTTTGGTTAAACTCTTAGACTGACTCTGTTTCTGTTCAGTACAAATATAATATTATGGGGGATGTATCGATAGTTTATTTGGTATTCATTTAATATTTGTATTTGCAAGACGGTATACGTGTGGCAGGAAGATAGTGTGACTTGAAAGACAGGCTTATAAACTTGTACTCTAAAGTTTGGGGGTTTATTTAATCTTCCGCTGTCTGTACATTGGGGGCTATTCTGTCAGACCCTGGTGATGCAGAGGGCCCACGACGTTGTTCTTGCTCGTTTGTCGGGGTATGTTCTTAGCCCCGGGCTCCACGCCTCTCGCTAGGTTATCTGCGTATTTAATTAAATCTGTTCCTAACGATATAACAGGTGGAATCTCTGCCTTCGCCCCGCTGCATAATATGTTGTCACGGTGCACTTATTCTGCGGGATTTGGAGCAAATCCTTTAGTTAGAAAGAAAACGTTTTGTTTTTGACTAACTCATAGGTGATCCAGGTTATCAGATCTGCCTGTCCGTTGGTGAGGAATGCGGTCTTTACGCACATCAGTATAGAATGCTACATTTAATCTGGACAATGTCATGCTATAGGTTGACGCATTTAATCTGGAATCAAATTAACTATTATTTTTCTTTATTCTCATTTACAAGTACTTGCATACCTGTCTTTTTAATCCCCTTTGTAAATACGGTTTGCGATTTCCACTTCACAAAGTCACAAAAAAAGTCTGCTGTTAATACAGCTTTGACTGAGAGACTCAGTGGTGTATCGGTATACCCAAGTCTACACAGTTTGCTGTTGCTATAATACATTGGCATACATTGTTTGTTTGTTTTTTTTAGTATATTTGGTATTAGCTCTTATATGAGCCTCTTCAAACATCTGATTTCCAAACCTTCTCCTATCCCTAAAAATCTTAAAATCCAACCAAACGACAAGACTACTACTACTACTACTACTACTACTACTACTACTACTACTACTACTACTACTACTACTACTACTAATAATAATAATAATAATAATAATAATAATAATAATAATAAAGGCGCCACGAAGAATGGTTCCACAACCCAAGGCTAAGTTAAACCAATCGTATAAGAAACCCAGGTTGGCGGCTGACTACATTTTAACTGAAGTATTAGCAATCAATGTGCGGGTGTTATGTACTGCTGTCTAATCGCCTTTGTTAACTTGCGGGGGTCCGGACCCAGACAATAATTTGGATCACTGCACTGAAGTTCTCTTCGCTTGCACTTGCTTACTGGCGTGGAAAGTTGTCAGCCAAGTACCGCACCCGTACACACTGACATTTTCACCTCGACAGCTTGCTGAGTTTTTTTTTTTTTTTTTTAGTTTTTTACTGACACACCACAAAACTGTATTTAGTTTTTAATTGTACACTTTAGCACGGAAACCTTGACAACAAGGGTGTGCTTAGTCAATACATTTACAGCGTGGTTAAAAATCGCAGGCCAGTCTGAAGTGCTATAATGCCAGGGTGACAGTGAAAATGCTGCGTAGCACCAGGAAACCTGCGGTATAGGACGCGCCATCAGTGCACGTGATGTGGTACAACCTAAAACCAGGGCCAATCTAACACTAAGCTAACCCAGTCCACCAGGGCTATTCGAGGTGTAATATCGATTTCAAATCCATAACCATTTCACTGCAACACTTTAACATTCATTTCAAATAAACAACACGTATTTGTCCACCTTTGCAAATTTGCCTCCGATGGTGCTCTGGTGCCACATACCACATTTCACACGCTATTTTATACCTCGGTCCATAGAAATGGCGCGTCCCACACTGCGCGTTCTAGTACACATTTATTTTTTCTGGAACCTCTGCTAATCTATATTTATTGCGCTACATTAAACGGGTTAACTAGGAATGTAGGATTTATGTAAAGACTGGTACCTTGCTGATTAGAGGTAAAACTACCATCCTGCAAAAATATTTTATGCAAAACGACCAAGATGTTTATACATTTCCTATAATTTAGTTATCTACTGAGTATTCATAAGCAACTCATTTAAACTCGCGTCATTATTTACTGTAAAAGTTTGAATCTGGTAAAAAGTTTTACCGGTAACTGTCAACATTTACCAAGAAAGGCGGTAAATGTCCGGAATTATGAAGACATATAATAACTAAAGTGCTTCTAAATGCTTCTAAAAATGTGTATATAAACAACAATTTTATGTAGGGCTATATAATCTATACAATTCGGTATTACTAAACAGTGGTTAAACTAGTAGGCCCTAATCTAAATAAAAGAAACCTGAACTTAAAATATTCTCTCTCTCTCTCTCTCTCTCTCTCTCTCTCTCTCTCTCTCTCTCTCTCTCTCTCGCTCTCTCTCGCTCTAATTGTTTATGGGAAATAGGCCATAAAGTCGCGTTTGAATAAGAAAAAATAGTTTGAGTTACATTTAACAGAAACGGGTGTTTACTCAAAATGGCTGCTTTAAAACGAAATAATTCCTAAAGATAATGAATCAATTAAAGCTCTTTTAGGCAAGAATCCCCCCCCCCCCCCCCCCCCCCCCAGCACTATCTGACTGCGACCTGCTGACAATCAACAGCGTTTTAGAAGTGACCTAAAACAATTTCAAAATCAATCCTCTGTGATTTATTTCTAAAAACCTCAGGTGCTTGGATAATAGGTATTTTTCATCACAATGTGGAAGCGCCTCTTTGCATGCGTTAGGTTAGATACAGAATAAGAGCGAGGGTAAAGGTTAAGGTTAGGTCCAATTAGAAATGTGAAGGTGCATTCATTCCCCACATGTTTTCTTTCTCTCATTCATTCACATCTCCATCCCCTATGGATCTATACTGAAGAACATATTAGGCTACTTCACCATGCTATTATTAGTTTACATAGACCTACATC
The DNA here is from genome assembly GCF_902713425.1 of Acipenser ruthenus. Taxonomy (NCBI): domain Eukaryota; kingdom Metazoa; phylum Chordata; class Actinopteri; order Acipenseriformes; family Acipenseridae; genus Acipenser; species Acipenser ruthenus. The sequence continues at coordinate 83,189,537 of NC_081193.1, read as the reverse complement.
ATTAAAAATGACACCTTTGCAAAACAGAATTCAATGGATGCGGACGGGTTGTTTTCTGTTTAAACTCACTACTAAAGGGTGGAGATTTAGATTTAGATTTTTCCACAGTTACTAACCTGCTATTCTATTACAGTAGACCATCACCTTATGCCTAAAATGGTGCATTGAATTACCGTTAATTGGGAGCAGCACTGGATCAAAGGATTCATTTAACCACAAGACTGAAAATCTTATTTTATAAATGACTTACCTTTAAATAAAAATGTGCATTTTATTGGTGTTAAAATCTCTCATAGTTTCAAAATGTTTTAGTTAGGTATACAGTGGCAGGTTTTCAGTCTTTTAAAAAATGGAAGCCATTGAACATTTCAAGTCCCTTGTATGTTGTCAGAACGCAGCAAGTTTAATAGACGCGTTGACCCTAATCACTTCCTGTGTTTCAGGTAAGAGGCCCCCACTTCACTCAATGTAACCTTTACTACATAGCATGGAATGTGAGTGGGAGGCTCAGGTGGGGTCCCAGGAAGTGAATGTGTGATCTCGTAGCTGGATAAATGGGTTTAATCTGATGCCGGCAAGTGGAAATAAATAGGAAAAAAAACAGGGGTTCAAGAGCTGCTCTTCAGGTCAAATTGTAGGCATGTGTAACACAGGTTACATCTGCCAAAATGTATTTATTCAAGTAACACATCTAGTCATCAGCTGTGCACTGAATGGCTCTGGCACATACTAATTTAAAGGTACCGATCTAGCTTACATAACATATGTCTATGGCATGTAGCTTGAACAAAAGAGCCATTCCTTTGTTTTAAACACGTATGCATAACCCCATATTCACAACTATAAAAGACAGCACATAGGCCTACTCTGTCAGTGCTTGTATTGAGTGCTGTCTTGATAGAAAAAGACCAATTAAAATTAACAGGACTATGCTTTCATGGCCTCCAAGGTTATTGGGTTGCTGCGCGTCTGACGCTAAACACAAGTGATTTGTCTGTGTTAACCAAGGTTATCATTAAGGTATATATATCCTCCATACTATCAGAGCCCTGAAAAGAAATGGAAATGATAGCTAAGTTCTCTTAACATTTGACACCCAAAGTAAAGGCTTATCCCCTTCACACATTATTTATAACCATCAAATAAATTGCATACTTATCTATTACTACCCTAGCCTACAGTTTAATTTAGTACATTCTTATATTCACAAACATCAATATAATAATAATAATAATAATAATAATAATAATAATAATAATAATAATAATAATAATAATAATAATAGGATTTCCAGATTATCAAGTGACATTATATGGTGTAACAAAACAATTGCAATTAGATAAAAATTCAGATTTTTCATTTTATTGGGAAGATGGTCAAGCTTTAATTGGTATTTGACTTTTGCTTCCAGCAGCCAGTACTCTTTCCTCTGGATAAACTGGACAGGAATGGTAGTTGTCATCTGTTTTATCCCACTGTCAATCTCCACTTACTACATTTCTTGGTATCCTTGATTATGGTCATATCCCATCATTACGTTACAATATATAATAGATTATAATGAGCAAGTCCTATCATATGCAAAGTGGTAATCCAAATACAATCCTTTTACTTTCAAAGAAAAATGACTGGATGGGGCTTTAATCCTTTATATCACCACAAAAATGATTATTAGCAGATTCTTTTATCCAAAGCGACCAGGGGGTGAACTATGTATCAACATCTGTTGCTATAGAATCAATTACAATAGGAGGACCTTGGTTTTACATCTCATCTGAAGGACAGAGCACAAGGAGGTTAAGTGACTTGCTCAGGGTCACACACTGTGAGTCAGTGGCTGAGCCGGGATTTTAACCGGGAACCTCCTGGTATTAAGCTCTTTCGTTTAACCACTGGACCACCAAGCCCTTGGTTGTGCAGTCACGACTGCTAAGACTGGTGGTACTGCTGCAGTGAAGACTGCTTCCGTGTACATTTAATAAAAGAAAATGAAATAAAGAGAAGGCAGGGAGTCAGAGACATGGTGGTATTCTATCAATTTGGTGACACAGATTGTCAGGAAATGATGCAATTTTGCAATTGGATTAAACACGAAATGCTACACAAAAGGAAGATAAGAGACAGATTCATTCGGTTTAAAACGTGCAATGAAACAAACAAGTAATGTCACACACACTGATTGCTTCTCCTAACTAATGCTGTAGCATTATCAGTTTATCAGAGTGGAGCGAAATATGGTCCAAAGTGTTTGTGTTACACAAGTAAGAGATCTGCCTGACTAGCTCTGCAAAGACATTTCAGAGCTGCTTGCTGGTCTGTATCATTTACAAGCGAGATTACAGAAAGATAACCACATATTGTTGAAGCTACAAGCCTCCAGATGCATAACAAAAGGGTCAAGCCAAAATAGAGCACATGAGACCCTGAGCCCAAGCTTTGCACACTCACTGCTGTGACTGTGATTCTCCAGCATCTTCCTGTGCTACAGTTAAAAGACACATTAAACATGTTTTTTTTAAAAAAAAATTAGCATTTTTGCCCCTAGCAGAATGTTTTTTTCTTATAAAAGAACGATGATAAGCAAAAAAAAAAATACATATTTTTAAATGATCCAAATAAGAGAATATAAATACCACAGCTATTTAAAGAATTAAAGGGCCCACATTGTTGCTTTATATACTAAATATACACCTTATTAAGGTCCACCAGTATTAAGAAATAAATATCCTACAATGTACACAGTTGTTTTTTTCTTCCTTTCCTTTTTCATACAAAGGAGTTTGAATTTGTGACGAGCCCATAACATCAACAAAATACAAGCCCATGGTAATGCATTTATGAGATGTTCAACTGCTCACTTTTGCATTGAACTAGTAAAATAGAATGGCCACAAAAAATGGCAGTTGTTTATCAATTAAATATAAACATCATTGTAATGTTAGTGAATAAGAAACAGTTTTGTAAATCGGGACTCCCTTCTTCAGCTTCTACACAGCTGAAGAAGGGCTTTGTCGGAAACGTCCTGAAAAAATCATTTTCTAATCATTTAATATATGACAGTTACATCTATTGAGTATTCATAAGACACTCATTTAACGCATCATTGTTTATGTTACTGTAAAAGTTCAAATCTGGTAGGCTAAATCTTTTTCCAGTAACTGTCAACATTTACCAAGTTTTGCATGCACAACAAAAGGTATTTTACCCAACGCCACTTGGCATCACTCCCTTGTTTGCCACCTGTTCTGTAAGTACCAACAGTGCTTCACCTGCAGTAAAGCGAGGCTGCAGAAGCTGTAACTGCAGCTTGCTGCTGACAGATCTATCTCTTTGGCGCAAATTGTCAGTGAGAAACTTCCGCTCGAACTATTTAGGACAAAACTGGCTGTTGGAAAGGGTAAATCCCGTTGCATGAAGATCTGAACAATGGCCAAATGTGTTGATGTGCTGCTGGTGGTTTTGGGCTGACAAAGAGCGGATTAATTGGTGACTTGGCTGACTGATTCGAGATGGCTCCACTCAGCCAGCTCTGTGGGGAGTCCCATTGTTCAGGCCCTGATTCCCACTTTTCACAAACTCGAAACAAAAGTCAATTTATTTTTTAAGAGGAAAAATATCGGCCCATGTTTTAGCTCTGGAAAGTGACTCAGACTTTAAGGACGACTAACTTTGTGCTGTAGGTTTTTTGTCTGTAATGAGTGTTATTGAGAAAAGAGAAGGCTTTCAAGGAGTGGTGAAGACATTGCACCTGTTGGAAGCTGCTGGGCCCACTCTGTTTAGGTGGCTATTAACATTCAAATATACAGGAATGCCATCATCTACGGCTTTGAAATCAGTCTGATTCGGTAACTGATTCCTGGGGCTAGAACGTCAACCTTTACTCCTTTCTCATGAAGGCACAGACATGCAGAATCATATATAACGCATTGCCATCTGTATGCTAAAAAGAAAACTGTTTTTTTTTTAGAAACAAAACCCCAAGGATGGCTTTTTATTGATAGGCATGGGAACAGGGTAGTTAATATGAAAGCTGCTCTTACATAATAAGGTTTCTGCTCATGCTTGCCCTGAAAAGCAGCTGGCATGTTAGCATGCAATTCTGCATTTTTTGTTGGCATAATCATATTCATTGGATAATCAGCTGCTTTTACACTGCCACTGATTCCATCAATAGCATTTGATTCAAACAAAACACAAATCCACAAATAATCTTAAGAAAATCATCATTTTGAGTTTAATAATGTCGTTACATGCTTAAGTCAGATTATCTGATGGCAAGTCTGAAACATTGAAATGCTTTAACACAGATATAGATACACCAATCTACACATCTACAACACCCCAGGGTGTTTCAAAGGCTTACAAATTAACCAAGCTCTAGATTGCAAACATAAAAAGCATATCCTAAGCCAAGTCTTCCAAAACAAATTTCTTGGTACTAATTTTGCTGTTGATATATTTGTTTTCTAGATTTTATCTGTACTTTAAATGAGTTGAAAACAAGTTTCCTACCACATTACTTTTGAAAAGAAAGCAAACCAGAAGCACTGTGGCAGGAGAGTACAACTCCACTTGAGTCAAGGTGATTAACACAGAAAACACCTAAGCAATACGGTTGTTGTTATTCTCACATAATCCGAAGCAACGTTGGAAAAAGACATATGTTCTGTTAACGATGCAGGACTGATTTTAATGGTTGGACCTGGGAGCAAGAATGAGGTTTGTGGTAAGCACGAGAGATCACAAAAACACCAAAAAGCCAGCGACGCTCAGAAAACCAGCGCTTCAATAACACCTTTCGTTGCCAAAGGAAAAACAGAGATCAATAAAGCTGCATACACAGAGACCTTTACATGTTGTGACTAGTTCAGCAAATCTGTAGTAGACATGTTCCTAGACTCACACATTGCAAAGTATTCTGTAGGAAATAGTGAAAGGCGTTTCTATTACAATTTCAGCATCAACATTGCTTTAGAAATTCAGATTGATTGAAAACATGTTTTTATATACAGCAATATCGTGCGTTACTGACAGTGGTATTATTGATCTGACACATGTGCAGTGTAATAAATAATGTTGCAATACCACATTGTTGTGTATTTGGCTTTTTTATAAACCTGTTTACAGATTTCCATTACATGAGAGTAGGTATTCAAACTTCATGCTGATATTGGACTCAGCTCTCGCCAAGATAAGCACCAGCTTCTTTTACTGTAAACTAATGTGATCCATCTGTGGTTCCTTCCATCTGATGATGTAGATATCCTTCTTCCTGGTGTTGATGGCTGAAGTGTAATGCTGGCTCCAGGAATCAGCCTATTTGCCTCCCTGGCGCATCAGCACACACAATGGCTGCAATGCTGGCTCCAGGGATCAACCACAGTGCAGCCTCCCTAGCGCATCAGCATGACAACCATCTGGACTGAGCTGAGTAGGGTACTTCTCTGGGATCTTCAAGTGGGCAACTTCCACCCTTGGTGTTTCGTCGACTAGCCCACAACACATTAAAAGGGCTCGACAGTGATTCTGGCGTCCCAACATCACCCCCCCACCTCCGTCCCCCACTCAGCTAAGCCCAGCTTACTTACCTTCTTTTATATCAACATTGCTTTCTTTCTACTGTGCTTGAGATCTCCATCCAGAATCTTTTCGTCTCAACCAGAGCCAGTTGCTGCTCCTCTCTGCTGCTTCAGATAAGTTCTTCACTATGCGTCGCAACACTTGACCACTGAATCCGATGTCTCTGAGAAACCAGGTTGTGAAGTGTGCCACAAATCCTCAACAACCCATCTCCACTGGGTAAACCTGGACTCTCCATTCTCGCTGTTCCACTTCAGCAGCTAGTTGACCGTACCGAAGTTTCTTCCTTTCATATGCCTCATCCACAGCATCCTCCCATGGCACTGTTAACTCTACCAGGTGAACAAGGTGTGCTGATCCAGACTAGGCGTGCTGATAAGACAATATCAGGTCGAAGGTTAGTGGTGGCAATCTCTGGTGGGAAAATAAGCCGTTGTCTGCCAGCATTTTCCAGTCTCTAGCAGCTTCTAGTTGTCCTAGACGAGTTTTGGTTTTAATACCCTTTCTTGTTGGTTGTTCTTTGTGTGTCGTATATTGCTGGAATTGGTGGCAACCTGTTGGTCATGCTGCGCTTGTCTTCCAATGCTAAGGCCAAACATCGCAGCACCTGATCATGACGCCAAGTAAACCGTCCTTGGCTAAGACCCACCTTACATCCTGTCAAAATGTGTCTTAATGTAGCTGGCTATGAACACAAAGGACACCACGGATCCTCTCCTACACATAGATTAAGGTTCTGTGGTGATGGGAGAACATCATATGTTGCATCCTGCCATTATTCCAATTTATAGACATTCTGAAGTTGAAAAACAAAATTGCAAATCTCGAAGTAGGCTTTCACAAATTTTGTTATTGTCCTCGGTACACTGAAAAAATCAAATGCTGCCCAAAGAAATTTATGTCGTACTGAATCGTATGCATTAGCTAAATCCAGGAATGTCACATGGAGCTGTTTGAATTTGCTGCCAGATCACACTGATGTGCTCTAAGCATCCTGGGAAACCTGGAATACCAGCTTTCTGTACTGAAGTGTCAATGAAGCAGTTCTTCAATATGTAAGCTGACAATCTCTGTGCAGCAATGCTGAAGAAAATCTTGCCTTCCACGGTTAACAGGGAAATAGGGCAAAACTGACTGATACTCGTAAAATTATTCTTTGGGTATACAGACCCCACCTGCTCTGCGCCATGTTCTTGATACAACCTGTTTTTCCCATGCTACATTCATCAATTTCCACAGGATTCATAGAACACAAGGGGCACTCTTGTACACTCTGTATGGAACTCCATTAGGCCCTGGATATGATGACGCCCTTGCCTTTTTCACAGCTTGCTCTACTTCTTTCCACTTAGTTGCACAGTCCTCCATTTGGTATTCTGGTGGATTGATAGGTGGGATGTCTGAAGGAATCGACTTAGGCTTCTGCCTTTTTGAATCTGTGTGTGTTTCCTCGAGATATCTCTCCAACTCAGACTTAGTTGCTTTTAGTGTGCATTTTTCTCCCTGGTGAATAACTTATTTGCAAATTTCAATGGGTCTTTATAAAAGTTAGTTCTCGCATACTCCTTTTTGCAGCATTTCCGTAGGCACACAGCTCTGCGAAATGTTGCAAGCTTATCTTTTATGACCCTTTGTAATAGATTGAGTGCCTCCTTCTGACTTTGTTCTGCTCTCCTCCATTGCTTCCTCAGGTGCCTCCTTTCTCTAAGCGCTCAATCTCCTGCTGCTCCTCCTCTAGACTTTACAGGAATAGTTTGTACTTTCTCCTTTCTTTTTTCAACTCCAAACCTCTCGCTTCCATATGCGTAGATGGTATTCCCAAATTTATCCAGCTTCTTTTCGACTGTTCCACCTAACCTTGCCAACGCAAAACAGAGATCCATGTTTACTGTGTCCCACGCTGTTTTCTCAGAAGATCTTGTCCATTTAACTCCAGGCTTGTGCCCGTTGAGGTTCTTTTCTCTCTTACGCTGGTTCATCTGACCAGGTTCACAAGGATCATCAGGGTCATCACTAGTTGTGTTTATGCAAGTTCTCCTCTCACCTATGACAGGGGTTCTGATATCCTGTGAACAGTGGTTTGCTTCCTGTCACTGTATGTCATTCGACTGACTTGACTGACTTCGTAAAAAGTACTGATCAATGCGAGATATTGGCTGCTGCCAAATCAGCCAGCTACAACTACAGTACAATAAGAACTACAGGGGCCAAGAGAGAATTTGATTGTAAAGCATGTCATGGTTGTTTTTCTGTTTGACATTTTTCCTTTTTAAAAGTAATTAGAAGGAGCACCATATCACAGTTTATCATTATTCCAAGTAATACAGTGCAATAGTTGTATGCCTTTGTCTTATTTATGTATTCACTTCAATTCAGGCCACTAAGATTTCAGTTTACAAAAGCTCCCTCATTTATATTTTAACATAGAGAAAACATTTAGATAAAAATGTAAATTGAAAAATAAAAATGACAAGTTTAGTGGTATCCCAAGTGATACCCATTTACACAATGCAGAATAATGGGGTGATATGTAATGTTCATTTTACCCTTTACCAAGTCAGGTACAGCATTCAATGTGACCACTCCTCAATGACAAACTGATTACTTCTGGGAAGATGGCAGTGGAAATATGTAGCAAATTCTCCAGAATGGACCATAGAGCCATCATGTTTGAGACTGTTCATACAGTACAGAAGTCATTTACACAGTCTTTGAATCTCTTGCCCTGCTGTTACCCTCTATCAAAGACACATATCCACCATTGTGCATGAACTGCCTGACAAGAAGACATAGCTCCAGAAAAGGTGGCCTTCCAAATCAATCAGTGGTTCCAGTGGCAGTCCACTTACAGAAACTTGAGTGCTATAGATGGCAGGGGTTTCCATTTTTTTGTCCAACCCCCTTTAGCCATTACATAGTGAAGGGATTTCATCAGCAGTAACCTTTTTATCCCCCCCCCCCTTCACATAAATATTCCCAAGAAGGCTGTTAGCCATGTCCCAGCCTTTCTGTGACATCAGCCTTGGAGAATCTCTGCTATCCTGGTGCTTGTAAGTGACCATTGTTCTCATTCCAAAGGCGCAGGTAATGGAGTTCAGGCATTCCAATAGCTCATCCTGGCACGTCAGCCAGTAAGCTGGTCAGCTGTTACCAGGTTCTTAGTGAATGATTATCAGAAACATCTGATCCAGATGCTGTATCCATTCCTAGAGTTAAATAAAAGACCTGAAACAGCAATTGTTACTGTTCTCTTTCCTTTGAATGATGTTTGCAATCATTCAGCGTGGTTTGACGATTTTAAGACCTGCCCCTCAGTTCTAGTTGCCTGTCATAGACATATGTAATGCAGGTTACATCAGTCAGAGTGTGTGTTCTTATGAGCAAACACCAGTGCCATCTAGTGAACAGCAAAACGAAAGTAAATGAAAAGAGAGCACCCTGGTAAGGGAACAGAAAAAAAATAATCTAATTAGATGTCATTTCAAGCCACTTACTCTTTCGCAAAGACTACAGATTTAGAAACACTAATGATGAATGCAGATAATCATACATACTGAAGGTCAGGATTCAGACTGAGGTGTTTGAGAGGAGGTACCAAGTTCCAGTACAGAGGTCCATGATATCTGAAAGCAAGTTCCAGATTCAGCGTATGCTACAGTATGGCTTTACATAGCTGACCAGTAATATTGACAGTTTTGCTTTAGATGCTGTCATATACTGTACTATATGTATCATCCCCTTGTTTCATAAGAAATTGCAAATGTCAAGCATTATGTATGCTAGAAGATTTGTTTGTTTTAAATGAACTTTCAATTTATCATAGATCTATAGCATAGCACCCCTAAAGAAAAGAATGTGACATTTGCATGTTTTAAATAGAAACGCGCTGGGCACAACGGCAGGGGCTGCTGGCTTTCGCCATGCTTCCCTCAGTAGCAGGTGTAACGGCAGCTGAGCTTGGCCCGGCGTTTGGCATTCAGAGTCTGTAGCCAGCGGCAGCCCATTCCCCATTGGCTGGAGACAGCAAGGCTTCTCCCTCTGCTCACCTCTGGGAAAGGCCACCCCTCCTCTTCCTTTTTCGGGCAGATGGCAACTCCTCTTCACCCTGAAGGGGGCAGCACACCATCGGCTGCCTGAACTCTCCATAACCATGGCACCAACCTTGGTCCTCCAGGCCTGCGAGGAGGGCATCTAAACCACCATCCCAGATGGCTTGCGAAGCAAAGGGGCCCATCTCTGGCTTTTGGGCAGGCAGCTGGTCTTGGGCCTTAAGATGGAGCCACTCATCAGGGGACTCAACCTCATCCCGGTGGTATGCCTCCGTATTTGTGGGTCTTCATAGGGGCACACGTCTCGGTGCCCAAACTCCCCACAGGCTCTTTCAGATTCCAGCCGCCATTGCTGCTCATCCCAGTCTTTGTTATGGTCCATTATTATAATTGTTATTTCAAACAAAATAACAAAACACTTGTAATAAACTCACCTTGTGGTTTCAGGCTGAGCAGCCACCATCACTAAACCGCAGCACACAAACTCTCCTCAACACCCACAAACAAAGGATTTTCTCGCCTTTATATAGCATGTGTCTGGAGCCTAATTAATCATCAATCATCCAATTAAGGCCCCAGCCACATTCCCACATGTATTGTGCCAACCCTATATTCACAACACACACACACAAACACACACACACACACACACACACACACACTCACACACACACACACACTATTTACATTTAGGGCTTTCACCCTGCCACAGTACAGTTCCTGGGGACCCCCTGTGTCTACTGGTTTTCATTCCAACTGAGCTCTCAGTTACTTAACTAGACCCTTAATTGAACTAATAATTTGCTTAAATAGACCTTTTTAATTGTTTTCAGCTCTTACATCGAAACAATGGAAATGTGAAAAAACGCGAAGTTATCAAAAGTGCCCAGCCATTTAAAGTAGAGATATCAAAAACACAAGCCAAGTTTCAAGAAACCATTGGGGCAGCCTTGTTTGTTTATTTATTTAGCAGATGCCTTTATCCAAGGCGACTTACAGAGACTAAGGTGTGTGAACTATGCATCAGCTGCAGAGTCACTTACAAATACGTCTCACCCGAAAGACGGAGCACAAGGAGGTTAAGTGACTTGCTCAGGGTCACACAATGAGTCAGTGGCTGAGGTGGGACAAAGCAAATAGGCACAACTTAAAACCGATGGGGGCCAAGGTTGCTTCACTAGTTGAACACTTTTGATAACTTGGCGTTTTTGTTTCAGATATCACTTATTTTTTCACTTAATGGATAACACACACACACACATTACGGGAATAGCAAAATTGTTCAACCTGTATTGAGGCAATGTATTGTCATTTGGATAGGGTACATGTAAACAGTAGCCTAGTCTGTTGAAAGGGTTAAGATGTGAATCTGTGTAGCGTAGCGGTTATGTAGTTGGAGTGAAAGTATGATTAGTTAGGGTTCAAATCCTACTGTTCCTCTCAAAAATGTTGTAGCTAACTTGAAATCTGCAACTGTTTAAGGGCTGAAAGCAATTAAAAAGGTCTAATTAAGCAAATTATCAGTTTAATTAAAGGTCTAGTTAAATAATTGAGAGCTCAGTTGGAATGAAAACCAGCAGAAACAGGGGGTCCCCAGGACCAGGGTTGAGAAACACTGCCCTAGAGGAGATAATAAAGATCTAAACCCTAGCAGTAATCCCATGTGTGCAATATATTAAAATAAATAAATATATGAATGTCTGAAATACATCATACATTTATGCAAGACGTATTTGAAGGATATGTTTATTTTTAAATAGCAGAGACAGAATATATTTGTAATTAAATCTGAAATAAACTCAAATATATTTCAGACATATTTATTTCCCATTTATCTGGGATGTATGCAGCCATGCCACATATTTCTATTGCTCTGTAAATATGTAACTCCCAGCATAAATTTTTATAATGAGTTCAGTTTTAACCAAGCCCTCACCTGACACTGATAAAACCCTAATAATCGCATGTCTTTTCATGTACACTGCCTATATCCTCTTCTTAGGCATAGTTCAAATAACGTAACGCTATCTTTTATTCTGTTTTATTCCATTCATTATAAATCATAACCATTGTATATTGTCCCATAGAAAAGAGGGCTATAAATGCTTATTTAAAAGAATTCCCGCCTGGAACATGTGCATGCAGTTCACCCACAAAGACTTTAAACAGGATATTTTCTGTGCCTATACGTCTCTCTCCCTTTTAAGAATCCAGGCAAAAAAGTAAGTTTACAACTCCTAGCACAAAGGCCCTCTTCACTTTAAAGTTGGGGAGACCTGAGTGACCTACGAAAGTTAATTAGGAGGCTAACAAAGAAGAAGCTGGAGCAAAATACCTCGCCTCTCATCCAGCCAAAGATGTCATCCATTAATTAGGAAAATCTTTAAGGTGGCCTTATTGAATTTACAGAAAGCCTGTGGTTGGCGGGCGACAGTTTTGATCAGACCCTCCCAACAATGCCCCACTAAAAGTAGTGGATTTGGGGGGTAAAGTATGGGTTTCAGCAATGTACAGTTTAATGAAATAGCCGCCAATTGTGACAGCTCTGATTGTCAAGGTATATTGCATACTTTCAACATGATGTAATGTGTGGTGAACCTGGAGGCTCACAGGGAGAGAGGCACACCACCCTAAAGCTACAGGAGCCATTCAAAGTTAACATTACTCAATCTCGGCCAAATCCTCCCAGCTCTTTTCTTTTGGAGAGGGAATGAGAGTGAGAGAGAGAGAGAGAGAGAGAGAGAGAGAGAGAGAGAGAGAGAGAGAGAGAGAGAGAGAGAGAGCGCTTTCCCTCGATTTACAAATCAGCCTCCCTTTAAAACTGTAAGTTTGCCTTTGTGTGCAGTTTGTTGTCCAGTACTGCAAATAAACACTGTTTGTGTAATGCTTTTTAGGTTAAGTGGTGGAAAAAAAAAACATCTTTGATTTAGGAGTTCCTTATTTATTGTACCCAATGCGATTTTCATTGTTCATTAAAAAAAAAAAAAAAAAAAAAAGTGCAAAGGTGAAGGTTTTAACTGTATAAACTAGCTGGAAACTACTCTGAACAAACATTCAACGACTCCTTACTGCAACTACAGTTTCTTTATATCAGTACAATAGTTTCATTTCTCATTCTTAAGCCTCAAAATAGCGCTCTGTGACAAAGAACAGGAATATTCTACATTTGAAAAGAAAGACTTTGAAATGTTTAACAAGCTACATATTTTATTGAAGACACACTAAGAGTCTTAAGAATATGAACTGTGCCACCCCCAGCTACTCTGTGTCTACAGTGTCTTTAGCATGGCAGCACTCGACATTAAGTAGGAAAAAGGTTTTTTTATTCATTGCGTGTTTGTTGGACTTGTTTCTTTTCTGTAAAGCTACTTCAGTCAAAATAGTGATCAGCTTCACAGAAGACCTGGAAATAAATTCGCACCTCCAGTTAATTGGGGCTCATTGTAGGATGCAGCTACCTTTTCCTAGTACCTAACTATACAGATCTGTCCTTTTATGTAATAACTGAGCTTGGTCTGGCTTGATCATGCTATTATAAGAGAACGTCTGAAGTAATACATTCCTGGATGTGGTATAAGGGATAACTGCACACTGTGTTATAATTGTATTTGTGCTGAGTTTCAGATGCTATCTGATTAACTGTAAGAGTTGCTTTGGTACTCATAATTAACCCTTTGATGCTGCCTCAACCATGCCAACTGCAATAATAAGGATTGTATGCTTTGTTCATAGCTAAGCATAGGTATATAGCTGACATAGATATGTATTCTGGACAAAGGTTATCTGGAACTATAAATGGATACTGTTAAAATGAAATTGAACAATTATGTTTGATTTCTACAAAAAATAATATTCCTTTTTAGTCTGTATTTTATTCAACTTTTATTTTGCTTAATATTCTGTAGTTTTAGATAATCCTTAATAATATAAAATCTAATCTTTAAATTAATAGTTTAGGACATGCAATTAATGCTACCAGTACTTTATAAGCCCTACTTAACAACAGAGAAAAATACATTTTATTTAAATTGGACACTATTTAGCATTCATGGGACCTTTATAAAGACTACATAACAATGTATATCTCTGTGCATAATCATTTAGAATCATTCTGGAAACCAACATAACATGCAAAAAAACAAAGGTACTGTAAACTGCCATTTCATCTGTTAAAGTTAATACTTTTACTGTACTTACTGAGACATATAATGTTGTTGTATTATATTAAACCTATTCCAACATATTAAAACAGGAATTAATAAATTAATATAGATGATGCTGTAATTTTTTGTTTTTTTTTGCTAATTCTTCTGTGTCTTCAACTAGCATTTCTACTGGAAGTATTTCTCAATGTCTTCGATATTTATGCTAACTATCCTGTAAATATGGAACTGTACTTGACAATATCAGTATATTAGACATTATTAAATTACACATCGTAAGTTCTATTGTTGTATCTTAGGTCATTCTAAAACATGTATTTCATAAAGCGCAACACAACACTAATCTTTTTTTTTAAAGCATATTAATTAAAAAAGTCTGAATGCTCTCTCCTTCAGAGATGTGAAGCAAACTCACCCTGGACAAATGACAAATAACCCAAAGGCAATTTATATGACAGAAAGGATTCTTCTCATCAAATTATCTCTGGACCATGTAATACAATAGACTACTACTTCTTGAATGCTTTGGTCAAGTAGCTTGTATGATACTTCAAGAACTTGTTTATTCCTGAACAACAGCTCATATGTTTCCAGTTTTATAATAATTTGAGAACCTATTACCATTTCAATGATAAACTTGTATATTGCCTACAAAATTACATTTTATTATTTATTAAACAAAAAGCAATTATTATACTGTACTAGGAATTCCATAAATTGAACTACTTTTGCTTCGTGTATGTTTTTTTTTTAACATGGCCTAAATATTTTGTTGACATATGAAATCCCATTCATAATGTACATGGTAAATGCTCTATGCAATTACTGATCGTATTGCCTCAAATACATTTGTATAATCCCTTGCTGAATCCTGCCGTCTTATCCTTGGTGCTACTTCACTGAATTATGATTTGTCAGAGTGAATGCTGCTATCAATATCAACTTATTATATATCAAAAATATTGTATTGTATTTTGTAACATTTTTCAGAATAAACCATTACGTTTTAAAGTGTTAACACATTTCAGTTTTAAATTGTTTTTTATTGTTTACATCACATTTGTATATATTTTAGATTTTGGGAAACACTATATCCTTTGGTTAATGAAGCCAAAATTTTTATCAGCATGTATGTTTAGTATCATGCAAGGAGCTGACTGACATCTATTTTTATAATGATACGGCCAGTCCAATAGTGCCCTTCATCCTGTTAGATGCTGCTGGCTCCCCTTTCAGAAAGGGACCTTTCTTTCACACAGCCCCAGAATTACAGTTCATGAACCATTCAGTCAACTGACCGGCATGAACCTCCCCTTCAACTGCCTAATCTAAGGGGTGGCTCTATGGGTTTTGTTGCTTGTCAAAAACAATCACTCCTCGGGCCATTACATTTACAGCACATCGTCCTTTAATTGGTGTAACACACTGAGAACTGAAAAGAAGGAAGTCCTACAAAAGAACTGGAGTGAATGAGCCCTGAATGACACAAAAATGTTCTTCAAAAGTTCAGACCTGGCCACTAACAAGGAGGTATAAGACCAACAAAGCTGAAGTCTGCGTAGTCTTAAGTGTTGTATCAAGCTATCAAAAGCTCCTGTAGAACAACTTCGAACATTTCTGAAAACCCGAACAGGTACTTTATATTTAGAGATTTTAACAATACATTTTCAAATATACCAACTGTACATTAATGAAAATATTCCAATAAAACAACAACAAAAAAGTTATAAAGAAATTGAGTGATAAAATATGTGTTCGTATAGAAGCAGATATAATGGGTACAGGCTAGTAATTTTGTTGCTAAAAAAATAAGTAATAATAAATCGAATGCATCCCCGAGTGTTATTATATTAACATGAAAAATATACCAAGTGTGTTCATTATGATCTTACAAGTTCATTAAGACAAGGACAATATGTCCTATCAGTTGTTCTTGTTCATATTGAGAGTTTTTTAAGCCAAGTGGACCTGATGAACAAGAAGAATAAGTAAAGTCTAGTCTTTTCCTGACACATTTGATTAGTTTGATTAGTCTGGACAAAATAAGGAACTGTCAGTACGTGGCTTTGTGTCATAATATTGCCTGGCACAACTTTATTTTCCACTCGTACACGCACACACAGCACAGTCGCCCACACCCTTCCCAGTTCTGATTAGTTATTGGTTGTCAGAGAGGTTTTATCTTCGGTTCAGCAGAGCTGAAAGAAGTCAGCTTCGTGTCTTGTTATGAAACAAGACGTCTCTGGCTCTTGTTTGAGAAGCAATGAGAAGTGATCGAGGCAAGCCGGGCCAGCAGTATCTGCATTATGCCATCGTTGGAGGCGACCAGCAGTGATGAAGTCAAAGTGCTCTTTGTGCTGCTTCTGCTGGCTGCGTGTTTGGTAATTATCCCCAGTCTGTGTTCACAGTCTCAGCCCATAACAGACACCCAGCTTACAGAGAACACAACATATAAACTCCACGAATATTAACTTCACTTTCTAGCTAGGACATTTTCGTTGGATATAAACATCACCTGTCATATTTAAAAACATAGGCTAAATATATGTGTGTAGTATACATAAGAATCTTTATAAATGTTTCCAAGTATATTAGTTTGGGAGTGTAGTTGACTTTAAAACTATTTAGTAAAGGATTTTTAAATTGACCTATTAAAAAGCACCTGAGCCATCATGACCCTATAACCACCAGTTATCACCAGTTAGTGGTCGGCATGCACCAGTAGGCTAGGGGGAAATAGACACTTGTCGTCTAGTTTGTTGAGTAACACAAACACAATTGTCCTTAAAACTGTGACTATGTACAGCAGAATTTATATGCCGCCTATTATTCGAAGATCTGCAGGAATTTACACCAGTGTAATTACCGAGGATACCGTACTGGATATGTATGCAGTATCCATTTGGTTAAATTTCATTTGTTACTTTACCCAATGCATGTCTTTCAGTTACGGTTGACTAGCTTCTCCTTATAAACCTACTTTTGGGTAAAAAAATGTTTTTAAAAAATCCCAGCTCGACAAGATTGGTAATCCGTTAAAAAGCCATTCATTTGTTGTAGCGCATTATTCTTATTTCTGTGAGTGATACAGGCTATTTAGGAGCATCCACTTTAGTTGAATACGTTTCTCACCCACAAATGATTTCATTATTCCTCGGCTTGATGAGTTTCTCTGGCACAAATCAGTTCTTAGGCACAGAATGGCAATCCCTTGATCCCCATCAATTGTCATCCAGAGTTTGGGCCACTTTGACCGGCAGTAGTGGGGAAGTCAGGGGTAATCCTCTGAAGGAATCACAGGAAAGAAAAGCAACAATAACTAAATCAAGCGTGAAAAATGAAAGAGAAATCTCTATTATCATTCACTACATTTCCCAGCTATGCAGTGAAAAATCAGCTAGTTTGTCATTCGAGTCAGACACCGGGAGAAGAATACAGGGTCGTGGTGGGTTGATAGACTCACACGACGCATAACAGCAACATTTCAAAGCAAAAGGCCTCGTATTTGCAAAATCCCCTTCCATCCCTCCATAACCATTAAATACAGACTAACTTTATTTTGTATGGAAAGCAAAAAACAAGAAAAGAGCCACAGTTCTCTTATAAAAGAATGAGGTTTTCAGGGATTAGGGCTGGCCAAAAGGGATGAAGAATAACTTCTGGATAACTACAGCTATTTTCTCCATTGCAGTCTATACCACAGAGACTAAACCAAATGGGTTTATGCTAACCCCTTTTATGTTTAAGGTTTTTTAAAAACAACAACAACAACAACAAAAAGCAATAATGAAGTTTTGCAATTGCTATCCTTTTGAGGAGTTGTTCTAACCTTTGGGAACTTTTGGGATTTAAGATTCCATTCAACGGAGGTGTGGGGTGAGAAATGTAATGTAAATGCCAGGATTAGTACACACCATCTTTCTTATAAGATAGATGTAAATAAGAATGACGGGAAATTATTATTCTGAATTGTGTGTGTTCATTTGAACAATGTTTAAAACCATGCGCATCAGCAGTAGCTACACTGGGTCGCATGAGAATTATTTTTTAATGTAACAACCTTCGAATGCTAAACTACAAGATTCCAAATTAATAAATCAAATAGAAAGTTGATACTGTGCTGAATATATTTTAAAACAAAAACAAAAAAACAAAAACAAAGACAGTTTCATTAACTAGACTGCTTTTGTACTTACTATTTGCTGATTAAGGGTAATTCATTATTAGATTAATCTCAAATATTGTTTGAAAAATAAAATAAATCACAAATAATAATAACATTTTTTTTTTATTTTAACTTTATACTGCGGTAAACTGGAAGAATAATGTCTGTATATTTTTACCTTTCTATAACCTAGAATAATGATCTCTTTGTATTATAAACTGTCATCAATTTTTTAAATTTATACTGGGCACTTAACCTTGTATATATTCTTGCCTTCTCTTCCAATGTATTATCCCAAAGGACATAAGAAGATAATCAATTAGAAAACCAATGTCTACCTAGGTGAAGTAGCCTAATATACCGGATGTGATTTTATTAAACTAGTCACTCCTTTTGGCACATTTTGAATTGTTATGTCTTCCCTAAATTTACATAAAAGTGTGGTCTCTGCATCATCGCTTCTATTAAAGGGCACTTGAAGAGATGGAGACACTGCAATCCTCATTAGTGATTTTTGTACTCTTGTTATAGGCACAGCATCTCATGCAAATTAACTCTTTATTGCAGTCACCATTACTATTGCAGCAAATTAACTGCCTGTTATCTTTAATGATATGCTGAACTTCTCTTAATTCAGCTATCTTTTTATCTTGATTACTCCTCTAATCAATAAAAAAAATGACAGAGCAGCATTCAAAACACTATTGGCTTAAAGAAAAACTGCCGACACAAAGACCCTGAAAGCTTTTTCACCTACTGATTATGTATTAGAACGATCTTCAGATCAAACTGAAGTATATTCACGTTGGAACAAGCAGGAGAAATGAAAGTTAGCCATGAGTAGGTTATTTTATCTTCCCTCTTGATACTCCATATCTCTGTTCAAAGTGCAATTAACTGTGCACCTATTTGTTTTCAGTATTTCAAACATGGGTGTTTTATTTAGAAGTGTACACAATAATACATTTGAAAAAAAATTAAATTAGAAATTAAATTAGAAACTTAGAAGCTTAAGCATAATTAAGAAAAATACACGCTCATGTAAATTTGTAAACACATACACAGCAGGTGTTGACCCTTGGCATTTAACACGGCTGAAATCATTGAATTAAGTTCAAGCACACAGCTCGCAGTTGCTGCTGTGGTTTTGCACAGAACCAGTCTCCCTCCATTTCTGCACTTATGAATGGCCAGCTTTGATGGTGACTCCCCATATTCCTCAACAGGATATTTTTCTTTAAATAATTCTCTGCACATTTTGTATGTTTTTGTTTCAGTATATGTTTAAACCACAAAAACACGTTGTTTGAGATGTGTTTGAGCTCCCACTCAGCTGATGTGTTTGAACTGATTACAGCTCCCTAATGGCAGTCAAGGTCAGAACTGTCACGTGACTATGGTATGAGTCACCTCTGTTTTACACCTTGAAAAGGAAATCTAATATTCTAATTTATTATAGGGTAAACTTTTTAATAAAACACCTTTAACATTATAGCTGTCTAGTGTAATATACTGTGCATATTTTGTATTTTTTTTCTGTTTGGGTTCCCCTTTTAAAAGAGTCTAGACATTTTTTTCCCTCCCCATACCATAAAGCTACCAACACTCCTGGAATACTCATTCTCGGAAAGGCCTGCTCTGAATGAACTTTCAAACACATGCATTAAACAGAAGAAATGAAAAAGAAGATTTGTCAATTGAAACCAAACATTACTGCTGGAAAACGGAAGGAAGTTACTTTTCAGAGCGAGTTAGTATAGAAACTAGACAGAGCTGCTCTTGCTTTTGCTTGATCCCCAAAAGTATCTCTGAACTCTTTGATAGTGACAGTGGGGTCACGATGGCATAGGGGGTGTCCCATTGAAATTTTGGGAGAGTACAGAGACCTCTATTGGTGAAGGGTGGTATTTATTGGCAAATTAGTGAACATTTGTTAACAGGAGACCCCGAAGATAAGGTCTTGTAAACTTTAAGTAACTCTGAGCCATTTTGTCAGTAACAGTTCACACAGAAGGATGAGGCAACAAAACAATGGTATAAGAAAAGAAAACCGAGACTGAATTGACACCATTGGACACCAGCCAGGTTAACACCATAAATGATGTGCACCATTAGTCACACGTAGACCTCTTGTAGGGTTTAGATACGAGTGAGTTTTTTTTTTATGAATTTGACTTACTTTCGTCAAAGTTTATTACACAGAGCAAAAGGGTTTGAGCTTCCCTTACTGCTAACAAAATGGTCTCACCCACGTTTCTTTCTTACTATTTTCCTATCTCCCCTACATAAGTGTCAACCCGGATCCTGAAATGGGAACCCTAGTAATGCAACTGCATAAACTTCATGCACAGACCCTATATTTTATAATATAGTGCAACTAATATAAATATCATCTCAGCACAGTAAAAACGGAGACTTCCGGTATAACAGGATTCAATATGACAGTATTATAGGGAGCAGTGGTAACTTAATAAGATGCAGACAAGCCGAGAGCATATACCTGCAGAACAAAGGCTCCCACAGCGTAGCTCTCGCAGGGTAGTGCTGCGTGCGCAACTCGTGGTTACGTCATGCTTCATTCACCGCAACACCGCTACCACGTGATCATAAACAGGGTATTGGAGGGGGAGAACATTGAACATAGTGATTGCCCTGAGAGAATTAATTGGTGATCCACGGCCAATACCCCACGAACCTTAGGTTTAGGTTATGGTTATGAAATAAACTTCATTTTAGTACCTAGAATCATCACCCTTACTATGTAATCGGGCTGTAGCATATAATGATGACGTCTATTACGAGTTGCGCACGCATCACTACCCTGTGGGAGCGTTCGTTGTGCAGCAATACCCTTCTCAGTCACGCAGGACAAACACGTGGGAAAACAGCACCTAAATAATTTGCATGAAATAAAGTGTAAATTACTGTCTACATTTCTTTAATCAACACATTTGCACGAATACAACGATTTTGTCTGCAGAAAAAAAAACAACCGAATTATCGTTTCCAGTTGATGCTACAGTTTGTTCTCCAAACTCATGCATCATGTGAGTGCTTCAGAGTGAAACATTGCTGCGTTGACTCATTCTTGGCAGTCGTTTCCAGTCAAATTAACACAAATATTTAAACAGTGTCTCTACCTTTTATACGGTTTGAAAAAAAACAAAACAAACAAACAAAAACAACCTTTGTCTTCCTAAGTTACCATTTACATCTATCAGCAATTAAGAGATTGTGTGTGTGTGTGTGTGTGTATGTGTATATATATATATATATATATATATATATATATATATATATATATATATATATATATATATATATATATTCCAAGTCATCGGTTTATGTGCAGAGGTGGCCAAGCGCAACCAAAAACAGCTCAGGTCTAATAATAGCACTGCATAAAGATTAAGAACATTTAGAAAAACACACAGCAGCAAGCACAAATTAACCACTATCTCATCTGCAGGAGTCTGTCATGTGTTGGTTAAATTTGGAAGAGACATGTGATCTTAACAATCACATGACTGCTGCGCTGAAAAAGAAACAGGAAGTATTAGGATAGGGTATGCGTGAAGTGGTGAAATTTCAGTTTTATGAGATAAAAATGTGTCTTTTGTTCATATTTGGGTCTGCGATTTCACTGCTGTTCGTGGAGGTGAGCGAGGGCACTACATTAGAGACGAACCTGCCTTTAAAAGACGCGGAATGGGTTAGAAACGATGTGCTGAGGAGTCTCGCCAAACCAGAAGCCGATGACCAGTCTCCATACTCCCTCGGACAGTTCTCGCTGGGTTTTCTAGACCAGCTTGAGGTCAGCAACCAATGCCTGGAGCTCCTTCATAGTTTTAGCATTAAATGCGTTTCGCACGTAGACTGCACCCTGAGGAACGCCCGTCCTGTCCGGGTGTGTGAGAATTGTTACCAAGACTTCAGCAACCTCCAGGAAGTATATCGCAATATTTCACAGGTATGTTATGTTAATGTTTTAACTGTGTGCTGTCTAGGTTACGAGGCTGATAAACATTGGTCTCCCCAGAATGTACCGTCTGCAGTCGAAATAAGGTTATTATTTGTGGCTGATGCTAGCTGTGTAAATTGAAAACATCAGAACAGTTTAAATCGACAGTTTATGAAGGGGTCCTATTACCTGTAACACAGGAAGTGAATGGAGATTAATAGTTGTATCAAACTTGTATCTTTATTAAACATTTATATGAATGCCTTTTGGATTTCTTACAGCTTCCAGATAATTAGTTCTGTCATGTACAAGGTTTTTTTGTTTTTGGTCTGAGGGATGTATTTTCTTTGTCACTCTTCACAGATCATTATTTGGTGACCATCTTCTTTCTTCAACAGGATCCAGCAATGTTCAATTGCATTCGGAAGTGGAAATAATCGGGCCTATGGTCCTAGACCTTGATATCTCCACCCCTCTGTTAACACATGTAATATATATATTATATATATAATCTCGGGAATCTAAAATGTTGTTCTGTACCCTTTGGTTTCCAACAGGAAAGCCAGGTGAATGTGAGCTGCAGAGACACTCTGCTAAGGTCAGACAGGCTGCAGGTCATTGTCTCTGTTTACGAGTTTCTAAATGGGTTCTGGGGCAAATCTGAATGTTCAAGTAAGTAGTACTTCTGGCACTATTGTTGGCCAAGTTTGCATGTTCCATGCAAGTTCTTGCTATTGTCACACTGTTGTGTTTTGATACAGAGCCTGAAGATTACATTTATTTGAACCTGCTCCAGATACCTACTGGAAGAAAAAAACAAACATCGAAGAAATAGTGTAGTTTTCAAACGATCACCTTTAGAAATGATGACAGTTATTTAAATTTTAAATTTTAAAAGGATATTGCATCCATAACTTCTATACTCTTAAGGTAAACTTCTAAGACAGTTGCCAAACATTTCGGCTAGTGCTTTCCTCAGTGTTGTTTTCTTTCACTTATTTTTGTTTTTTGTTTTAGGGTGTTTAACTAAGGAGGACAGCATTTCCAATGATACACTCAACTTTATGAACGCACTCAATCAGTCACTGGATTGCTTTCAGAAGTTTCAACAGGTAAATGATAGCATAAGAGATACTGTGTAAATATAAAGTCTTTCACTAATGCGCTTGACACTTTTGTTTGGTGTTTCTTTCACTTTGTTTATATTTTAATACCATGGCAACCTTCTACTGTTCTCCTGTACTGTACGTAGCCACAATGTGTATACAAAATATATAGGATTTGTATTTTAAAAGCTGCATCCTTTCACCCTGATTATGTGCAGAAGTAAAGCCCGGTTAAACCTTTTGTATTATTATTATTATTATTCAAAATAACAATAAATACTGATACTCAAGTTTATTTATTTTCTATTTACCAAATGAACCCCTTGTCAAATTAAACTAGGGGGTTTATGGAGGTTGTCTGTTTGTCTGCCTGTTTGTCTATATATAACACTTACATTATTATTATTATTATTATTATTATTATTATTATTATTATTATTATTATTATTTTTATTTATTTCTTAGCAGACGCCCTTATCCAGGGCAACTATATACAGTTGTAGTCAAAAGTTTACATACCCGAATGGAAATTTATAAATTCTAGAAATTTCTCGGAAACAAAGAACTTTAGGAAAAGTTTTGCTACAAAATATTTTTGTTTTTGTGGATGAGGAAAAAGTTACAAGAAATAGATGTCTACAATGATTTATTTTGCAAAACTTCAAAAATGCTAATGCAGAATTATTCATACCCTGACAAGGAAATTTAAATTAATAGCTACTTGAGGCACCTTTAGCATTAATAACCTCTTTTAAAGAATTAGGATATTTGTCAGTGAGCTTTTGGCATGATTCTTTAGTGATTTTTGACCATTCTTCAACACAAAATTGTTCCAGTTCATTCAAATTCCGAGGACTTCTCTTGTGCACAGCCTTCTTCAACTCATACCAAAGATTCTCAATCAGATTTAGATCGGGACTTTGACTAGGCCATTCCAGAACCTTGATTTTATTCTTTAACCATTCTAAAGTAGATTTTGATGTGTGCTTTGGATCGTTGTCGTGTTGGAACGTCCAGTTGCTCTTTAAAACAAGTTTTGTAGCGGAGGGTTTCAGATGATTGTCCAATATCTTTTGGTATGCTAGGGAATCCATTTTACCATGTATTGGCACTAAATTTCCTGTGCCAATAGAGGAAAATCAGTGATGTGAAAAAAATGTCCATGTCACTGATCGCTCTTATGTTGAGTTTACACTGGCATGCTTGTTTATTCTTTTTTACTTTTATTTTATTGTAATATATATATACATTTCGTGATGCTGGTTCCTACAGATCTGTTATTTTGAAGACGAAGACTGTAGGTGTTTTGTTTATAATCAATGTAACGCATATTATTTTCTAGTCAGGAAACCTTTCTGAACTGTGTAAACAATGCAAAGGAAACTACAGCAGGCTCAGTGAGCTGTACAGCCAGATGGAAAAGAATTTCACACTTTGCATAGATCTTGAGGATGCAGTAAGTATTCATATGATAATCTTCTCTGGTACAAGTGCTCTTTGACCAAGCAAGAACAACGTAATTGTTTTAATGAATAATTCAGATTTTAACTAATAACCCTGCCATCATTTTTGGCACTTGCAGAAAAGCCACAATGTTGACCATATTAAGCAATATATTGCTACAGTACAACATGGGACATAATTGGGTTAAAAACTGTGTGACTAGTGCAATATGTTTACAATTCAGATCGAATGGAATGGCAGAGTAAGATTACACCGTGTAACAATTTTATTTATTTTTTTGTTCCTGGGTAGTAAGTGTTATTTCCTAATTGCTTATGCCTCAAAAGTATAGAAAATGGCTATTATTCCCCACAAACTTTGCTTTTGTGACCAGGACAGTGATATTTTGAAATGTACCTATTTCCAATGAGAACGGGCGAATTTGTGTCTTTTCGTTCACATAAAGTCAGAAAAAAACAACATATGAATCCAAATTAACATGTATTTATACTAAAGTAATACAAAAATGACTACAAAAGATTTAGAAGTGAGTAGTTTTTCGAGATTTACGATTATACTGTAAATCACTTTCACAAATCAGCCACCAAATGTAGTCTCCCATCATGTTCTCGTTATACTGTCCTTGGTAGCGGCGTTCAAAGTCCAGCATATCCTGGTGGAAGCGCTCGCCTTGCTCCTCCGAGTACGCTCCCATGTTCTCCTTGAATTTATCAAGATGAGCATCAAGGATATGGCCTTTGAGACAGCAGGGACACCAAGGCGCACTACCACAGACGGGACTGGCTACAGCGGACCGAGTTCTCTGTGGGGAGGAACAACGTCAAGTGGGAGCCACTGGTGGACCCCCGGAAGGTGCTGATGCCACCAGTGCACATCAAATTGGGCCTTATGAAACAATTTGTCAGAGCTCTAGATAAGAAGTCGGCAGCCTTCAAGTACCTTCAAGACTTCTTCCCTAAGCTGTCTGAGGCAAAGGTCAAAGCCGGTGTCTTCGTTGGACCACAGATAAAGAAGATCCTGGAGTGCAATGAATTCCACAAGAAGCTCACTAGTAAGGAGAAAGCGGCTTGGAACAGCTTTGTCGCAGTGGTTCGGGGCTTCCTGGGCAATCACAAGGCCGAAAACTATGTGGAGCTGGTTGAGACTCTGGTGAAGAACTACGGCACAACAGAACATGGGAGCGTACTCGGAGGAACAAGGCGAGCGCTTCCACCAGGATATACTGGACTTTGAACGCCGCTACCAAGGACAGTATAACGAGAACATGATGGGAGACTGATTCGTGAAAGTGATTTACAGTATAATCGTAAATCTCGAAAAACTACTCACTTCTAAATCTTTTGTAGTCATTTTTGTATTACTTTAGTATAAATACATGTCATATGTTGTTTTTTTCTGACTTTATGTGAATGAAAAGACACAAATTCGCCCGTTTTCTCATTGGAAATAGGTAAATTTCAAAATATCACTGTCCTGGTCACAAAAGCAAACTTTATGGGGAATAATAGCCATTTTCTATACTTTTGAGGCATAAGCAATTAGGAAATAACACTTACTACCCAGGAACAAAAATTGTGTTACATAGTGTTATTGAAGACATACTCGTGTGTTTTTTTTTTTTGTACATTCATGTGAGTCGTCTGTACAGGAAGCACAACATTCCAGTTTCATTTGTACTGGTGGTGCTCTCTGAAAAGACAGGCCTCATTGTTGTTTCATTAGCTCTTGTTTTGAACCGTTTCAGATGAATATGACCCGCAGACTGTGGAGCAAGAATTTCAATTGCTCGTTCCCCCGGGAAGAGACGGTCCCCGTCATTGCAGTGTCCAGTTTCATGCTCTTTCTGCCTGTCATCTTCTACTTGAGTAGCTTCCTTCACTCCAAACAAAAGAAACGCAAGCTCATACCCCGTGAGTAACCAGCTTAATGCGGCTATGCAGAACCCTGCCAGCGAACATACAGGTTATTGTTGAGGTATTTTGACCGGAGATGCCCAGCCGGACAATGCACCCTGTAAAGTCTCTCATCTGTGTTTTTATTGTTTTGAGTAAAACATGTGAATAGTGGTAGTTAATGTCTGAAATTGTTCATAGACAATTGGCTTCAGTTAGAATTCCTCATGCATTTTTCCTCCACAGTTTTTTTTTTTTTTTTTTTTTAATTTAAAAGGGGCTGATGTATATCCAGTTCCATCTCAAGGTCTATTTAAAGTGCACACAGCAATTGGAAAACTAAAGAACATACCTTCTAAACAGAAACAAAAGCTTCAAATGAACTTGTGATTTTTATTACACGAGAGTAGCTGTTATTTACTTGCTAATGCTAATATTGGACCTGGCTGTCACCAAGATAAAATGAGATAGTAATGGTGGAGACCAACCAAGACATAGCTTTGCTGTAATATATGAGCTTTTAGCACTTTCACTTAGTGGATTTCCTGTTGGTCTGGTGCTGATGGCTGAATCCAGGCCAGTTTACTTTCCTTCGCCATCTATTCCTTTCATAGATGTTAACTTCATATGTCATGTAGTGCGCAACGAATCCCAGGCTACCCACCTCTACTGGATACACTCGGACTCTCCACCCCCACTGTTCCACCGCGGTGGCTAACTCTGCGTACCAGAGTTTCTTCCTTTTGTATGCATCATCCATTGAATCCTCCCTGGACACTGTTAGCTCCACCAGGAGAACAAGGCGTGCTGAGGCTGACCACAGGACAATGTCAGGTCGAAGGGTAGTTGTAGCAATCTAGGGTGGGAATATAAGGAGAATCACTAGCAGCCTCCAACTGTCCCACACAAATCTTAGTTCTAATAACCTTTCTGCTGGTTGCTGTCTTGGACGGAGGAATGTCGTTCTCTTTGTGCAGCTATTGCTGATATTGTCGTGAGCTGTTCCTCTTGTTACACATCACAGCACCTGTTTATGACTTCCAACATGCACTTTAGTTGTTCCATGGAAATTCTGTAGCGTCAGTTTGTCTGTAATTTACGGGTTACTTGTTGCCCATATGTTTTTTTTTTGTTTGTTTTTTTGACACAGGAGAACATTCCTTGTTAATGTTGCACAATGAGAAACAGACAACCTGAAAGTGCTTGAGAGAGCCTTCATTATTTAACTGGGTTGTTTGGTTCTGGTTTTGTAACATAAACATGTGTTTTCTCCATTTTAAAAAATTCACCGTGCTTACTTCGAGGCTCTGTATTTCTGCTTGTTAAGGAGACTGTGGCTTGGGCACTGGATGTAAAGGGGACAGAGGGGGAAGGAGTCAATACCCAGATAAGTGCAACTTTAATGCACACAAATAAGCTAGCACCTCAGTTTGCTTCTAATCCAGAGGAGGGCAATTTCAGCAGCACAATGGCTGGCTCCACACTTTTAACAATGTGACCTGCAAGCCATGTCTGTAAGGTTGACTGAGCTATGAGTTTGAAACAAAATAATATAATCTTGTTTTCAAAGGGGGAACATAATGCTACACACAGCGTTCTCTTAAAAACCCTTTCTATTAGATTATGAGTTTGTAGGGCTGTCCCGCTCCTTTTCTCTATGCTCTATGGAGAGCCATAGTGTACAGGACATGTTATACACAACACATTAACATGGTGTGTACCCTGTGAGTTCCAGCTTCTAACCAAGGAGTAATACGGTTCATGTTTCTTGTGGAGCTCTGCTTTGGGCTGCAGACACAAGCAATGATCATTAGGAATCGTAGAAACAGATCAGGAGGTTCTCATGCCTTTCACCTCTGGCCTCAGTCTGGCCTCCAGTAGACGTTTGCCCACATCTGACTTTTGGCATAATTGGCAGACACTGCTCTTGAGAGGCTCAGGTCTGAATGGCAGGGGCTCTTCAGCTCAGGATTGTCGTGCCTGCTGGCATAATGTCTGACTGCAGTCACTCCGCTGTGCTTCATAAGCACTGGATGCGCATGCTCAGTGTACTTCATTCACACTTTGATATCTATCTGTGCCCTTCTTGTTTTACAGCTAAACGTGCAAAATCAAGCAACAATCTGATGAACATTCAAGACAAATAAAGCTGAGCACTGATCAAACAAAACCGTGGAAGCAGAAAACATGGGAGTGAAGAGACATTTTGTCAGTATTATGTGAAGTGACATGTAACTGCTGCAAAAATGTTTAAAAGGACATAAATGCTACCTTTTTTTGGGGGGGGGGGGGGGGGGGTGAGGTTATTGCTTTTAATTTATAGCGTTAAATCCTATTCACTTTACTTGGCCTCCTGAAGCTGCCCTTTCTTCATTACAAACTAACAAGAAGGTGGGATACAAATCTTCAGCAATTTGGTAACCAGCGGCAATAGGATTATTTGCATTATTTAAGATTTGTTTCCAGAGGGGTCTTACAAACCAGTTTTACAGACGGGAGGGGCGGAGGCTAAAAAAGATGATGTTTCACAGTAAGAACCTGAGATTCAAAAAAACAAATCTTCACGTTCATCTCTAACCACTAGGTTAACCTGTATACATCACAGCCAGTCATTTCTGTTTTTGATAATGACAGAAACATGGTGGAATACAGAAAGTTTAATGATTGTGTGTTAAACTGTATATGGAAGTAATGTAGGCTTCAGTAATAGGGCTTTGTACACTTACCCTTGATTACATTTCAATTATGGCTTCTCTGCCCCTATAGCGTTGGGGATTTGAAAACGTACCAAATAACAAAACAAACAATAACTGATAACTTTTGTTGTTTTCTATGCAGTTTTATCAATAAGTAATTACCAACATTTTTTTTGTTATTTTGTACTTTAAAACTATGGTATGTGCATTAACCTGGATTAATTTTACTTAATTATTTTTAAATCAAGCGTCTGTTTTTTTTTGTTTTGTTTTTGTAGTTATAAATTAGGACGTTTTGCCACAAGTAGTGTTTTTTTTTTTTTTGAGCATGAAATTTAAAAAATGCATAATCCTCAAAAGGGCGTGTCATAGAAACTACTGTTTAAATTATCAGTATTTGGGATTTGGTTATTCTGTGCCATTAAAGGTTTACATTGTATATTTCTACAAAAATGAACCTCTTTTTTTCCAATAGAAGAAATAAATTGCTGCTTAAACAGTTTCAGGTCTTTGTTGTGTTAATTAATTTGCTTCTTCATCATCAAGATATTTATTTATTTAGTCAGGAAATGTAGCCTCATCTTGGCAAGACAACACAACCAGACAGCTGCTGGTACATTGTATGACAGATTCAAGTAATCACTTCAACAATAAATAACAGGACAAATTAACCAGACATGGAAGCCTGGCATTAAAACGCTATACAGCTTAGTGTCATGCTTTATGAGAGTAAAAGGGTCAGAGCATTGCATGCAAGTACTGGATAACACACAGGATGTTCAGTAGATATATAATTACTACACGTCCTACGTGCATTACGAACCACGAGGCGAAGCCCAGTGCCTTCAACCACCCAGGAAGTGCGTTCATTTTCTAACTACTGCACATGCTGGTGTGTTTTTGCATTTACAAAATAGACAATTTAAAAATATCTTCACTGATTACTAAATTAGATTAGACTGTGGTAGTGCAAAAAATCCTGCATGTACATGTGGTCAAAGGCCACTTTTGTAACACGTTGCTTATTTACCTAATGCACTGTTTTTAAATGCACTCGATGTAATACAGGACCTCTGTAATGTTTTTACCCCCTATAGAATGATTAAAGTTAGTCTCGTATGTATTGCCATCACTTTGTTGCTCTCGCATTTTGTTAGATGAATAATGCATGTTAAAGGTGTACGGTTTTTTTATACATAGCTCTCTGTTTGTTTTGGATTTGAGAGTTGTGTGTGTAAATGTTGTGTGTCGTATTTTACAGTGCTGAGTTATATTGCACCGTGCAGCAGCTCAGAAAGAGTTAATCCCAAAAGTGGGATCAAGATACTTGGCTGAATAATCATAACACATCAGTTAAACTGCTTTGGTTTTTTGGTCTTGTTAAAATCTAGCTATTGCCTATAACACTGCCTCTAATAGCATTATCTTGAGGTGCTTGAATCATGTGACCGCAAGCTGCTCTAAACAATCTTTCATTCATGCTGGCAAAGCCTGGCTGCATGCGCAGAGTTTAAGAATGACAGCTGTGATACTATAATCAGTGGCCTTTTGAACAAGTAGGTCTGAAAGTCATTACAGGATGCTTAAGCCTACCAGTGCTACAGCCAGCAGAGTGGCCTCGTGATTTAAAAAGCAATGTAAGAACACACCTAATCCCAGATTTCATTGTATCGGCGGATATACTAAAGAAGGCTGGGACAGCATCATACCTAATTAGCTATCAGAGGAATGTTACAGGTTACATTCTCTATTGCCCTTTTGTTTGGTTCAGAATGCTCCCATAACAGGTATGTTAACTCTGTTTTAAATGATTCTTGCAACCATTTAGATGAATGCAATCATTCTAAGTGGTTCTGTTGCTCCAATGTTGAGTTTACATCATTGTATCTGTTTTTACTGGACTCTGAGCTTGCTCTAGGCTTAATGGAACAGTGAGCAGACTTTCTCATTCTATTCAAGTCATTATGTGGCAAGGGGACCTTTCCACTTTGTGGTTCCACCTACTCTACAAATATATTGAAGAACGAGGAAGTTTTTTCAATGCGAGTAAGTTAGGATACTCCAGGTAAAGACAGATCTAGAGAAAAATGATGGAGCAGCAGAACTCAGAACCGCTGAGAATGATTAGAAATACCAGACTGTAAGTCAAGGAAATGTAAAAAAAAAATTCAAATTTGAAGCTAATTCCTCTCATATCAATCGTGTCCCTGCTGCCACCAGCAATAATCATTGTCAATCATGTAGTAGTAGTTGTTAGAGCTCTGGACTCTTGACCGGAGGGTCGTGGGTTCAATCCCCGGTGGGGGACACTGCTGCTGTACCCTTGAGCAAGGTACTTTACCTAGATTGCTCCAGTAAAAACCCAACTGTATAAATGGGTAATTGTATGTAAAATAATAATAATAATGATAATGTGATATCTTGTAACAATTGTAAGTCACTCTGGATAAGGGCGTCTGCTAAGAAATAAATAGTAAAAATAACAAGCCTGTATTACCTTATTAAAAAAAAAAATACTTTCAAAAACCCTTTTAATAAATGATTCTGTTTAAATAATTGCATTATTTAATTTCAGCTTTAATTAATTTTCCTTTTTTTTGTTGTGTTCCAGAAATTTCTATAATAGATTGATCCTAATTGTGATGTGATACTGCCATCTGAATTAATATGATCCGTTTGCATGGTACAGCACCCTGTGTGGTATTAAATGCAGTAAAATAGGGGGCAGATAAGAGCAAAATAAAGCACATTTACATGAAGGGTGATAGTGTCCCAGGATACAAACAAGTAAATGTTACTCTGTGTAATGTGAACAAAAAAGTGACGTGGCCTGTCTGCTTTTACATTGTAGTTTAGAATAAAAATACATTGTGTGGATATTTGCTGTCCCATACAGAAAGATAAATATATTATATGTGTTTTATATATGTGTTAACTGCTCTGAGTCGAACTCGCTCTTAAATGTAATTATTTACTGTATTCTTTAGTTGGCTCTTATTTGAATTTGATCTTATTTTCTACTGATTTTACTGTACTTTATAACTGCTCTCATCTGTAATATGATATTCTGTAATGTGATATTTTATAATGTGATATTTTGTAATGTGATATTTTGTAACAATTGTAAATCACCCTGTATAAGGGTGTCTGCTAATAAAAAATATTTATATAATAATAATAAGTTGATTTCTTTTTTTAAATAGAATGCAATGTCAGGTGAGCCGACATTTTCTCACACTGGAGGCTTGCTGTATTTATATGGACAAGTCTCAGACCACTTCACAAAATCTTAGCAACTAACCAATGTCATAAAAACTGAGCCCATCAATCTGAAAATGGTCTTTCTCTCCCATCTCCTCTGTATCTCCCTTCCAGGGGGTCGATTGTCCTCCATCACATGGCCTTTGACTTCTGAATGTAAGTCAAAAGCCATACCTCAATTAAGGACAGTTCCCTTCAGATCGGCAGGCAAGATCTGAAAATAATTTTAGCTAACAATATAAAGAAACAGACATTTGGTACTACACTAGGTGAAAGAGTATGCCCTGTTCACTTGCGATGCCTTTCAGAAAGTCTGTTACTGCTTTACTTCCTCGTTCATTTCACCCCCATAGTGCCTTCTGGGTCAAAGCATATTACTGGGTGTAAAGCATTTCAGTCAACAGAGAAAGCAGCTGGCTGAATATTTAAAGGAAAGATGGGGATAATTTCACTTTACAGGTGAAATGACACAGGAAGATGGAACTGTTTTGTTAGCTACGATTACTTTAAGAACATAAGAGAATTTAAGAACACTAGGCCATTCGGCCCATCTATGCTCATCTGGTTCCTAGTAGCTGAAAAACTTCGTCAAATTGGATCATAAAGGATCCCAGTGATTCTATCTCCACTTATTTTCCAACTGTGTCCTCTAGTCCTGGTTTGTTTTTTTGCCCAAAGTATTGGTTAGATAACTGCAAGCTGCTATAAGTGGTCTCAATGGATAGCTGTCTGACAGTGTCAAAGGTCTCCCATAGTAAAAGAATAGCAAAGCATAGTGAAAGCAATGTAAAGAAAAGTGAGGTATGGTAAACAGTATTAATTAACATGGCAAAAATACCGTGGTAAACTTGCATATGGTCTCTAATGAAGGAGAGAGAATTTACTTACAGGAATGTCTAAACATGTTCACTAAAGTTAAAACTAAATAATACATCGATAACTGTGAAAGAGGCCTTAACACCAGGTGCTAGTGTAGTTATATATTATTATTATTATTATTATTATTACTATTATTATTATTATTATTATTATTATTATTTGTTTATTTAGCAGACGCCTTTATCCAAGGCGACTTACAGAGACTATAACCACATTAGGGACTGTAGGATCCATTAAAGCTTATGAGGGACTATACTAAAATGTATTCTATAAGAATTCTTCTCTCTCTAAAACACTGACTTTAATTTATGGATTTCATATTTACAGTATGAAAATACATCACATTACATTCAGTAGATACTTGATACAGTAGAAAAAACAAAGGGCCTTCAATATACTGTTTTGCCCCCATTCTACATGTCTGAAGGACCCTAATAGCATAACCTGTAATCCATCCCAGGTCCTAAGTTGGATCCTTATATTAACATATAACACAACACTATGAAGAGGTGACTCATCTCAAGGGCGCCTGAGAACATTTTTAAATAAAGAAGCACCTTGGCCTGAAATTCCCGGAGACATTTATAGTCACTTCTGCATCCCCTATTGAATGCTTTAACAGTCCTCTAATTCATCCACTACAGGACCTTGCGTCTGCGGAAAATATCAATTGCTTAAGAAATGATGGTCTAATGGGTTCAAATGGATGTGGTATCTCATTGTCTCTTTCTATTCAGGCAGTGCACCGAGCTCAAAGCCGTCCATTCCAGCTGATAGCTGCTCCTGTTTTTGAGTGGGAAGAACAGAGCCCGTGGGAGGTCAGGTGGTCTCTGAGTGCCTGGGGTCCTGTCTCTGAGAGGAAAGGCTCCCGGACACCCACTGAGCTCTCCCAGCCTCTGCAGCAGCAGCCAGCTTAGCACTAAGAGGCTCAGCAATAACAAGACAAAAGTCACACACCTAAGGTTCTGACATATGATCTAACAGTAGTGATGTCACCAACAGCTGACCTGTCATAAGACCTTCGAAAAGGAACCCAATGGGAGCCTTGTTTTGGAAAGCTTCTAGTGCCCTGCCCCCTGCCAGCTCCTTCTCAGGAGCTGACTGACTAACATAATGATTAGTGATTCTGTAATCTAGCATAATACTATAAGCTACAGATCTAGAGACTTTGACCCCCTCACAGGTATAATAAACCCTTTTATTCAGCAGCACAGGCTTTTATTTCCAATGATATATCCCAGGCATATGTTTTCCTCTGGAACAAAGCACTATATTCATTACCGCAAGCTTCTGAGGTAGCTTATCTCCGTTAGCCAGTTAACTAATTGACAGCTTAAGGGGTTTGCATAACAATGCACACTTTAACTAACAGTTTCTTAATATTGACGTACAAGAGCAAACATTGGCTGCTCTTGAAGGTGGAATGCCTTGCGATTGTCAGAGAGTCAGTGTCAGTTAAATAGTTAACTATCTATAGGTTTAGGGTATTAGTGTTCGATATGACCGGCCTACCCAGTGTACACGAGCAATGGGCACTGCTTTACCCTGCAGGATCTGGACTGAAGATGAGCTGTCAGCTGGAATAGTGGTTTGTGTCACTTCCTTGCTTGGCAGGAAGGTTCTTGTGTTTTATGACACAAATAAATAAATAAATGGATTACACTATGTAACACAATTTTTGTTCCTGGGTAGTAAGTGTTATTTCCTAATTGCTTATGCCTCAAAAGTATAGAAAATGGCTATTATTCCCCACAAACTTTGCTTTTGTGACCAGGACAGTGATATTTTGAAATTTACCTATTTCCAATGAGAAAATGGGCGAATTTGTGTCTTTTCGTTCACATAAAGTCAGAAAAAAACAACATATGAATCCAAATTAACATGTATTTATACTAAAGTAATACAAAAATGACTGCAAAAGATTTAGAAGCGAGTAGTTTTTCGAGATTTACGATTATACTGTAAATCACTTTCACGAATCAGCCCCCAAATGTAGTCTCCCATCATGTTCTCGTTATACTGTCCTTGGTAGCGGCATTCAAAGTCCAGTATATCCTGGTGGAAGCGCTCGCCTTGCTCCTCCGAGTACGCTCCCATGTTCTCCTTGAATTTATCAAGATGAGCATCAAGGATATGGACTTTGAGGGACATCCTACAGCCCATTGTGCCGTAGTTCTTCACCAGAGTCTCAACCAGCTCCACATAGTTTTCGGCCTTGTGATTGCCCAGGAAGCCCCGAACCACTGCGACCAAGCTGTTCCAAGCCGCTTTCTCCTTACTAGTGAGCTTCTAGGGGAATTCATTGCACTCCAGGATCTTCTTTATCTGTGGTCCAACGAAGACACCGGCTTTGACCTTTGCCTCAGACAGCTTAGGGAAGAAGTCTTGAAGGTACTTGAAGGCTGCCGACTCCTTATCTAGAGCTCTGACAAATTGTTTCATAAGGCCCAATTTGATGTGCAGTGGTGGCATCAGCACCTTCCGGGGGTCCACCAGTGGCTCCCACTTGACATTGTTCCTCCCCACAGAGAACTCGGTCCGCTGTAGCCAGTCCCACCTGTGGTAGTGCGCCTTGGTGTCCCGGCTGTCCCAAAGGCAAAGATAGCAGGCAAACTTGGTAAAACCGCCTTGGAGACCCATCAGGAATGCCACCATTTTGAAGTCTCCTATGACCTTGATGCCATCTCAGAAAAATGCAGATCTGTATCCACTTAGGCAGCTGGAACTAAACTGAACTGGTGGGCTTAAGGCCCCTTTATTTATACTACTATTTATATTACTGGAAAGTTCTAGAAGTTACTCCAAGTTTACTCAGCACTGAATCTATCTGGAATGTCCTGGAAAATAGGTAAATTTCAAAATATCACTGTCCTGGTCACAAAAGCAAAGTTTGTGGGGAGTAATAGCCATTTTCTATACTTTTGAGGCATAAGCAATTAGGAAATAACACTTACTACCCAGGAACCAAAAAAAATAAAAAAATTTGTTACATGGTGTTATAAAAGTAAATCTGCACTCATATTTATTTAAAGCTTTACCATATGGCTGTCTGAAATCACATTAATGCTGAATTTGAATATTTTGTAATTCTTTTTTTTAGCAAGTTCTGCAACATTCTGAAGAGATCCTGGTTGCTGGAATCAGAGAGTCATCCTGATTCCTCTTCCGGTTCTGCACAGAGGAGAGTCACTAGCAGCTAGCGAGTTAAGGGTTCATCTGTTTGCCATTTTTGCCCTGTGCCATTGCTAGACACACGCTCTGGTTATCTTTGTGTAGATAACCAATATACAGCAGGAAAGAACGATTGTGGGGAGGAGGAACCAGTCACAACACATAAACATCAGCATATGCGTGATGCTCGCTTTAAACCAACTCTCAAGACCCACCTGTTCTCTCTTGCTTTCCATGCTCTTTAAGCCTGATATCTGCTATTCGCTGCTGTGTTGCTGCTACTATTTCATGTATTATGTTACTATCATGTATTATGTACTTTCTACTGTATGTAATGTATTATGCATTGTTTTTTACTGTATATCATGTATTATGCATTTCTCTGTATTTAAAGTATTATGGATTTTCTTGTTACTGCATCTTGTAAAGCGCTTTGTGATGGTGGTCCACTATGAAAGGCGCTATATAAAATAAAGATTGATTGATTGATTGATTGAAGCATATGTCTAGGCATCTCACAAGGCAGTTTTATATACCGGTATAGTACATTTAAAAGGTAGCTAAAGCAAAGGTCTGGATTTTGCCCTCAAACTGCATTTTGAGAAATACACAGCAACCAGATCTAAGAAAATCATTATTCTGATCCTGCAATCACACAAGTGCGATTTATTCAAACTGCAAGTGAAGCTTACAAACACACGATCTGGGGAAAAGAAACTGTGTCGGCATGCATGTTATATGAGTGCCATCTTCTGGTGTACAATAAAATAGCACCTTTCTGTTCCATGAACGCCACAAGTCCTGGTTTTCCCTGGATCTTCACAGTTTTGATATCGATGATTCTATGACCTGGAGTGGCAGCTCACACCAATCAAACAGCTTTTCCACTTCCCAGGTCCAACTGGGCAGGTTTCTCCCTGCTTTACCTTTATACACGGTGCCAGGTTAGATTAGCAATTATCCAATTATGCCTAACCACATTCCATACCTGAATTTCCATTCCAAAAAGACCAGGTTTCCCATTCAGACTAACATATTTTCATGGCTGGCCTGCCCAGTCAGAGGGGACATACATAGCATCCTTCTGTTCCCTGCTGTATCTGGATTGTGCAATAAACTCAAAGTAGGTTTGTTCCATAACCTAGTACGCATGTGTGTGATTAGACTATTTGAATTTATATGTAATAAAATAAGGGCATAGCATTCATTTTCAAGCACAAATGAAGGCTGTTTGGTCTCAATTAACCAGTATTCATCTACAGGGCAAGTACTGTCAGGGCTGTCCTGACAGGCAAGGAAATGGAGGAATGAATCAATTTTCATTTTAAAGGGTCAAATGGTCCACCACAGATATAGATTTCAAGTACAAATATCTTTGTAAATGCAGGCAGAATCAAAGGTTCTTAAGTAACTGTAAATATATATTGTTTTACTTAAAACCCATGAAATATGGTTTAATTTAATAATATAACATATGCCTCGGATTCTTCAAAAAGTGCTTGACAGTGCGTATTGGACAGATAACGAGAAGGAAACAGACTACTTAAAATTAAAAAGTATTATTTATTCATAAGTTACAACATTTAAAAAAAAATCAAGATAAGAGCAAAACTTCAATTTCAATAAAATGCATAATTACTCTCCATTATATTAAGTATATGTAAGCAGAGTCTTTTTCTGAAGAGCTCATAATCCAGTTATTGGCAATGTTTATAGAATTTTGAAGAAAAGAGTTTCGATATCCCTTACACACCAAGGCGATTCCATAGTTCCATTGTTAACTTTTAGGTGATCACAAAATTGCGTTCCCTTTCAATTCGAAGACGACCACCAACGACATTATGTATGAGATATGCCTGCCCATTGGGTAGGTATTGCTGACCTCTCTGTACCAGAGCTGCCGATAGGCCCCTTCCTGGGATGACACACTCGGTCCTGCCCACCAAGGGATTAAAACCGTCATCCTGAGGAAGCCATTTCTCTTTTTCCTTCTTAAGATGATACGGTAAGACCTCTATGTCTAGCTGAACGTGTTGATAGAAAAGAGCTTTGAGTTGTGTTGTATTTCCCTTGCATTCGTGCTAAAAGGGCTTGCCGCTATCCTGGAATCACCAACACTCAATTTCAAGTCTCTCCTTTCTGTCTTTGAGCAGCCTCCTGCGTTGTAGGCTGTTCTGCTTTTTACTGTCTGTCGTGTGTGAGCGACTGCTTGTGCAGTCACCCCGTGATTGAGAGTCTATTTCTTTCTTGCCTTGCCTCATCCCCGCTGTCGAGTGATTCCCCCAGCAGCCATCTGTTGCTTCATCCCACTGTAGAGTACACCTCGTCGGCTGTGTAGGACGCCCACCTCGGTGAGTTGGGCCTTGTAAACAAACAACAGAGTGTTCTCCCCTTTTCTGTTCTACTGTGTTTTTGCTGTCTGCCTTCAACTTGCCTGCCACGGCTTTGGCCTTTGTTTCTCCCTGGTGCATGCTACTCACAGACCAGGTGTGTGACCACGCAGTCAGGGTAGGCACCATTGCATAGCTGCCCCCCGGTGCTTCGGTACCTCGGTGCACGCATAGCCCTTGGTACTTCGGTATCTCCGTGCGCACGGTGCTCATTGCACAAGGCACACGGTGCCCAGCGCTACAGCGTCAGTCCACGGACACAGCGCCACACGGTACACCGTGCACATAGTGCTCTCAGTACTCGATGCGTGCGGTGCTCGGTAAGCACGGTGCACACAGTGCTTGGTGCCCACTGCTACAGCACTAGTGCACAAACTCACGGTGCTGCACGTTACATGGTGCATGTAGTGCTATGCTGCAC
This sequence comes from Acipenser ruthenus, assembly GCF_902713425.1. NCBI lineage: Eukaryota > Metazoa > Chordata > Actinopteri > Acipenseriformes > Acipenseridae > Acipenser > Acipenser ruthenus. Next base: position 83,150,339 of record NC_081193.1, on the reverse strand, counting down.
AGTACACGGTGCACATAGTGCTACGGTACTCGGTGCGCACGGTGCATGGTGCACACGGTGCTTGTTGCCCATTGCTACAGCGCTATTGCAAGAACGCACGGTGCTGCACGGTACACAGTGCATGTAGTGCTATGGTACTCTGTGCGCACGGTGCTCAGTAGGCAGGTGTCTAGTACCTCGGTCCACATAGCACCCTCGGGTGCTCGGTGCACGAGATGCCTCGATGCCCTCTGCCTGTAGACGGTGCTCTACTCCGCTGTAGGCTATGTGCTGCCCTGGTTGTGTGACTGCACGTAGTCCAGGCTAGACACCCCTATCCAGTTGCTGGGATCGAGCCTGTGTGAAACAGGTCTCTCTCGAGTTTTCTCGAGTTCCCCTGCAGTTTCATTGCTGGAAGCTGGCTTGCCACTTCCCTGGAATCAGAAACTCTGCTTCTGTGAATTCAGCTATAAACACTGCACAACTGTGCTGTGTTTACTCTTTTTCTATTCAACAGCATACATCGCTTTACAATTGCAGTCTGATATTCTAACCTTACAGTGCTCACTGTTTTGTGTTTTCCCCTGCTATTGTAGTTTTTAAAAAAAAGAAAAGAAGAAGAGACGCCTGATTCTCCACCGGACATGCTCTACCGCGTTGACTCAGTTGGATTGTCTCGGCCCGCCCTCTTGGTGCGCTTAAAAATTCAGTTCACCTGCGTTACCGTGGTGTCTGTTATCTTTACCCTCACAGCTTTGCTGCTGTGTGTGTGTATGTGTGGTTCTATTTAATTGCCTTGCAGTTAACCAGCTCTGCTGTGCCCCGCTGTTGAGTTGCATCTGCCGGCTTGTTTCAGCCAGTCTACTCGGCGCGCTGGTAAAAAAACAAGTTTGCTGTTGTGTATGTGTTTTTTCTTTACTGCCTTACAGTTTAAAAAGAAAAAGTAGTAGCAGTGTGATATCCTCCGGGACCCAGCTCTGCTGTGTCCCGCTGTTGAGTTGAATCAGCAGGCCTGTTTCAGCTTGTCTACTCTGTGCGCTTGGTCACCTGCCTGGTGTGGTGAATGTGTTTCTCCCATAGCTGAATTGCTGTGTGTGTAAGCATCTATTATTTCCTACTACTGCCTTTGGTGGTTACGCCCTCCCAAAGGGCCGTTCTCCCCGAATGAAGCCTTGATGTTGTACTGGAGGCTCTCACGAAGGCCCTGTTTGAGCTTATACACTCCATAGAGTTGAAACATCTGTCTATGAAGACAGCCTTCCTCTTGGCTATCACCTCCGCAAAGTGGGTGAGTGAGCTGGAGGCGCTGTCGGTGCACAGCTCCTGTATGCGTATTTGGGATGATGGCAACAGGGTGATTGAATTTCCTCTGCCCGGCGCGGGCATTGAGGTGTTAAGTCTGTCATGGTATACGGACCCTAGGACAGCCCCTCTCAAAGCAGCATCTGTCACATTGGCTTGTGGACACAGTCTCCACTGCGTATGGTGGTGCTGGCTTGCCCCCATCTGGGAGGGTAGCCGCACACTCCACTAGAAGGTTGGCTACATCTTGGGCCCTCTTCAGAGGGGCCTCGCTGTCCGATAGTTGTACTGCGGCTAGCTGGGGTACACCGCATACTTTATCCAGGTTTACCGCCTTAATGTGGTAGATCCTGCCCTGCCTTCATTAGGCACGAGGGTCCTTGAGGGTGTAAGCTCACACCGCTAACCCTTGGGCAATGCGGTTCTGATGCATCCCTCATATGCTGTCGTTCCTTCTCCCTTGCGACAGCTCTGCTATACATTATCCCGTACATAATGTCGTTGGTGGTCATCTTCGAATTGAAAGGGAACATTTGGTTACTTACCTTAACCCTGGTTCCCTGAAAGAGAAGACGACCAACAACCGCGAGGTCGCATCGGTCGCCCTCACGGGTTCGATGGAAAAAGAGAAATGGCTTCCTCAGGATGACGGTTTTAATCCCTCGGTGGGCGGGACCGAGTGCTTCACCAGAGGAAGGTGCCTATCGGCAGCTCTGGTATAGAGCGCTCTGCAATACCTACCCAGTGGGCAGGCATATCCCGTACATAATGTCGTTGGTGGTCGTCTTCTCTTTCAGGGAACTAGGGTTACGGTAAGCAACCTAACATTTTCAATACACAGATTCCAAAGTCGTTCCAGTATTTATTGTCATTTACAACAAGTTACATTTTGTTGAATATCAGTGTTTTCATTAACGGATATAGCAAGGTCTTAAAAATACTAAAAGTTTTTACCTTAGACCTGCTGAAGCACAGTAAGTGTTACAAACAAGTACCTTGCTTATCCTTGGAAGTCTTTTCCTTACTGGTCCTGACGAAAAGGTTTTCAAGTAGCTTACAAGCCACATTCCAGGCTTCCAAGATAGCGCTTTCTGTAGCTTTTGGCAATTGTAGCAGAACAACATAATGGTGATTTTTACAGTAGAGAGAGAGAGAGAGAGAGAGAGAGAGAGAGAGAGAGAGAGAGAGAGAGAGAGAGAGAGAGAGAGAGAGAGAGAGAGAGAGAAAGAGAAAGATACCCTGTTTTTGCTGGAAACACAATGGTTTAAATTCACAACAAAACGTAGGATGTCCTCCAGCCAATCGTGTAAGCAAAGGTTAACTTGTAGGGCAGCAGTCTTGTTTACACCCCACTATAATTTGTACGTTTGAAATGCGGGGAGTGTTTTATGAGTCACTTTTGTTCCACACCCCGATTACATGTTTTAAAGATTGGGCTGTTTGAATACAAGGTTGGTTTAGTATCTAAATAGTTTTTTCCCTGCCCCGTCCCTGGAAAACCAAATGTTTGTTGGAAAGTTTAAGAGTTATAATTTTTAAAAGGATATAACAACTCTGGTTAGGTATTTTATAGTTTGTTGGTAATTTCTGTCAAGATCTCTTGAAGGCATTTTTGTTCTTTACATACTAAATATGTAACAGTGCGTTTTTGCTAGGAGGTGTAGCAGGGCAGCAGGAGAGAGCCCTGCACACTATATATGTTTTGTATTATTATTATTATCATTATTATTATTATTATCATTATTATTATTGTGATTTATTTATGTATATAAATGTGTTTTGTTTGTTTGGCAGCAGGGATGGGGAAGCCCCATCCCACAAAACCCTGTGCAGAAGGTGACCATCTCCCGAGTTAATTCATTGATTCATTTGTTGCTAATCGGGAGATGGTCACCAGTATAAAAGCTTGCAGTTTTCTGTGTTCGGGGTTGGTGTTCGAGAGGAGCAAGCGAGCACAAAGCGAAAAAGGATCAGTAACAGCACCTGCCCAGCCTGACCTTTTTTGGTCTGTTTTGTTTAGTTTTCATGATTTTGTTTTTGTTTAAATATTTATTTTTGCTCTGTGAGCAGTTGTTTGTGTGCAACCTTTTGTTTTATTTTTGTTTGAATAAACACAGCGCCGCAGTGCGCATTGCACTGCCTGCTAGAAGTCCCTGTTTCTGGCCTGACGTCACCACCCTCAGTCATCCCTGTCACGGCAGGTTTAAACAATTTCTGTCGGCCCTAGCGAATTTGCTGATGGTGATTTCTGTGTTGGTTACGGCAATTACAGTAGTTTGGCCTAGGGTTATTTGTTAATTTTATACTATGTTTATACTATGGTATATGACACGACACCCCTTAAACAATACTAATATACAATAAACGTGTTTAACCATAAAAGTCCCACCCATAATAATCAGATTTGAACCACAATTTTGATTGTGCTGAAAATACTAAAACTAATTAGGCCTAGGTTCCAGATAACATTTTGTTGAGTCAAGTATTTATAAAAATGTAACCCATATTGATAATAATAATAATAATAATAATAATAATAATAATAATTAATAAATAAATAAATAAATAAATAAATAAATAAATAACCATATAGACTCATATAGGTAAGGCTACCAACTGTAACATTTAAAAAGTATAAACTGATTTAATATCATTGTACAACCACACATGGCAGACTAAATCAGTTATGTCAAATGCCACACGGCCAATTAAAGGCCAAGAGTGCCATTACTGGTGAACAAACTTTTGTATACTTGAGGGATTTTGGCGTTGATAAAACTGTAGTTCCATTCAAATGTTAGCTACAGTTTCCAGTTAAACAGACCGATACAGTGCGCATGCGTAAGCCACGTATCACTGTTCCCGTGAAGTGTCGCGTAGTTTGCGGCGCAGCTGTATGTGTGCTGCTTTTGCTAGTCTGGACTCTAAAAATCAGGGCCGCTCAAACGGAGGAGAGGAAGGGGCTTGTTGGTGTGTTTCTCTGCAATGGCTGGACAGCAGTTTCAGTATGATGACAGCGGCAACACATTCTTCTACTTCCTCACGTCCTTCGTGGGACTGATCGTCATCCCGGCTACCTATTACTTCTGGCCCCGGGATCAGAACGCGGGTGAGGCCCGGGATGGGGAAGAACGAGTGGTCGTGCAGCTGGGGGAGGAGATAAGGCACACTCGTACTGTTAGGCAGCTGGCAGGCCTGATTGCAATGCATACATAGAACAGCACCGTGCCCCTCATTTAGTATACAGGTATGGGTCGGGGTGTTACGGTACCGGCGCACAGAATGGGGCGACATTTGTAGAAAGGAATAATAATGGTAACATTCAAAGACGGAGAACTTGCTGGTTACAGTACACGCTACACACAGCTTGTCCTACACGTGATCATGTGAAAGGGTACTAGGAAAGTTAATAGTTTTTTGTAAGAAGTGTCTCTCCAAAACCACTTCAGAACATTTATTTTGAAACAACAAAAAAGACCAAATATTACAGTGTTTTCAGCGAGGTTCATTTTACGAACCAAAAGCAAGAGTGTATCTGTTTGTCCCTTGTTTTTTGTAAGTGTACCTACACAGCTAAACCCTTACTGTACGTTGATTTATTTTATGATTAAGAAGCTAATAGTAAATCATTGAACTCCAGTGTTTGTAAAACGCATTTGGTTTATATTTGATATGGTTAAAAGCAATGCTAGGATGGTCAAAATATGCGTTACCTGGGTGGAACTGCTTGATGCACAGCAGAACTTGTATGTAGAGCAGAGTTGTATATCTGTTTAGAAACTAAAGTAAAACGTATAGAATTATTCTTCATGTCCTTTGCCAGTTTAAACATTATTATAATTGTTGTTGTTGTTATTGTTGTGCTGTGATTCTTATACATATATTGTCGCCCTGGATAAGGGCGTCTGCTAAGAAATAAATAATAATAACATATAGTGTTCCTTATGTAGAATTAAATACCCTCGATACAAAACCACAGCCTGAAGAAAATCGGTGTATATTGCCAGCACGTTTTTAGCTAAACTATGGGAAATGATTTTTGGCAGTTATTTTATGTATTTAATTTGTTTGTTTTGTTTCTAAAAGCCACCATTGAGTAAGACATTCTACAAGGTCATTTTTCTGTGTGTGGATTTAAGTGGTTGGTTATCTGTTAAATTGTTAGTTTTTATTTGGAAATGATCAGATTGGGAAACAAACTCCCCAAGATGCCTTGCAGTACCCACTCCAGGAGTGTCCACGAATTATGGTGACAGCAAAGGAGGACTTTGTACAGTAGAATTACAGATTGATTTAGATGTCCATACTGCTGCCACTCAACTATCCAACATTTGTTTATCCAAAACCTTGAAATACAAAACAAATTTGATATGTTCATAGGTTGCTTATTCAAACCTAATCATTTTCAACAACCAATTGGAATATTTCCTTCTTTGCTAGTCACACAGAACACTGCTGGGCAAACCTTTTACTGACTGACTTGTCACTGTTTGTTAAAGTATGGTTTACTTAAATATTCACATCCCATGGTTTCAAGAAGTCAATGATACTTGTATTCCTGCCTTGTAATGTCCAGATTATCCATGCACCACATTTAGAAGTCTGGGTAAGGGACAGAGATGCATGGCAAGTAAACACAATGTTAAAGGAATAACTAATGTTATTAGCCATAGTGCTTCAACAATGAGACTTTTTTCCTAAGGAATTTTATTGGTTTGACCATTAACAAGGAATTTCGATCTTACCACATAGTTTATAAAACATGTAAAGAAATGAGTATGGAATGCACTTGGAATAACACAGAAAACAAACTTGTTGGTTTTGTAATGTGAGGATGGTAGACTGAAAAACCTGACATTGTTGTTCCAGGGTTGCTAGAATTTACACAATGCATGGGTTAATGAGTACAGACAGTGTGGAATATAGATCAAATATATTATTTGAAATGCGCTGCTTGTTATATTTCGTGGGAGCTTAACACAAGGAAAAAGCTTCATGTTTATCTTTTAGATAAATAAAAAACCAAACAAGTCATGTCTGACACTGTAATCGGTATGCAACTACAGTACTTGTACTCCTTTGACGAGTGGCATGGTTTGGTAGTAAGATTGGTACAAATTCATTCTCTTACTTCCAAACCAGTTACACTTCTATTTCTCTCACTTGAGGGCCATTGAAACATGTTATTACACTAGGGATATGAAAAGTAAAAGCACACTGAGGAATGCAAATATTACAATTGGTCCTCCTGAAGTTATTATTATTATTATTTATTTCTTAGCAGACGCCCTTATCCAGGGCGACTTACAATTGTTACAAGATATCACATTATTTTTACATACAATTACCCATTTTACAGTTGGGTTTTTACTGGAACAATCTAGGTAAAGTACCTTGCTCAAGGGTACAGCAGTAGTGTCCCCACTGGGGATTGAACCCACAACCCTCCGGTCAAGAGTCCAGAGCCCTAACCACTACTCCACACTGCTGCCCTGTTAAACATTGTATGAAGCACACCCTTATGGAGTTGTTACAAATCTTAAAATGTTCAATAAAACTAAACAAAAAACAGTAGGTTTGTCTGAAATGACCTCTTGGCATGCTGAGAAATCATATCTGTGGAATTGCTACAAAGACTGTGTTTCTCTTCCCTGTGTCATACAAGTGGAACATTTAGTTCTATACTCAAAATTAATTTACAGACTCATTTAGTCAAGTTTAGTATTGCAGTGAAAACAGCTTAATACAATTACTGTACCATATATAGCTGGATAGCACATATAATAAATACCAGTTTGCTCTGCGAGACATAGGTGGCGTCATGGCCAGTGTGTTACTTGCTAGTTTTGAGGAGTGTCTGTAGTTATAATCTGCATCGGATGCTTTATCCACCTTCATATTTATTGGGTCGATAGTCATATCTGTGCTGTCATTTATTCTTGCTGGCCTTTCAACCAGTCAGGTTTGTAAACAACAAAGGCAGTTTTTCACTACGTAAACAAATACATAATAGATCACCCCTCTCAGTATGCTGTTGGGCAAAACAATATCTCTAAAACCTGTTCGGTTCTCAACAGCTGACATTGTGTCAAAGTCCATCTCACCCTTGCCCTGTACATAGTGTTTGTTTATTGAACTTAGCCCTTCTTGAACTTTCTTTTCAGAGATTGAGATTCAAATGTTTGGATGCTTTTGACATTCATGTATGTAGATACATGCACTGTGTGTGTGTGTATATATGTATATATATATATATATATATATATATATATATATATATATATATATATATATATATATAAATTAATTATATATATATATATTTAATTATATATATATATATATATATATAAATTAATTATATATATATATATTTAATTATATATATATAATATATATTTAATTAATTATATATATATATATATATATATATATATATATATATATATATATATATATATATATATATATATATAATTAATTAATTAATTAATTAATTAATTAATTTAATTAATTAGCACAGTCTACTGCCGGCATTGAAATGCTTGACCAGAAAGTGGCGGGGTTGTTGGTTTCAGCTTTGCTTTTTGTTTCAACAGAGCAACTCCGATTAAAAACTTTGAGAAGAGTGCATGGAAGGTGTTTGTGGTACCGGTTGCGGTTGATGAAATCACAACAAAGCATTATTCCAACACTAAAGTAAGCGTTAACCCCCTCCACACCACGTTATGTTGCCTGTGGCGGCTATTTCACAGAATAAAAAGAAAAAAACAAATGGAAACAATGAGAGATCAATTATTAAACTACTGAACAAGAAAATTTAAGTAAAAACAACATAATCAGTAGCTGTGTTTCCTGTCCTGTGTATATTGATTGATGCAAGTATATACCAGAATCCAAACAGTCACTTTCTGAATACGCCATTGGTATTCAGTACACTGTAATTTTAACATCTGATGGACAAAGATGCAAACTGGCAGCATGTGAGATTCGAGGAAGTCTACTACCATTCTGACACCATCAACCAGAATTCTCACAGACTGATGTCCGCTTTTATTTGTGTAACTATTTTACAATTCATTATAAATGTTTTTATTATTCCATCACAAGCCATTTTGTTACTGAAAGCATAAAGATCACTGAACTTTCATGTTGTCCTTTTCAGTGCAACTTCTATCCATTTGTAGTTGGTGAATGAAAGAGCAGTTTAACACCATTTTGCTACATTTGTTCAACATGCTAATATTTAATCTTTTTTTATTCCAGGAAGGTTGCCCTACTTCTAGGTTGGGCACTATTTTTGTTCCTAGCCTACAAAGTTTCAAAAATAGACAGAGAATATCAAGAATACAACCCTTACGAGGTCCTAAGCTTAGACCCGGTAAGCTGTTGTTTTTGATGTTGTGTAGAAATGCATTGACGCCCTGTCTTTCTTGCATACAGTTAGAGTATATGAGTAAACGCTCAGAAGTCAAAGCTGGGAATGATAAGAATTTGAGTTAAATTGCAATCACATTAAATGTTTTATAAATTCGTCTAATGCCTTAGTCTAAGGCTATATATTTGTCCCATTGGTCAAAATCAGATTTTTAATTGTGTTCAGTTTGTACTTTAAATGGATTAAGTTAGTTTTTTTTCATGCGTTATTTGTTAAATTATTAGGAATTGTGTATTTTGCTTTTGTTTTATTAAAGTGGTTACAGTTTAAGTCCTTAATCTCTTGCCTTGAATGATAGTATGTAGTAAACGTAGGGTGCCAATACTGCATTGACAGTATTTTGATTTCCCACTTATTGTTTTCTGCTTATCCATCACTGTTAATCCATCTTATCCATCTGTAGTTTTTCATCATAGAAACCAGATTAACTACAGTACATTTTCTTGTAGGGAGCGTCTATCTCTGAAATTAAAAGGCAGTACCGACTGCTGTCGCTCAAGTTCCATCCAGATAAGGGAGGAGATGAGGTGATGTTTATGAGGATTGCTAAGGCTTATGCTGCGTAAGTACCTTTTACCCTGTTCAGATATACAATCCTCCAAATATGCACTTTGTGTGGGACAGATTCTTTATACAGCCTGCTGCTGCTTTGGTTTGTGCAAATTATGAGTGGGTCTATGCTGTAAAACAAAAGAAATGTGTGCAGGTAAGAAATCTCACAGATTGAATTAGATTATGGAGAGCGGGTGGGGTGAAGGCAATATTGGTTTCTGGTGTCTGTCAAATTAATTTTATATATTGTTACAAATGTATGCATGATTTGGATTGATTGATTACCTCCTACAGTTTGAGTTGTAGCTTTAATTATTAATGGGCAAACCAGTCAAATAAGGAGAACAATTCTATTTTATGTTACATGTGATGTTTGGTTTAATGTTTCTAAATGGATTTAAATATTTGCAGTACAGTAGTCTCCGGCTAAGAGAACACCCCTTGGGAAGCATGCAAAGTGTTCAATTAGCCAAAGTGTTCTCTAAGATGGAGTTGACCACCAGACACAATATGAATTAATAAATAAATACATATTTATTACTTGTCATGACGCACGTGCATCAATGTGAAATGAACAACATAAATAAGAGAAAAGCAATAGGCAACTGTATGTTAATAAACTATAATAATAAAGTAAATAATAGTGTTCCTATACACAGAGACTACTGTGTTATTGTCCTTAAACTATTCCTAAATACACTTTGCTAGTTGTAGGGCATGACGTTAAGGTCTTGAAGGGCAAGGCAATGTGCCTTTGTTGGGCATAAAGACTCAGGGACACCAAGGCAATTCTAGGGGGCAAAAAGGCAAAACATAAATCCAACCCAAGGCGAGTTCATACTCCTTCATAAAACAATAAAAAATAAATACTGAGTGCCTGTTATGGTGATTAAATTGTAATTCAAACAAACACAAATCAATGTTTTTTCTGAGGTATTCACACATCAATTGAATTACAAAAATACAGGTCATTTTTCCATTGTAAAAATAAAATGGTATAAAAATCCAATTTAAAAACAACAAACTTTCATAATGAAAAAATACAAAGGGTGATTTGGAAAAAAAATAAAATAAATGTTCAGGGTATTTTTTTTACTAAACTCGGTCACACACCACTGAATACATAAATTAGACTAGAGGCTTAAATACGGATTTTCAGGCAAACTGGCAGAAGGTTTAGCCATGGCTGGAGTTATTCAGTCTGCAGTGACTGCTCAACTGTAGTTTGCTAACCGTTGTTACAAAACCTGTACAAACAACTCGGCTTTGAAAAAATAAATAAATAAATAAACTCGAAATAGAAACTTTGCTCGGCATCACAATGATGAACTGCTGGATGTACATAATGTTAGATGTTTATATTTCAGAGACTTTTTATATAGTTTCACAGTTCTTGAAATGTTCAGTTGCAAAGGATTTATAATTTTGTTATAGTGCATTGCTGGACACTTCCTGGGGAAAAAAAATGCTGTTAAGCATACACATTCTAACTCCTTTCGTGAAAGCACACATTTTACTAGTTAAAAAGCAGAACCATGTAAGGTTGTGTTTCGTTCACTATTATGTTATCTCTCCTAGTTTCATAGTGCAGGGAGCTGCTACTTGAACCATATCATAGCTACTTGCTCAGTTTTGTGTTTTTTGAGGGGGGTGGGGGGGGGGTTGGTGTAAGAATTTGAGCAAAACTAATAATTATCATGGAGCAGGATGAGATTAGACAGAATTAAATTGAATTGTGACAGAACAGGCCAGCTGACGGGCCATCAGATGTGCCGAGCAGGTTTGTGAATGGGTTGCAGGCAACTTTTGCCATAAGTGTATTATTTTTATTCCCCCCCTCCCCAATTTGAGAGGCATTGCGGCAAGCAGCTTGGGCACTGTGGCAATTGCTGTCGGTGCCGTTGGTTATTTCACGCCCTGTAGTTGTATGTCATGGGATAAATGTTATAAGTAAACCTCAATTAAAAAAGAGAAATAAATAAATATATTCCTTTTCACAAAGGTCCCAAGTTTGCATTTAATTATTTGTGACTCCTGTTTACGTATCGATACTAATCAAAGATTTGTTTTCAACAGTTTAACAAATGAAGAGTCTCGGAACAACTGGCAAAAGTACGGCAACCCCGATGGTCCGCAAGGTAAACTGTGATACAGATCTGTCTTGCGTTCTGTATACAGGGGTATAATTCAGCCTAGTCATCACAGCAATATTTAGTCTTTACTAGGTCAGTTATGTTCTGCTTCTGCTCTCAGTATAAGTCATTCAGGGCAGCCTGTGCATTTCTGTGAATGAGATCATTTGTAAAGTTTGGTTCACCTGTGCTGAAATTCCAGTGAAAGTGTATGACAGATACTTTTAATGTACAGAACAACTTCTACAATGACTTTGTGTTTTCAATCGCATTCTATTTAATTCCCTAGCTACAAGTTTTGGTATTGCTTTACCTGCTTGGATTGTGGACCAGAAAAATTCCATGCTGGTAAGTTTAAAAAATAAATAAGTAAATAACAAAAAACATCCTTTAAACATGAGATAAATGAAGTAATTTCACCATTGGCAGCAAGAAGGAATTTCATTTCCTTTTCTCCAGTTTACTTGCAGTGAAAACTAATACAAAAAATGCAGGCTGACATATATTTTTTAAAGGTGTAGAAATAAATGTGTGTTATATTCCCCTTTTTTTTTCAGGTCTTGCTTGTGTACGGACTAGCTTTTATGGTTATCCTTCCTGTTGTCGTGGTAAGTACCGATACAATTTAAATTTACAGATCACTTAATTGCCCTCGTCATTTAAATAGGACCCTCTCTGGGGGGTTTGCATTGTGTTGGATATTTTATTTTTATAACCTTTTTAGTGTACAATTTTTAATTCAGTGGCGGTAGTTAGATCCTCCTTTTTTTGATTAATTGAAAACATCCATTGGGTAATTGAATTGTGTAATGGCTTGTTTTAGCACTTTTAAATGGTTTCCCCACATGTTCTAGGGTACTTGGTGGTATCGGTCAATACGCTACAGTGGAGACCAGATTCTTATCAACACAACACAGCTCTTCATGCACTTTATGTATAAAACTCCAAACATGAACATGAAACGTAAGTATCCCTTTCTAAAATTGGCAAGCTGAAATGTGATTGCAAAGAAGGCAGAAGATATATATTGCACTGGACAGCCAAGAATATATGCATAAGTGCTCAAATGATCATTTGAAAAAGCTGTGCTCACACATGGCTGTGCAAATGTTATTTACTACTTTGCAAAAAAAATAAATTAAAAAAAAGTAGAATTATTAGTAACTTTGAAACGGATAAAATAAATATTGTAAATCTGTAAACAGTGACTTTTAATAGCCCTTTTTAGATGTGACAGAGGTTTTTGTAATGTTTTGGGTTTTTTTTGCATCTAAGAAACATTGAATCTTTTTGTGCAGGCTTAGGAATGGTTCTGACAGCAGCTTTTGAATTTGACCCACGCAATAACAAGGAGGCAACAATTAGACCAACAGATAACACCGAAGTTCCTCAGGTAACCTGTGTACTGTAGGAGAATTTTATATTGGGGGAACTTCAGCTGACAACAGATGGATGTTAACTCTTGATTTATGAACATTCAGCTCATTCGGGACCTTGGAAATATCAATGTCAAGAAGAAGGAGCCTCCTTTTTGCTACCCATACAGTCTGAAGGCCAGAGTCCTCATGCTTTCTCATCTTGCCAGAATGGAGGTGTCGGAGAACACGGAAGAAGGTAGTCCCACCTTTAAAGACCCTCATTTTTTTAGCATAACAGATTCTTTCTTCCTGTAAAACACCATGACAGTGTGTACATATATATATATATATATATATATATATATATATATATATATATATATATATATATATATATATATATATATATATATATATATATATATATATATATATATATATATTGGGGATGCACCGAATCCAGGATTCAGTTTCGGATCTGAATCTTATCTGCCCAGACGCACATCCATTTTAATACATCCTTCCAATGTGTGCAGTTCTTCTGTAAATAAAACACAAATCAGGTATTGAACGTAACCGTTGTATTTAACAAGAACACTCTGTAGCAGCTCTCAACTGCCTAAATTACTGGTGGCGCACGCACTAAACACATCACGCAGCTGCTGAATGCAAACATACCCCTGTATGCAACAGCACATCACTTTGCATGGAGTAAAGTCCAATTGTTGGCTGTTTTTCTGTTTTCATCCTTTGAATGGGGTGTAATGAGACACAGATTTCATAAATAAAACCTGTGATGTTTTAATATTTTTACTTTTTCTGGTGTGTAGATCAACGGTTTGTTGTGAGAAAGATACCTGCACTTCTGCAAGAAATGATTAACGTCGGCTGTCAGCTTACTGTGATGGCAAATAGCCGTGGGGGTAAGGATGGGTCCTTCTTTAGAACCTAAATGTGGTGTTGTTGCACATAGAAGAAAACAACAAAAACATGCAACTGAAATGAACAAACCAGCCTTTGAAACATGTTGTTACCTGCAGCTAGACAAGGAACACAGAAAGGGGTCTCTGCAAGACTGACTTAAGTAAGATTTATTTACCAGTGCACAGTTGTTTCAGCTTGCATGTGGATCAGTGTATTCTTTTTTTAATGGTGTTTATTTGAAACCTAGAAGGGGATATTGTATTGTATTTAAGTAGCACATTGAGCATCTTGTCTGTTGTATGGTAATTGGTTATTATAAAGCCTGTAGAAAAAACTACTGATTTGAAAGATGCCACCCACCTTTTTTTTTTTTTTTGGCAGAAATTTGCCATTCATTTAGTGCCTCCAAGTTTTCATTGTTCTGTAGGAAATGTTTATTCCACAATCTCATTGCAAAGTGAACTTATAACCTATCTGGTATTGATTGCATTAACTAGAGGCATCATAAAAAGCCTGTGCTATATTTAGAATAAGTTTTATTTGATTCTTTTTTTTATTTAATGTAGGACTTCATGTCCCTCGCTTGGTGTCCATTGAGAACTGTATGAAACTCTCCCAGATGATCGTGCAGGGCCTGCAAGAATCCAAGTCTCCATTGCTGCAGCTCCCACACTTTGAAGAGGAGCATCTGAGATACTGCGTTTCTAAAAAAGTAAGCAAGCGATAATTCATTTTATTCCCTTTTTCTATTTAATCGAATGCAGATATCTCTTTTAATGAGAGATGGCGATTTGGTCACTTATAAACAGTTGTTTAACTGCTTGCGATTTAAAATAATTTAATTAGAGAAATCCTTGCTTCTATAATGAACATAACCTGTAAAGCTGAATAAAAAAAAAAGTTTAATTGTTTAACAGAAACTATTCTACCAGTTTCACCTTCATTTTTGTGTTTTCTTCACCCACAGTACAAAGTGAGAAGCATCTTGGACCTGGTTAGTTTGAAAGACTCTGACCGAAGGAGTATGCTGCGCTTCCTTGGGGAGGAGAAATACGATGAAGTTATGGCAGTTCTTGGAAGTTTTCCCAACATTACAGTGGATATAAAGCTTCAAGGTATGTACTTTGAGAGAGAGGAAGCCTTACAATCATAAATAAGCTTAGCAAATAATTGTGGTAAATAAAAATCTGCCAGCATTCTATCTTTATCCACGAACAGGACTAGATCTAACCAATGTGAGTGATAATATCTGGTATACTTGCAGCAGACCATTAGTAAAAAATGAAATCGGTAACAATGGCAAACAATTTGTTTTAAAAATGCTTGTACGCTCGTTTTATAGAGAAGCTTGTAGGCATCTTTGTTATAATGGAAGACTATTTTGTAGAGCATTCATTTTAGAGTGTTTATATGGAAAGATACATAAAAACGAAAAAAAACTAAATAGTTAATATAAATATAAACGATAATTGTGCTGTAATATTGAAGTATAAAAGCAATAAGGCCCTCCACATCGAGCATTACGAAGAATTATGGTAATAATTACCGGTCCGTAATGCATGATGTTGAGGGTCTTATTGCATACATATACTTCCTAATAAACATATTTCTAAAGTTTAGAATATCACAACATTAATTACTTGTATGCATTTGGTGTTTTTCTGTGTCCTTTGAAATGGAAAATAGAAATACAAAGTTTGTTGGGCCAATAGAAAAATCTGATAAAAAGAATGCGAGTCTGTGAGAGTGACAGCTGTCAGTCAAGCTGTTGAAGGAAAGAGAAGTCTGGCAGGTTGGCAAAGGGGTCTGTCGCTATATGAAGTTTGATGTAGTTTAATTCCAGAACGTTGTAGTTGCATAGCTAAGAAGGGATGTATAGTGTCGAACGCGGACGATGGCAGCTATCCAAAGACCACTAGGGCAATTGAACTTCGTCGGTGGATGCTGCAAAGTTAACATTTTAGCTTAATTTTGCAACAGATACACTTACAAACCATACATTTTACTGTGGAGTTGCCTATACTTGACTACAGCAAATTATCATAAGAAATGGTTCTCATTGATACTCAAAAATACTTTAAAAAAGCTAATTTGATTTGATGAGCCCTGTGTAAGCAAATGGTAACTCATAAACAAAACATAAAGGTCGTTAAAGTTAACTATTTCATATTAATATAGTTGTAACCCAAAAGTTGAGATGGGGAAACCTTTTTAATTTGAGAGTTTTTATGTTTTTGTTTGCAGTGCTAGATGATGAGGACAGCCATAACATTACAGCAGGGTCCATTGTTACAGTCACTGTCACACTAACAAGGAAAAGAATGCTGGTAAGTTGGAAGAAGATATTTGTAATAACCAAAAGCTTAAAACAGTTTATATTGTCTGTATTTAGGGCTTGAACTTTTGTTTATTTTTGACAAGTTCCCAAAATAAAAGAATTAATCGCTCTCCTTGTAGAGGAATGCATTTGTTTTGAGCCGACTTAGATTATTCATTGAAACGCCATGTTCATTTTACAACAAGTTTCCTGAGACTTTCATATGTAATGATGTCTTTCAATGTACTCATCAGTTACAAATACTAAATGGAACATTAAATGCTCCACTCCAGGTTTAATAGGTGAAATGAGAATTTACTTGAGATTGAAGTAGTTCAGTGGAGAACATGGTTGAAACTGAGCTGGAATGGAAGAGCCCACCCCTGAGTAAAACCAGCTTTCCACTCTGAGATGCACTAAAAACTTTTGATCTGCTTCCTTAGCAATTTTACAATAGAAATCCCCTCAAACTATTTTACTGCAGGCCAGACCATGTTCAGAGTACAATAGAGAGCTATTATGATGTAGAAGAAAACAACATTTTCTCCACTTATTTTAAAGGATTTCTTTGAAAAGGAGCAGGAACAAGTGTGTGCACCAGAGGATCCTAATACAGAAGAGGGGGTAGGTACTCCTTTTATATTGTGGAAATTACTTGTTTTAGGTTCAAACTTAAATTTTAATAGAAAGTAATGTATTAATTTAATACACATAACAAACCTGATCGTTCAACCTATCATTGGTTTCGAAAAGCTGTACAACATTACTGAATTTTATTTTTATTGTAAGATATTTTTGCACCTCAACAATAACTTCATATACTGGCCACGGTATATGCCATTAGTAATTCTTCAGAACGTTTCATAACAGTACTACCTTGAAGAATATAAATGAATTACACAGACCAGTTTTTTTTTTTTAAATTTTTTATTACCAAACCAGTTTTGGCTGTTATCCAATACAGTATGTCAATGTTTTTAGTCTTGCTGTACCAAAATTAGACTTTCTAGTGCATAGTCTACATTATTAAAAACAACACTAGAATACGCTGTCCAGATCTTAAAGCCACCACACACCAGGTACGACGCGACAAGCGAATCTGGGCAGCGCTGCAGCACAATTATAGAACCTGTACTTTTTACACCCCAGGGTACATGACTGGCAACACCAGGTAGCAATGGAGCGGTGCAAAAAAAAATTGAATAATATTTTTTGGATTGAATAATATTTTTTGCAAATATGTTGCACAACAGAAGGGAACCAAGCAACCACAGCGCTCCATCTAAGCACGTGTTCTAACAGGACATGGAATCTACAAATAATGCTTTCTTTCAGATAAGTCTGCAATATTTCAAAGGCTATTAAAATCACAAATACTTTTTTTTTTTACTAATTGTTGATTTTAAGTGTTAAGTTTCTGAATATCAGAAAACAAGGTGATTATCATGATTACATTGGCAAAAAATTGATCTACAGATATCGATTTAAATATATTTTAATGTAGTCTATAATCGTTCACTATAAATGAAAGGTGTATGGTACGTGTTTTATTATTATTTGCAGAGGGTGGTAAATGTTGTTCTAATCATGATTTTTGTGTATATGAATAAGTATTTCAAATTTCTGTGCATGGAAGCCCTTTTTTTTCTATGTCTTTGTTTCTTTACTTTTACCTTTTGCTTGAATTATACAAAAAACGAACAACGAATATACAAAAAATTCATGCAAAATGTAATAAAAGCAATTTTATGTAACATGTTATTTAAAGTAGGAAGAGATCCCAGGAGTAAGAATGTGTTTTTACTTTATCCCCCTGAATTAATTTCAAAACAAAGACTACCATACAGCAGTTTAATTGTTTATTCCCCCAAAAAAATAGTAGCCTACCTAGTCCTGAAAACGCTGTGATAAACATTGTACCGTGCTCTCCTAAAAAGTATTCATAATTACATTTTAGATATTCTCTCACTGCTTGCAAAATACCTTTTTGTTTTTCCTTATTTATAGTATGACACGCTTAGCTGTGTTTTTCTGTGACCAATATTTGTGTTTCAGCAAGGAGACGTCGGCAAAAACAAAAGCAAGGTATGGCAGAATAAGAACAAAGCTGCCAAGAAGACATCGAAGTCAAAGAAAAAGAAATTGTCTAAGAAGAAAGCCCCTTCTCAGCCGCAGAAACAGGACAAGCAGAAACAGGCGAACGGGACAGTTGCTGGCAATGTAAGACGTGCTTTTCCAACCTGTTTTAAGGGAGTTTGCCAAGTAGGCCAGTAGGAAAGCAAACCAGAATATTATTATTAGTCAGTCATTTAGCAGATGCTTTTATCCAAAGCGACTTGCAGAGACTAGGGGGTGAAGTTGCAACAGGACCTCGGTTTTACTTCTCATCCGAAGGATGGAGCACAAAGAGGTTAAGTGACTTGGTTAGGGTTACAGTGAGTCAGTGGCTGAGTGGGGGAGTAGAACCGGGGTCCTCCAGAATATAGTCTTAACCCTTTGGTATCTAGGGACATACTGTGGCAAAGTGGTTTGCCGTGCGCATTAATGATAGACAAGAGACGGTTCACAGTGAAAACGGCTAACTCCTAAAGCAAACTGTAGGATTTATTTGGTCTCTGAAGAATAAAACAAAGATGGAAGTACATGATTTGCCTACAGTATCTAGGAAACGGGCCTGGTTGTTTTTTTGTATTTTTTTTTTTTGGTCCCGATTGTCGTTTTCCCCGGCAGGAGGGTGCCCCTTTGACTAAGGAGGAAGAGGATGAGGTTTCGGACAAGGGTAGTGATTCAGAGGAGGGGGAGACCAACAAAGACTCTCCGAGTGAGAGAGACGATGAGAGTGACAAGCAGAGCGACACTGAACCAGACGAAATGGGTGGGGATGATGAAGAGGTGAGGCTTCAACTTCAGCTTCTAAACATCAAGCAACATGTATATTTTACATGTATATTTTGGCCCCTTGCAGGTTGTCTGGTAAAGAATTCCACGTTTTGAAAATGCAGTTTGTGCAAATTTTGTATGTTGCTTTGCCTCCATGCAGTAACCTTTAACAGCTGCCCCAGTAATTCTGTTATTACAATCTGAACAGAGTTTAGATTGTCTACTGTATGTCTACTCATGCTTTGCTGATTTAAATGTTCCATGTCCTGTTATCTATTTTAATTTGAGTAATGCTTGTTCAAGTCATTCCATCCAGTGGGTTTTTGGTTTAAAACAAAGGAATCCTATTGAGAGATGATCTTGGCTAGCTTATACATTTTGATATTGATTTTTATTTTTCTCCTTCAGGAGTGGAAAGTACTACAGCAGAGTATCCAGCGAAGAGAAAAGGCCCTTTTAGAGACGAAATCAAAGATCACACATCCCGTTTATAGCTTGTACTTCCCTGAGGTATTTATTTTTATTTTTTTTGTTATTTGCTTATTTTGGAATTTATAAGAATTTGATTAGTCTACCCAGAATATTATTATGTATGTATGTATTTATTTTATTTATTTATTTATTTATTTAATTCCCTCCAATTTTACAGGAAAAGCAGGAGTGGTGGTGGCTTTATATTGCAGACAGGAAAGAACAGACTTTAGTATCTATGCCCTATCATGTCTGTACACTTAAGGACACAGAAGAGGTAAGTGAGATATCATATTTTACTTGTCCTCCACTGAGCTTGTTTTACTTGTCCTCCACTGAGCTTGTCCTCCATTGCATATAGACGTAAGGAAAAGTTCAGATAGTGTTTGAACCAGGAATATCTTCTGTTTTGTAAGCATATGTCTGCAGGAGATATACAGGGTGATTACAATGCAATTAGGGCATTTGGGAAGCAGTAACATACAAAGTATTCATGGTAAGATATTGAAATATGAGCACTGTGACCGTATGTGCGTATCGGACGCTACCAGTGCAGTTGCTGTTGCCTGGCATCTTCCACTTCTGTCCATGCATTCTTGACAGTATAATCCATTTTTTATTTGCTGCCCATGGTGCCTTAGTGCTATACATCAAGTTTCACTGTCCTGCTATGTTGATTACAACAGCTTGCGGAACATTCCATACCTGGCCTTTATATAACATTCATTATTTGTTTTGCCTCCAGGACCCTGCTATAAACAGGACATGGTTGTCATTCTATCATTGTTCCTGATTACATTTTAAATCCATCAATCTATAAAATGATGTCTGAAAGGCTGACTTGTGCTGCCGGACCGCCCTCCCTGTCAGATTCCAGCTCCACAATTAGTTGCTAGGCAACCGTAGCATGGCTGTGTCAGACGGTCTTAAAGGAAAACCACCTTGACTGCAATGTCTACAGAATTCTGAAGTGTTAGAACAATGCAGAGCTCAGAGCTGCAGATGGATTTAATGTTGGAATTCTTGTGGTTTGTTTTTTTTTTAAATCCTGTATGAGAAATCAACCAATCGCCATTTAAGGATTTTTTTCATTTAGTAATTACATTAATTAAAGTTGTTTTATTTTTCTTTATGTAACATTCTTGAAATTTAATATTTGTTCTAATACAGAACAAAGCTTAGATTTGAATACCAAACAATTTATAAAATCTGGTTATCTTTATCTTTAGTGTCTAATGGCTATAATACAGTACCAGTAGACAAACAAGTAATTTTGGATTTAATTCAAACAAATATTTTCAAACTATGAGCACTCATAAAGAGGAAAGGATGAATTTGAGTGACTAAATGATTTAACAGGTTGCATAACCTCAACTTTTATAAACATTGTTATTATTTATTTATTTTCTTTTAAGGTTGAGCTTAGATTCCCTGCACCATCAAAACCTGGAAATTATCAGTACTCTGTGATTCTAAAAAGTGACTCATTCATGGGATTGGATCAGATAAAGCCATTAAAGGTAAGATGTTGCTTGTGAATGTTCAGTTTTTGACTCCTACTCTGTGTTCTCCTTTATTAAGGTGATCTCATGACAGGGAGCACAATTAGTCTATGAGGAGTTCAGCAGAAGTTGGGTTGGGGCATTATTTAGCCAATTCTGGCTAGCATGTTCAAGGACTTACTGCTCTAAGCACACAAAATCTGATACTGGTTTTTAATTGTTGGAGGGTGTTCTTTCTCCATAATGTGTGCTCATATTAAGCAAATGCAAGAAAGAACGATTATGCATCAGCTACAGGACCGGATTTTTCTACTAAAGGCAAGTTGCCCATGTAATATATTTACATGTGATTTGCCCTGATGGAAAAATACAGGCTGAAGACTCCATTGCATATAAATAGAACCAGACTATGATTTATTCCTCAAGAATAACCATTGCTTGCGTCTCCAGTCTGACCTTTTGAACGGCTCTTGTTCTGTTTGCTAGCTGGAGGTCCACGAAGCAAAGCAAATGCTGGACAACCATCCCCAGTGGGACATCCCAGAGACAGAAGAGGAAGAGGAGGACCAGGAGGACAGCGACGGCATCGAAGAGAGTGAGGAGGAAGAGGAAGACAACGATTAAACAAAACGATTGTAATCGACTACTGTCTCCTGATTTAAAAAAAACAAACAATGATGTTACACACAGTTCCGACACCTGCCATTCTGTTTCTCTGTCCTCCCTTTTTTTATTTTTTTATAAATATAAATGGCACCCCAATATCACAGCGAGGTCTGACATTTAAGCTGTAGGTTTTGTGTGTGTACAAATTCTGATTGCCTCTCACGTGGGAGATTCCGAGAACTCCCCTTCTGGCTGTGCCTAGAAAGATGCCCATAGCGTGCATTAAACAGCTACTTGTTACTACAATGACTGTGTTACTGGTAATTTAATTGGAAGTGAAGGTAAAGCTATTTTTCTTGAAGGAAAATAGAAGTAAATAAGAATTGCCCTTGGTAGGGGTATCCATGTTTTTTTAGTATTGTATATTTTGGTTGGATGCACAGTGAGTCACAAACATTTGGGTAATGGCGGTCTTTTCTAAAAGTGGAAAATAAGGGTCTTCTTTGTGTGCTTGTTTTGTTGCTCTTTTTCTTTTTATATTACCTTTTTACTGCAGTACTGATTTGAAATATAATTTGGTGTGCTAGTTTGTGGGGATGTTGTAACCATGAATACTGTGGTTTGACAGATCAGCCACTCCGATTTTCCTTCTCATAAAACCGGTTATATATTTGCCACATTGATGTCCGTCACATATCTTCATTTAGTAGTACGTGGGACTGTGCAAGGTATCTCCGCAGGGATTTAAATATTTCCACAGTAAATTCTTGGGTTTATTAACACCTAATTGTTAGAACTGCAGTTATAATATAAAATAGTGCGATTTGTATTTAAAGGGCAATGTTGTTCATCTCATTACAAAGGTTTGGATCCCTTTTATGTATTGCAAAATTGAAATTTGAATTGAATAGGCATTAAGTTCAGCCTTATATTTAGGTGGTCTAGCATTCATGCTCAGTTTGAAATCTTATAGCATAAAACACTCAATTAAGCATCATGAGTCTGGTATTGAATTACAATTTAGTAAGTTACATTTTAAAAGCATTTTTCAGATTTATTCCATCTTTTCCAAATCTGAAAAGAAGTCCTAGTTAGTTGGTTTAAGAAATTTGGGTAAATTTGGCAGTGTGTTTCACGAAAGCAATAAAGCTAGACTAGCACTTTTACTATATGCATGGGATTGTAGTTCGGTATAGTACACAAGCATTTATGAAAAAATGCATTGTTGCAGATACCTTATTTTCATTGGTGAGCATGATGCATAATGTAGTAAGTCCATTCCAGGTGGCTTTTTAAAGTGACAGAGGCTTATACAAGTGTGTGGAATATCAGTAGTCCTGTCCACAAATATTGTCCATTTCACTTTTTTTTTTTTTTCTTCATTGATGTGGAAGTGATCCTTTAAGGGCTTTGGAGAGCCTTTTGTTGTTTTTCAAAAGGCTTTTTTGTGCTTTTTAAATAAAAAATTAAAAAAAAGAAAGTTTGCAGGATTTAAAGGTTTAGATATACTGTACGTTTTAACTTTGGAGGCACTATAGTGGGAACCCTCTTCAGATGTGCCAGAAAAAAAGTGACCTATAATTCTTACTTATTTAAAATTCAAGTGTATTGTTTTACATGACTGAAATTAGTTTTTTTTTTTTTTTTTTGGTTCTTTTAAAGTGGATAGTATCGGGCAAAAGCAGGGTCATAATAATAAAAACAGCACACTATCCTTTACAATCATGTATTATTCCAACACTGCAGAATTTTAAATATACAGCTTAAGAGACCACTGCAAAATTATCAGTTTCTCTGGTTTTACTATTTATAGGTATGTGTTTGGGTAAAATGAACATTTTTGTTTTATGCTATAAACTACTGACAACATTTCTGCCAAATTCCAAATAAAAATATTGTCATTTAGAGCATTTATTTGCAGAAAATGACAAGTGGTCAAACCTTGTACTTGGCTTGATTCATGCGTCCTTCACAAAGACAAATCTGCCCGATTCCAGCCTTGCTGAAGCACCCCCAGATGAGTCCAATTTTCAGCTTTGCCCAACACCTGGTCGTCTAATGGTTAGACGGAGACCTGGAGAGGCCTACAAGCCACAGTGTATCGCACCCACTGTTAAATGTGGTGGAGGATCGGTGATAATCTGGGGGTGCTTCAGCAAGGCTGGAATCGGGCAGCTTTGGCATGAATCAAGCCAAGTACAAGGTTGTCCTGGAAGAAAACTTGCTTCCTTCTGCTCTGACAATGTTCCCCAACTCTGAGGATTGGTTTTTCCAGCAGGACAATGCTCCATGCCACACAGCCAGGTCAATCAAGGTGTGGATGGAGGACCACCAGATCAAGACCCTGTCATGGCCAGCCCAATCTCCAGACCTGAACCCCATTGAAAACCTCTGGAATGTGAGCAAGAGGAAGATGGATGGTCACAAGCCATCAAACAAAGCCGAGCTGCTTGAATTTTTGCGCCAGTAGTGGCATAAAGTCACCCAACATCAATGTGAAAGACTGGTGGAGAGCAAGCCAAGACGCATGAAAGCTGTGCTTGAAAATCAGGGTTATTCCACCAAATATTGATTTCTGAACTCTTCCTAAGTTAAAACATTAGTATTGTGTTGTTTAAAAATGAATATGAACTTATTTTCTTTGCATTATTTGAGGTCTGACAACACTGCATCTTTTTTGTTATTTTGACCAGTTGTCATTTTCTGCAAATAAATGCTCTAAATGACAATATTTTTATTTGGACTTTGGGAGAAATGTTGTCAGTAGTTTATAGAATAAAACAAAAATGTTCATTTTACCCAAACACATACCTATAAATAGTAAAACCAGAGAAACTGATAATTTTGCAGTGGTCTCTTAATTTTTTCCAGAGCTCTATATATGGAACACATATTGCCATCCAATTCAAGTTACTTTTTGTAGCGTAAGGATCTCAAATACAATTTAAAAAGATGTATTAATTGGAGGAAATATAGTGGCACACACACACTGGTGTGGATGTGTTTTGGGGAATTCCTGTGGAAAAGGATGTGGGACCATTTATTAACTTTTTAAAACTCATCTGATCTAATAGCTTTCAAATACTAATAGTTCTAGGGCTGGTGTCAATACAACTGTAACTGAACTAAGCCACGGGAAAAAATACATCAGTTGATTAAGGCAATATTGACGTTCTGTCTGTAATGTAAATGTATCAGCAAATTAAAAGTTCCTGGATGAAAGCAAGACTCACTAGCTATGACAAGCTGATTCTTGTGGTTCCTTGTGATATATATGTAGCAAAAAAATAAATCCATTTCAGAGTCCAGAAGACCAGACTTTATTTCACATCTGATCTTTATATACCTTTTTTTTTTTTTTAATGACTTTTTTCAAAGATCTTCTTGCAGAAGTATGGCAGACAGGTCTATTTGTTCCTTACGGAGATTAACTGTAAAAATGGTGGAAACTTCTTTCAAAATTTTGCATTGCTAGTGTTGTATCTGAAATCGGTATAAATATTGTACTGTTCATTAAGTTTATTTGTTGGGCAAATACCAAACTGTATACCATCTGCTATGTGTTGCAAAACATAATTTACACCTAGAAATAGACCTTGTTTTTGGGGGGGGGGGGGGGGGAGAGTATTTTAAGTATTACTGATCTGCAAGATGCAGCATTAGTTAACATGCTGTGTGTTAAAATACACCACAGTACCTTCAACAAACCAGCTGCATCCTGTCTTAATATTTCAGGTCAAAAAGGAATAATTGCCCAATGTTACAGTATCTGCCAATTTTGTTTACAAGAAAATCGTCATTGTAAATGGGAAATATATCCTTATATATTCTTTGTATTTAAATAGTTGCAAATAAAATGGAAAGACTTTTTAAACTGTGACATGAGTTTTTTCTGCTAATTTTTTTTTTATTGTGTTATAAGATGTATAAAAATTTGATTTTTATATTTCTAAAATTTAACAAGTTAACAATGTTGACAAGTGAAATTATCAGATGGCAGACAGTTAAAGGTAGGTAATTTTGTTTCCAGTATATTGTACTTTCTTCCTTTCTTTTGAATTCTGCTTTTATTTTAGAGGATCCTCAAAGATGGGGGGGGGGGCAGATTTATGGAGGGTGAAAAAAATGGATTAGAAATAGGCAAATCAAATATGAAAGGGATTCTATTGTAAAGCCTTCCATGTAGCAGAGCTCACCAGAGGGCCCTCAGTTACGGACGTTCAGATTACTGAACATTCAATATTTCTGGCTCCTAGATTATGGGTCTCATATTTTGTATTTTTTCGTAGTGTTTTTCCTTCTGGCGTATTATTTATTTATTTATTTTGCATTCAACTTTGTTTCATGAATATTGCGATTTGCTCCTGTTTGGCAGAGCAAAGAGAATTTAAGCACACTAGTCTTCCTTACCATATGAATGAATGAATGAATACATGAGTATTTGATCTTGTGCTTCCGAGCAAAGCCATGCAGGGATCAATTCAATTTGAAAATAGTTAATTTTTGCACCAGAGCAAATGAGGAGCATATCAGTGTATAAAAAATGAAGCAGAGCAAAATCTTTGAAAATCGGGCTGATAGCGTTGACAACAGCTAAAAAAAAGCATTCCATATTTCACAACTGTCTTAAATTTGCAGTGTAGTGAAATTCAACTTTCATTTGCTAGTTTGTTTTCTTCAACAGGGCCACATTTATTTTCCATCTTTTTGTCTACTGGTTTATCTTAATCTATACCAGATTAAAATACAGTTTTATTAATACATCTATTTTTACAATACTTTTTCCACCTTGTTTTCTAACTTGGCTTCCGGTAGATAGCCAACATTGAGTGTGTGAGGGAGGGGGCTGTTTCAGCTTATCTTTGAAAATAGCAGTTCAGTGATTTATGTTGTGATTCAAAGTTTTGGCACAGATATACAGCAGGATAGACAGTTACAAGTGAAACACTGATGCGATTCTGGGTAAAATACTGATTATTAATTACATAACACACTAACATATGTTTACAGCGGTATCAGCGCCATGCTTTAGTAAGAGATCCCATGTTCGCGCCTGCACTTAGCCTTTGTGTGGATTGCCTCGCCCTGGGTGGTGTGCCTGTCCATGAGAACCGAGGTTCGCTGATAGATAGATAGATAGATATAGATATATATGATAGAGAAGCAGTGTTATGGGGAAAACTTCAATAAAGAGAAAGTTACAAATAAAAACAGGGGCAGTGTCATATGAGAAGAGGAGCTGACCAGTTCAGGGCTCTGATCCACTCCTACGTATTAGTTAACCCAAAAGATAAACCCAGTTTAAGCTTGTTCAATATGAAATACATATTAGGGTCTTTTGACATATGATAGGTTTAGAAATGAACTCAGTTCACTTCAATTGGAAATAACTAATTATTTCACATCACTTGTAAGCTAATTGGCTTTGTTTTGCTGGTTCTTCATCTCTTCCAATGTTTTCTGAACAGATTTTGCTTTCATGTTACTATGCTGAAACAAACAAACCAAACTCAGTGCCCAGATGAGGTGGTCCATGGGTTTGATTAAAACAAACTTGCCCTGTTCACACTAGCATTTTTATACCGGTATTATTGCGGAACCCTACCGAAACATCTGTCCCGACTGGAGTTCTTATCGGTTTCGTACCGGTACAGTTAAGTGTGGACAGGTAAACCGACACGGTATGGATACAGTTAAGTGTGGACAGGTAAACCGACACGGTATCGATACAGTTAAGTGTGGACAGGTAAACCGACACGGTATCGATATAGTTAAGTGTGGACAGGTAAACCGACACGGTATCGATACAGTTAAGCGTGGACAGGTAAACCGACACGGTATCGATACAGTTAAGCGTGGACAGGTAAACCGACACGGTATCGATACAGTTAAGTGTGGACAGGTAAACCGACACGGTATCGATACAGTTAAGCGTGGACAGGTAAACCGACACGGTATCGATACAGTTAAGTGTGGACAGGTAAACCGACACGGTATCGATACAGTTAAGTCGATATTCTGAAGCACGCGCACGTCTTGTTTTTCAGTTTACATGCTTTAATTTAAATAGCTGCATTTTTCGATGAGCTGCAGTACCTTTATCATGGCTACACCAAAATATGTGACAAAATAATCTCCACAAAATTAGTGATGATGACTATGAGGTCATGCGTACTGCAGAGCAGTACCGCTCTAAAATAAAATCCCTTGTCAGGGATTTTTTTTATATAAAATTAAAAACAGAACCCAAAACGTGCATTCCCAAAGCCGTGATGCAAGCCCACTGTCTTTGGTTTTAAAGACGGCTAATTATTTTTGCCTTTTTGTTCGTCTCATCCTTTCACATTCTGCTCGTCTCTTAATAATGATTGAACTCCCAAACAAAATACTGTACATGGACAGGACGACAAAAACATGCTGTATTACATAACAGCGGATCCATTTCTAACAGATGTGACAGCGGTCGTCATGGAAACGAGTTCAGAACCCGAACACTGTCGATTTAAACATACATGAATGTGGGCAGGTATATCACAACTGTATCGGTACTGTACCTGTATTGCAAAATGAGTTAGGACAGAAAGTGGTATTCTATACCGAAACAAACTGTATTACCATCGTACCGATTCAGTGTGAACAGGGCTTGAGTTTGATTGGAACATTCCTAAATGTTTTTAAAAGAACAAACCCAAAGTTGGTTTGAAATAAAAATGTCTTGGCTGGGTCCTTTGAGGTAGATAAGCGTTTATTCATTTTCAATCCAATTCCAGACTTGGGTCAGTACTTCAAGTGGTCTTGTAACAGAACCCCAATTCCTGTTTCAATTGGACTCACAATAGTCACGGGTCAGGTGGGTTTAAAAGACTCCATTTGCCTACCCGAGGATAAGAACAGCCTGGTAAAGCTGTAGTAAAAAGAAGTGATTGTTTCATAAGGTTTTTAGATGTTCACTGTTGTGCTTATCTGAGCTGGCTGCTCTTCAGTTACAGTGACTGCCAAAAATGATTGGCGCACTGAGGACTTGAGGAGCCAATTTGACAGGATGTAAACAAACTGGAATTCCAACGACGCCTGGTTTCTGAGTAATCAAAACAGATGATGAGACTATGATATATTTTACTATAGTGTCCCATTAAACTTAGTTTGTTTTTATTTTGTATTTCATAAAAAAAATGCATTTCAATGTATCATTCTAGTCTAATCAGATAATAATAATAATAATAATAATAATAATAATAATAATAATAATAATAGAAAGGAATATAGAATAAAACAATTGGGTACCTAAATCAATTTTCATATTGGTGTTTGTGTTTTTCAGAGGTAACTGCTGCGTATTCCAGGTAAATAGAGCGCTTATTAATACGCTTTCAGTAGTTTATCTGTAATTTAAATAACTACGGCAAGCAGGAATGCTGAGAGGGGGATTTTAATTGGGCTTCTCTTGTTTCAGATGTTGGGCCTTACATTCTGCAGTTTGTGTGCACATGAACAGTGAGGTTTGAGACGAAATTGGTTTTACTTGCGAGTTTGGTTGTACTTACAGGGATACAGCTGCGGGTGAGTCTTAATCCTGGAGATTTGGGAATTATTTTCAGTTTTGGTCAATTAACGTTATGTTAACCATTGTTAAAGTGTCTTTTATTGTACGATATACCCACATGTAGTCGTACCTGTAAGCGCTAAGCACCCACTATACAAAATAATAGCACATCTTGTTTCTATGCGCTGTGTAAAATATTATTTAAACGCGGAAAAGGAAAAGCCATGCAAGGCTTTTTAAAATAATTTATTTAATGTATAGGTTTAGGTGTTTGTGAGCCTGCTTTGGCCCCTGCAGGTGGCTTGGTTTGAAATAGTTTTGCAGCCAGCAAGATAAACCAAGCAATCATCTAATGTAGCCTACTTTGTCCAAAGGTGATTTGCATATCAATAAACTGTAAAATGTGTTTTGTATTTTTTCGCTAAGCGATTTTGTTTAATTAGTTCCCTGGAGTGAACGGCTGCTTGGCAACATTGTTTTTCGTGTTGCATCTTAAGAGTGGTCTGTTTTAGCCGGGCTGCTGTGCTCGCTGCAGCATCAGTATCGCTGGGATACAGGCAAAATCGAGCCCGGAGTCTTAATCTGCTTTGCATCATACGGTGAGCAGAGACAGAAAAGCTGTGAAGCCAGGTAAATGATTTTTTTTTTAGCCTTTGTAGGTCTTTAAAATCGACGTATTTTACTTAAAATTGTAACATTTATTTTGGCTTATAAACAAACCGATCAATTAATTAATCTATATTAACGTGTTGTTTGCCGTTTTTCCCTACATTGGAATTCCCATATAATAACTAAGCCTGCCACTTAATGCAATGTCTACGTTACCTACCGTAAGTAAAAGTTACAATATACTTTATCAGAAGCGTCTTGTTGTAACAAATAAGCAGATATTCGTATTACTCGCCAGACTCCGTAACTGCATTCTGTATTATCGAGAGCCAGATTCCTTACTGAAGTAACAGACCGTGAGGTATATGCCTTGCTAATCTTTTATTTTCACGAAAATAAAAAAAAATAATTTAAGCTAAGGTTACAAAAAAAAATTGAAATCCTAAAAAACAAAAACGTGCTTTTAAACAGTTATTGTAATTTTTCTAGTTAGAGCTTAGGTTTTTTTTTTGTTTTTATTTATTTATTTTTAATCTTAGAAGCTATCAGAATCAACTGCAAATCTACCTCAAACTCTGTGACTAGAATCTGTGCTGAGTAATTCTTATTATATTATAACATCAATAAAAGTATGCTTTTTAAAGAGACTATTTAATTCCATGCCTGTTTAATTTTAAATATTGTGTTAGTTATTTTCTCTGTAATATTGTTTCAGTTGAGATCATTTACCATGCCTACTAACAATTCCAGCAAAAATGTCAATAGAATTTTAAACAGGTAAAAAAAGGAAATATATTCAAAAAATGTGTTTAAAATATTATTTTAATATTCATAGAAATCACAATAGTTTGGTTTCACCACTGTCACTGTTTTTTTCAATCATAGAAATTGTTTTTCTGTGCAAATTTATTTTTGTGTACTTGGCCCAGCTGTTTGAAAACGACTATTGTTAAAATAACCTGGATGGATGATGATTCATTTGATCAGCACTAAGCACATTATATTGTTATATGGATGAATGGCTCAGAGAACTGTGTCTAATATTTTCAGATTTTACTTGTCTTGAGAAATCATGTGATATTTTGCTCTCCACCTACTCCTATACCTTATTATAATTCACATGTGAGGTATCAGCCAATCACTGTTGAGGAATTGTTAAAAAAAAATAATACAGATGTCATCCTGTGCACAGATTAATTATTGTTTCTTAGTACAATGTTTGTGGTGTGTAGGGTATCTTAATATAACAGACATCATTGTGCACACTATGAGCAGCCCAACATCACAAGGTGAAACCGAAGAGACACCCTAAACCTTATATTATTAACTTCGACCATAATGCAGACGGAGGCAACAGAGTTCAATTAAAAGGCATTACTAGCTCTATGTTCTTCAAAATGGGTATTTTCACAAGCTATCAGCTTGCCTTCTGAAAAAGCTGTTTTGAATACTGCTGTGTCTCTCTGAATATTGCACTTCAATCAGTGCTGCTTTAGTTACTGGAGTAGTTTATTAAACAGAAGAACAAATCAGCCCCTTGTATTAATAGTTCAGAGTTTAAGCAGCAACCAAGTGTTAACAATTTACATGTAGTAACTACTGTATACATTTCAAGGTTATTTATTAAATGTTCAGTATTTATTCATAGCCTATTCCATACACATTAGTGTTGTACACATCAAGTCTTTTCTTAAAACTCCTATTCGAGTAAGTATTCCTTGGAATTTAAGACGCAGCCTCAATTTGAGGAAAAAATAAAACATCATACGCATTTACAAAGATACAACCTCAGTTACGCATATGGAGGCAGTGACGCTTCTTTGACAATGGCTGCCTGTGTGTCATGGATGATTCGAGATCGGGCAGTGACGTTTTGGTTCGTCTTTTCTCAGCAGTAAGTCACGTTGCTGCTTGTGTATTCGTGCAAGGACTTCCTTGTTTGTTTTTTCTCGGCAGTCAGTCAGGTTGCTGTTTGTGTACTCGGATAGTCACGTCTTTTGTTGGTGATTTTTAATACATATATTACTATACTGTACTCTGAGATGCAGGCTATTTTTGAGAAGCAAAAAGTTTCTTTGAATGGTAGGTTATTATATAGGGTGTCAAAATGGTTACCAAAAATGATAAAAGAAGAAATTAAACAGAACCTGAAACCATAAGTTTAAGATGCTGCGACAACAGGATCATTTAAATTAAATTGTTTTAAATATTCTGTATTAGACATCATTTATTTTAAATCATACTGTCAGCCTCTTGCTGTTTTTCCACAGTGATATTCAGAATCTGTAGTTATTTAATTTGGTCGTGTTGGTGTCAGTGTGCTTTAACAATGTGCTTAAAGTGGCATGCTGTTGTGACGGCGTTCCCCATTGAATCCCAGTTGTATCTGAGAGGGAATGCCTTTAAACTAGCACTGCTTCTGTGATGCACAGGTATTTATGGGTACACCCTCAGGGCATCGTGCCATGGCAAATCAGTGGATATTTAGTCATTATGATTATTTTGACAGGCTGCTGCCTTCCCTCACAGAAAAAGCTTAGAACGTATTCCCCATTAATTTAAATGGAGCAAAAGAATCCTAACCACTTTGATCTGCTGCAAATTCCATAAATAATTAATCTGAAGAAGAGGACATTATGATCAATATTTAGGTACTGTTTTCGTCACGTGCAGAGCCCAGGTTTTTATTTATTTATTTATTTATTTATTTGTTTATTTAAATGTAGTGTTTCCAATCATTATTTTACCCCCCATTTTCTTCCCAGTTTGGAATGCCCAATCATTTTTCCCCTCACCACAGCAATTCCCCACATGGCTCAGGAGACCAGAAGGTTCAGCAGACATCCTCTGAGCCCACCACCATGCCAGCTTCCATTTCCACCCAGGAACTTGAGCTACCTACTGACGTGCGCCAACATTAACGTGGCTCAGTTTTTAATTTACACCTTTGGTTTTAGGGGGAAGGTACCTGTTGCTGAACTATAAGCCAATGTACAAGAAAATACTACATTTTATATCCAATGTATTGTTAATGGCAATGCATTTATTCTAATTGCTTAACACGTATAGCAAATGATCAGTCACCCATTTATACATATATTAAATTAAGTTTTAATTAAGTGTTAAAAGCACACCCTATATAATTATCAAATCAGAAATAAAAAAAAAAAACTTTGAGAAATAGCTTTGAGAATATAACCTGTTGTCTATGAATGGCATGTACATTCTTTTTTTTATTTTCTTTTTAAAGTTTGGAATCGCCAATTATTTTTCTTATTTTCTCCCCAGTTTGAAATGTCCAATTATTTTTATTTCAACCCGGCTCACCACTGCCACCCCCAGGCTGACTCGGGAGAGACGAAGACGGACACATGCGTCCTCCGAAATGTGTGCCGTCAGCCGTTTGCTTCTTTTCACTCTGCGGACCCGCCATGCAGCCACCTCAGAGCTACAGCGTCGGAGGACCACGCAGCTCTGGGTAGCTTACAGGCAGGCACGCAGGCGCCCGGCCAGTCTACAGGGGTCGCTGGTGCAAGGTGCGCCAAGGACACCATGGCCGACTTAGGCCCTCCCCATCCAGACGGCGCTCGGCCAATTGTGCACCACCCCCTGGGAACTCCTGTCCACGGTCGGCAGTGGAATAGCCTGGACCCAAACCGATGACCTCCAGGCTATAGGGCCATCCTGCACTCCACGTGGAGTGCCTTTACTGGATGCACCACTCGGGAGCCCCTTGGCATGTACATTTTGACACCAAGGCATCTTATCTGAACTGTATACTATAGCATGTTTTGTTTAGTGGGGGTTGTGCACTGTCATGGTGTAATGGTGAGCCTTATGTGTAACTCTCTTATATATTCCAGGAAATAAAATGCATTCCAGAGTGATATGCAAGCAATGAAAACTGCATTTAAATACAAGGGCAGAATGACCGTTCCTGCTATGATTGTTCCCAAAAGCAACACAAAAGGTAATGATGTCCACAGCCTCCTCTCGTCTTCTCACACCCAGCCGTGACCACTAGAGAAATCAAATGATCTTCCTCTTTTGCTTCTGTAATTTGTTTTCATAGCTTGTCTTCACATAGCTGAAATAATGCATATATTTCCATACTTTAAATAGCCTCTGCGGGGGGCCGTGGAAAGGTAAAGTGATGTGCCTGGTCTCAGTGAATGAGCCGGGGGGGGCAATACAGATCAGGATTACAACAGTGAAAACCTATGTTGAAAGAAGAAAAGAAAAAAGGACTATGATGAGATGCCCACTGACAGTATTTTTTAGGAACGTCAAGTTAAATAACGGCCCCCGGGCTCAAGTTTGACCAACAATACTGTCCCTGCCTTTGATTTTTAACCTTATGACCCGATTTATTTCCCATACAAATAAAACTGAATGTGACCACAGATTTCCATTGAAATCTTTCTAAAGACAAAATGCAACACTCTCAATTGCTTCTGCTTAAAGAATGTGACTGTTCTAATATTGCTTTAACTATGCCTGGCAGTTATGTCGGCTGCATAAAAGCTTTTTCATAATGTCATGCCTTCTTTGCTGGACCTCCAGAGACCTTTCTGTTTTCCACAATGAAACTGCAAATGATATTCTCTTGATGTGAAGTTTTTATGCTTTCAAATCTCATTTACCTCTTTCATATCTGCCTACCTTTTGTTTTAATAAGTTACAAGTAAAAACATGCTTTTTTTTAATATAATTTGTGTAATGCGAATTAAGGACCAAGGAGTTTCAAATTACATTTACCTTTTTTTGGCTCCTGAACTCAGTCAAAGCACTTTCGGACTTAATCAAAAATTAAAATAGTAATTGCTATAAGAATCACTAATGATTCTTGGATTCGAGCTAAGGGAACAGGGGGCAGGGACAGAGGGATAGGGGGCAGGGATCGGTGGTAGGGGCAGGGATAGGGGGCAGGGGATAGGGGGCAAGGGCACCATGCCCTCTCACTTTTTGACAAAAGAAACATACTCACAGCAGGGAAAAAGAGGCGCTTGTATAGCACACAATATTTAGTTGCAGTAATACTCTACGTATACTTTGTGAGATGTTTGTTCAAAAATAAAGGGCCACACCTTCACCCCTCCCCACACTTTCAGAAAGTCTCTGCCGCTGTTGGCCGCAACACTGCAATTGTTGAACCATATAAAAACCTTGCAGCAACAAATGATTTTTCAGTGATTGTAAAATGTACCTTTTATTTGCGAGGTGGAAGAGTCGTCCTCTGATGTGAATTGTTTTGAGAAGAATGTTCTACAAACTGTGAGAACTAGTAAAAGGGTTTTTCTGTCACATGTTATATTTTGTCATTTTTTAAACGGTCACATTTATCACATGATAAATAACTAACAAATTATTTTCAACGGCCTCAGCCCCACCGGCATGGTGCTCTGTGGTCATTTGGTTTTTTAAATTTACAACAATCTTGTGAAGGAATTTAAAAATGTTCAATAATGCTTCTACCCTGAGCATATGTTGTTAGCTGTGTGGTGTTATATTTTAATTAGGTATGTACATTTTAATTAGGAATTTTACGCACCATCGGGTTCAGCTGTAAATTAGCAATGCATTTGAAATTGAGAATGTCTTTTAATGTTACATCCTGTATGAATAAGTTAATACAATATTAAATAGAACATAGTATTATAAGTAAATTGTTCCGAACTATTTATGAAAGTAGTCCAATTCTGTGTATTTTTGTTATTCAAATTAGGTCATATTTTTGTCTTCACTATCATGAAAACAATAATACAAATATTTATTTTACAGTGTTGACCAGTTGGGTTTGGTTAAAGGAGTGCTAACCAGTGGTTTGGGATCCATATATCATAGTATTTGAAATACAATGCTATGTAACTGTTGCATCTTGGTGTCCTGATAGCACCAAGATCATTGGACTGAGTTTGAACTAAAGGTACCGAGAATTAGCAGCAACTTCTCAAGTATTGTTTTTTGAAATCTTGGTAGTACTCCTTTAATGGTTTCAGGAGACTCGACATAATAGTCAGTGTATTTTGTGACCACAAAACAAATACAAGCAGAAGAGCTTTAGTCTAGCAATGTGCAAGGAAAGCACATGTTCCTAGAGAGCTAGCTGCAAGAGGCTCCGAATAGGACGCCAGGGAGATTAATTGATTGATACGTTTTAATTAAGTCTTTCAAAATTAAAGCCATTCAGATCAAACAATACATAGTTGTATCTCTACCAACTTGGTGACGTGGTAGCAGTCTTCTGCTCTGTCTGAAGCTCGTAGCCGCTTTGTGTGCAGTAAGGTTCATCAGTTTGCAGGCTGACCTGATGGTCGAGGGCAGGCATTACTGGCTCACGTTTTGTGTTTTTGGATTCCAGTGTTATGCTGTACCCATACCTGTGTGTGAGATTGGCATGAGACTCCGAGGGAGGGTTCCTCAAGGTTCTGCTTTGCCGTGGATATCCAACGTTCTAGGAGTTCAGAGTGTGAGACTGCGCCTGAGGCTGGATCGTCACAACAACAAGGGCGAAGGGTGCTGGCAGCTGGTTGACTTGGGTGGAGGGAACGAAAGAAGCTGCCGCAAACTGAGAGATAGGATACAGCCGGCTTCATCTCGGAGTAAGAAAACTGGCCTTTCTATATGCAGATCTGTATTGGCAAGATCAAGTGAACAGCACTGTGATTGGCAGTGGTTTCATGGATTAGGGGCTGTGAATGTGAACTCTGCCCTGCTGGTTTAGTTGATTTAAAAGGCCTGATTAGGAGGGGGGATCTGTTAGCTGAAGCTGTGGTTTTGTTAACTGAAATCCTCAATGAAGTGGAGTTTTTTTAATTAGCAACACAGAAGGTTTAAATATGCATAGATATAATATTTTGATGTCACCCAGGATATATTTTAAAATCTTATATGATACGGAATTGTGTTAATCATCGAGCCCAAAAGCATTTACAGCTGGTTTCACAGCCCCTAAAGAGCAACAACCAAGGTTACCTGAGGAAAGAATGTTAGTTGAAACCATACATTAGTAAAATAATGTTTACATTAAAATTCGATAAATGTGTCATTTATAATCAATGCCTGCACCCTTACTGTATGTGTTAAATAAAAACGCTGTACTCAAAGTGCGTTTCTGTAATAATTCTGTTGATTGGTAAATGGAGGAAAATATAAACCCATATTAACAAGCTGAATGCTGAAGTCACTGGAGACATGGGGGGCTATTCAGTGTGTCTAAACAGCTGTGGAGCTTTAATTATTTACCTTCTATGTACA
The DNA here is from genome assembly GCF_902713425.1 of Acipenser ruthenus. Lineage (NCBI taxonomy): Eukaryota > Metazoa > Chordata > Actinopteri > Acipenseriformes > Acipenseridae > Acipenser > Acipenser ruthenus. Next base: position 83,113,469 of record NC_081193.1, on the reverse strand, counting down.
AATATTTGAAAATCAAACAGTGGATAAAGTGCCTTTATTGTATGTGTTTGTAAAATCCATAACATTCCAAAGAGGGTCCAGTTTTAATGATTTAATGAAGGCCCGCCTCTTTAAATCAATTGAATTCACCCAATCGTATCTTGGCATTTATTTTTGCAGAAGCTTTACTAAGGGAAATTCAGTGTTTTGTTGGTATTTTTTTTTTTTTAATTTTTTTTTTGCAAACAGGTCAGTTGTGTGTTGTTGAGCGGACAACCTCCTTTGGTGTGTATTCTCTGATAAAATACATCTAGCATGTATTGGGGTGTGTGTCAGAGATGAAGCGTTAAATTTAAACTGAGCTCTTTTCAAAAAGTAAATGTATGACACCAACTATATAAGGACACTGGAACAATTTGTATAGTGTGGGTGCTGAAAGTCATTGAACAAAACTGTAACCCCTGTATATGATGGAAGCCATGCATTGGGTTGCTAGCATGTCAAAACTTGTTAATAATACGAAGACGACATCAACACCTGTTTATCTATTTAAGTAAAAAAATATTTAAAGTTCAGCTAGCAAATCAAAAGTAGTGTATAGTGTTATGATCCACTTAAAAACTGCAATTTAGAATTGCCTGTTTATTTGTAAAAACAGGCTGAACAGTTGTATTTATTTACAATAGTCTTTTATAGACCAGGGCAGTCAGAAGGCTCCGAAGGTTGACTTAAGCTCCGGTGTCATGGTGATTCATTATTTCTTGAGGGAATGGAGACGCCCTGGGTAAGGGCATCTGCTAAGAAATAAATAATAATAATGGTGATCTAGCATGTCCGGAATGTCACTAAGTGCAAAGGCTCGCTGGACTTCGCACCCAAGTTTTAATGTGGCAGAGGGCAGAAAAAGATCGCTCTGACCCTGCAACTGACACTGGTAAGCACAGAAAGTTTAATGAAGTTTTCAACTTCTTTAAAAAGTGCCGTTCTACTGTATACACTCGCGCCTAATGTGTTCCAACTACTAACCGACTCTCATGGGATTGCATTCATAAGCTTTTAAAAATATTCCGCCCCTGTTGTGACAGTGAGTGCTGATTGGTCTGTTATGGTTTGTGTTTAAAAGCAGTGTTAAAAGGCACAGTGCACGGCACACGCAGCTCATAAGATTCACAAAACTAGCAGGACCCCTGTACTTAAAACTAGGGGGAGCTTCCGTACCACTAGTTCCCGCACCCCTCCATGCTCATACAATGATTTGTATAATTCCATTCAGTGATTTCAATCATTGAAAAATATCTTGCTTTCTATAAACATGTCAAAATTTTGTGGACATAATGCCTAACACATTATTGGAAAAAACGGTCATGTTTAGACTGTGTCAGACCCCTGGAATTATTCATACTTAATTTAGAAAACTATGCAGAGACATAGGCATTTCTCAGAAAGCACAACATGTTGAAATCAAAAAGCTTCCTGCTGCTAGGACATGCTAAGCAACGTATCCAAGCTCTCTTAAAGCTCAGGGATGTGTAGCATGGCTTGTATTGGTTCTCCCCGTATCGATTGGCCGTGTAATTGATGGTATACAGTCCAGCAATCAGATTGTGAGACCTCAATTGTGCCAAAATTGCTTAGTTTTGAGATCTTGTGGGGCAACTCCCAATGAAGCCTGTGTGGTTCACCAGCACTGTATGTGTATTAAACAAGGTGAACATTAAAGTGGGATTGTCACTGTAACTTTCAGAACCCTACTTATTTCACCATACAGGTCTGAGAATGTGCATCTGTACTACGGCCCGTAAGAAGATTCTTGAGGCCTGTGTGGTTATGTCTGCATTTTAAGTAATTTTACATATTTTTATTATTAATGCTCTGGTTTTACCAGCCTTCGGAGATTTTGCAGATCCCATGGTGAATCTCAAATAAATAAATGATATCTGTGCTGGATCATGTGGTCACGCCCAAGAAAGCTTTTTCAGTGCAGCTCCGACAGGCAGTACTGAGCTGTATACAGCACGGTTGTGATGGATGGCTGTACAATACTGCAGAGATGCCACTCAGTGCTGGGGAGGAAGTGAGATTGCTCAGTTAGTCTTATTCGCAATGAGCAAGAGAGCTCATTGCGAATAAGACTAACTGAGCAATCTACCAAAGCTGCTCTTTGAGTCTGTGACGTAGTCATTGCCCCGCCTCCGAGGGCACAAGAGGACTGCACTCACAGATCTCCACACTCTGTTTCCTTTCAGGACTGACCTGACCTGATTGGAGAGCCTTGTTCAGAGAAGTACATTGTTGCTTCTATCTGTATGTGTTTTTACACAAATTATATGTGATATTTAAACTAATCGCTGTAATAGTTTTTACTAATTACTTGTATTGAGTGCTTGTTACGTCCCGCTGTGTGCCCCGCGTAAAGCCAGCGGCTCTAGTTGCTCCTTCCCAGGGATCCAGTAACATAAGAAGGCTGACTTTATGCTCTCCCCCAGGCTACATACTCCAGCTGGAGCTTATTTTATTTCTCGTTTTTGCTTTTTAGCACCATACGAGACATTTATATTATTTATGTAATTGCTTAATTACTGTTTTTATTTTTAGAAAGTATTTTCTCTTTGTTTTTTTTTTCTGTTTTTTACAGATACTACACTCAGGCATGTCTGCAACATGGTGCTCAGCACACGTGCAGCAAGAGCTGCTGCTTGGCTCGGCAGCACTGTGCAGGACTGAGGTACTCGCTTTGGTTGTTTTTGCTTGCAATTCAACCACAGTATCTTGATGCCGTTTTGGTGACAGCTTTTATCATCACCATTCAGCAGCTTCCCTCAGTCTCGTGTTGGTACCGACTGAGTGGTTTTGCTGTTTCACAGTCAATAGAAGCCCTATATAGGGTGCATGATGCAGAGAATCTGGGCCTGGCCCATTTTCCGCCAGTTGAGGCCTCTATTGCTGCCTTGGCCCAGATGCCTAATTTAGCGCTCCAATCCAAGGATGCTGCCTGCCCTAACAAGCAGTGCCGGGTTGCATACCAGTTGCATTTGCTGCAGTCCCCCTCTGAGAACAACAGACCCTCACCACAACAGCTGGATGAGCTGTGCCTGGTTAACAAATTCTGCTCTGTGTGTCCAAGCTCAATGGATATGCTGCAGGTAGAAACCTGTCTGCGCTGGTAGCTGCACGTAGGCAGCTTTGGCTTTCTCAGGCACATGTGCCTGACGGCATGGGAAAAAAGCATCGCTGTTGGATGCCCCAATCACTCCAGGGCAGATATTTGGTCCCGTGGTGGACGAGAAGCTACAGCTTCAAAGACTGGCACAGCCGGCTGCGCCCGCTTCCAAAGGTGATGTTCGGAACCAGCCCTCGGCTTCTCGCCACAGAGGCTTTAATGGGTTCCACCGCCCTACGCAGAGACAGATGCTGCAGGCCAAGTCACTGGCTAAGCAGCAGTCCTAGGAATTTGCTGCCACAGGGCCAGGGCCTTTTCTCTGGGAGACATCTGGACTACTACTGGTGTCAGTGCAGTGCATGTGTGCGTACTACCATTCAGACCGTCTATTCGCTGCAGTGCTGTGTGGGCTACTCCCCATACCTTTACTAGGTTCTACAGACTTCACGTCAAAGATCCTTTAAACCCTGGTTTTGGAACTAGTGTTAAACCCTGGCTTCTCAGTCGACCCTTACAACACAGGCATGGAGGTAAAACTCGCCCTCAAATGTTTTCGCCCAAGCTACTTGTTACTGGTTACATTTTTATTTCAGGGAACCAAGGTTATGATAATAACCTAACATTCTGTTTGCTTTCTGTCAGAGTTTGATTAAAAGAATAATGAAAAAATCTGAATATCTAAGTGGGCTTTAGCTTTTAACTACCAGCGATAATGGTGGTGAATTTAGCAAAGTAAATAGTGAAGGCTGTTAGCTTTTCAGACGAAATCCAGTGCATACCAGAGTAGCTGCACTTAATTCTGAGCACCCAGAAAAGGCTGCTGTGGTTATCAGACTTGTTGGGAAGACAATATCCATGTTTTATGAAGTTAGTGCTAGAATGTCTTAATGTGTTTGTTATAAAATATCTGGAAGGGGTAGAATTTTAATAAAGTATACTGTGTTCCGATTTTCAGGATTTGGGGATTTTATGGTGATATATTACTACTGTAACATCCACAGCCTCAACGAGTTGCCATAGCGACCAACAGGCAAGTTGACGTTGGAACAGAATCGCAAGTCTATGCGTAAAAGCAGGAGCTGCAAATACATCTTCTTTCACATAATAGTATACTTCTACTGCCTAAACTCCTGACTACTGGACATTTTGGTACAGCATACATTGTGAGATCGTACTAGCTGAGGTTTAATAGGCTAACTGTGTATCATTAGCAGTATCCCCTGTGCCCCAGCATTTGAGAGTCCATTCCACGCTGTAGAATTAACCGTCTCTGCAGATAAGTGACCCGCTTGCCTCATTTGCTAGTTACATAAGCAAAATCTAAGAAATGTAAAAAAAAATGATACATAGCAAATACATATACATGGTAACTCACTAAAACACAATAATTAATTGTGTATTTCATGCAGCATATTGAAAAACAGCAACAATTGGGATTGTGGATTACTGTAGATACAGATGCAGGGATAACCTAAAATAAAGAGAGCTGACAGAGAGAGAAAGGGTTGTGCAGAGTGTGAATTTTTTTAATGTTTTTTTTATATCGGTAGCAAACTCTTGATATGTGGCATACTGAGATAAAAGTGAATTTGGATATGTTGTTGTTAGCCTCCAGTTACAGCAACTGATTACTGGAAGCTTTTGATCTCAACACATTCTGATTTCTGATTAATTAACCCACATTATCCAGACTGGTATAGATATGTTATTAAATATTCTGTTTATCCATAGATTTTTAAATATATAACATGCAAAGACTAGCCAGGGAAGGCGGAGAGAGTGCCATTTAGAGAAGTACACATGTCAGAGTATGTACACTGGTGCAATTGTTTACATACATGCAGTGATATTACTTGTTTTTCAAAGTGTGTGTGTGTGCCATCTTCACCATTCCCTGAATTTTGTCCCCTTGTGCTAATACCTTGGTACACCTTCATGTAAACTCTGCACTTAGGAAAACACCTTACTCCCTTAAACAGTAAAAAGCATTTGCCAATAGTGATTGTAGGGTGGTGTATAAGGCCTATAGAAGTGGAGAATTGCTTAAAGCAGAGATTGAAAGAAGCTTGATATTGGGGACACACATACAGTACTAGGGACATCTGTATCCTTGACTGAAGCTAGAAAATCAGGGGTCACTCTGTCACACATCTTTTAAGTCCCAAAAGAGAACTACTCCTCAGTCTGCTTGCTGTCCAAGACCACTTACAGAGATAGATGTTGGCATCCAAGAACTTGTGTCCTCCTATTTGTATATGTGTAGTAACTAGTAATAAATCTTGCTGTTGCTGTTGCTGTAATGTAATTTGCATCATCTAAACTGACTATAATGAGGCATTGCCTGTGAAAGATCTCCCTCGGGGTTACATGGGAGACAGGACCTCTAATTAGTAGTTTCCGTGTGAAAGGGCTGGCAAGTTGATGTGGACCACAGGCACAGACACAGACTGAGAGCAACATAATTTACAAGTCCCTCTGCGAATTTGAAATCTTCTGAAATGTATGACCTGTGTGTCGTCTGAAGCAGGATAGAAAACAGTGGGTAGTATGGAAAATGGTTTTCCCAACTCTGCTGCTAGTTTAAACAGAAGGACTGTCTAGACTAGACAGAGATGAGAGAAGGCTTTTTGTACTGTAAATATATACAGTTGTAGTCAAAAGTTTACATACCCCAATGGAAATTTATAATTTCTATTAAGTTCTTGAAAACAAATAATTATAGGAAAAATCTTTTGTAGCAAAAGTTTTGCTTTTGTGGATGAGGAAAAAAAGTTAGAAGAAATAGACATCTACAATTATTTATTTCAGCAAATTCTTTTGCAAAACTCAAAAAATGCTAATTCAAAAGTATTCATACCCTGACAAGGAAAATTAAATTAATAGCTAGTTGAGGCACCTTCAGCAATAATAACCTCTTTTAAACGATTAGGATATTTGTCAATGAGCTTTTGGCATGATTCTTTAGTGATTTTTGACCATTCTTCCACGCAAAATTGTTCCAGTTCATTCATATTCCGAGGACTTCTCCTGTGCACAGCTTTCTTCAAGTCATACCAAAGATTCTCAATTGGATTTAGATCGGTACTTTGACTAGGCCATTCCAGAACCTTGATTTTATTCTTCTTTAATCATTCTGAAGTAGATTCTGATGTGTGCTTTAGATCGTTGTTGTGGAACATCCAGTTGTGCTTTAAACCACGTTTTGTAGTGCAGGGTTTCAGATGATTGGCCAATATCTTTTGGTATGCTATGGAATCCATTTTACCATGTATTGGAACTAAATTTCCTGTGCCATTAGAGTAAAAACAGCCCCATAGAAGGATATTACCACCTCCATGCTTGACAGTAGGTATGGTGTTCTTTTCTTTGTACACCTCACCAGACTTTCTCCAAACGTAACGACTGTCAGCGTGACCAAATAGCTCGATTTTTGTTTCATCACTTCACAAAACCTTTGATCAGAACTCATATCCATCATTCAAATGCCGTTTTGCAAATGTTAAGCGATTGTCCTTGTGATGTTTTCCTAAGAGTTTTTTTCTTCCTTTGCCTGCAACCATTGAAACCTTCACCATGCAATACTCAACCTATGGTTGAAATGGAAACCCCAGTCCCATGCAGCCATTTCTTTGGCAGGTAGTCTCGGATTGTTATTAACCTTCCTCACAATTCTTCTACTTGTTCTTGGTGAAAGGGCCTTCTTTCTTCCATACCGAGGGAGCATTACGACAGTACCATGAGTCTTGTACTTCTTGATAATAGAAACAGTTGTAATTGGGATACTCAAATGCTTGGAAATTGTATTGTATGCTTCTTCAGCTTTATGACAATAAATAATTTTCTGCCTAAGATCTTCAGATAGCTCTTTACTTTTTCCTATATTGACTTATTGGTAATAACAGCAATCATCCTATGCCTAACCCTTTTATACTCTCTAAGAATGTTCACCTACAATCCAGCATTTTCTATACTTTTCTAGAATTAGGTTCTGCATTATCATATTGAAATTTCTAGCACCTTGTAGACAATACTATCATAGCATCAAAGAGTATGAATACTTTTGAATTAGCATTTTTGGAGTGTTGCAAAAAAATTGTTGAAATAAATAATTGTAGACATCTATTTCTTGTAACTTTTTTTTCCTCACCCACAAAAGCAAAACTTTTGCTATAAAACATTTTTCCTATAATTATTTGTTTTTGAGATAAATTATAAATTTCCATTGGGGTATGTAAACTTTTGACTCCAACTGTATGTCTTGATCACGAGTTGCATGCAGTTATTCACGTCTTTTATCTGCCATGATTTTTAACTAGAAAGTGTCTGATTTAATACTTTTATTATTCAGCAAATTTCAATGCTGACAAGGCTTTGTTGAGTCAATATTTATTCACTAACCTGTGAATTTATTGGTATTCAATGTCATTTGTTTCACAAACCTGCCGTTTCGAATAATTTATAATTTTTTTTTTTTTTTTAATTTAGTCGATGCCAAATATTTTTATTATTTTTTCCCAATTTGGAATGGCCAATTATTTTTAGGCTCAGCTCACCGCTACCACCCCTGTGCTGACTTGGGAGCGGCGAAGACGAACACACGCTGTCCTCCAAAGCGTGTGACGTCAGCCGACTGCTTTTTTTCACACTGTGGACTCACCATGCAGCCGCCTCAGAGCTACAGCGTCGGAGGACAGCGCAGCTCTCGGGCAGCTTACAGGCAAGTCCGCAGGCGCCCGGCCAGACTACAGGGGTCGCTGGTGCGCGGTGAGCCGAGGACACCCTGGCCGACTTAGCCCTCCCTCCCCCCGGGCGACACTCGGCCAATTGAGTGCCGCTCCCTGGAAGCTCCCATCCTCGGTCGGCAAAGGAATAGCCTGGACTCGAACTTGCGATGTCCAAACTATAGAGCGCATCCTGCACTCCACACAGAGCTCCCTTGAATAATTTATACGATTTTAACATTAGTATACTTCTTCCGTAGGGTTTGCACATCAAGCTGTGCGTTAATTCAAATCAGACTTTATTTATTCATTCATTCATTTATATTTATTTATTTCCATTGAAAAAATTGGATTTAGCTCAGAGACCAAGATCTCATTTTCAATGATCTTAACCCCTGGACAAGCTGGTTACAAAATTTAAAGTCAAAATGTAATTTAGAAGGGGAACTGAAAAGTAAGTTTTGGGAAGTTTATGTTTTTGTTTTTGTTTTTGTTTTTACAAACATTTCACAGCCTTAAAACAACAAAGAAAAGAAAAAGACCAGGATTACAGTACTTGGTTTAATTTGAGTATGACAAGCTTTTAAGAGACTACTTTAGTTCTACTGTAGCTCATGGAATGGAATAGAATAGAATCGACAGCAATCTCTGATCAACACTTCTCAGATCGTAGGGTGATGACGTATGAGACAGTGCTGTTCGGATTGTTTGAGGGTGTTTTGTGATATTTCTAGACTCACCAAGTGATGAAATCTATCTTTACAGAAATGCTTGAAATATTATTTTATTAAAAAATTGCATTTTGTGTTTAATAGTATTGGCCTTGAAAATCCATGTCCATTTAATGAATGGTTTTTTGATTGGCTGCTCTTCCCAAGTGTTGACATTGTACATCCTGCTGTCAAAACTGTGAGAGGTGAACTTTACACCCCTGTGTATTTTGGCCGCTTGCCAGATAACACTGTGTAATGGGATGGTGTTTACACAATCTTTTAAAGCTGCCTTGTCATCCACACTGATTTATTTAAATGTTAGCCTTAGGGCTGATTCATTAATTAATGTCTATCATCATTAACCTCCTATTTAAACCCCAATCTCACACTCCTTCTCTGTCTAGCATTTTGCTTTCTTGCATACACTGCGATCCGTTCACTGCACAAACTTTAAAACTCTTAATTTTCAGCATGAACCGACTCCAATTCAGATCAGGACACCTCCCCGCTCGATGCTCCTCAACAATATCTCATTCATTCTCCATTGGAAACTCAGTACCGTCTGCTTCTAATGCAGCTTTTCCCAGCAACCAGACCCACTGCCCCAGCATTACGGAGATCAAAACGCCCCCGCCAGCAGGCTCAGCCTCCGGAGCAGCTATTTTACAAAGCTTGGCCTCTCGCCTAACTTTAAAAAAACCCTGTACGACAACAATATCAACAGAGCCCACCCTTCAGCTTCATAAACAACATTTCCGAGGACATGAAGTCCCTCATTCACCCCTTCGCTGTGTCATTTGCTTCAATTAATACATGGCTCAACGATATGGACAAACAGGTCGCTTCCAACACTGCAGCAATCTCTATCAAGCCCAGTATTCACCACACCAATCATGGCGGCCATCTCGGTTCAACACTATAGTTTAAACAATAACTTTCAGGTCTTACCAAATAAATAATCGACGGTAAAGATATCAATGTCACCCTCAAGTCATGCAACATTAAGTTCCACACCGCCGTCAAGAGCCGGATCAATATTGCTTCTACGTTATAGAGCTCTGTTAGATATGGGGGTACTATGTTCTATGAGTACATTAAAACATTCTCCACTAAAGCCGCCGCCATCTCAGCAGCAGATACCCATTTTATCGATCGGTCTTCCTCTGATTTAGTCATCTTTTAACTGCATTTTCAACGGTTCGCGAGCGTTGGTACATTCACAGCCCATTGTAACTCCCTGTGTCCAAAAATACAATCACGATACAGCATCAGAGCATTTGGGATAAACATTGCAATCACAAGGGCTATTAACCCTTAGCGGTCCATTTATTCAGCACGTCTCAGGTGCTTCAGGTCCACTTTATTTTCATACGCGGCGTTTAGTTTACACGCGCTGTTTAAAAGTATTTTTTTTCACAGTAAAGCAGGTTTAAAAGGCACTGTGTATCAACAGAACACTCAGTACTGCATCTCCAGCCCCGCCCCACCCCTTGTTCACTGTATTTTTCACATACCTCTTCATAGTCGTGCATACTGATAAATCATCTCCTGATCACTCGTTTTATCACCAAACTCCTCAATAATGCGATTATTGTGTGTCAGGCGCGTCAGGTCCAATTTATTTTCACACGCGCAGTTAATTTTAGACGCGCTGTTTAAAAGTATTTTTTTTCTACAGTCAAACAGGTTTAAAAGGCCCTGCATATCAACAAAGCATCTCCAGCCCCGCCCCACCCTTTCGTTCGCTATAGCTTTCACATATGCTAAGAAATAAATAATAATAATAATAGTCGTACATACCAATCAATCATCTCCTGATCACTCGTTTTATCACCAAACGCCTCAATAATGCGATCCAAGTCATTATTTTATTACTATAACATCTGAAAAAAGCTCTGCAAATGTCTGTGATATTCTCTGAGCACTGATGCAGTCACAGCCAGCTTGTTTCCTTATGGCCGCCGTTATCTGATCCCAGGGGCAGGTATGACTATTCATGAGATACGCCCTATTTTTTATTTTTTTTTTCGGCTTGTCTTGGCTCCTGTCGCTCCCACTCGGCCATTGGATGGTTTTCTCTGCTTTTTCCGGAGAAAAAACGACTAGAAACCCGTTTTTTGCGTCTTTTTGATGATGTCGGACAGGGTCTGATATTGGACCGGATAGGAATAATTGTAATGTCGGACCAACATAGGACCGCAGAGGGTTAAGAAGTTAATATTTCATTTGATGTGAGACACATGTCTGATACAAAAACCATGTCCTACTATTATCAACATTTCAGTCATGGGGCCCTCCTACTCTGCAATGGTCAATACACTCCTAGACTGCTCCTAATCAAATCAATCGGTTTCACAGCAGCCTCAGTGCAATGCATTCTTCATCCTCAGGTTATGCAGCGGCCTCAGATCTTCGCATTCTTCTTCTCTGCCCGAAGCCAGCCCTATCTTCAGCTCCATCTAAACCGCCTTAACACTCAAAGTCCAATATTCACATTCAGCATATCTCCGCTCTACTGCAGGCCACTGCACACTTCCGATGGCAGTCCACCATTCACTAGTACAGATAACTGCTTAAGCAGGTCTCTGCTTTCTACAGCTGGGCCACTGCACACTACTGACAGCATTCCATCATTTACTTCCTTAGATCTCTGCACTGCTAAGCAGATCCCGCCCTCTACTCTTAATCGCTCCTCACTACAGCAGATCTCGGCTCCCTCTTCAGATCTGCTCACTGTTGCAGCACGCAAAAGTTGCTTTAGTTTACCATTTTAAATCTGCAACTGCCCTCCTCCAACCTTCCAATGCTCCAGCTTGCTTCCATACTCAGATTGTGGCAGCCATTTCCACTTGACTTCCTCAGCAATCTAGTCGTGTGTCCGCTCATCCTTTCAAATACTACAAACTTTAATACATGGTGAGAGGTGTGGTACGAGACTGGAAATCTGTCTTGATTATGAGTTAAGGAGTTCCACTATTAGGAGAATGACTGGAGTTGTGAAACCCAAATCTCTGAATGTGAGTTCACCTTTTCCATTCCAAGCAGACATGATAGTAGCAAACCGCTGATTGATCCCGTATTAACTAACACATAGGATGGTCTCGCCACTCTCGTCTCCAGAACCGGCTTCCTCCCCAATCATTTCGGATCGAGCAGCTACTTCTGCAGCCAGAGCCAACATCGATCCCTGTCTGGTTGAGGAGCATGGAGCGCTGGTCCTCTGCAGCAGTCGATTCAGTCGGACCACCAGAGGTTTTCCTCTTCTAGGAAGGGTTTTTTTCCTTTCCACTGAACGGCAGGTAATCACATAAACATTCTACACGAACACTATTTTAACCTCTCCAGTTTGTCACATGTGTCACTTCCATTCCCATCTTTTCTAGCTGTTTCTTTTATGTTATGCACTGGCATGACTCTATTGTTTGTCTCACAGTGAGGGTCTCTGCGGGGAGCCGGTCCATCCTTTGGGGGGGTAAGTGCGGATTCACTCCCCCGACCTCAGGTTGCTACGATACCTTGACCTCACTCTTACTTAGGAAGTGGCTGTTTGTTTTTTTTATTTGTTTTATGTTTCTATGAAATCTTGTGAGCATTGTGACTATGTACACATTGTTGGATTGAATTATGATTATTATTTTTTTTATACTGCCCCATAATAGTGGGGGAAGGAAACTGGCACAGTAACATAAAGGGTTCCCCCTCCAAAACACCCAAAAAACCCATTGTATAGCTATTAAGATATATGAACACTCTTTGGTGTGATAGGAGACTCCCTTCTACAATCCATATCCTTCCCTCGGTTACTTAGTGCAGACTCAGAAGAATCCTGCAGCCTAATTAACAGGCACTTCATTAAAATCTCAAAAATAATTCCCTTTTAAAATCCTATTTTGTGGCTGTATACAAGAACTGATTGTTGGTACATTCAAGGAAAGCAAAATGGTTAGGGTCATCCCTATCTTACTGTAAAAGGTGTAATGATTTGCCCAGCTCAAAACATTAAGAAAATTTGCAACACATTTTTTTTTATACTGTATTTGACTTTTTGGCACGAGTTACTGCACGTTGTTTCAGAATTATACCCAGTAGTCCTTGCATTAATTTTAGTAATGGAAATAAACGTTAGGAATATTACGTTTTCTAGCAGATTATTGTCAATACACTTTTTGTCCATAACATGAACAGTTAAGAAAGCAGTCACAGGCCATAAGAAGGAGGCATCGTTTAGCCAGCACACTGTAGTCCATCCTGATGCATACATTTCATGCTTGATTGTATGTATAAAATAACAGGAAGCAGGTGTCTCTTATTTACCCCAGATGACTAGTGGTACAGAAGCATGAAAATTCACAAACAGGAGACAAACTTTCGGCCCATCATTTCTCGCCTGGTTGATCCTAAAATTTAAAGTATCCTAATGATTCAGGATCAACAACTTAATTTCCATCTGTTTCCTCTGGCCCTAGTTCCTTTACTTTGCATAAAGTATTGGCTAGTGTTTAAAATTCCTTTTAAGATTTTAAGGACTCCATTAAAGTCCCCCTAATCGTTCTTTGTTCTCTCCTAAAAAGATTCAGTTACCTCGACCTATCTTCCTAACTCAGATTAGTTTGGTTGCTCCTTGCTGGACTCTCTCCAAGACCACAATTTAGTGGATCTCTTTGGGGGTCAGTCCAGAAAGCCATGGTTATCCATAGCCAGTTGGTGTGCAATAGGGCCTGGCTGGTCTGGAAAATGTCTGTGAATGCTGATTTTCTCTGTGTGTAATAGAGCCTGGCTGGTCTGGAAAATGTCTGTGAATGCTGATTTTCTCTGTGTGTAATAGAGCCTGGCTGGTCTGGAAAATGTCTGTGAATGCTGATTTTCTGTGTGTGTAATAGAGCCTGGCTGGTCTGGAAAATGTCTGTGAATGCTGATTTTCTCTGTGTGTAATAGAGCCTGGCTGGTCTGGAAAATATCTGTGAATGCTGATTTTCTCTGTGTAATAGAGCCTGGCTGGTCTGGAAAATGTCTGTGAATGCTGATTTTCTCTATGTGTAATAGAGCCTGGCTGGTCTGGAAAATGTCTGTGAATGCTGATTTTCTCTGTGTAATAGCCTGGCTGGTCTGGAAAATGTCTGTGAATGCTGATTTTCTCTGTGTGTAATAGAGCCTGGCTGGTCTGGAAAATGTCCTACAAGAATCATGTTAATTAGCATGAAGAGAGTGACATTTTGATTAGAAATGCATAGTTCAATAAACTGTGCAGCTCAAATTTCATAAATAATTAGACAGACAAATGAAATAGGCATTCATCTGTGCATATAGGGAAGAGCGGGTCATTTTTCATAAATATTTCAGCCGAGTGGAATTCGCAATCCACTACATTTCCATCTTTCTAGGTTCCTGATCCTGCATGAATGTATGATTTGGAAACTCTCCTTCCCCTGCTACCCCTTGGGGAGTTGTGCAGCAGCAAGTTATTCTACATTATACAACACTGAAGGTCGTTTCAGCCAATCGGAAAACAGATAGCCATTCATTTATTATGCAGCACAAATCCAGCCCATCGCATGTAAATGTACCCTTAACCATGCAGTTATACACATGAACGTGTTGTTGTAGCCATACAGTTTTAATGACTGCTATCAGTTGCAAGCATTAGGTATGGTACAATGAAACCTTCTGGTTATAGAATATGCTTGTACTTGTTATCCTGCAATAATTCGACCTTGTTTAAGATTGCTTGACATGTTCACATTACGGTAATAAGTACACATAAGAGATACTGAGAGGTCTAATGCTTTGACCCATGTGGTGTTGCAGAGACCACTGTGGTCTTGCACAGTCCACAGAGACCACTAACAGTGCATGTTTACCATTTGTTCATAATAGTTTGAATCTAATCCACTGAATTAGTTGCTACAAAACTCTCTAGAATGTGAGTACAGTTGAGTATCTACAGGACCTGTAATTGTGCTTTTCAGTATAGAGTATCAATAACAACTATTATACTGTTCATATAATAATAATCATCATAATCCTAATAATAAGGCCACTAATGTTAGGTAGGTAGTTACTGTAAATAGGAGATTTTTTGTATTTTTTCTGCTCAATAAAATGGAAAGTTAAAAAGATGTGGTTTTGCTGTATGTATTGAAAACTATACTGGGAAAACAACAGATTGTTTTTTGGAGTAGAATGAAATATTATGTAGAGTGTATTTAGATAGGGATGGCAATGATGGGTTATAGCAACATATTTTCTTCTTTTTTTATACTAGCTTTACTTGGTGTTTATTCAGTTGTGATAATAATATGTTTGGATGACCTCTTAAGACTGCAGTATAAGAACATCTCTCATGCATCCTGTTGTGTTTTGTGTCTAGTCTCTTCACTCTGCCTCCCTGTAAGATGTAGAAACGTAATCTTCATTTTTTTTGGTTTAGTAATATAACAACATGTTTCAGAAACATGCGTTGAATGATTTTGTAACTATACTCGACAGTAAATAATATATGCTGTATTGGGATGAGCTCTTTATTGTATTGTCTTGTTTATCACTTCTTGCTCTCTGAGCAGGTACAGAATATCATTTTTCAGCAGTCGTTGGGAACAGATGGAATGCTTGTGGGTTTACCGGACCCTGTAATAATTATATAGAATAACCTTATATTCCATCTGGCAATAAACAAGTTCTGATAAAGGTTCAAAATCTATTAACAACACACACACACACATACACACGCACACACACACACACAGAGCTCATCCTGCAGTTTTAAATACACATTTCGTTTTTTCTGCACAGATCTGTAGACGCTATCTCCAAACCTGCTTACAGCCTAGTACTGTGCAAATTGCATACTAGACCACACTGTAGTGTGAGACAGGCAGCGGTAGGATGTTATAGGCTTGTTGCTATAGCAACAGAAGAGGGACAGTTAGCAGAGCTTGCAACGGTGACAGTATAAACTGCCTGAGAGAGATTCTACAATTTAGAGCTACTGGACAAGTGGGGGAGAAAAATTACAACGTTACTGGCTATTGAAGGATTTACCAAAAGAGGTTTGTCAACCTTTTCTCCTTTTTTGAATCAGTTTTAAAATGGTATGTTTTTATCTTTTGATATTTTTGGTGGTTAAATTAACAGGGAGGGAGGAAGGAAGGAAGACACATCACACTAAATGCACGCGCACACACACACACACTCTCACAGAGGCCTCATTTTATGTGTGTAGTGTGCGTTTATTCTTTGAAGCCAGTGGTTGGCTGGCTTTCCGGACATGATGTGGTTGAAGCTGTCATCGTAATGGAAATTCATTGCTGTAGCTATGGTAAATCGAGTTTTCTGCCCTGTGCTGAATGCATTAGTCTAATGAGATGTTTGCAGCTGGAGCGCTGAGCAGCAGAAGCGACAGGGAGACAGTGCAGACAGGCAGGCAGGCAGGCAGGCAGGCAGGCAGGCAGGGGGAGATGACTTATGCAGCTCTCTGAGAGAGAATGCTGAGAGCTTACAGCAGAAGGGGTGAAATTAAAGGGACAAGGCACAGTTCTTTGGAGCAGCAAATAGGTAAGGTTCATTTTTTTAATAAAATAATACAGTGCTTTTAGAGCAGCTGGAAGGGTTGCGGTAGTGTCTGTAGGGTTAATATTGTAGAAAATTCAGTGGGTAGGCTACATATCTTTCAGAGCTATGTAAAATCAGTACTTTGTAGCTTGCTCTAATGATTAATTTACAATGTACAGAATTGACTTGAGACTGTGATTCGTATTTTTTATTTTATTTAAACAGCGTGGGATACGAGAGCTTAAAAATATTTTGGCTTTACTGTATTAGAATCTATGACAGAGCTTTCTGTGTTTGTGTCGGTGCCTCAATGATTTCCTCTTACTGTGCACCACCAATCAATAGCAGCAGACATACACTGCGAATGCATTACAGTCATTCCTTGGAAGAAAAAAACAGATACAGTAGGAAGCTAGTGTGTATTTGATAGGATGCACAGAAGGGAATTATCTGCACTTTGACTCAATTGTGTTGTATTTAGAGCAGGACTGATTGTATCTGTCTCATCTGACTGTGCCACCTCTGGTATTTGTTTCTTTCCTTTTCCAGGTCCAATGAGTATTCCTGCAGCCTCAGTGCAGAAACCAGACAATAGTGAAATGCAGTCGCCTGCAATGAGTCCCGCATTCATTCCCGGGCAGAGAGGGAAAATACCAGGCAGAAAACGGGGGAGGCCGCCTCTCCGTTCCACTGTCTCCAAAATGGATTTCCAGAATCGATACTCGGAGTCCCTCTCACCCTTGAAAGTACCTAAGAAGAGGGGCCGGAAGCCTGGCTTTAAGGTTGGTGCCAGGATGGCCTTGAATATATTGCTTTAAATGCTCAGGGTGTGTGAAGGCTGGGAGCCAGGAGATGCATCTCTTGAATATCAGCCAATTCATTGACCTCCTTGGGTTTCCATGATTACAGGGGTACCTGCACTGACTGGTTAGCTTTCTGGAATATTGTGTGCTATTTTGCTTTGTTTTATTACATAAATATGTAATTGTAACTGTGCAGGTTGTCAAAGGCACCTTACTTTACAGTCTTGTACCAACGGTAGGCTCTAACGTTGAACATTAGGTGTTTTGTGCATATGCTGATTTTAAATACATATGAATAAAGCAAAACCATGCTGTATAAGTAAACGTTGCATCCTTTCTGATTTATTAAAATTAGAGAAAGCTAATTTAAATTGCATTTAAAAAAAACAGTTTTCAATTGTTAAAATCTATTTTTTTTGTTTTATGCCAGTTGTTACATGTTACCATAAGAACATAAGAAGAACATAAGAAAGTTTACAAACGAGAGGAGGCCATTCAGCCCATCTTGCTCGTTTGGTTGTTAGTAGCTTATTGATCCCAGAATCTCATCAAGCAGCTTCTTGAAGGATCCCAGGGTGTCAGTTTCAACAACATTACTGGGGAGTTGGTTCCAGATTCCCTTGATTCTCTGTACATGTTAAATGAATGAACCGTAATTCTCCCTACTGATGCAAATTGTTTACCATTGCATTCTTGAGTGAACATCTGTGTGTAATTTTAGCATTATTTTCTGCTTTATGCAGACCAGGGCTATAACTAAATCCTAAAAATAGTGTCTCTGTACAATTGTCCCAAGGCACTGGAGAACTGCACCGAAGCTCAGCGTGAATAGAAAAGAGTGGCTGCTGGTTTGAACTGTTTTTTTTGGGGGGTTTTTTTGTATTATCGTGTAGCCTTTCATTTGAATGTACCTTTTTTGTTTAAACATTATATATATGAAAAAGACTGTACCATGTAGACTACAGTATAGTGGAGTCTAAAACACTAGCTGCAACTCTCATTGAACTTGTCATATCCTGTTTATATTATAGCGCAATTGCCAGTAATTTGCATTTTACACATCTCCTAGTACCAGGGGAGTGGTAACCCAGGGGAAACAAAGGATTGCAATTACAGATGATGATTTCTAGAGCCATTACAGCAGATCATCACTCCTAGCTAAAGGTTACCACTCTCCCTTAAAAACCATGATCCCCCACTGGGCTGCTGCAGACCTGGTGACTCTCATTACAGGCTAATTATCTATTGAGTGACAGTGGTAAATTAAAAAAAAAACAAAAAAAAAACAGCATGCCTTTCCAACCGAAATCCAGAATGATGCATTAAGCAATGGGGCCATTTGTTTTAAGGCTTTGGTGTGAGTGATTCTTTTTTACTGCAATGCATTTGAAGATCTGGTGTCTCCTGAAGTGTCATTGCAGTGATAATAAGGGTCTTACTGCTCCCGCAGCTCAAGTCTCGGATTGTGATGACTCCTCTGGCTATCTCCCCTCCCAGCAGTACCCCCGAGCCAGACATGAGCTCCATTCCTCAAGACGCCGCTACTGTTCCTCACTCTGTCACCCCGCAAGTGCTCACAGGTAGGATTATAATACAGTCTAGCCAGGCCATCCGCTGCTGTAGCCAGACCCTCTGCACCTCAGGCCAAGCAGTCAAGTCCTTGGCCTGGAATGAATTCAGTTAAAGGGAGGAA
Source organism: Acipenser ruthenus (assembly GCF_902713425.1). Classification (NCBI taxonomy): domain Eukaryota; kingdom Metazoa; phylum Chordata; class Actinopteri; order Acipenseriformes; family Acipenseridae; genus Acipenser; species Acipenser ruthenus. The sequence goes on along the minus strand of NC_081193.1, from coordinate 83,094,852 downwards.
TTTATTTCTTTCCACGAGATGTTAAAGATCTGTCAACATTGAAGGATGTATTTATTTATCTCAGAAGTCATCTGTGTATTCGTTTCCTTATTTAATATAGTCATTTATAAATTCTGTTGTATGTACGAATACAAATATGGTCATTTTTGGTACTGAATATGTTATGAGCAGTGTTGTATTTTGTTGCTATCTGATACAGACGTGCTCAAATTTGTTGGTACCCCTCCACAAAAAACAAAGAATGTACAATTTTCTCTGAAATAACTTGAAACTGACAAAAGTAATTGGCATCCACCATTGTTTATTCCATATTTAATAGAAATCAGACTTTGCTTTTGATTTTTTATTCAACATAATATTGTAAATAATAAAACAAATGAAAATGGCAAGGACAAAAATGATGGGACCGCTAACCTAATATTTTGTTGCACAACCTTTAGAGGCAATCACTGCAATCAAACGTTTTCTGTTTGATTGCAGTGATTGTCTCAATGAGACTTCTGCACCTGTTAACAGGTAGTTTGGCCCACTCTTCCTGAGCAAACTGCTCCAGCTGTCTCAGGTTTAATGGGTGCCTTCTCCAGACTGCAAGTTTCAGCTCTTTCCATAGATGTTCGATAGCATTCAGATCAGGACTCATATAAGGCCACTTCAGAATAGTCCAATGTTTTGTTCTTATCCATTCTTGGGTGCTTTTAGCTGTGTGTTTTGGGTCATTATCCTGTTGGAGGACCCATGACCTGCGACTGAGACAGAGCTTTCTGACACTGGGCAGTACGTTTCGCTCCAGAATGCCTTGATAGTCTTGAGATTTCATTGTGCCCTGCACAGATTCAAGGCACCCTGTGCCAGGCGCAGCAAAGCAGCCCCAAAACATAACCGAGCCTCCTCCATGTTTCACTGTAGGTATGGTGTTCTTTTCTTTGAAAGCTTCATGTTTTCGTCTGTGAACATAGAGCTGATGTGACTTGCCAAAAAGCTCCAGTTTTGAGTCATCTGTCCAAAGGACATTCTCCCAGAAGGATTGTGGCTTGTCAATATGCATTTTAGCAAATTCCAGTCTGGCTTTTTTATGTTTTTCTTTCAAAAGTGGAGTCCTCCTGGGTCTTCTTCCATGGAGCCCACTTTCGCTCAAAAAGCGACGGATGGTGCGATCAGAAACTGACGTACCTTCACCTTGGAGTTCAGCTTGTATCTCTTTGGCAGTTATCCTTGGTTCTTTTTCTACCATTCGCACTATCCTTCTGTTCAATCTGGGGTCGATTTTCCTCTTGCGGCCGCACCCAGGGAGGTTGGCTACAGTTCCATGGACCTTAAACTTCTTAATAATATTTGCAACTGTTGTCACAGGAACATCAAGCTGCTTGGAGATGGTCTTGTAGCCTTTACCTTTACCATGCTTGTCTATTATTTTCTTTCTGATCTCCTCAGACTACTCTCTCCTTTGCTTTCTCTGGTCCATGTTCAGTGTGGTGCACACAATGATACCAAACAGCACAGTGACTACTTTTCTCCATTTAAATAGGCTGAATGACTGATTACAAGATTGGAGACGTGTGATACTAATTAAAGAAACTAATTAGTTTGAAATATCACTATAATCCAATTATTTATTATCTTTCCTAAGGGGTACCAACAAATATGTCCAGGCCATTTTAGAATATCTTTGTAGAATCAGCAATAATTCATCTCTTTTCATAGCTTCTTTGGTTTATTCTATGACATACCAAAGGCATGCAAGTATACATGATAAAATAGCTTTTAATTTCATCACTTTTCAGGAGGAATGAAGCATTATTTCAATGAGCTGTAAGGGTACCAACAAATTTGAGCACGTCTGTATATATAAACACAAATTGGAGTGCAACAGTTTTACACATTATACAGTGCAAAATGTGTTGTGTTTCCAAGTACACTAAACATGAAAGACAGAAAACACTTTTGCATTTATTAAGGTGTTGCCAGATAACATTCATTGACATTTCCAGTAAAATGTAGCCTGGAAGATCATCAGCACATTGATCTGTCGTGCACCCGTCTGTAGGCATGGTAAAGAGGATAATCTAGATTTCAAATTAAAGTACAATATGGATTATTATTTTCATATGTTTCAGATCTGAAGATTGAAATGCTATGGTGGATTTTTAACAGCCATGTTGTAATTGTATCCTGTTTTTGTTTCTGCTTGTGCATTGGTACTCCTTTGGGAAAACCACTCTACCATAGACTATACAGTAACACCTTCATGAAGCATTCTTAACAAAAACACCAGATAGTCCAGGAATATAGAGTATCTTAACTGAGGAGTGCATATTTTCTCCTCCAAGACAATGGCTATATGTATCACATTCCTCTTGTCTGCCATCCCTCTGATTCTCATGACATATTCTCTGTGGCTGGGACTATTTCTTTTCAAATGGTTTTGATAGTTCTTACCGTACTAACACAACAACCAAGTGTTTTATTATGTACCAGCTAGTGAGCATTGTGTTGCTGTTGCAGTAAACAGCTGTATTGTTCTGTGTGCAGAGAACAGTGGATCAGTCAGCTGCAGAGTGGTTTAATCGCATTTTAGTGTTACTAGATAAGCCAGTGAACAGAGCATTCGGAGCTCCCTTTTGTAAATGGCAAGAATGTTATGAGTTCCGGAATCTCAAGGGCAAACAATGAAGGGTTTTCTACACCCCCTCCTAATATAAACGAGCTGGCAAGCCAGCAAGCTTGCTTTTGATAAAGCAGAGTGAACACAAAAATGATGACTGAGACTGTGGAAGAATGTATAAATTCACCTAAGAATCATATTTGAATGTAACATTGAACACGATTGTTGGACACTTAATATGGAGCCCTGCCGTTATAGCTGCGTTCCGAGAAGCTGACTCATCTTTGTTAAGCACTTCAAACCTCTGGCCTCCCTGTCAAATGGTTGGTTGCCAGTTGCACTTTTGAATTACCCCACATTGGTTAAGCCAATAAACTAAACAAACCAGGGGCAGGAGGGGGAGGGGAGCCTGACCTCTCTCAGATTTCCAAATCCAAAGCCCCTCATGCTTTACGGCTGGTTTCCAGCTGAAAGATATTCTGCACCTAATTATTTTCTAATGGGATTGTTATAAATTAGTTCTGCCTGCATTCATTACAGTGATTCCCCCCAACCACCACCACCACCACCACCACCACCACATTGAAATGGTACCTTCCAGCTTGCAGAATAACACAGATAGATAATGTCCTTTCCTTGGTGTCACATTGCTACTTCTGCAGCAAAAGAGAAACACCCTCCATCACGCTGTTTTAGGAGAATGGATTTTGCTGTCTCAACACTGACCGGCAATCTCAACGCGCTGTACAATCTAACTGAAACTGTGGATATATGAATACGCCAGAATGCCAAGTACTGGTCCAGGAGCAAATAGCTGAGCAACAATACATCCTTAGGTCTTTTTGAAATAATTGTCCCTCCCTCGAAGCTTGTAACAAAAAGGCACATTCTGAAACACAGTTAATTTTTCCAGGGACTGTTTTTGCAAACCCTGTTGTTTCTTGAGTTAAAGTGAAAGCACATAATTACACCAATGTGTTGGTTTAGGACACTGCAAAACACCATTGACTGAATGTAATAGGCTGTATAGCATGAATTTAAAAAGCTGCACTATTTCTGTAATGAAAATAATAATGCATTTTAACTAATCATGTGGTCAGATCTGAACTATGTACAGAGGATATTGCTTTCAGCAGAGGACTTCAAGTAATAAAAATAGCACCAAGACTCCAGTGTAGCTTGAGATCAGTAAAGCCAGTGTAAGGTGCTGAGTCCAGAATCTGTGAGCGGAGAAGAACTGCAAAAACAAAGGCTTTAGTGAGCCTGGGTGACCCAGTCTGTTCCTGAAATAAAATGTTTGCACTTGAAGTTCAAGGCTGTTTGAAGGACTATGAAGGAGTACATAGTGTCTACTTTAATCACTGCACATTTGTGCCACACACTTACTAAATTATAAAGGCTGCAGGGCATTAAACAGCACTATAATATATATATATATATATATATATATATATATATATATATATATATATATATATATATATATATATATATATATACAGTGCCTTGCGAAAGTATTCGGCCCCCTTGAACTTTGCGACCTTTTGCCACATTCCAGGCTTCAAACATAAAGATATGAAACTGTAATTTTTTGTGAAGAATCAACAACAAGTGGGATACAATCATGAAGTGGAACGAAATTTATTGGATATTTCAAACTTTTTTAACAAATAAAAAACTGAAAAATTGGGCGTGCAAAATTATTCAGCCCCTTTACTTTCAGTGCAGCAAACTCTCTCCAGAAGTTCAGTGAGGATCTCTGAATGATCCAATGTTGACCTAAATGACTAATGATGATAAATAGAATCCACCTGTGTGTAATCAAGTCTCCGTATAAATGCACCTGCACTGTGATAGTCTCAGAGGTCCGTTTAAAGCGCAGAGAGCATCATGAAGAACAAGGAACACACCAGGCAGGTCCGAGATACTGTTGTGGAGAAGTTTAAAGCCGGATTTGGATACAAAAAGATTTCCCAAGCTTTAAACATCCCAAGGAGCACTGTGCAAGCGATAATATTGAAATGGAAGGAGTATCAGACCACTGCAAATCTACCAAGACCTGGCCGTCCCTCTAAACTTTCAGCTCATACAAGGAGAAGACTGATCAGAGATGCAGCCAAGAGGCCCGTGATCACTCTGGATGAACTGCAGAGATCTACAGCTGAGGTGGGAGACTCTGTCCATAGGACAACAATCAGTCGTATACTGCACAAATCTCGCCTTTATGGAAGAGTGGCAAGAAGAAAGCCATTTCTTAAAGATATCCATAAAAAGTGTCGTTTACAGTTTGCCACAAGCCACCTGGGAGACACACCAAACATGTGGAAGAAGGTGCTCTGGTCAGATGAAACCAAAATCGAACTTTTTGGCAACAATGCAAAACGTTATGTTTGGCGTAAAAGCAACACAGCTCATCACCCTGAACACACCATCCCCACTGTCAAACATGGTGGTGGCAGCATCATGGTTTGGGCCTGCTTTTCTTCAGCAGGGACAGGGAAGATGGTTAAAATTGATGGGAAGATGGATGGAGCCAAATACAGGACCATTCTGGAAGAAAACCTGATGGAGTCTGCAAAAGACCTGAGACTGGGACGGAGATTTGTCTTCCAACAAGACAATGATCCAAAACATAAAGCAAAATCTACAATGGAATGGTTCACAAATAAACATATCCAGGTGTTAGAATGGCCAAGTCAAAGTCCAGACCTGAATCCAATCGAGAATCTGTGGAAAGAACTGAAAACTGCTGTTCACAAATGCTCTCCATCCAACCTCACTGAGCTCGAGCTGTTTTGCAAGGAGGAATGGGCAAAAATTTCAGTCTCTCGATGTGCAAAACTGATAGAGACATACCCCAAGCGACTTACAGCTGTAATCGCAGCAAAAGGTGGCGCTACAAAGTATTAACTTAAGGGGGCTGAATAATTTTGCACGCCCAATTTTTCAGTTTTTTATTTGTTAAAAAAGTTTGAAATATCCAATAAATTTCGTTCCACTTCATGATTGTGTCCCACTTGTTGTTGATTCTTCACAAAAAATTACAGTTTCATATCTTTATGTTTGAAGCCTGAAATGTGGCAAAAGGTCGCAAAGTTCAAGGGGGCCGAATACTTTCGCAAGGCACTGTATATATATATATATATATATATATATATATATATATATATATATATATATCTGTGGTTGAGGTGTGTGTGAGTGAGTGAGAGACCACACAAGTGAAGTATTCTTGCCTGTAAAATAACCCTTTCATAGCCAAATTTTGAAAAATACAAACAAAATATGATTAGAGGGTGGTTTGTATTTAGTTTTGTGTTGAAACATTATCTATTTTAGAATTTGACTATTCTCAGAAATATGCACGTGAATTATGTTGGCCTTGGTGTTTATATACAGTGCCGAGAAAAAGTTTGTGAACCCCAATGATAATTATGGAAATTCCATGGTTTTACCATGATAGCCTTCTTGAATCAAAACCAGTCTTTTCTTAAATATCCAATAGGGTTTATATTAACCAATTCCATGTCTTTTGAAACAAAATGATGTATGAATTAGACAAACAATGAGTAATTAAGATTCAGGGTATGTGAAAAAGTAAGTGAACCCCTGGTTTTATCAGCTCAATTAAGGGGATAATTAGAATCAGGTGTTTAAATAATTAGGTAGATCTTCAGGGGTGAGTTTGGGAGGCCCCACACTATATAAATATCAGAAACTTTGTGAGTTTGGTCTTCACCATACAGGTGTGTTGAAACACGTCATGCCACGATCAAAATAAATCTCTTAGGACCTCAGAAAAACAGTTATTGATGCTCATGAGTCTAGAATGGGTTAGAAAACCATTTCTAGTGGATTTGGGGCTCCACCAATCCACTGTCAGATAGATAGTCTACAAATGGAGAAAGTTCAAGACCACAGTCACTACCCAGGAGCGGTTGTCCTACCAAAATCTCTCCAAGAACAAACCGGAAAATCATCAAGGAAGTCACAAAGAACCCCAGAATAACATCCAAGGATCTGCAGGCCACTCTCGCCTTGGCAAATGTGAGTGTTTATGACTCAACTATCAGAAAAAGACGGATAGCCAGGAGGAAACCACTGCTCTCTAAAAATAATATTGCTGCCCATCTGAAGTTAGCCAAAGAGCACATAGATGATCCACAAGACTTCTGGAACAATGTTCTCTGGACAGACGAGTCAAAGGTAGAACTTTTTGGCCTCAATGAGAAACATTATGTTTGATGAAAACCAAACACTGTGTTCGAACAGAAGGACCTCATCCCAACCGTCAAGCATGGTGGTGGGAGTGTGATTGTTTAGGGCTGCTTTGCTGCCTCAGGACCTGAACGGCTTGCCATCATTGACACAACCATGAATTCTGCATTGTATCAGAAGATTCTAGAGGAGAATGTCAGGCCATCCGTCCGTGAGCTGAAGCTGAACCTAAAATGGGTCATGCAGCTAGACAATGATCCTAAACATACAAGCAGATCTACAAAAGAATGGCTGCAGAAGAAGAAATTCCACGTTTTAGAATGGCCTAGTCAAAGTCTGGACCTAAACCCCATCGAAATGTTGTGGCAGGACCTGAAGCGAGCTGTCCATGCAAGGAAGCCCTCAAATGTCACCGAGTTGAAGCAGTTCTGTAAGGAGGAATGGGCCAAAATTCCTCAAAACCAATGCGATAGGCTGACCAACAGTTACAGGAAACGCTTAAGGGGGTGCCACCAGTTACTAAATCTAAATTTCACATACTTTTTCACACATGGATATTGAATGTTGAATCATTTGTGGATAAATAAATGTTGAAAAAGTATCATGTTTTTGTGTCATTTGTTTAATCAGGTTATCTTTATCTATTATTAGGACTTAGATTAAGATCTAATAACATTTTAGGTTTGAAATATGTGAAAATCCTAAAGGGTTCACAAACTTTTTCTTGGCACTGTAATAGTAACCCTACATCACAAAGTTAGTTATTCAGTAGGTGTGTGCAGAGTCTTTCTTCACTCTTCCTGTGTTAACTTGTAAGATGCACCACAGAGTAGCAAATATCGTATCGCACTTTGAAATGAGTACATCAGACTTTATCTCTGCCAAGAACATGCAACATAATACTGTGTATTTACCAGTTTGTTTTAAAAAAAAAGGACAAAAGGAAATTGTTCTATATTTAGTTTCATGACTTACCCTTTTAAATGCTTTCTGAAAGATATATCTATTGCCTTCTAGAGTTTTCCTTAAAATGGGGGATAGTGTTGTTAATATTATTATTATTATTATTATTATTATTATTATTATTATTATTATTATTATTATTATTATTATTATTTTGTATTTCTACTTTTGTGCGATTATGAAGTACAGTATTATTTGAAACGTACAAAGGAAAGCATGGTATTGTAATATGGATCTGTTTATCAGGTTTCATTGCAATGAATGCAGCTTTACATTTAGTCAATATAATGTGTTCATTGTTGTATACTGTAGATGCAATAGTGACATCTGACAGCACAGATTATGAGATATGTTCTCAAAAAAAACCCCCAAGAAACATTTATAATAATTTTATACTAGTAGTGTCAAAAATCAATGTATATTTTTGTAATTAGATGAACAGTAGTGTATCCTGTATCATTATATAGTAAAAATGATTGTACCAGTTATGCATTTGGTTTTTAATATTGTGTGAAGAGCAGCTTTAACCACTGTAGATTTCTCAGTTGCTAATTTGTTTCTGTATTTTCTTTTCTTCCTGTATTGTATTTACAGTGTGCATTTATATAAACAAGCAAGCCAACACAGGTCCTAATCTTGACAGGAAAAAAGTACAACAGCTTCCAGATCATTTTGGGCCAGACAGACCGTCTGTAGTGTTGCAGCAAGCAGTGCAAGCGTGCATTGACTGCGCTTTCCAGCAAAAGGCTGTCTTCTCTCTGCTCACTCAAGGTTATGGTGGAGAGAAAATATCAGGTATGGAACCACAACATTTTCATCATTTGTAGCGGTGGGTCTTCAGTAACATCAGTTTCCAAAGGATTAGACTTTTAGACAGTATTTTGTCTTTGAAAGTAGACAGGTGGAAGATAGCTTAAAGTTGGCATTGACACAGTTAACCCCAGCTAATACAGTACACCCTCGCTATAACGCCCTTCATTATAACGAACCTGGTCCCTGGACCCCACATAAAAATAAATAAGAAAAGATAATATAAACACACACTGTGAACATCCCGGTCTGTACGCACAGGGTGCCACCTCCGCAGTGAAGTCAACTCTTTTGTCTTAATAAAAAGTGCACGGTGTGTAACTGTGCCTCTGAAATGAAAATAATTTTATGTTGCAACAAAGCTGGAGACTATATTGATTATTTGAAACAATTAGTAATGCAGGCGTATCTCTGTTGTGAATATAGGTTGTCAAAAGCACTGTTTTTTGGCTTGTTCAGCAACCATGCGGCACAGCAAAATTGATTAAAGAAAAAAAAACAACAAAAAAAAAACTTGAGGATCTGATGAACTTTTCATGTCAAACTTTTCATGTCGGGTTGATTTGGAATAAAAGCTCAGTTTGGGATTCTTGCTAGTTGGATTAAGATTTGCTGCGCTTTGAAACGATTCGTGTCAGATTGATTTTGACTAAAAGTTCGGCTTCAATTCGGGATTGTTGCTTTTTGTACTGTGTTTTAATTCTTTAACTAATAGGGTAAAGCAAAGGCAGAATACTGCATACATGAGACAAGCAGGTACATGTAATTCTACTTGTATTCACAATCTCATCTCATTAATTTACTCCAACACGTTATCGTTCATTTTGATTGTCCTTTCGCTGTAGCAAACCCCTCGATATAACAAACAAAAGGCTTGGACCCCAACAGGTTTGTTAGAGCGAGGGTGTACTGTCCTTTAAACTTGGCACAGAAACTGACTTTTGTACACAGTTAGTGGTGAGTGTAAGGAAGGGATTAACAAACTCCCTTGTTGAAGCTGAGTCATTGGGACCCTTTAAGATATGACTTGACAAAATGGTGGGACCAATCAGCCACTAGGAACTGGACTAGCATTGATGAGTCAAATGGCCCATACATTTTCCTATGTTCGTATTTAAAAGACTGACAGCTTGCTTAGATTAGTACTGTACGTGTCAAGCTCTGTCAACCCAGTTGTGGATTTACTTCAGTATTGTATTGACAGTGATCCCTATGGAGGGTGTGTCTTAGACTTTAAAAGTATTCTTTAAACGTATTCTTTAAAAGTATTCTTTCCTGTAGCTTGAGCTATACCGTAGGTTGCCTCCATTTAATTATTCTGTTATGCAATAAGTAGGATGCGGATCAGACATTTTCTAAATGAGCGAGAATCAGTTTATGCAGTGTAGCTCTTGAGCAAATGTATTCCATAATAAGCACATACATTTGTATATGAATATATTTTGAAACTGGCAGATGACCTAAAAAGGGGGCTAGTGGAAAAGGGAAGTGTTCAGCTGCCCGTAACCCAGGCTTACATTTTTATTACCATCAGAGAAAAACATTCATACTTTGTAATTGCAAATAATCAGTGCATTGAAATCTACACCTGTGCCCTTGCACAGCCAATATAGTGAAGATTAAGGAATCAGATCTGGATGTAGCATTTGAACATTGGGATTCATTTCCAAGTATACTTTGTGTACCTGGATAGAAATCACAAGAATACTAAAAGGAAGGCAATGGCCTGATTCATCTCTGTCAGTATATCTGAGAGTTCAGTTTCCATTTATGGCTCCTGACCTCGTTTTGTAGTGTGCTTTTCTTTGAGTTTTTTCTCCTGTGGTGAAATTGTTAGCTGTTCGTTCTTCTAGAAGTGATCTACCTTAAATGGCTTAGAGGTCTGAAGAGCAAGGATCACAACTTTCTCATACAATAAAATGTAATACAATTTACACGTACATCGCATGACAGGAATCAGGAATAAAAATAAATCAAGTTATTCATTACAGTACATTAATACAAATAAATTGGTAACAAAAAAAGCGGATCCACGTGAGAATTGTGTTGACATTTTGATGTTTTTTTGGTTTGCAGCCACGTTTGATGGGAAACAGCACCTCCTTAGCCTGCCAGTAGTGAACAGCATTGGCTATGTGCTGAGGTTTCTGAAGAAGCTGTGCCGTAGCCTGCATTGTGAGAATCTCTTCAGTGATCAGCCTTTCATGCAGCACAGTGCAGCCTCCTACCACAGTGAGAAGTACTTTGAGGGGAATGCACACTCCAGTGAGTACCTGCAAAATACAGTAACTACACCTCTTTGACATGTGTTCAAAAAATACAGCAAATACACCTTTTACATGTGTTACAATACATGGTAAACCCTGCTATTGATTTGATACAGCCACCTGGAATTTCTTTGTGCATCATGAAAATTACTTTACATTAAAATTTGCTACGTAGTGAAATCTTAAAACCTCATTCACTACACAGTGAAACCTCATACACTACACAGTGAAGTCTCATACACTACACAGTGAAACCTCATACACTACACAGTGAAATCTCATACACTACACAGTGAAATCTCATACACTACACAGTGAAATTGCATACACTACACAGTGAAATCGCATACACTTACACAGTGAAATTGCATACACTACACAGTGAAATCGCATACGCTACACAGTAAAATCGCATATATTATTATTATTAATATTTATTTCTTAGCAGACACCCTTATCCAGGGTTACAAGATATCACATTATTTTTACATACAATTACCCATTTATACAGTTGGGTTTTTTTACTGGAGCAATCTAGGTAAAGTACCTTGCTCAAGGGTACAGCAGCAGTGTCCCCCACCTCGGATTGAACCCACGACCCTCCGGTCAAGAGTCCAGAGTCCTAACCACTACTCCACACTGCTGCCTACATAATCAAAAAAAAGATTATTTATTTATTTATTTTTAAACAGCAGACACAAGTACAGACGCGTTGTGGTTATTGTCTTCCTCAGTTCAAACAAAATTATCTAGTTATTTGTGATTTATTACAGATTCAACATTACAGTAAAACTGTACACATCAGTTGTTTCTCAATAACTTATGTTACAATTAATTATTTTGCAACAATACAATTACAGAAATGGAACCAATGAAAATTCCTCATTTAACCCTCCTGGAGATTCAGTTCAAAACATATGTATCCATTTCGCACCTTTTTGTAACAGTATTTCATCACGATCACCACCCTTCCTTGGATTCTTAACCTATTCAATACCCAACTATCTAATGCATGTCCCGTTGGGTTAAAATGTCTCTCTACTGATGATTTAGGGTCACGGTTCCTTATAGCACTTTTGTGTTCACAAATTCTGTTTTTTTTAATAATAACAGCACCCACCAATGTTCTATATGTATTACAAAGCGAGTTTGTAATCACGTTCCCTACACGCTTTGTAAAGGGATATGCTGTGGAATGTCAAAGAGCCAACCAGAAAAAAGCAGGGATGTGCATATTGTCCAGGCAGGTTTCCAAGATGCATGTGCAATGGGTTGAATGTACATCAGGTGTCTAGGAATAATATTGAAGGCATGTGTAATGTGCTGAGCAGGTAACCATAGAAACCTTGCCTGCAATTCTGAGACTATGTTGTGGAAATTATTACCGTGTCATCTGTTGGAGAAGAGCATTATCTGTTATCTTTTTTTTGTACAAATACCTCTGTTTAAGAGGGAATAGATCCACACTACTGTATCTCATTTTAATATTGATAAGATATAAGATAGATTTTAAATATGAGGCCCAAAGTAGCAGCTTGCCCAGAGTCTTAAGCTAATGGCTGTGCTGGAATAGAAAATCCAATTTTACACAGCCGTGTCTGAATGGGCTCAGATCACAGGTAACTGCTTTGCTATTGAAGATTCAGAAGTTTCCTTCTTTTGTGCTGCTTCAGTGCAGAATAGGTTTTGATATGGATCATACAGCTTTTAACTGGTACTCATTAGGGATGTAAATATCGTTTAATAAAAAATCTCTTTAAACTATTTGATTTCTATTGGTTAACCGTTTAACCGTAGTTACACCGTCACACTAAATACCCTTTAAATAAATACCCTTTCCACATATATTTAGTCTTTGTCATTTGTCAAAAAATTACAAATGCTTCTAGGCTGCCACGATTTACGCAATCGTACCACAAGGACAGCTTCTTGATCCAGCTTTCGATTTAGTCAGTGAGAGAATAGATAAATATATCTCATCCTTGGAGTGATGTGTTAAGAATATTGAAGCGATCAAAAATATCTGCCAGGTAAGCATGCAAAGCAAGCCATTCAGAACAAGCTTATCGGGTTCTTCTCATTGTTGTCGGCACTTCAACTGCTGCAGTACCAGTCGACTCCCCTTCATTACTCCCGTTTTCAATACTTTTCAGAAAACAGTCAATTGTTTGATATTTATAAAGCAACTTTTTGAGATAGAGGGCCTCCTCTGGCAAGCAACAGCTGGCACACATCTGCCCTGCTGTAGAGTCTCCTGGTCTCCTGCCTTTTTGGATTGCTATGATCCAGACAAAAATACAAGGCTGCTGCAAATCCAGAGACTTGCCATAAGGGGAGCATACAAAATAACTTACTTCATAAGCTTACGCTGAAAAGGAGTCCATTCAACTCGACAACTTCCTTGAGGCTACAGAGTGCATTTTAATGATCATAACAGCATCGTATATTAATAACAGGACCCTAAATCTTAGCACGGATCTCTTTTTATTGTGCTTAGTGAAGTTAATAATAGGGATCACTAAACCAACAGTGGGGGAGGGAAATGCCTGCAGGGTTAATTTAGAGACAGGCTGCATTTACTGTTGATCATTAAAATATAACCTGATGAATGATGCGTCTGTTTTGCAGTAATATTTGAATATCAAACCCCATCACCAATGACTGACAGTATTTCAGCAGTTAATCAACTGACAGAAAAATGGAAATTGCTTTTCTTCTATATTTAGTCAGCCCATCCTAAGCAGGAGATGACTGCTAGACCAACTGTAGAGCTTTACAGTTACCAAGGGTCTGGATTTACTAGAACTACATTTGTGCCTTACTGTAGCTCCTAGCATATGCGTGCTTTCAGAAATAAGAGGGAACATCACCTAAGAATCAAACTGGGCATCAGCAAATTACTTCTGTGTTTCCTGCTATTAAATATATCTCATTCTAAACATCTAACGAGGGACAAACGTGCTGCATACTGTATTATTACCATGACACGATTCACTGATTGATCTTTAAGAGCGTATATGGGAAAACTACAAAGCGGTATGTAATTCAATATGTATTCAGCAGGTTTCATTCGACTTTATGAAGCAAAATAAGTTCATTCTATAGGTTCATGCAAAAATGTTGGCCATAGCTGTATATAGTAGTATGCATTATGAGCCACATCACTGTTTACTCTGCAAGTGGAAGACATTGCAAGCAGTCTGCAGCTGTGTTCAGAGGATGTGGAGCTGGCAGAATCTGGCTTTTGTGCTCTGTAACGCTCTCTGTTTTTTGGTTGCTGTGGTGATCCAGTCATGCCCAAGTAAATATCCTATGCACAGGAGCATAAACCGATTTTCTCAGAGCCAGCACTGAAACATCCAGGCACCAGAGAGTGATCCAGGTAGGCAGGAGGTGCTTGGAGCCTTGTCTCTGTATGGTTTGTGAGGTGCACATCTCTATAGCTTGTTGTAAAAAAGGTACTATAACCATCATGCATGAATGTATGTATGCATGTGTGCAGTCTAATAGCTAGCTGGCACGATAAAAATTAACAGTACAGTCAGCAGATTCGAGCATGCAAAGGGTGGAATGTCAGCTGTGGTTTGAAGGGGTCCAGGAGTCTTTTGTGTTCTGCTGCAGCATTTATGAAATGCAAATCCTAGATCTGCAAGCGTTTTTTAATTACTTTCTTTGTGCCAGGCAGCATTTTCTTCATCATGTGTGGTTTGCCATATTTTGAAATGCTTTTCAGACTGTTTCGTAAATGGTAATGCATACAGTGTTTTGTAGCCTGATAGTTTGTATTGATGATAACGTCTGTACCTTTGAATTGCCACTGTAAGGCTGTATATGGCTGAAGTTAAGTGTCTTTTATCTGTCATTATTTCAAGTACAGGCAATATCTTCATTTTGCAAACGAATAATTTAACCCAATAAAACTTCTTTTTTTAGATCTTATTTTATTCAAAGTACTGTGTCTGCTTCCCAGACAGCAACCAGCTACCTATATTATTCAGAACTGACAATGTATGGATTAATGGAAAAATAATGTGTTTCAAGTTCTTTGATGTACAGATTTCCATGTAGGGATGAGTCGGTATACCAGTTTTGTGGTTTTGGTACAATAAGGTATCAATACCGTTCCTGTCATTCTACTCCGCAAATATCGTAATTACAGTATACAAATTAATGCTATGTTCATGTTCCTAGGAACAAAGAGGTCATTTTCAGTACTACTCAGCCTCGTGTCAGTGTGGTTTGTGAGGTGCACAGCTCTTATGGCATGTTGTAAAATAGGTGTTATAGCCATCATATATGTATATGTGCAGTCTCTTATTAATGGCTAGCTGGCACGATGGAGATGGTGCCTCACACTTAAGCATTCCATCCACTTCTACCTTGCTGTCAATCACCATCAGGACAGCAGTTTGCCTTTGCATTTTTTTACTGCAAACATGCTTCTAAACCACGCGCTGATACTTGCAACCTTAGCAAAGTGTCTGAGGAAGATGTTTTTGTGAACTGGTTATGCTGTGTTTTGATAATGGTTTTGAAGAGTACAAGCGACTGCAGGGGGACAGCCTAGTTATTCATAATGTAGTTTTGTTTAAACAAGTTACAGTATTCAGACTTCCTTAGGTAAGTGAAAACCACCTTTTTTTGTACAAACTCCACATGTGTAATAATCATTAGCAACAACATTGGAAGCTTGCGTGTGCAGGAGTGCCACCTGAACTGCAGATATAAATCCAATAACATATGTCTTAGTATTCAAATACATGTTTAAAGCATTCCATGAAAATGAGCTTGATTTTATTTTTTAATTTTTTAATTTTTGTTAATTACCTTGGACATTTTATACCAGCCCATCGTTTGTTGTATTTCTACATTGGTCAATGAGTTTACATGTAATTGAGGGGTGAGTGTATGTTCCAGGTAATGGTTAAAACTCCTTTAACGGTCCCTCGTATTGTCCTTGTTCATGTGTGTTTGTTCTCATTTATTATATGAATGGACATTAATGTCTAATCACCTAAATTGACGAGTTATGATTGGAATAAATAAATTCAATCAAAGGTCAGGTTTTTTTTTAGGAATTAGCTTGAGTTCATGAACTATACAACAGTACAGGTTGAATTGGGTTGTTTATGGGGAAGTTGTAAAATGTTTAAGTGATGTTCATAATTAATTAATTTCTCAATTGCACATCTGGAAAGCCCACTGCAAGTGTTCTGCAACCCAAACCCAGCCAAGTGCAATACATAAATGCTTTAAAACGTGATTGTACCGGTACATTTCCCACCCTGCCATACAGAGTGTCTGGCTATTTAACTTTACTTTGACTTACTGTAGGGATTACCCATCTTAAGTTAACAAAATAAAAGTATGCTTCAGACTAAGTGTGCTGCAAGGTTAGCCTTTCAAATTGTGACTGCTGTTTATTCTTTTTTTTAGAAACAAAACTTCTCTGTATTGTGACTTTCAGAATTGATCTTGCCATGTGTTTTTTTTTTTCTCTTCTTTCGAAGCAGCAGAAACTTCAATGCCGGAAGATTACCTGGTCGACCCCATAGATCCGAAGAGATACTCTGTGGACCCCACTGACTCTGCGTTTAACTTGATGAGCTCTCCCTACCCGCCGAAGCCCTCCTATGGCTATCGCTCCTGCCAGCAGTTCCCAGGAGGGCCCGCCCCAATAGGCCTGTGCAGGCAGGCATCCAGTCCCAGCACCTTCCAGGAAGGAAATAGAAGTGGTAATAATAACACGGTGGATACATGCGTGATGCACACATACAAGCACCTTCTGGGTTCTGGTTCTGAGTATGGTGCTCCAATATGAACTAATTATTTTCTCCAAGTCAGCTTTTATTTGGTTTTAAACCTTCTTTGAGCTTGAGCTAGAGATCCAATGTGACCTTTCAGCTCTGCCAGCCACACCTACCTCTGTGGTAAATAGATATAGAGCAGGTGGGGCCTGCAGAATTGGAACCATCGGAATGATTGCAGACACCACAGAGTGGTTAAGTGAAATGTAAAACAGACATTTAAATGACGCTACTTGCTCTTTAACTGAATTGAAAGATGTCATTCATTTAGATTCTCCTCGTAAAAAAGCTGCTGTTCTTCGTGTTATCTGAGTTGACTACATTGAGAAGCTAAGGCAGCGGACGTACCATCCCCTCACTGACCCAAGGCGGTCGTTGATTCTTGTTGTTTATTGAGCTTCCACCTGCCATGGGATATTCTTGCATTCCCTTCAGCTGCAGTAAATAATTCTATCTTGCCCGTTCTAATGGATATCCTCCTAGCGGCTGATGAATGAATAACTCTGCAATCAACATAAGATACAGTCAACTCTCGACTACAGAGCTTGCTCTTTTGTTAAACTCTTAGACGTTCATCTTTGAACCATATGGCATGCGGTTTGCATCCAGCCCCTGCTTTTCCACTCAATTCAGTGGGCTTGGGTGCCAGGGCATTACACTGTCGTACACTTTTGTTCTTCATGTCTCACGTGCAGTTTTGAAAGCAGCACATGTTGAAGCAAACCTTGTATTTCCATAAAAAAAGGATATCTGGTACCCATACTTGATTAAAGAAAGCTCTTGGTTTCAAGCCTTACTTTCAGGTAGTCTGTTTCGCTTACACTTCCTGGTTAGTTTGAGCTTTGACCCCCATAAGATGTGGCGGCTGAGGTGAACTGGAAATAGCCTGAAAAAAGACATGCAATTTGACAATATTTTTTTTAACCTAAAAAAAGCATTTTTGCTGTGACGTGTTTCTTTCAAAACTTCACATGAGACCCACATGGCAAATGGACGTGCACTATAGGTAAGCTTTATGGAATCATTTAATTTGCTATAATCCCTTTAAAACGTAGAATAGACTGTGTCATTTTAAAACATACATCACCATAAGTCTTCTCATAGCCTCTGAAAACAATATTGCCTAGTAATGCTTTCCCTCGCTATGCTGTAGCAATAACAAACCTTTACTAAAAGAGCTAAAAGGTAACCACATTCCTAATACTAGGAGGAATGACATAATTACCTAGCAGAAAAAAACCCCACACATTTTAGGAATTCATTTTTCTCACGCTCATGTAATGACGAGACCCCTTTTCCTTTTTTCCATTAGCCTATAGTCCTTCACCTGAGACACAGGATACCGCCCCTCCACCCAGCAAAGACCCCTCCACCTGGACAGTGGAAGATGTGGTCTGGTTTGTGAAGGATGCAGACCCCCATGCTTTGGGGCCACATGTAGAGATATTCAGGAAACATGTACGTAATCTGAATTGTGAAAGGCTTTTAAATAAAGCAGTAAGATGGAATCTTTGTATTTTATCCAGTGTAGTCTTGGCATTGATTCTGGTTGCACGGTTACAATTCTGCAGACATGTGTCCGAGATATTCACAAATATGTAAACAGGAGATACTGACATTCGTCATTACCACCACGTATGTAGGGTGCAGTAACTACTGAAGATGCTATTATTAAGCTGTGATATTGAATGATGTGGATTTCACTTCAGTCACCCAGATCCCATTAGTCATTACATGAGTTTGAATACAGTAAACAGCAATAATACAGATTCAGGTACTTCACTTAATTAGGCAATGATAGGCAGGTTAATGCTTTGAGTTTCTGGTGTCTCAGGCAGGATATCAGTAACAGATTTTTAGCTTACAAGTTCAAGAATAAATAATGAAAATGACTTTTTTGAATTAATTTGTTTTTCCTTTGAGTGCGGACCTTTGTTACTTTGTTCTGAGCTTGCAAGTTCATCATATACAAATAAAAACATATAGATGCATATTATTAAACATAGCAATAGAATATACACATTGAGAAAACTTTATCATTAAAAAGCAACAAGAGGGGGTCCCCGAACTGTTCACCTGGTAAAAGCACTGCCGCGTGGCGTTCAGGGTGAGTCATACAACCAGAGATCGCAAGTTCGAATCCTGGTTGTGCGAGGCAGCCGGTCTTCGCTGGGGACTCCAGGGGCGCTGCATTGGCTTTGGTGCTCCCAGGGTTGGGGAGGTGGGATCCTGCTTAGACTGTTTCTCCTCACCGCTCTGTGCCGACCCCTACAGGCCAGGCGCTGAGTGAGCTTGGGGGGGGGGCGGAGATTTGCTGGGCTGGTCTTTGTCCTCCAGAGGCCAGTAGCCTGCAGACATCCACTCTCGAGTTCCTGGGTGTAAAGAGAAGCCGATTGGCTCATGGGATCGGAGGATGCCCACTGAGCCTCGGGTCCCTGAGCTGTGTGGGGAATCTTGAATCTTCATGGAAGCCTTCAAATACTTGTAGTGATATCAAGTATACATGAGACTCCAAATAGGACACCAAGAAGATAAATTGATCAACAAATGTTCTTAAATTGAGGCTCTTAAATTGAAAGCCACAACAATCAATAATTGATTTTTGTTGCTGTATCTTGCATCTTTCATAAAAAAGTTGTTGCTGCTATATTGACAAATGCTGTTTTCAGGCAGCACTTTTTTTTGTTTGTATTTGTTTTGCTGTAATATTCCCTAAATGTTGGTGTCTGGCTCCTCCTTTGCAACTACCCCATACCAGAGGAGACAGAAACCAGTTTATGGCATGATACATTAAAACAGAAAAATAAAATAATGTGCCTGGAAGCATCATTTGGCAATATAAGGTGAAGGGGATTATTTTAGTACGTTTTCATAAGTGCATTGGAAGCTTGGAGAATATTTATGATTTAATGTTGTGTTTCTGTTTGGCAGGAGATAGATGGAAACGCTTTGCTTCTCCTGAAGAGTGACATGATCATGAAATACCTGGGACTGAAGCTCGGACCGGCACTGAAACTCTGCTATCACATCGATAAACTAAAACAGGCAAAGTTCTGAATTCTCTGATAGGCAGGAAAACATTTGGTTAGAAGCATTGAACAGTGGGGCAATGCAAGTTAGAGGATATTTCTGGAAAAGGACTGATTTGATTGCTTTTGAAGTTGTTTTTTTTTTACCAGCCCCAGGCAAAGTAGAGATATGTGCAAAGTGAAAGAATTACCTGCATATATGGCAAATTAACTGTTATTTGTGTTTCTCCGTTCTGGCTACTATGTGTCATTCATTTTGAACAGGCATTTTATAGTTTCAGTGAGTTGTTATGTACTAAATATATGCCTCAAAACTTTGATACCATATTGGTTATATACAGTAGCCAACTCCAGCTCAACTACAAGGTGATAATGGAAATTATATGTGACATTTTTCTATGTAACTCTAGGTCTTTTATCACAGAAATACTCACTAGCCAGGCCTGTTTAGAATCATCAATAGTCCACACAGCAACAGCTACCTTAATATAATGCCAAAAGTCCAAAGTCACCTCAAACTCATTATTTTGAGATTACCTTCAATTTAGCTTTGGTAGAGGGCTGAGAGCTCTTGGTTCCAAGGACAACCTAAGACAATTGCATGTGAAAATGGCCCCCATACTTATATATACTCATACCATGTACATATTCATAAGATATACACAACAATACATCAACACCACCTGCTGGGCATTTAACACATTACAGCTCACTGTAATTAGTTACTCAGTAGCCAATCCTAAATTAATATGTGATTTATCTGCTTAATTACTGAACCGAGAGATATCTTTATCCACATGCTACCTAGATTAGAAATGGGTTGTCTGGCACATCTTTAAGGCCAAGCTAGTTTTAAAATGTAAGATTTGAGTCTGTTTGGGAATTGGATTGTTAGAGCGGCTAAACATTAAGCAGAAACATAGTTTGGCATTACATTACAACTTATCTGCTTGTCATGTTTTCCAGACAATTAGAACTTGAATTAGGCAATATCTTGGGTAAGTGCTTTTCATTTTTACATTTTCACAACATCTCTGTACTGTACATTTGTTCGGATTTGAAAGAAGGCAGATAATCAGGAAAACGACGTAAAGTTTTCCCATGTGTTGCATTTCAACTCCACATTTGCTTCAGGTGTAAGTAGTGTTGGGGTAAAACATTTTATAAAGCCATGTTTTCTTTTATATATATACACACACACGGGCTTGCTGTTTATGTACCTGAGTGTATTGCAATTGTAAATAATTGCATTTCATATTAAGTTAGTAATATATGTTCAGAAATAATTCACAGTACTGTTGTATGTGTTGTGGCAGTTGTGTTAAAAACAAAAAATGTAGGTTATTATTTTTTAGACATCAAATGAGAAATAGAAATGACAAAATATACTGTGGGCAATCCTGGACATTTTTAAACAAGGCTGTCTAATTGCCTTGCAGTCATATACGTTCAAGCTTTAGCCATAGAGGCTACATCTAGCTGTATTTGCTTAGGTAGTCTGTCGTGCTCTCTGTTATACATATGAGAGCTTGCACCATACTTTTGTGGTTCCTGCAGTCTTTATTTGCTCTCATTTTTAAATTAGATGGAGACCTGTTAGGAGCAGTTTCAGCTGAAAGCTGAATCTTGCCTTTTTTTCCTTTTTTTTTCTTTAAATGCTGAGGTACCCGGTGCAAAACACTGGGCCCACAAAATTCTCTCGCATTTTAGCTGAAGCATCAGTGTTACTTGTTGACTGAATTGCCTCCTTATCAAATGAGAGCTAGTCTTTTTGGAAACTTTCAGCTACGACTGTGTGTGTGTGTACGTACTGCATTTGTGTGTGTGTTTTTATTGATATCTGTATCTGAATGCTGCTTTTTATGATAATAGGTATAAGCCAAGTTGAAAAAGAAAAATCTATGTTTATGCCAGGATAGCTGCTACATGGATCATTTCATGTTGGTGCTAACTTTTAATATGTGTTGTGTTTTTTCTGCATTAATATGGGGGACATAAGTGTGCCGATAATGACATTAACAATTGTAAATGAAGAAGATGGTACATTTTCTTACGTTTTGTTTAAGATCAAAGAAAAAAAAAATGTTTTAGTATCTTGCAGCACTCACCCATAACTTGTATACATTTAATAATCAGTGTAATACTGATGAAGGCATTATCCAAAAACTTGTATCTACTTTTCTTCTTGTTTTACCTCAGTTTCACAGCATTCCGTGTTAAGTTTCTCTATTTGTAGTAACACTGCTAGCTGAACACAGGATAAACTGCTATGGACAGTATGGCTACAGTACCTCCAGTCTATGGGATGAGTTTGGTAAAATCCAGACAGATCATCCTGCCCCAATATACTCATTTTATACTTGAAACTGCCCAGAGAATCAACTTGCGTCATCCAAAAGCACCTGCAGTATTCAAACATGAAATCTGTGTACTTGTTTATCTGTTCATATTGCCTACCTTGATATACTAGTAACATCTTGATTGTGGAAAGTGTTTTTTTTTTTTTTCGACATTCTTGTCACAGCTGTTCTCGTTGTAGGTGTAGGTTGTAGTTAGGTAGGGTTTACTTACTTATTTCTTGCCTCCACCACCGCCCCACCCCTCAAGTTGAGTAAAGTACCGTTTGCTTACAAATGCCTGAAATGCCAATCATAAAAACACTTCAACAAATATACCAAAAGGCTGACTAGTTAGGGTTCCGAGAGCCACAGTTTAACAGCACCTTAATCTACTTTACAGATAGTCCTGGTCATGTGGTCACAACCACAGTTCAGCTGCGTTTAGTGTGTCCTGGTCATGCGGTCACAACCACCGTTCAGCTGCGTTCAGTGTGTCATGGTCATGCGGTCACAACCACCGTTCAGCTGCGTTCAGTGTGTCATGGTCATGCAGTCACAACCACAGTTCAGCTGCATTCAGTGTGTAAAGGAATTAACATGTTCCGATTTGAACTGCTGCGTTGATACCGCGGGGCTCTCGTTTCACAGTTTATTGGTGTTACACCTTTTAATAATAAATGTGTTGTTACCATATTGGTTATAACAGGCTTGTATGTTTCATTCAGTAACACTAAATGTAAACGTTCAGTTCACATGATAGTTGGCTTGCAGTTCCAGGTTATAACTGCCTATGCAGATTTACTGTCAGATCTCAAAAGCAGAACTGGTGTCTGCCATTTTTGCATTGTGACTGCATTGTATTTAATTATCTGCCACAAGTAATTAAAATAAAGCTAAGCATTTTTTTTAAGTTAATGTTCTGTAGTTCCAGTACTTCTTCAGCTTACATACAGACACAAGGTTAGCTGGTTTTGATAGGCCCAGGGGAATGGTCAAGATGGGCTTGTTAAGTTACACAATTCATTATCAATGTTCCAAATAAAACTGCTCCAATGACCCAGCTGTGAACTCACTGACTCACAACATGCAGCAACAGAGATCCATTTCCATTTCTGTGACTACAGGGGATATTGACATTTGAGGAAGCTTGATTTGAAGGAGAAAAAAAATTCTAGTTTTTATCGAATTGGTAGAAGTTAATTGTGCTTTTGAAGTTAGTGGTGAAATTGAAAGGAAACAAAAGACGTACAGATATTTCAGGCATTAAGAATTGTAAATAGAAATGTAAAAGTTTGCATTGCAAATTTATACCAGGACAGGTATTTTAGAAAGCTGCGCGGTGTGTGCTTTCAGTGTTTTTTTGTGTACCCTTTGAAATCATTTTCAAGCAGTTTTATTGTGTATTTCATAAGTATTTTAGTGGAGCACTCCTTATTGGCTAGAAAAGGGACAGTACAGTATTTAAAATTGTTCAGTGCTGTTAGTGTGTCTGAGTTGAGTCGTGCTCAGGTTGTGTTTATGCAACTATGGTGCTTTTTTTTAGATACCACAGTTTTCCTACAAGAATGACTTTCAGACTTTGCTATAATGTTTCACCTGTGAAGAAATTACAGATTTTCTTATTTTATATATATATATATATATATTTTTTTTACATAGTTGTAGTCAAAAGTTTACATACCCCAATGAAAATGTATAATTTCTAGAAACTTCTCAAAAAGAAATAATTATAGGAAGAATCTTTGGTAGGAAAACTTTTGCTTTTGTCGATGAGGGAAAAAGTTACAAGAAATAGATCTACAATTATTTATTAAAGCAATTTTTTTGCAAAACTCTAAAAATGCTAATTCAAAAGTATTCATACCCTGACAAGAAAAATTAAATTAATAGCTAGTTGAGGCACCTTTAGTAATAATACCTCTTTTAAACGATTTTGGCATGATTCTTTAATGATTTTTGACCATTCTTCAACGCAAAATTGTTCCAGTTCATTAAAATTCTTCTCTTGTGCACAGCCTTCTTCAACTCATACCAAAGATTCTCAATCGGATTTAGATCGGGACTTCGACGAGGCCATTCCAAAACCTTGATTTTATTCTTTAACCATTCTGAAGTAGATTCTGATGTGTGCTTTGGATCGTTGTCGTGTTGGGACATACAGCTGCGCTTTAAACCAAGTTTTGTAGCGGAGGGTTTCAGATGATTGGCCAGTATCTTTTGGTATGCTATGGAATCCATTTTACCATGTATTGGAACTAAATTTCCTGTGCCATTAGACTGTGCCATTAGATTAGAGGAATAACAGCCCCATAGAAGGATATTACCACCTCCATGCTTGACAGTAGGTATGGTGTTCTTTTCTTTGTATGCCTCACCAGACTTTCTCCAAACGTAACAACTATCAACATGACCAAATAGCTTGATTTTTTGTTTCATCACTCCACAAAACATTTGACCAGAACTCATATCCATCATTCAAATGCCGTTTTGCAAACTTTAAGTGACCTTGTGCCTTTTTCCGAAGAGTGGCTTTTTCCTTTGATGCGACCATTGAGTCCTTCATGCAATACTCGACCTATGGTTGAAATGGAAACCCCAGTCCCACTTGCAGCCAATTCTTCTACTTGTTCTTGGTGAAAGAACCTTCTTTCTTCCAGACCAAGGGAGCATTATGACAGTACCATGAGTTGTACTTCTTGATAACAGAAACAAAAGTTGAAATTGGGATACTTAAACGCTTGGAAGTCTTCTTGTATCCTTCTCCAGCTTTATGACAATAAATAATTTTCTGCCTAAGGTCTTCAGATAGCTCTTTACTTTTTCCTATATTGACTTATTGGTAATGACAGCAATCATCCTATGCCTAACCCTTTTATACTCTCTAAGAATGTTCACCTACAATCCAGCATTTTCTAGACTTTTCTAGAATTAGGTTCTGCATTATCATATTGAAATTTCTAGCACCTTGTAGACAATACTATCGTAGCATCAAAGGGTATGAATACTTTTGAATTAGCATTTTTGGAGTTTTGAAAAAAAATTGCTATTTCTTGTAACTTCTTCATCCGCAAAAGTAAAACTTCTGCTACAAAAGATTTTTCCTATAATTATTTGTTTTCGAATAATTATTAGAAATTATACATTTCCATTGGGGTATGTAAACTTTTGACTACAACTGTATAGATATACACATACATACTAGGGCTGTCAGTCGATAAAATTGTTGGATGGGTTAATTTATGGGCATTAGTTGATTAATTGGTAGATTAATTCGTGCACATTTTTAATAAAGGTAACACTATTATAGCGACTGCATAGTAATACTGAACAATCTATGGAATCTAAAAATAAATAAATAATAAGCCAATGTGAATTTGGTCGTTTTAAAAGCATTTTTATTATTATTTTTATTTCACAGGACATTGGTTGTTTCCATAGCTACGTACTTGACTTCCTCCTTGTACTTCTGAATCATAGCAGAACCTGAGGCACGAAGAGATGAAGCCGTTCTGAATCTTGTTACACATACCCGAGAATACTGGGGCTATTGACAAGTGATTGCTTAACATGCTGTCGTAGTCAGAAATCAGAGAAAGTAATTCCACATAATGACCTTTATTTGAAGAATTGGTGCCTTCATCAGTCCCGGTATTTCTGGTGTATGCTGTACCTCCATTTTTTCCCGCCTCTGCTCACTAATGATTGGACACCTCTAAAACAAGGGACAGATCTTTGACTCTCCCATTGGTTAAACCTACTAAAGACTTTCAACTGTCCCGCCTCCACTCAATTATGATTGGACTGCCGCAGAGAAAATGCTGATCTTCTATTGGTTGATTTTATTTTTTATACAAAAATAGAACTGCACGATTACATTTTTAAAAAATGAATCTGCGATCAACTCTTTAGTTGATTAATCGGTCTGATTAATCTATTAATTGGAGCAGCCCTAATATATTATTGTTATTATTATATATACACATTAGGGGTGTTAATCTGGACATTTTCTATTGATCGATTAATCATAAGATCTATTAATTGATTAATCACACAAGACAATTACAAAGTATTAACATAATGCTATTGTAGCCGGCCAATCAGTGAAAGACAGATGTTTGTGATACCAATCCAGGTAACGTTTATTCTCGTATCTCCCAGATATACAGTAACTTCATTATGCCTTTTCCGATTATACAAACAGGAAGATGAACTGATATTCTTGCAAGTTTGAAACTGCCAAAGTAATGCACTGACTACACGGTTGTACTACAATCAAAATGTCTTGAGCTTTCTTCATCTTTAATGCCAATAACAGCAAACACAAACTGTATACGCTGTACACAGTTAAATCACTAAGCCAGACAGTTTTTCAAACAAACAAGTTTTTCAGTATAGATTTTCTGATGATGTTTGAAAGAAAAAAACAGTTGAATAAAAAGAAAAAATCAACTTACTTGCGACTAAGTTGATACAATAAACCTGTAGTACTGCTGTGAAAGGAAAGTGCCGAAGTAGCAGTCTTATTTTGTCCGTTCTGAGATATTGTGAAATATTGGGTGTGCAGTACCTTCCACTAAGTACCCACCACCATTTGTCAAGCTTTGTTTCTATATACTGCTCTCGGGTAGGCAAGATTAATCGATCAAGTCTTTTAAATCAATTGAAGCCCACAGGTGTGATTTAATCAGTTTAAAACCCTGCATCTTGTGAATCTTTTAAAGCAGGTTTTCTAGCAAGAGGAAATAGCACAAAAATTGCACTGCGCCACAGGATACATATTTTTGTCTCTAACTAAGTGATTGGTTATCTTCTAATGTATTTATAATGTTTTGGGTTTTTTTTTACAAGTATTTTAAACAAAGGGCAGCTGTGTTAAGTCATTTTAATATTTGGAGACATTGTAACAGCCTGTATGGTTTTGTTTTTTCTTTGTAGTTATGGTAAGCATGACATCCCTGTGAGAATTGCTGTTACAATTTACTGTGGTTAAATCAGTATTACTGTATCATCATATGTGCACTGGGCAGACTGACTTAACATGTCCAATATATGATTCAGTATGTACTTTACTACAGGGTGCGTGAGGCAGTTACCTGGGTTGGTCTGGCCATCTTTGTCCTGTATTTGTTATGAAACATCCATATTGAGTAAGAAGTGATTCACACTCAAACAAATGGGCTAAATCATAAAGAGGCTTCATTTTATATTTATCAGACCTGCTTTATTTATTTAGACAATATGGACT
Organism: Acipenser ruthenus; assembly: GCF_902713425.1. NCBI lineage: Eukaryota > Metazoa > Chordata > Actinopteri > Acipenseriformes > Acipenseridae > Acipenser > Acipenser ruthenus. Next base: position 83,067,572 of record NC_081193.1, on the reverse strand, counting down.
ATTCTGCAGTAAGGGCCACTAACCAGCTTCCCTTGTTATCATCAGCACTCACTGTATACTATCTACTCTCTTTCCTTCTGTAAGACAGAATTCACACATAACCATCTATGACAGCAGCACAACTTGGTCAGATCAGGGTAAACAGCACTTTTTAGCAGGAACATGAGCTCCAGGTTATCCTAGTTCAGATGCACACTACTGCAGCATAGGCCATATACGGTACAGGGCAATGTGTTATATTGTGATATACTGATGTTATCCACAATAGGTTTAGGAAGTAAAGATTAGACTGAAGGTTTAGACTGAAGCCTGTGATCCATAACCTGCTCCATCATGTCAGTAGTAAATACTTTTGCCATACATAATATTTTGTGTTTGCTGTCAGACACTGCAAGGGTGCTTTTAATTATAAATATAGCATGTGTACAGATTTAAATGATTAAAAAAAACAAAACATTTTGTCGGTTACTGAACTGCCTTTGAAAACTTTGGAGTGTGTTGTTTTTAGTGTTTTTATTATTATTATTATTTGCAAAAATGTCTAGTAGTTACTGGTTTGGAAAACACCTGTTATCTCTTTTCGTGTTTCTTCTTTCAAAATAGCATAATACAATTCCATACCATATCCAAATCATACAGTCATTTAAATAGTGTCCATCATGAACAAACATCCTGAGGCGCTTTTAAAGAATAGAAATAAAAGAAAAGCTGTTGACTGCTAGACTGGCAAAGTCTAAATCAAGACAGTGTTGAAAGTATTCCAGTTTGTTATAAAGTTTCTTAGAGAATAGAGTAGCAGATTTATTTCTCATTTTCACTACAGTTCATCCATTTCTAACAGTTGTAAATTGCCTAGAGATGTGTGTTTATGATATAAAGTGCAGCTACACAGAATAGTAAATATTCCTATTGTATATTACTGTTCATTCTTTGTGTCATGGCATGCATCTCAAACAGATACGCATTATTCGTTTTATGTAGCAGTTGAAAAAACAACTATAAAGTCTGCCAGGTATTAGACTTTTTTTCTTCTTTTTTGCCGTGTGAAGTGATTGGCTGCTTTAGGCTCTTTTGTAAAGACTGTTATTTTTTTGTAATCCATGTCTTTTTATTTAAGAAGCACATTGTTCTGTAAAGTGCTGTACGGTGATGTATGTTTCAAAGGTTGCACAACATGTAAACTGCTTCAATAAAAGAATCTTAAATGTATATGTATCAGTGTCTCCTTTAAACACAAAGGAATCTTAGAAGTGTGAAGGCTTCGCAGCTGTTGGTAAGTTCCTGGAGAATGAATCTTAGGAGAGAGAATGGACCAAGGTCTTTCCAAAGCTGTTTATTTAGCTGTGTTGGGCTGTGCAGTAAATGAATGATGCGTGCTATTGGCTCAGTACATATTGTGGAATTATAAACAGTCCATTTAAAAGACCTGAGGGCATGCCCTCAGCAATATCTATATGCACGCAATACTTGCATATGAGACATGCAGCTTATTTTCCATTACATTGAACAGACATTCAAAGAACCATTTTAGAAAAATTATAAATCAATGTGATGATGATGATAAGTTGCTTTTTCGTTTTTTTTTTTTATTTTTTTATGTTATTCTCAAGCTTCTCAAAGCAGTTTACAGCCAGCAGTAGGCAAACGCAGAAACTTCAAATCATTTTATGACAGGAAAACTCAAGTGAACTGAAGTTAATTTGCAACTTTTCAGCATCAGACTTGCTTGGTTTTACAAAGCACACAAATGGCCAGATTCTGACAAGCTCTTTCTAGTAACTCACTTTAAATCCACTATTTCTACCCCTCACCCCCTCAATAATGTTTTCTTAATAATGTTTTATTATGCATGATAAAAACAACGACAAAACCTGGTTGTTTGTTGGCTGTGCACTCCTCCTTCCCAGATGCCTTTTTATTTGTAATTAGCCTATGGTTAAATGTATTTGTCACCTATGGTTTCTTTAAAGTAAAACACAATACGATCCCACAATCCCTCAGTGCCTTTTGACGCACGGCAAGTATTTCCGAGGTTGGCCAGGACTGGGGGAAAAAAAAACACTAAAGCGTTTTTGTTTTGTTTTGTTAATTTCATAGCCGAAGCATGTCGCGCCAGGCAGTGGAAAGGCTGAAATGTGAATAAAGCCAGTGTCTGTGCATCAATACAGTAATTCCCTTACTGATCCATGGGGATACAATAGCATTTGTGACCTGCACAGCCTTGGAGACGCCAGTGCTAAGCACTTAAGAGACCCGCATGCACTGTTGGATGGTTTTACAACCCTTTGCTGCACAAACTCTAACTGTTTAGGTCAGTTGAATAGACCACATTTTACAAAATTTAAGTTCTGTCTTAGAAGCTGCTCCTCCCCTGCACTGACCATGGCCATTCCTACTTAACTTCTGAGATCGAAATCAAAGGTAGTTTATTCTTTTGGGCTGGTTGTAGCTCAACACTGCAGCTGCTCTGTTTCATTTTGTCCTGTAGGTGTCAGTATTGGACTGTATTGTTAGGGCTGGTTTGAGCCAATGTGTTTCTAATATACAGCAGTTCTTTATTACTATTATGTGGTTTATTACTATTACTGTAGTCACTTTTATGTGACGAAAAAAAAACATCACTGCGCTGTAATTAAGGCTATGCAGTGATTTTCAAAACCCACTACAGGGAAACTGTTTTATGATTAAGTGAAAAGGAGCCATCTGCTTTAAATTATTTAAATATAAATCAATTACATTTGGCTCTAAAATTATATCACGAAATCATAAAACAGAGTCCTGCTGTTTCCTGTTAGATTCACCTACAGTACAGTTTAGCCCTTTGTGTCTACAAAGTATTGCAGATATTGATGGTGGCATAATTCTGATCAAAACAATCGTTCATAAAAAGACTTGAATCTTTTACGTTTTATTGTATGTTTCTCTATCAATGCACGATTCATGCTTCAAGTAGATTGGGTATCTGTGAATCTTGACGTTGGAGGTTGTGTGCTAGCATATTTTACAGTGTAACACAATAATATTTTAATCACAGTTAGAAATAACATGACAGATTGAGATCAATTTTGTTAATTTCGCACAATGTGTCCTTTTTGCACCAGTTTAGTTATGGCAGCTAAACTGTCTGAATACATTTGGGTTTTCTCATGTATACGTTGCATTTAAGAATTATTTATCATCTGCAATACGAGACAGCCCTTGTCAGAGTTGTGAATGATCTGCTGATAAACTCTGACTCGGGCTTTCCACCAGTATTAATTCTTCTTGATCCAAGTGCTGCCTTTGATACTGTAGATCATTCCATCCTACTGAATCATCTTGAAAGCACAGCAGGACTGTCTGGCCTTGTCCTATCCTGGTTCAAATCTTATCTTTCTAATAGGTTTCAGTTTGTCTCGATTGGGGAGGTAAAATCGGCATTATCGGAAGTTGTCTGTGGTGTTCCACAGGGCTCCATTCTAGGTCCCTTTGCTGTTAACTTACAAGTCCCTGAATGGATTAGCACCTAGTTATTTGCAGGAGTTACTGACCCCGTATCTTCCAAACCGCACTCTGAGATCACAGGATGCGGGGCTGCTGGTTATTCCTAGGGTCAACAAAAGCAATACGGGAGGTAGGGCTTTTTTCTTATAGAGCTCCTAAATTACGGAATGCTCTGCATTCGTTTGTCAGGGAAGCTGGGACCGTTACAGTTTTCAAGTCAAGACTAAAAACGCACTTTTATAAAATGGCTTTCTTATCTTAGTGGGTATTATTGTAACTTTAAAATTGCTGCTTTTGTATTGTGTATACTGTTATTTAAATATATTATTTGTGCTTTGCAATACTTTTGTATAAAAAGCGCTACATAAATGCAATAAATAAATAATAAAAATGCTGGCCAAATGTTTAGGGGCCGGAATTAATATTAGGTATACATCAGTAATATGTATTTGAACTGTATTTGAATAGAATCATTTTTTTACATTGAGCTTCTGCAGTCACACGCTCAGTGTTTGTAAGATACAGAACCCGTCAGTGTGGTGGGGATTATTTTAAAAGGTATAGTGTCCCTTGTACCGTATTTAACAGAGTTGAATATCCCAGCTCTACAGGTGTGTGAAGCGATCTCCTTTTTATACCCTGGCAGGATAAGCCACAGCTGGATTTTTTTTATAACGGTTTTGCAGAACCTGGGAATCCACCGATTTTTTATTGTTTCAACCACTTCGTTTTGGGGGTAATTCCAGGACAGCCATGGATAGGTGGTTGATGCAAGAGACGCTGATTTCCCCAGTGCTGTAAAGAAATCCATGTGGCTTAACAAATCAACTCAACTTTCCAAAGTCTGCTTTCTAATATCATAGGGAAGACTTGAACTATTGAAATGGGCAGTAAATATAGACCAAGGAATTGCATTTTAGTTAGCATGACTCCATGTTCACTAGGACAGTTTGTGACAGTTCAGTCTTTTCAACTCGCCCCAATGCATTCTGGTCAGTGTAGTCCTGCTGAGAAAGGTACCTGAAACAGATAAAATAAACCAGAATGCATTGGGGTGAACATGGCGTTACATGGTCATCCTAATTTTAGTGTGAAGCTGACACTTCATGTTTTAAACTCCTGTTACGTGTGTGGCTGTGACACAAGAAGAGAAGCAGAGCAATACTGAGCACATCGGCACAAAAGATAAAAGAAACTGACGTGTGGCTCCATTTATTGTCGTCTTAAAAGGCATTTCATCGGAGGGGAAAAAAACACAAATACTGGTACAACACAAAAGTGCAACTGTTAAAGCAATCCATGTGACAAATGAAACAATGAAAAAGCCAAGGGCCTTGGCCTCTAATTCATTATGCACCCAAGCTACAGAACTTTCCCGTTGTATTCTTTTCTCTGCAAATGAAAACACTTTTTATGAATAAATAATACTATCAAATGTTCTGCATGTACACAAAATAAATGGGATATAAACCACCACAAGGTCAAATATACAGTGGGCATGGGGGTGTAGCAAGAATCTCGGGTTCAAACAAGTCACAGAACAGCTGAAGACGTATACAACAATACCAGCAAGAATAACAAAGTTTTCTCGTCTCTCTTCTTTCTTTTTTTTTTTTTATATACAAAGTGGATTGAAGCAAGCATAACCAGAACAGCAGAATACACAAGCAATAAACATAGACAGCATTTCTGATCACCTTTGAAATGAAACTTTAAAAAAAAAAAAAGTTTTTCTATTTAAAAAAATAAAAACGTTGACTGTTCACTGGACTGGGAAGGTTTTAATTGCATAATACAAGTTGTTAACATACCCCTCTCAGAAATATCCTGACATTGCATTTTTACTGTACAGTAGGGTACACAGGTAGAAATTGTGAAGTACAATTAACAACTGCTTTATGGGTTACAGCGTTAAATCATCGAACGATGTTAATAGTGAAGATGTGTAGTATGTGAGTTACCACATTCCTCATTTTAATGGTATGTCACTGCAGTCTCATCATGTATTTATCTGCATTCAATCACTTTAGGAATTGGGCCCATGCCATCTAAACAGTTGTATGACATAAAGGCTGTCTTTTATGTTTTATCTGTAAAAGAACTCCCTTAAAAAAAGGTTATTTTCAAAAGGCACAGCTAGTTTCCAAATATTTAGTTTACAGTAAATCTGTAATATGTGAAACACATGTGGTGGTGGATCATTGTGCAAAGGACAGACAAAAAACATATGTTTCCCTCAAATAAACTTTAATCTCAGTGTGAAAATGACACAAGAACAGCGACCTGCCAACATGTGTTATTTTCAACAAAACAAAAGCTTTGAAAAACAATGGGAAATGATGAATAATTATTTGAAAATCATCAATAAGAGCCTTCAACTTTAAGTGAACTCTTTCAGCACTACGTAACTTTACAGAATGATAACCCTGAGATGACTTATGAAAGAGTTTCTGTCTTATACTAAAAAATAAATAACAATGAGCATATATGTATATGGGTCTACACAAGAGTATTTTACTGGTCTGCAGTTTTGAATTGAGTTATCTTTCCAATAGAGATTGGCAGAATAAAGCAGCTTCTTAACTCTGCAAGTCGTTTTCAAATCTTCACACTATCCTTCGTTTTAGTACTATATGTTTAAGAGTTTTAATACTTCTGTTCAGACAATAGCACAAAATATATTCTGTATTACAATGTGCATATATTATATGGCATTGGCGTTTACTTGTCTTTGTTGATGCTCAGTACACAGAAGGATCAATCCACAACAATACTGACATCTAGTGGTCACTTTTGAATTGCTGTTCACAGAATGCCGTGAGGGTTTTGTTTTTCATTGTATACCTGAATAAACATTTTTAAGTCGAGTTGAACTTCACTCATCTAGCCTTGTCCCTCGATAGCCTTTAATTTACGTTCTGAATTCAGATTGAGTGCCCAGTCTTAAGCACCCAATGCAGAGTGATGAGTATTGTGGTATAATGATATATTTCAATACACCTTTCAATGGCAGTTAATTTTTAAACCGACCAGACCCAATATGGTTTTTTATTTTATTTTTTTCATTTACATAATAATTTGATTCTAAAACATTTTAATGAATAGAATCCCTATTTTAAGGCATGGTATCAACTTTTGCTATTTCTTTAAATTTTATTTGGAATGTTCCTGCGACACCTGTGCTTTCAATATTTCAGACTCCCTTCGTAGACCCCTGTATGTGTGTGTGTGTGTGTGTATGTCCAGGACATGTTTGTGATTTTAAATGTGCAATGTCACATACAGTTAAAACTACAGCTAAAATGACCTTGCATAATGTAAACAAACTGGTATGCCAACAATGGAGCCGAGTGGAAGAAAGTGGTGAACATTCACCCAGGAATCGCATTGTAACAATGAAAAATCAAACACGATTGTGAGACCCTGCCGTTTTAAAGTGTTACAGCACATTACAGCTCTTGTTATTCTAAACGTGTTGCTTTCGGTTAGCTGTCTGTGTGTAACGATTTTATTCGTTGTTTTATAGTGAAGCTGTGTTTGGTAAATGTTACAGTTGTGTTACAGTTTCCAGGACAGATGCTGACTCTGCTCTGTTATCCAAAGTCACTAGGACGAGGTGATACAGTATTAGCTGAATCCATTTGTTCGGACAATCAAATTCTTACGATAAATATACAGTTCTTCAAATGGCGCTCCCAATTAAGAAGCTGAAAACAGGTATAGCACCTGTTCTGGACTACACTGGTGGTATAAAAGTGAACACACTGATGTCTAGACTCCAGAACAGTAAGAGCTAGGCAGTCCTTGGGTAGATACAACAACTCATCAGTAAATTCAGCATCTGTTTTACTTTATCCACAGAAAAACATAAATATCAAATAAAAAAAATAAAAAAACAGCTTGATTTTAAAACACGTGCAATGCCTGAACAGGTTTTTTTTTTTTTTTTTTTTTAAATACAAACACACCACCACTGCAGTAAAGCTGAACTCTCTTAAATTTTCTATCTTTATATCTCACCCAGAATCCTGCCCAGTTATCAGCACATCTAGGCTCAGTTAACATTTCCATTCTCTCAGAGTGCATCTGGGATTCACAGTAAGCTTTCATTTGTCATGTTTTGATTTTACCAGTAATGTTTAGAAAAATGAGGTTAGGTTGTTACACAGCTGCTTTGGCATTTACATCTCATAGCTCTAATTTTGACTCCTTCAGGTAATAGATTAAGGTTTACCACAGACCTAATTATAAAATAGCTATTACAAACCCTGCTCTCGGATTGGTTGTTCAAGGTTCAAAGCTGTGGAAATATACCCATATAAGCCATGGGTTGAAACGAAATTGTCTTATTAAACTGTTATCTTAAATGTATCCTACACATTAACCTCTTGATTGCATCTCTGAAGTAATTTCTAGTCTGGGGTTTTTCATCAGCTTCATGTATAAAATCTAGCTGATGGTATTTATTAATTCATTCATTTAAGCAAAGCTGACAAAGTCACCGCTTTTGTATGCATGCACCCTGTTGGCAAGCACATAGACCTGGGTTGAATCAATGGATAGATTAGGTAGTTCTGTATGTTGGCAATGTTGGATCTTGCTTGAAAAAACAAACAAACAATGAATTAATCGTTTAATATTACTCCTTAATGCTACCATATATACAGTGCTCTAGTACTGTGTGCTTTTTCCTTTGACATCTTGGTAAAAATCAATCATATAAAATTGTGCTGCACACTATAGCCTGCAGGAAACCCCTTTACAAGTCTGATAATTATGACAGCATGTAAAACATCTGATTAGTAAATGCCCCACAGCATGTGTAGGAAGAGAATGAATCATCTAACCTAGTCAGGTCACAGCAAAGGTTAGGCTGTTGTGCACCAATTATTCAACATGTATGAATTCACTGGAATAGCATTGCTGCTTGACTGTGCCTTTCTAAGGAAGCGGTATCAGTCAAAAGCAGACTAAGGGGGCGATCTTACTGTATCACCTCCCCACTTTGTTTCAGCTGAAATTGTGTCAAGCAGGCAGACAGTTATGACTTCGAAGCATCTCGACCCGATGAGACAAAAAAAGTAACAATTTGCAATCTGTAAGAAAGAGTCCATGACCTCAAATACCACCCGAAAGCTTCTATACTTGAGTCGCATGTGCTCAAAAACAGCTGTTAAAGGCATACAGTGTGACTGCAAAGCATGGTGCCACTGCGCTATGGACCGAGAAGATTCTCCCTGGTATTGCAAGGCAACATCATGTTTAGACTGCAGAAAAAAACCTTGGTCATCCTTTTCCGTGTTTATGGAGTTGCTGCACAGGAGGATGGCATCACATCTGAGCTGTACACAAAAAGCACAATAGTAGGCGACAAGAGGAAGATGGCCAGTGATCGGAATGAACGGCCGTCATTTTCACAAACCCATCGACAGGGTAAAAAGGGAGTTAGGGAATATCAGATTAATAAGGCGGCTGCCGAAAGAGAGATTGCAAGCTGCAGCTGGGGAATTAAACTAGGGCCCTCAAGCAGGTGTATCAGGGACTTGATTACAGTATTCGCAGAAGCATCTCCCCATTCCAAGCTAACCGCTATTCAGCATAAACAAAGGTTCAGATGGCATCCTAAACAGGAAGGGGGGAGGGGGGGCTTTTTTCATTGAAAGTGGCTGAAGCAGGAAAAGTGAAGAGGCTGTAAATATAGAAATGTTTATGTAGAAGCAATAATTAGCCCGACATTGGATCCCCAACTTGGCGTAAATGCCTCCTGATCAACAGAGCCCGACTCATGTTTCACCACTGAATCTGAGTCAACAATCTCTAATCTGGACACTGGGCTCCAGTCCTTGGCTCTAGTTACACGGGAAACTGTTCAACAAAGGCAGGAGGATAAAAGAAAACTAGGAACCAAATATAAAAACTATAAAAAAAAAAAAAATGTTTGGCAATTTTACAAGTCTTCAGCCGTCTCGCTTCAGTCTTGTCATCAAGAGATAAAAGTTAGCACCTCTCCAACTTTGAAAGATTGTCTTCCTACCAGGGATAGACAGAGTATTGCTGCCGTGTAGAGAATCAGTCAGAGTTTGTGGAGCTGCTCGGATTTGGCGTTCCTTTCATCTCACTGACACCGTGACACAAACAGGCTGCAGTAAGCTGCTACGCAGATATAACATTTCTGGAAAGTTACACCAGAAAAAATAAAACACACCGATGGATCGAGGTTTAAAAGGAGAAGACTAAAATGTGTAACAATCAGACTGAAAAGCTAAACAAAACAATTAAACCCTCATGAAACTAAATTCCTGAGAAAGAAAAGTATTAAAGTGTCTGGTTGCATTCTTGCCTTGGCAATGGCATATGAGCATACCAGCAATGCAAAAACAGGAGGCCTTACATAATAATGTATTTTATTCGAAAGCAACCTAGTAAAAAAGCAAACAAACAGGGTTTTGAAAATAACAAAACAAATTGGCAAATATGAACACTTGTGGTGATAAGTTAAATAAAGAAAAAATGAACAGGCTTTTTATGAGGATAGGCTGCCAAGAGGAAACATGATCACATGCATGTCACTCTCCTCTCCTTACAGCATTTACTAAGGAATTCTACTCAAATCAAGATGGTCTTGCTGGAGGCCAGGAAACATAATGCAATTTGCCTTTATGGGTACCTTAAATCAAGGTTGCCAGTCAGAATCAATTTTCAGTTAGTAATGTGCTAATTGAATCACTACAACTATTACTCCACTTTTGCACAATTAATGAAAGGAAGCTTCTGTATACTGAGAAGTCAACTTCTACATCAAGAGTTGAATTTGGTGCCAAGTGTAAACCCGACGGGAAAATAGCATTCAAAAAAGTGAGTGAAATGAGAGGCGAGACTTCTAGTTACAGATCCTGCGGACAACTGAATAACCCCTGGTCTTTGTTTGTTCTAGCAGCAAATACTATCGGAATAATATCTTCTAATAACCTATATATTACTGGCACGTTTTCTTCAATACTTTCTACACTGACGAGTCCATTATTAGTACATTAACAGTTCAAAATAATCTTCTAACACTGTAGCACAATGGTGATGTTTTATCAAGAAACTACTACTCATAAAAATAACGAGAGGTGCTGCCATCACAGCATGGAGCACACCTAGTTCAATAACAAAAATGCTATTTAAAGTTATTTACCAGTTAAGAGCTTATTGCATGTTACTAAAACTGAATGTTGTTAGTGGAGTGATGTGAAGAGTGTCCACCTAGATCTGGAAGTCTGAATAGCGCCTCATAAGAAATGCAGTATTTCTTAGAAAGAAAGCTCATTGGTTGTACATTGTTACTCATGTTGGACAAGCATGTGACTGAGCGCTAGATGTATTTGATACTTGAACCAGTGTGCTTCAATTTCAATAAACTGCAAGAGGTTCTTTGACTGCAATCAGAAACACATTGTGGAAGTGATATGTGAGACCTGACAGTGATAGGGCAGGGGAGGAATATAGCATCCCCAGAGATGATGTCACTCTAGGGTTGGTGCCACCCCAAGAGCTGCTTTAAAGAACAAATGAAATGAAGTTCCAGCAGTGTGGGGTAGAAGGTCTCCCAGTAGGCTGTATAATACTGCGACTTACTGAAGAAATCCTCATTTCAGATTGGTTGCATGAAAGCGAGATGTCAACAGTGCCTTAAAATGAGGAAATTCAAATACAAAAGACTATTCAACACTGTTATCTTTTTATCTTGTGAAGTGGCAGATCATGTTTCGAGTTTAAATTTCTTGGTTTTCCTTTTCACTACCTTCTGCCTCTAAGTGTAAAAAAAAAAAAAACAACATTTGAACTCCAATCCCCAAAATATTTATTATTAGGGATTTTTTTTTCTTATTCAACTATATTTTAAGCAAGGCTTATTTTAATTTAACATGGTGTTAATCTTGTAGTGATTATTTCTATGTTTGTTTTTTTGTCTGACCTGTAATAGGCTTTAAAAGTGGTTTAATTGGAGAAACTTTCTACATTAAAAATACCTTTAACTTCAGGGCCCTTATGTTTCAAACATACTTGCCAACAAAGACAGCCATTATGACATATTACTGCATGCCATGTGCAATAATCACAGAAGGGAGCATGTAATCTGTTCCTTGCTTAGTTTTCAGTTAGTCATGGGTGTAATAAAAGCACCAATCTAAAGTGACACTGGTAGTAATTTACAGTACAATAATCCATTGTTTAAGCCTTGACGTGTCGTACCAGGTCTTTAGAGGAAAACATATCAGTGACAACTTGATGATTTGCAACAGACAAAAAAAAAAAAAAAGAGTAAAAGTTAATTCAATAAAGACACAGCTGGACACTTGGGATAGAGCACAGTGTTTAGTTGCCAATGAATAGAAAGCAACACAACCAGGATTTGCTACACCAGTTTTGTACAAAAAAAAAAAAAAAAAAGCCTTCCCATTCCAGTGGAAGTCACACATGTTCTATTGTACTTTTGGACTGGCTACACCTGTACAAATGCACACCAGTTCAGTTCTACCCTGTTATCCTCCACCCAGTGTCTGAGGATTCAATTGCACATTTTCTTTTAACCATGATAAGAAAAAGCAAACAGTGAAACAGAATCATGGCAGTCCCACATCCACACCCCTTGTTTACATTGGTTTATCCATACCATTCTAATTATCATGAAAGACTAATGCATATAGAGAGATTGTCTCAATGGTTTCCTGGATCACTGAACGCCATCAAGGGTGAAAATCAAGCCGTTTTTTTTTTTTTTTTTGTGACGCCCAGCAAATGTTCACCTAGTTTGGCTAGTTTTACACCTTGTGGGAGTTTTGGTCTTCAGTTCAAAACTATTGCTCTGTTCCCAAAGTGTTGGAGGGTTGGTGAGGAGTGGCAAGGGCAATCGGAGGAGAATCAACATTTACCAAGTTCTTTTGGCACACACGTTTCACAAAATAACTGCAGTATAAACTGTACAAGCGCCTTCTTAAAAGAGTCACATTAAATTACACACAAAAAAAAATTAAAAGTGTAACACTGGAGATATGCCATTGAAATAAAAATAAAAAATATGAACCAAAACAGGTCTTTATAATCAGATAAAAGACTATTTACAGAATAATGCATAGGCTTTGTTGAAAAAGTCCATCCATGGTAGTTTTGTTTGACCACTAACGGCTAAATCTAAACCTTGATATGATAAAATACAAGTTCAGTACCTGTAGCGGGGGTTAATAATGAGTGCTGACAAGAAGGTTTAGCAGCGAAAACGACAGCACTTACATAAAAATAAGTCTTACCCCCAGCCTCCAATTTTAAATTAATTTAGACCTTCAAAAAGAGTCGAAGGAAAAAAGTACCTCTGTCTAACACGAGACGAGGATGGACATCGGGAAAATCAAGCAAGAACAGAAAGGGATGGAAATAGGAATGTCCTCAGTGTTGGTTTGACAACGGCCTGTTACAGCAGCTTACTCAGGTGGTGGGTGTCATTGATGTCACTGCACAAACGCGGGGTTCCTCAGAGGGAAGTGCTTCCACATGTTTGTCGCCTTAGGTCTTTGATTACAGTCCCCGTCCAGTACGAGGCGATGCAGCAGGAAGTCTGTTGACCAGTTTGACTGTGGCTCGAGGGAGTGGAGTAAGGGCAGTTGGTGTTGTCTGCAAAGAGACACAGCGGATCAGTGCTCGTCCTTCAAAGGAACGCCGTCACTCTTCGCTCCTGAAATACAAAAGAAGCAAATGTCACTGAACTGTGTCCAAAGACGCCTTGGAAATTCAAAACGGAATCAGTATTGTAAAGACTAAAGGTAAATTACCTTTGTGTCTTTTTACACTGCACTAATATCTGTCCTACTAAATATCAACATCATTTATTATATGTGTATCATCACAAACTTACAAGTACCAAACACTGTGTGCTAAACTCTTTTAAGAAACTATGAAACAAACACAACTACCTTTAAACCAGTAGTCTAAAGTGCTATTCGCCACTCATTATGGAAAATTCAACAGTTGAAACAGTCAAGTTTGTGTGATTGGTTGCCATGCAGCCTCAGGTGTGGTGCCTTGCTAAGGCCGTCTCAGGGCTATTATATAATATTAATCTTCCAATCATGTAATGATCCCCCAAAACCTCTTCCAATCCTTTTGTGCAAACTTTCTCACACTTTCCATGCAAATGTTGCCAGACAGTTACCGTTTGAGTTTGATTACATGGAATCTGGTCACTGCTCCTTGACACCAGGCTCTACTGCTCAAACATGAGACCAGAGTAATAGGTTTCTACCACTAGCTCACAACTCTCAGGGGGCTTTTTATGAAGCTACAGGAAAGCCAATGTAAAAAGAAAGGAATGATAACAGTATCAAACTCTCATCTATACAGTTATAATGTTAAAGAAGACAAAGACAAAAATGAATGTCCATAAATTGGACAAAGGTACATACAACAAGAAGTTTGTTAATTGGAGGTAGAACAGGTCAAGTTGTCAGGTTTCTGACTTGTATATGGCAAGTTGTTGTCGACAAATGTAAACTAATGAGTGAAAAGCCAAAGAGAAGAGTGTGGGCTAAATTAAAGGGCACAGGCTGGGCAATCCCACACACACAAGCGAGTCTTAACCACTGTGCAAAAGAGCCAGGCTTTCTGCATTCGTGGCTACCGAGCAGTGAACCAATGGCAGTGCATCACACAACACTGCCTGTTACACTACTGACTAGTAAAGGGATGTAGGGATAATGTTAATACAAAATAACTAAAACAATCAGTGAACAAGGCAAACAAAGGCAAGTAGGTTGAGGCATCAGTGGGGAAGAGCCAGTTCAAAAGGAGATGGAGCAGGAGGCTGTCAGCATAATTACAGAAAAATTCTACCCAGTCTAAAACTTCTCTGCTTGGTGATCTTTGCCCTTTTGGAGAAATGCTGCTCCATTATGCACTGTTAAAAAAAAGTTTTTAACATCCATGCAGGTTATTGCTTCTAATTGCTGTCAGCTTGTTTTTGCCATGCCAGTAATTTCCTAATAGTGTCCCTGCTACATGACTGAATTACACAGCTGAATTGTTACATTGTTTGGTCTTTTAATGAATTGTGCGATACATCCCATAAATGAGATTTACTGGTTTATATTAACCTTAAATATGTCTAGTATATAAATACAGTATACCTAATAAATTACAATACCTATTTGATGTTGTCAACCATTTTTTCCCAGTTAAATTCAGACAACTCCTGTACAGTAAACATTGGGTCATATTTATGAAGTATTTCACCGTTGTCCTAAGCATTTTTTTGACAATTATGTGTAAAAATCTAAGAGAACGACAGCCTATTGCAATAGCACAACTTGGAATTCACATGATAAGGACAGCTTTTTCATGCTGAATAGATTTAAAAACAAAACATTTCTCATTTTAAAAAGTATGTATTAAAAGTACTGTGAAGCATAGCTGAACTATAATACATCTTGGATTTAATATTAAGGTTAATGTGACCTAGGATTCTGAAAAAAATACACACAAATGTGCATGAGACAAAGTACAGTACATAGAATAAGGAAGATAACTCCACCTAAGAGCCCTGGAGCTCTTTTAAATCAGTCCTACTTGTGTGAAACTGAGATCAAACCTGCTTGAAATTCCAGTACCAGTACGAATTGCAGGCTGGCAGAATGATTCAGAGGACAATATTAATTTTACTATCATGAGAAAATGTGTAGTTTACCAAAACCAGAGACATATGCGGTCATTCACGTTTTGTATTATTCTGGGACAGGCTGGATTGCAGGCTGTTGGAAGGTGCTGGTGGCAAAGAGACAGACTTTTACAGACTTGTTTTATACTGCATAATTATCACATTAAGTAGTGAAAGTACCCAATCTCTCTGTGCAATTAACAGGCTGTTTTACTTTTATTAAAATTAAGAATCCAGGGCTCCCGAGTGGTGCATCCAGTAAAAGCACTTGCGTAGAGTGCAGGATGCCCTCTATAGTCTGGACGTCGCGAGGTCGAGTCCAGGCTATTCCTTTGCCGACCGTGGACGGGAGCTCCCAGGAGGCGGCGCTCAATTGGACTGCGGGCTTGCCTGTAAGCTGCCCGAGAGCTGCATTGTCCTCCGACGCTGTAGCTCTTGGGTGGCTGCATAGTGAGTCCACAGTGTGAAAAAAAGCGGTCGGCTTACGGCACACGCTTCGGAGGACAGTGTGTGTTCGTCTTCGCCCTCGCAAGTCAGCGAAGCGGTGGTAGCAGTGAGTTGAGCTTAAAAAATAATTGTTCATTCTAAAATTGGAAGAAAATAAAAAAAATAATTGGCAACGACTAAATTAAAAAAAAAAAAAAAAAATCCAAAATTGGCTCAAAAGTAAGTAATTTCACATTAAAGAGGTGTTGAAAACCTGCCGCTTCCACTATATCCCATAGTCAGGGGAATGTGAAAAAGTGTCTGGCTGCTGGAAAAGTCTGGGAGTTTGAGAGTCTTAAATTCTAATCAGGGGTTCAGTTTTCAACCCCCCCCCCCCAAAACCAAGAAATGTAAACATATATATATATATATATATTCAATATTTTGGTAGGTAATGAATTCCAGGCTAAACAAGACCTTTCTCTGTTGCCTTTTTCTCTACCCTCCTGTCCCCCAATGTTAGAACTGGTTTTGAGTTCATTAATAACATGATAAATTCCTGGGAAATTTTTAACAAAATAAAACCACTGAAACAAAGAGTCTTGAGTATACTGTACAGATAACACATTTAAAAGAAAAGTTGCTGATAGTGTACAGAACCTAAACCTGGTATTTTTTCACCCTGCACACCCAATCTGTGTGAGTTTAAATATCATATATGCACATTCACAGAAAAAAAGTTCAGATTACATTAACTTAAAATAAGTGTTTCCTGATATGACAATATAAACTACTCAAATGCTAAGGCAGCTCACTGATTCGTTTTGGGATATTCTGAACAAAAAAAAAAACAAACAAGGATTTTAGCAAGTTTGCCATTGGGACAATAGCTTTTAAATTGCCACGACAAACCAAACCTACCTATCATGTTATAAAAAGAAAATTAAATCCATTTGTTATTAACAGCAAAAGAGCACCGGACAATAGGAAACACAGTCTGTGTTCAAGTCAGTCAAAACGGACTGACACATGCTGAAACAAATGCACAACACAAAGACATGTGTTGCTCCTAAGCAGTATACAATACAAAATGTCACACATGTTATTAAGGGACCAACCTTTTTCATTTGTTTTGATTTCGAATTCGTAGACACCTCCTCTTTAGTGGCAGCTCAATGTCCTCAGTTCCTGCACTGAGAAGGGGCGTGGGAATGACGCAGGGCGCTAAGGCAGTCTTTTCTGCCGGCTTTGGCACAGACTGGATGACACAGCCGGCCTTGGGCAGCATGCGCAGTGCGTAGGCATGGTCCTCGTCGGCGGGGTTGTTCAGGTTGGGGTCCTGCTTGTCCCCGCCAGCCAGCGCCTCGTCTGATGAAGCCTTCTTACCTGTGTCCAGCTCTAGCTGAAAGCCAGTGGCCCCCGTGCAGTTGTTCTCCTTCACCGACTCCAGCTCACTGACCGCCGGCTCGTCTGGGTGCGGTGGCGTCTTTCGGGGTTCTGGCCGCTGCTCGAGGGAGCCGCTCTTACTGGAAACATCTGCAGTCTTTGTGCCGTTCACGATAACGTTGCAAGTGGCTATCGGACTGGGCTCCAACCCTGAACTGCTAGAAACGAGCTGCTGCTGCTGCTGCGTTTGTGGTGGTGCGGCCCCACAATGCGCTGGATCACTGTAGGGCAAAGCCATGGGGTTAACAGGACTGCAACTGTCTCTGCAATTGTTGTGACCCCTGCTGCAGTTCCTCTTGTCGTGGCCCGGGAAAGCTAGGTTGAGGATGCTCTGGGGCTCGTGTTCCACTTTCACCTGTGCAACTGGCAGCGCCCGCTGGATTACATGCTGGAGTCTGGACCGATGGCCTGTTGTCAGGTCTATGACACCATCGTGAAGGACAGCAGACGAGTTCAATGGGCAGAACACGGCTTTGACCGGGCTCTCTGGTTTGACTGTGAAATCAACTACCTCAGCCTTGCTCTGTTCAAGGAGGGTGGATTGGCGACATGAGTGGCCTGGGATACAGCCTGGGGAAAGTTCAGTGGATTTTGATGGCCCTTGTTTGGTCTCTCCATCATCGATGCTGCCAGAAGAGAAAGGCCTGGTTTCCTTGGACTCAATTCCTTCAGAGGAGGTGCGTGGAATGATTTTCTTGCTGTTGCCAGGTGAACCACCTGGGGCCTTGGAGTTAAAGGGAATAGGGATGGGAATAGGGATGGGGACTGGGAGAGGAACAATGACCGGATATGGCACCAGGAGAGTGGGAGGCGGCACCAATGGGGCAAGCGATGGCACACCAAAGTTCATCATCTGTGGCATCGGCATGTGGCCGTTTGGCATCATGTTGATTGGAGGGAAGTGTAAGCCCGGCATAGGGGCTCCGAGATGGTGTGGCATCAACCCTGGAGGGTTGCCATGCATAGTTGGGGTGGAGGGCGGGTGTATATGCGGGGAAAGCATTGGCCTGTGCATGGGACTCGAGGTTGGACCTAAGTTCCTAGGAGGTGGTGGTGGACCGATCCCAGGAATGATGGGATTGGAAAGCGGACTGTTTGGGCTTGGAGTGTGGGGCGCTCGGAGGAAAGGCGGATGCATCTGCTGCATCATCTGGTGTTCCATGAAGAAGGGCAGAGGCACAGGCCCACGGTTGGTCATCACCATGTGCGGACTTCCAGGTGGGACCGCCATATGTGGGGGAGGGAGAGGTATCGGCGGGGGAAGGGTGGGGCTCTCGTGTGGCCTGGGCCCTGGTGTGGAGATTTTGGCAGAGGAATAGGCGGCAGCAGACTCTGATGGAGACGTGGATCCTGATGGCCCAGGAGCTTGATTGTGCCCAGCCATCGGAACCCCAGGAGATGGAGCCTTTCGTCGCAGGTCACCCAGAGGAGTGTTCCAGGACTCAGGCGTCAGGAGCTGCATGCTGCTGCTCTCAGGTTTATTCTCAGTCGGAGGGTGCCCTGGGTTGCAGAGGCCAGTTGGTAGGTTGGCCTGGGTCTCTTTGTAGAAAATGTCCATTTTGTACTGGTTGAGACATTTGGCACTGCAGAATTGAAGCCTCCTCTCCCCAGCTCCGAAATCCAAATATTCTTTTGTGTGTCTTATATGTTTGCACCAGTCGCACACCTGCAAAAGAAGAAAGTAAGCAGATGTGACATTGTTGCTCAGCTTAAATTATAACTACACAACAGTTTAGTCATCTCTTCCCATTACTTGCTGTCTCTGCAGAGGTGTGGTAGCTACGTGACCCTATTTAGTTATTTATAATAGATGGTGAGGGGTTACTTTTAAAACCTGTTCATTTACTTTGGGGTCATTTCAGGGTCACCTTCTCAGAATGTGGCACAGTTTTAAGGCCATTCAACAATCTCTAGAATTTAGTATACAAGTAAAGTAATAGAAGAAATATGAAAGATAGCGCACATGCAACTACACAGAAATCTCAGAGTCAAGTACTGAATGAAATTGTTTTATAAGAGCTATACACTAACTTTATTTAACACTGCTACATCTGCTTTGTCAAAAGTCACTGTGACTTCTTACCAGCTTTTCAGCATGGTCAGTGATCACAGATGGTAGGAAACATTATGTACATTGCATGTGAGGAAATGGATTTTGCAAAGCATTTCTAATGAGGAATTATAATAGGTGCAATAATCCCTCCCCACAAACCTATAAAAGGTACACTACTTATAATGGAGAAATACCACTCTGGTCATTAATTTCTGTACCAGCAGGAACCTTTTAACTTCAAACAAATATTACTGGATTTTAATCCTCGTAAAGCAAGTTGTAACGATCAGCTTTACCTGTAGCAGGTATGCATATTGTGGTAAGTCAATATATTATTATGTCACACTTTATTTTAAGGGCTGTTTTTTTTTGTTTATTAACTGTTAACAAACAGCTAATAAACATGTTAATGTGCATTATTTATTTTCTGTTAACTCTTAATTAAGAATATATACCAGCTAAAACTGCAAACACCAGAGCCCTAAGGATGATCATATGCTTGAAATTGGTTCAAACTGTTACTGTACTAATGTTTAGCAAATTAAATCAGGTTTTTATTAACCCCAAGCTACAAATGAACAATGTTGTTAACAGTTAATAAACTAAAAAAAACGGCCCATAAAATAAAGCGTGACCTATTATTATTATTATGATTAATATGTTTTAGGCAGGGATTTCCGCATTGTGCGTTTCACAGATAGTGATGGTTAGGGAGGTACAGTATTAACAAGATGCAATGCGTGATGCTGCAGCTGTCACTGAATTAAAAAAAAAAAAAATGTTTTTCATAAACTCGTGTCTAGTTTATATAGATTACATTCCAAAGTACTGTAATCTGTTTCAAATAAATATTTTAGTAACACCCCATGTAGTATGTTAAACTGGCTTTAGGCTTGTTGCAAATGTTTTTTTTTCTCCGGACGCCAAGGCATAATTACCGCTCGCATTCAATTGTTGTGCACAAGCTTTTATTTAACAGCAAAGATATTAAAATAATGACGTCGCGGGGAGAGCAATGGAATGAAAATGTATGGGCGGTACAAGCATTGATATTTACTCGAAAGATTATATTTTGTGTGCCCAACTAATCGATTGCTATTTTGAGGCTTAACTGACAGCCCTAGTTTTCAGTAATAAGAGACTCAAAAAAGGTAAATGTCTCTAAAAGGATAAAACAGTAAATGGTTTTAAGTAACTCCTCTACTGTTGGTCGGCAGTTGATTCTGATACTGTACTTTCTCTTTCTGCAAAACATCTGCAACCCCTGCTTTGAAATTCTCCACTCATTTTTCCAGCTTTCAATAATTCATTAAGTTATACCAAATGCTTAATCAAGATTGTATGGAAATACTTTTATGCAGGTTAAGTTAAGCACACTGGTCCCCTAATTCCCTTTACTAGTGATTCAAGCAATATTTCTACAATACAGTACCGCTGTTGTTCAAATTGTAAACAACATCTCAGTCTAACTTCCGTTTCTGTCTCTATCTTTTGATACTGTATCTGAATTGAAGAAAAGCTGTGCTGGCACTTTATAACACATACATCTTATTCAGCATTCGTTTTATAACTAAGTAAATATTAGGCCTATTACGTGGTTCTCTTTCCTAATGTGTTTACTTTTTTGCTGCGAGAGGAGCTGCGGCTTTCTCCGGAAAACGAGACGCTTCAGCTTCGCTTCAGCCCGGCTCCGGCAGCCGAACCTGGGGCGAGCCCATTCCCTCTTCCGCTCTCCTTCTCGCACTTGGTTTGCTTGTCTGTCGCTTCGAACTGAAGTCCCGACCGCCATTGTGCCAGGCTATTTATAGTTTAAAACCTGCTAATTAAAATGATCCATGAGTGGGAATGTTACCTTTTTTTGTAAAAAATACAGCGTTGATTACATGGTGCTTTATGCATGGTTAATTCACTGAAAGTTACATTTTTGCTTCACTATATGTGCATTATAGAGAGGGTTATTTTATTTTGTATTTTTGTCAGATGTGTGTCGTGTCCCGTGGCGCCCCCCCACCCCCTCCCCCGTTTAGAGTCCCCCCGAGACCCGCATTACAGCAAGGGAGCACTGTGTGTATAAGGCTGTAAGAAAATCGTGATTTTTTTTTTTTATCAAGACGGACATAATAGAAAAAAGACAAGCGTTGAATTGACAACAGAACTGGCAGAAGGCCAACGTGTCGTTGTCCATCAAAGCACCTTTGACCATTGTTCCATAGTCCAATTTCTCTGTTCTTGTGCATATTTTAGCCTTTTAGTCTTCTTCCCCTTTCTTAACAGTGGTATTCTTACTGCAACATACATATATATATATATATATATACACATATATACACACACACACACATATACACATACATACATATACACACACACACACACACATATATATATATATATATATATATATATATATGTATGTGTGTATATATATACACTCATAGCAGCAATTACTGCTATGAGTCTTTTTTGGATAGAACTCTACTAGCTTTGCACAGTAGGATGGTGAAATTTTTGCCACTCAAGAACATTAATTCTCTTCTTGTTCAACCACTCCAGTGTGGCTTTGGCTTTGTGCTTCCGGTTATTGTCCTGCTGAAATGTGAATTTCCTCTCTAGCTTCAGAGTCTTGGCTGACTCAAACACGTTTTCCTCAAAGATTCTCCCCTCTGTCCTGACAAGCTTCCCAGTCCCTGCTGAAGAGAAGCATCCCCATAACATGATGCTGCCACCACCATGCTTGACAGCTGGGATGGTGTTGACTGGGTGATGTGCAGTGTTGGGCTTGCGTCAGACGTAACGCTTGGAATTTAGAGCGAAAAGTTCAATTTTTGTCTTGTCTGACCACAAAACCTTTTTCCGTGTCTGCAGCATCATCTACCTGCTTTAAGATGAGGCTTTTTGAGTAATGGCTTCTTTCTTGCCACCCATCCATACAGGCCAGCTTTGTGTAGGGACCAGCTTATTGTTGATGTGTGAACACTGACTCCCATCTCAGACACAGAACTTTGCAGATCTCTCAAGGTCAATGTTGGCTTCAGAGTGACATCCCGAACCAGTTTCCTGCTTGCCCGGCTGCTCAGTTTGGGAGGGCGACCTGATCTGGGTAGTGTCTGGATGGTGTGATGCATCTTCCACTTCTTAATGATGGACTTCACTGTGCCGAGAGGGATAATCCGTGCCTTTGAAATTCTCTTGAACTCTTCTCCTGCTCTGTGCCTCTCTACCACTTTATCCCTGACTTGTTTCGAAAGCTCCTTGGTCTTCGTGGTTGCTTTGTTGGATCACTATGTGAGTTACAGCTTGAAAGTCTTTATATACCTGAGGGAAATTATCTACAAGTTAAACCACTTTGTGTAGACACAGGCTGAAACCATTTCACTAATTTTGTGACCTTTCAAACAAATCATTTGCACCTGAGCTGATTTAGGGCTGCAGTAGCAAAGGGGTTGAATACTTATGCAGATTAATCTGTTTTTCTCTGTAAATCTTACTTATTTATATTCTATATGCATTTTTTAACTTTATCAATGTGGAGTAGTTTGTGTAGATTCTACATGTAAAGTCTAATTTGAAAGCGTCGTGGAGTACACTCAGATGCCAGCAAAATGTGAAAACTTTGCGGGGGGGGGGGGCGGGGGAATACTTCTGCATATTATATATGCAGAATATAAGAAAAAAGAAAATATCCTTTTCTTTTTTCATATGTATATATATATGCAGAAGTATATATACTGTATATAGATAGTTCTGGGACAAACATCTAAGAATTCCAAAAAATAATTTTGTATTCATTGATGTGGACCCTTGTGGGCATACAGTATATGCAGAAAGACTGGCCATGCTCTTTACCTGGTGCAGAAAGACCAATGCGAAGCTGCACAACAGTGCATTCTTTCAAACACATGAGCCAGTGCTTGTACCACACCACTTACAGCTTATACTGCGCACAGTTTTTCTAATGGCCACTGATGCAGTAAACGCTCTGCTGGTGACGGAGATTGCCACTGACACTCTAAAGGTAATACGTTTTTTTTCAACAATATTGAGTGTTGAAAAATGAAATGAATTGCCCAAAATGCGATTCTTTTATG
The DNA here is from genome assembly GCF_902713425.1 of Acipenser ruthenus. NCBI lineage: Eukaryota > Metazoa > Chordata > Actinopteri > Acipenseriformes > Acipenseridae > Acipenser > Acipenser ruthenus. The sequence goes on along the minus strand of NC_081193.1, from coordinate 83,044,387 downwards.
GTCCTAACCCTAATGTTAAGGTAGAGGTGTGTGTTGGAATGAAGACCCGATTTAAATCTTAAGCTCAGTATTTTAATTCTCTCGGCAGGCCTGTCACTGAAAAGCCTGGACCATCTTTCTACACCTCTGCCCCCGTTTGCACTGCTCATGTCCGTCTGTCTGTCAACCTCTGCATGAGGGACACAAAGTCCTTAAATTTTAACTCTTAGACTTCTATAGACCTTTCAGATTGCATTATAATCCAATAAATTGTGTGTTTATATACTAAATTATGTGGCTGCACAGATTTTTAAATGTATTTTAATGTAGAAAAATGAATGGTTTACTGAATTATATATATATATATATATATATATATATATATATATATATATATATATATATATATATATATATATATATATATATATATACACACACACACACACACACAGTATATATATATATATAAAAACACATTACACACTCAAGTTATTGCTGTAGTGTTTATGGACAACAAAGATTAGTTGTTATCCAAAAGTAGTTGTAAATGTATTATACCTACAATGTAAGAATGCACATTTTATAAAAGTACTGTAGCTATTATATCTAGTAAATGATACCTCTGCAAGGATCCTGTTCTCTACAACATATTCCAATGTTATAGCACTCCCGGTAAATGCAGGAATATCCAGCACTAGCATGCTGACTAAAACAACATTAAACCCTCAAGTATCCAATGTAAAAAGTGTGTTTTAAAAAAATAAAAATAAATAAAAGATAATGTATAAATATGAGAGAGGAAAATATAAATATCACAGATAAATATTTCATTTGTCAATTATGGGAGATGTCTACATCTTGAGAAGATGTAAAAAACAGAGAACAGAACATTTCCTTACTACACTTAGCCCTTTTATACTCCATGGCAGTGAGCCAACATGCTACTTTTAGGCTCAAATGGTTCGTATCGCTCACTCATTTTTCTGTGAAAATGTGTGGCACCATTCACCGCCAGACCATCCAAGAGACACTGCATCAGCAGAAACCGAAAGAAAATTACTGAATCTGATATGGGGGAAAATAAAGCAGGCTTGTGGGAGTCCTCTAACTCCCACAAGCTTATGTTTCTTGCATAAAATGCCATTCGGATTGGCAGGAACACTGCTGTTTTGATGGGAGAGTCAAATGTGAGGCTCGGAGAGTGCCGTGAGGTGAGCCACATAGGCAGTGTGTGCAGTCTAGCAGGTTTAAAGGGAGGTGGCCGTGAGGTGAGCAACATAGGCAGTGTGTGCAGTCTAGCAGGGTTAAAGGGAAGTGGCAGTGACACATGAGACTTAATTAAAGCATTAATCAGTTGTCAGGGGCCCCAACAACATCCATCCATCATTCTGACCCATAATTCCCTGCTGAACAACATGCCATGTGATGCTGTTTGATTAGCGCCAGCATGAGCTATGGCCCTTCCTCAACAAGAGAAAGAGGGATGCCAGTAATTGAGGCTACAGTAACAGCACAGAGGTACCTTTTCTCATTGTACAGTATACTCCCTTATCCTCCACACCTCTCAACCTAGTCTCTCTCTGTTGATATTTCCAGAACATGCTGGTTTGCTGGTGACCAGCAATAGCTGTGAACTAAAACACACAAGGTATGGCTTCTTCTTAGTTACAGAACTTATTTGTCTGTTAAAACCCATTCAGTTGAATATCTGTCTGTCTGTCTGTCTGTCTGTCTACAGCTCAAGAGATTGTGCTTGTAGGAGGATATGTATTTGATCAGGTGGCTATCCTTCCTGGTCCTAGATAAATCATGTGGCTTTGAGACCTTTGTTAACCTAATCTGCTATTATGCAAAAGAGGTGAAAGGTGACACTGTCACTGATAGGAAGAATAGCTGCATGGTCAAAGACCAGGCCAGCTGCCAGCAAGCTTAATTTATACAGTTCTGACAGCTACAGAGACCATGACTACAACTCTACAATGCAGCAGCATAAGACACAACCACTCAGAATAATTGCACAAGGACCAGGGCCATTTTCTATCTGCAACCTAAAGATTTTTTATGCAAATCATTTTTCATAAAATCAGTAGCGAGCCCAGAAGAGCTACATCTGCTTTAATGGGCCAAATCAAAACTAAAACATTAGTGCCATGATTCTTGATTTTATATATATATTTTTCTTAAAAATATTTCCCAACATAAAACCAATGTCACCTTGCAATAATTGATTTTGAGTTGCAGTGTTTTAAAATAAAATATGAAACAGAACAAAATTTCAATGTACCATTTGTAATTCAGTAATATGAGAGAATTGGTCAGGGGTCTGAATACTTTTGCAAGGCACTGTATATATATATATATATATATATATATATATATATATAAAAATTATATATTTTGCAAAGGCCTTTTTTTCAACAAACCGGACTGCCCATGGTTACGGCACCATGCCAGATTTTTGACGTTTATCGTGGCAGTTTAAGCAGCAAAGGCACATTTCCGTATTGAGCCCCCTCAGTGTCACCCATTGATTATTTTACATAACACTGACCTGTTCATAGCATACCCCAATACCCGCTACCTCAATCAAATCAAATTTACATTTAATATAGCGCTCCATATACACGGGGAGCGTCTCAGGGCTCTTTACATCGTCAAAGGAAAAAGCAAAAAACAAAACCCTTTACAAAATCTGCAAAAAATAAAATAAAAACAGAGAAAAAATATATACTATAATAAAGAATTTAAACTACCTGTACTGCACTGTATGTGTTTTCAGTCTGTTTTTACAATTCTCATGGGGATTTATTCATTTTACATTGCTGGCGTACAGCACAGTATTTAACAGCTACTTGACAACTGTCTGTCTCTCTGTGTCTCTAGAGTCGGTGAAAGAGTAGCTAGTTGCTTTCCTGTGGCACAATACAGCCCCCTGGGTTACTGAAACTGACAGGAGAATGTTTATCAATCTGACATGACGAATAGGAATAACTAGGACAAAAATAAAATAAAAAAAACACCAGGCACTTCCTCTTAGATATGGTCCCTGGATACAGTGGAACCGCGGTGAAGAGACGTGTTTGGGCATGAGATAATGGGGCAGAACCTGTCCATTTTCAAGTCTGGCTGCTGAAAATGTTTTTAAAAATAAACTCAATGCTTTCAACCAAAGTTCACCAGCAGCATCCCTGTGGCGTGTACCGATATTAGCACTCCCTCTCTCTTACAAATTTCACAAGCAAGCCAAAGAAAACAAACTAGTATTAATCATTCCTACCAAAAGACAACTGAAAGAGCAGCTATATATTGGGCCTGGACCAAAAACAAGTTTAAAAAAGTATTTAAGACAACAAAATCTTCACATGTTTAAATAAACAGATAATATGGAAACAGACTTGAAATTATAAAGTTTCAGAAGATGATTGCAAAACCAAAAAACACACAAGAAGCTTTCTACATAATGATTAAAAATATACAAATATTATCAATAAGGGTCAATGTAAAACACAGAATATGTGTAGCCCTATGACTTAAGATGGCAGCTTGCGAAAAAATACAGAGCAGCTCCAAATAACATTAGCTCCAAGGAAATTAATATTAATAAATAAACACACAAACAAACAAACAAACAAACAGTTACTTGTTTTAGCTTAGAAGCTGATTAGCCTGAGCAATTTGAAAGTTATGTATTGCCTGAGTGAGAAAACAGAATGTCATTAACCTGGTCATTTCCACATAACAGTCCAATTATTTTTAATTGGAGGACACAAATTAATTTGATAATAAACATGAAATCAAATAGTCTCTCTACTCAACCACAATGCACAGTACGATGAGCCTAATGGCCTTTGCAATATGTTTTATCCAGTCTTAGCCCAGACGTAGGGTCAGAGTACCAAGAAGTAATTTATTTTAATGCCGATGTGAATGCAGGGTAACACTCCCATCAAACAGCATAGGCTTATAAATACAATCAGAAAGACATAACCTCATCGGCTGTCCGGTTTACAGAATAGCTACTCTGTATTTCAAGAAATCCTGCAAGTGATTACCAAGATGTAGACAAATCAGGGAATCAGAACAGAGTTTGTTTTCTGAGTTAGCGGTTTTAAAATAGGGACTAAAACCTGCTGTCAACCTTAACCATTTCTTTAACTCTTTGACTGAAAAACCCACAGCCACCTCCATTACCACTATGCTTTCCATGATCCTACTAAACCACTTCGTCATTCGACTTAATGAAGCAAAATGTGTTAATTCTACAGGGTGATTCATAGCCAGACAGTGGGACCAAAACCAATAAAGCTGTGTCACACAGTCAACGGTTTCAATCCTGCAAGGTTTGGCAGGTGTAAAGGTAACAGCGGTCGCCCATTGATCAGTAAGTGGGATGCAGCAGCAAATTGCACATTGCAAACTGGGTAAAACAGGGGTAAAATGATAAATATTGATGCTGTTAAAAATAAGCTTTCCCAAGCTGATATTTCATTAAAAATAGGATAAACTGGCACTAGGTTCCTCTACAGTAGGCCCTGTGATCTGTGATTATGTGCCTAGGCTTCTACTTGATCAATAATATTTTCAGTTGTATACTATTGATATGACTTGTATCTGCATTTGGTTTGTGCTTCATGTACTGTGCTGGGACTGGACAAAAAACAGAAACACTGGCATAACACTTTCTATCAAATTACAAATTGATCAATAACCCCAAACATCTCCATTGTAAACGCTACAAAAACAAAGCGTCCTGATGGAATCTAAGGGTTTACGTCATATCAGAATAAATAGTTTATAAACATGAAGATGGAAATGTGAGAGAATGTATTGCTGATATGAGGTTAAAAACAGGCAGTTATAATGGAAATGTATAGAACTAGAAATGGTAGTCTTTGTGTACAAAAACAAATCACCCTTGCAAGAATCTCAGGATACAGGTGTGTACCGAGTATGAAAGCAACATCTTGAAGTCCCCTCACAGGGACGCTTGCCGTTATTAGACACACATTTCAGCAAGAAGTGGTGTTTTATTTACAGTATGTGCATATCAGGGAACAAAACCATTTTTCTGGTCTGGTTGGAATAAAAACTGTTTTACATTGTATATACTGTAGAACAGCCCCAAACGATATCTATCAATTCACAACCACACAGTATTACAAGGTCATTTAAAAACACACATGTGGCTGAGTTGTGAATAATAGTTTGGTACAGACTGTAATGAATGGCATAATCGCACTTAAATGTTATTTATATTATTTGTTTGTGAAAAGCGTTCACACTGCCTTTTCAAATAATTAAACTCCTGTATGTGGCCATTTTAAAATATTATTTAAAATTACTGTAAAATAGTAAGACAGCAGCAAGCCTACCACCAGTATATTATAGTGTTATACTTGGTTACAGTAAAATCTCAAGTGGTACCGTATTTACTTTTAAAGGTTTATTTAAAAAACCAGCAGCTACCGTGCCCCCATAAAAAATTTGATCAAATTACTCTAAATGGAAGGACCTTTTTCTCCTCCACTGTGGATAATTTGGATTTTGCCTACACATGTGGTGGGCCATTGGCTTCCTTAGCCCCTAGCCTCACCAAGAGAAGCCGTTCACCTGGTAGAGAGCCTGCTTCTAGTTACCTCTCCAGATCTGAATGTGTCTGCGTTTAGTAATTCAGGAACACTCTCTGTGCTGGGCACGGTCGCAATACTACTTTGTATTATTATTATTATTATTATTATTTATTTCTTAGCAGACGCCCTTATCCAGGGCGACTTACAATTGTTACAAGATATCACATTATACATTATTTCACATTATACAGATATCACATTATTTTACATACAATTACCCATTTACACAGTTGGGTTTTTTTTACTGGAGCAATCTAGGTAAAGTACCTTGCTCAAGGGTACAACAGCAGTGTCCCCCACTGGGGATTGAACCCACAACCCTCCGGTCAAGAGTCCAGAGCCCTAACCACTACTCCACACTGCTGCCCTAGTAAATAGATAGGCAGGGGCAGTTTTACACCTTGCCTGTATGTTGCTCTATAAATTTAGATTTCTCAGCTTCTTGTTCTTCTGCTTCAATAGTTTTGCAATAAGCTTTAATCTCTTCCATTAAAATGTACGCAGTGAGCCAAAGTGGTTTAAAAGGAAAACAAGTTCCTTTGAACCAAGAGAATATGCTTTCCCTGACAGAGTTGTTCTCATTTTTGTAGTTCTGTTTATTGAAATAATTAATTTTATGGGCATTTCAATTCATACGCTGTAGTGAGAGAAGTAGTATTCAACATTCGTATTAGTTTAGTGCTTAAGAGTTCATTGTTTACAATTAGACCAGGCAAATATTCCAGTAGTACTGAACAGTTAGTGGTCAGTGATTTCTGATATTTACCAGAAGTCACTTGTACTTCTGTTACCTTCACACTGATATTTTAGAATTGGTGAATTCCTCTGTATTTCTGGTATCCCTCTCTACCAACATGTTCCATTAAAAATAAACAAATACTCGGGTCCCCAAGTGGCTCACCTGGTAAAAGCACAGCCATGTAGTGTGCAGAGGGAGTCAAACAGCGCAGGTTCGCGTCCTGGCTGTGCGGAGTCAGTGGTCTTCGTTGGGGATTCCGAAGGGAGCATCACATTGGCTCTGGCGCTCCCCTGGGTTAGGGAGGCAAAACCGGCAGGGACTGTTTCTCCCCATCGCGCTACAGCAAACCCTGCTGGCCAGGCGCCCAGTGAGCTGCAGGACACCTGCAGGGCTGGCCTTTGTCCTCCAGAGGTCGGTAGCTCGCTGACATCCGCGCTCGAGGAAGCTGGCTCAGCAGTGGGATTGGAGGATGCCCACTGATCCTTCACGTCCCCCTGAACTGTGCAGGGAATTTCTGCGGTGAGTGGGGGAAAAAAATATTGGACATTCCAAATATGGGGAGAAAAATCGAAGGTTAAATAATTTGGCACACTAAATATATGCAACCAATTCATGTGCTAACCTTTCCTATTTAGTCCACTCATGTTTGGTCCGTTTTAAAATAATGGTAAATTCCTGGTTAGGCCACAGACAGTAAACTGTACATGGACTTCACTACCTGCCTATATTATTATTATTTTATTTGTAATAAAATATGAAGACATAATAAGAAGAGATTTTATCTACTTTCTAGGTTAAAAAATAACTGCAATAATGAGTCCAAAGTCAACCACCACCAAAAGGAATTATATATATATAAAAAAAAAAAAACACTGATGTCGCTGAACACCTGAAATGCGTGACTGCATTTGATGAGCTCCCCCGCCACCCACCCCCCCCCCATTGACTGGATGTGACCAAAAAGTTAATGGCAATTGCTTCTCTGTCTTCATCAAGCGACAGATTGAAGTCATTTACAGGTAATTCCAGGTGTTTTATATGAGTGTCTTTATGACAGACACGCTAGGATCTCCAATAACCTCCTTAAAGTGTAATTACACAGCGATGGGCCTTAATGATTCATTGTTAAAGAACAGGGAAAGGGTAAGGTGTGGGGGAGGGCAGCAAGTCAAGGCAGTGGCTCCTATAACAGATTAAACAAAGATGTACTCCCTTTAGCTTAATACATTACCTACAGGAGCAATTCAGTGGATTGTTTGACGTAATTAAACCGTTTAAAATTTCTAAAAGGTTCAATATAAATGGGTCCGACACAGTAACAACTGGTGTTACATTAATTATTCTGTCTAACTCAGGCACAGTGATTTTAACTATTCAATGTCTACCCTAATCTTAGGAGATGATATGAGGCAACAAAAAAGTGTAATTAATGATTTCCCTTACCAAAAATACTGTGTGACCGTACCATGAAAAAAAATGTGTACCATGTAAATACCATGTAAAACAAGCCTGTCACAAAGGAATGAGCTAAGAATATAGGGTTAAGGAAATAATTATATTTAGCCTAGAACAAATAGGGGGAACTTGATTGAAGCCTTTATATTAAAAAGTAGTCAAAGTGAACTCTATCCAATGCAGTATTTTAAACACGGCACAGAAACCAGGATGAGGCTACAGTTGGAAATTAAGCGGAGACACACTTAGGACATAGGGTAGGCAACCCTGCAGGTTTTGTAGGTATCTCTTAAATCGTCAATTGCTAAATACCTGGAACACATGGAAATTCTAACCAATTAAGCCAATCTTTAAATCAATTAATTTATAAAGGGGCTTGGGAAAAACAAAACCCAGAAGTGTCTGTAGCACTCCAGGACCAGGGTTGCCTACCCCTGGGGTAGGAGACACTTTAAAAATTTTTTTTTTTTTTTTTTTTTTTTTTTTTTTTTTTTTACACCAAGCGTGGTTGGGGTATGGAATGGGTCAGCAAGCCATCATTGGGGTATTTTAAGATCTGACTTCAGGGGGTTTTGGGATTAATCAGCTGCTACTAGGAACAGCATTGATAGGCCAGTTCTTAAAGGTAGACAAGTGGTTCCCATGAAAAAGCATAAAACAGCTCAGCTAATGAAGTGTCAGTACAGTGGAAATATAAGTTACCTCTGTCACTGTAACAGTACTGGCTGTAACAACCTATGCCAATTAACTAACTATCCCAAAACCAGTTTCACCCAGTTTAAGAGAGTGGTTCAAAAGATCAAACCTTCCTTAACCCAGCCAACTACAACACCCTCATGAACTTGGGCTAAAGAAAGACGCATATTTTTCTGACTGCTTTTAACTCATTAAAATGCCTCTGCAGAAACATACAAATACCTTGAAACAATATCCCTTGAGCCACAGTTTTGCGTGGATAACCCTAACTAATTTTACATCCACAACAACTAATCCTGTTGTGAATTACGATCTAGGTCCCTGATGGCCATCAAGTAATAATAAAGTCCTAAAATGAAAGCTACTTACCAACACGTAACTTGCAGACTGATTCTGTTGCTTTTAGTAAACCGTGCAGGAAATAATTATGGACACCCTTATTAGAAGTAACATGTATTGTGTATTCACAACTGGCTCAATATACATGCCAAAATGTAATATACCTACATTGAGCTCTCTATCAAACTCTGTCAGGTCTTGCCCATCATTGAAATAGGTATGCAATAGGTACATGCAGCTCTTACAGTACGCATTGCAAAATGCATACACGCCTGGATAATTTTTATAATAAAACCGGGGAATCCCACTGCGGTAATTGCAATGTTCTAGAGTGTAAACTAGTTTGAAAAATAAACCAGAGACTCTCTGCAAGTGTTGGACTGTACCTAAAGTATATTCCTAGTTTCTTTAAGATTCATTGGGGATTTAGCTTCTGGACTTGCTAGAAACATCCCCTGTTCAGGTAACCATAAGAATGGCTCTTTACCACTTTGTTCCAAAGGGTCTACAGCATCACTTAAGTAGCAGCTCAAAGCATATATCCCAGAAGAAACCGACAGATGGCATTAAAATGGTCTGCAGAATGCAAAAGTAGTGGGGAACTTTACACTAAGCAGTCAACATTTTTGGATAGCAAAATGTTTCATCGTTTGAAAAAGAGAATTTGAAATCGGGCAGGACAGCTGTACGGTATCAACAAAGCATCACAGCTACAGAGATATGCCACTATGGTGGATCTGCAACATTAGGCACAGATTGTCTCAAATACTGATTTGACAAACTTGTGACATGCCGACACCTACCAAGATAAAGCTGACATTGATGTTCAAAACAAAACTTGAATGTGTCTAGTTCAACCATCAACATAGAAAAACTAGTAGAATGGGAGGTCACAAACTGGACCACTGTTTGTTTATGCAGATGTTTTATTTATTATTTCCATTACTCAGCTGTGATCATTATGTATATAAATCTTAGCTATCTTTACAATCATAAAACAGCTTACATGTTTATATTTAATAAACTACTACTACAGTAGGTTAGAGCAGGATTAAGAAAATAGTCTATTGTTACTTAAACAGCCTGCTGTACCCTTTTAATATATATATATATATATATATATATATATATATATATATATATACATACACACATACAGATAGATAGTACTGTGCAAAAGTTTTAGGCAGGTGTGAAAAAATGCTGTAAAAGTAAGAATGCTTTCAAAAATAGACATGTTAATAGATTATATTTATCAATTAACTAAATGCAAAGTGAGTGAACAGAAGAAAAATCTAAATCAAATCCATATTTGGTGTGACCAGCCACAGTGCTCTCTTTCCATACAGTACTCTATGCACTTAGAGTCTGTGTGAACGCTAAGAGAGCTTACAACATGGTACTTCCAACATGTATACTTTATTAAAAAGCCTTACTACTTTGCATAAAGCCAGTGGTCTAAATATAAGCTAATTACATAGTAAAATGTGGCGTGAACTCTGAAGTGCAGTGCATTTTAAAAATGTACTGTGCTGGTTAATATTTTAAGCTGGAGGTGAAGTGTTATTTTACAGAAAATACCACCTAAGGTTAATGTTCTGGTTACATTTTGAACAACATTTCACATTTTCTATGAAAAAGCAGAGTTTTGATATCAGTGGTTATGATATTTTGTTTAAAAAAAACCCCACAATTCCAGTGTAACAGAGTATAGTGAAAGCATGCAGAGTACGTACAAGAACAGACCAGCACATAACAGTGTAAGCATGGGTAATTACTGTGGAAATGTACTATACTAAATTAGAGATTACTTATGGATCTGATTTCTATTTATTTTTTGGTAGTTACCGGTACCCTTTATCCAACAAAAAAACACCTGACTTGTATTTACACCGATAACTACATTTGATGTATGATTTAAAATGTTGGATTTGATGAATGGAAGATTGAATCTCTCGAAACCAATTAACAGGTAACTAACAATGACTGTTACTCATTATGTTAAGGGAGGTCAATGTGTCAGGTCAATGTCTTCTCATTTTGGATGGCATCTACAGGTGAAATGCAGTCGAAATCAAATATTTATCACACTTAAATTGGGTAAAACCAGGTGTCCTACTTTAAACCAAAAGAACAGGCACTGCTTAAAAAAGAGCGATATTTAGAAAGGAAAGCGCTACTAGCAGACAGTTAACTCGTTTCTGAGCTGCGTCCGCCCCTCCCCCCGCCCCCCCAGTACATTAGCATTCCAAATGTGTTCACCTTCTCCTCTGGGAGAAAGGACTAGCAGACAGAACCCATCAGTGGATGATCCCTTAGATCCATTCTGGCAGCTCCATCAGAGCACATGCAATTCTAAGATAAAAAAAAAACAAAAACACAAATGGTGGCTCCACTCTCCATGGCAAACCGCTGGAAAATGGCAGCGGACCCCTCAAGCAAGGAGAGTACCCTAGAGAATAGCTTCCAGCTTCCACATGACTGACAGGCACTTTGAGATTTATATATATATATATATATATATATATATATTATATATATATATATATATATATATATATATATATATAAAAATTACACACACACACGGTATATATAAATACTGTATATACAGAATGAAATCCTGTCTGGTGCAGCCAGCTTGGTTTTTAACGCACGTCAGACATGACTTGTTAGTGCCCCCCCCCCCCCCCCCCCCCGTGTGCTGATACTACATTTAGTCACGACTAATATCTTATTTAGATATTTTGTATGTCCAGAGTTAAGAAATAACTTTTTTAAATTCTAAGTAGTGAGCTTGAATTAGATTACAGTATGTGTCTTTTTTTTTTAAACCAATTTTGTCGACCATGTGCTAATTCAATTGGACACAGTTCTCTGCCATGTGTTGATGCGAGACTTAAATGTGCCTGTACAAAATGTTTACATAAAAAAAAAATAGGTTGCCCCCATGGGAACGATAGCCTGCTTCACAGATGAATCGGAAAGCTGTCACTGTTCATCCTTGTGCACAGCATTGTAAGGCTGTGGGTCATGTTTGGGTAGGTTATTTAAAGCCAGAAACGTCAAGACTCATCAAAAAAGGATTAAAAGGGTAAAAACAAAGAAGGGTCTTCTAACATTGCCAGGCACTATACCACAATCAGGTTGGTGGACATTATTACAAAATATTACAAAAATGTACTTTTAAAAAATTCAGTTGCTAGGGGTTACTAGCAGTCTAGATCCAACACACATTTCTGTCAAGCTTCAGACACATGCAATTTATTATGAGAGAGAGAGAGAGAGAGAGAGAGAGAGAGAGGTGCCTACAACAGTGCAGGATCAACTAAAGCTAATAATAATAAAAAAAATGTTAATCATCCAACTGCACCTTGTTACTTATATCCTGTACTAAACGTATGATCTATCTGACTTTGTTTTGAAATGTGTCATTCTTACAAGTACATCGTTGTTAATCTTGAAGACAAGCCTTGGCGTTTCCTTAGAATAGTGCTGCTGGGGAAATGTGTCACCATGTCCATCTTCGTCTCTAGCCTGAGGGGAGAAATAATGGCCTATTTTACGGACTTACAAATAAAGAAAAATATAAAAAATAAATAAATAAAAAAAGAAGAACTAAGCAGCAAAACAAAATACTGGAATGTTTTAAAGAAACAAATAAATTATAAATAAGATTATAACAATTATTATTATTATTTTTAAGTGCACATTTTTACAAATGCAATCTTACCCTTGGCAAAATAGACTAAAAAATATCTACATTGGAATTGTATGTTGAAACATTTCAAATTAGGGATTTTCATTTTTAGAGTCCATATTTGAGCTCAGTTTTATAACGAGCTCCACACACAACCTTTCCACAGAGCTTCAGGTGTTATCCCTTTAGCCAGATAGATAGCAATGCACTTAATGGGAACTATAAATACCAAATAATCAAACATATATAAAAAGTAATATAAAGAGAATGTATGTTCTTGAATTTCTTTTTTGTGTGTGTGTGCTTTTTTTTTTTTTAGAGCTAGATTATCAAAGCTCTTTACTCGCCATTAGCAGAGACAGGAAAATCACACTCAATAAAGTGACCAAACCAGACATATAATCAAAACATTGAACGTAAGGGCTTGTCGGTATAGACCCATGTTTTTTTTTGTTGTTTTTTTTTTTTTGAGTAAAAAGCTTACAGAATCTGTCCCTATATGGATATCAGCATGCAGCACAATAACTAAAATGCAATATCTGTCAGGTGGAGCCGCATTGTTTTCAGATACATTTTTCAACACAAGATGGTTTTTGTTATGTGTGAGCAATAAGAACCAACATAGAGGGGATCTTGCATTTCAATTGGTCACACCCAGATTTACTGAAGCCATCGGTGTTAGCAGCGTACAACTCAAATCATCAGGACTTGTGACTGCCATAGAACTGGTTTTCTGTGTCAAGGTATCTACCTTCTAATAGCGAGAACCTGGGAACTCCCATTACAATCCGAGCCTGCCAGACAACGGAGATATGTCATGCTCCGTTTCAGAAAAGTGACACTTATCATGTATTTCAACTGGTGACTTCAATTACCTGTCATTTTCCTAAATCTGACTTTGTTTATTATAAGCTGAAAAAGAAAATGTCGCTTTTTAAAAGGAACTTTCCTGGGTTTATTTTCTACACTTTGGGTTTATTGTTTTTTTATTTATTTATTTATTTATTCACTTCCAAAATTTTAATCTACTGAACTTTAAATGTCCGAATGACATCAAGACCTAAAATATGTCAGAGTAGCTTTTCCATCTATAACTGACCAAAACAGTACACATTTATAGGTTTAATTCAAATATAATTTTTATATATATATATATATATATATATATATATATATACATACATACACACACACACACACACACACACACACACAGTCACCTCCAAAATTATTGGCACCCTTGATAAAGATGCGCAAAAGCGGCTGTATAAAATAAACACAGGTAATGAGCTATATTTTATGCTAAAATATATGAGAAAAACATATTTTCTTATTCTAATACAATTGCTCACAGAATTTTTTTTTTATTAACAAGTAATACATTTTCAAAAAGATTACTGGCACTCCTAAAGATTCTTATAAATAAAATCAAACAAAATTAAATCTGCATTAACATTCTACTTCTTTAAGTTCATCTCAGTCTTAAGGAACTGTATTGTGGCCTTCCATGGCTTCCTGTTTCACTGGGGTATAAAAATGAGGTAACACGCATATGAAATCCATTTGTCATCCATCACCATGGAGAAAGGCAAAGAACTCACAAATGAAAAGAGACAAATGGTTGTTGACCTTCATAAATCAGGTAATGGGTACAAAACAATAGCTAAAAAACTAAATATACCACTTACCACTATTAGGGCAATAATTAAGAAGTTCAAAACCAGTGGTAAACTTGCCTGGTAGAGGACGCAAGTGTATCTTGCCCCCACGCACAGTGAGGCAAATGGAAATCCAAGGGCCACAGTTGGAGAATTACAGAACTTGGTTGCATCTTGGGGTCACCAAGTCTCCAAATCTACAATTAGACGCCACCTCCATGCAAATAGGCTATTTGGAAGGGTTGCCAGAAAAAAGCCTTTATTGAGAGCAACCAACAAACGTAAGCGCCTGGAGTTTGCTAAACGGCATTGGCACGTCGATTGGAACCTGGTGCTATGGTCAGATGAGATGAAAATAGAGCTCTTTGGCCACGCACACCAGCGGTGGGTTTGGCATAGAAAGAAGGATGCGTGTGCAGAAAAGAACCTCATACCTACTGTAAAATATGGTGGTGGATCTTTGATGTTATGGGGCTGTTTTGCTTCCACTGGTCCTGGGGCCCTTGTTAAGGTCAATGGCATCATGAACTCTACCCAGTACCAGGACATTTTAGCCAAAAACTTGATTGCCTCTGCTAGGAGGCTGAAACTTGGCTGCAAGTGGATCTTCCAGCAAGACAATGACCCCAAGCACACGTCAAAATCCACAAAGAAATGGTTAATTGACCACAAAATCAACATTTTGCAATGGCCATCTCAGTCTCCGGACTTGAACCCCATTGAAAACCTGTGGTTTCAATTGAAGAGGGCAGTCCATAAGCGCAGACCGAAGGATATCAAGGACCTGGAAAGATTCTGTACGGATGAATGGTCTACGATCCCTCCCAATGTGTTCTCCAATCTCACTAAACATTATAGAAAAAGACACAGTGCCGTTATCCTTGCAACAGGAGGGTGCACAAAGTACTGAAAACAAGGGTGCCAATAACTGTGACACAATTTTTTTTGGAAATAAATTTATAATTTGAGAAATGTGTAATTTTGGTTGATTCCATTGAATCATTAATAAAGTCAAATATATTCCACATGTTGGAAAATTATAATATAGCTCAGTACTGGTATTATTTATTTTATACAGTCTTTTTATACTCATCTTTATCAAGGGTGCCAATAATTTTGGAGGTGACATATATATATATATATATATATATATATATATATATATATATATATATATAGAATGGTGCCAAAACTATTCAGACGGTTGTCCTATATTTCAGTATCCATAGTTTTATATATTATACTGTATAATATATATATATAAAAAATGTTCTATAAAACAAAACCACAACTCTTGATCATTTTAAATAAAATGATTTTGACAGTTGACATCTCCTAAAGACATTTATTATTATTATTATTTATTTCTTAGCAGACGCCCTTATCCAGGGCAACTTACAATTGTTACAAGATATCACATTATACATTATTTCACATACAATTACCCATTTATACAGTTGGGTTTTTACTGGAGCAATCTAGGTAAAGTACCTTGCTCAAGGGTACAACAGCAGTGTCCCCCCACCAGGGATTGAACCCACAACCCTCCGGTCAAGAGTCCAGAGCCCTAACCACTACTCCACACTGCTGCCCTATTTATAAGGCAAGTTTGAGGTGTGTCAGCATTAGCAGTGGCCAAGGTATTAACACTGCATTGTATTTTGAGAGAGTACTACTATATTTCACACAACTGAAATAAACTACACTGAAACTATGGGTCAGTCTAGATAATTGTCGATAACAGTTTGCATAGACATATTGTGGCAATGTGCCCCGTCCCTGTGTGCATTTGTATGTTGCGTGCGTGTGTTAATGTTGGTGTATAGTCATTGGTACACGGGATATAAACGGGTCTGTGTTTCACGTATATTTTAAAAGTGTAGATTTGTATTTAGGCACGAGGAGAGCACAAATCACTTCACGTGCTGGTTAAATGTAATATGTGAGCACGGGGTTGCACAGAATTAATTCACGTGCTGGGATTCAAGTGAATAATTAATTAGTAATTGAATCCCAGCACAACAGTATATATAGAGACACGTAGCATGCAGTCGGGGTTGGGTGTTCGGTGAGTGGAGAACGGGAGAGAGGAGGAGGAGGAGGAGGAGGAGGAGGAGGAGGAGGAGGAGGAGGAGGAGGAGGAGGAGGAGGAGGAGGAGAAGAAGAAATAAAGTAAAAGAACGTAACGTAAAAATAGTGTTTTCACTCACCGGGTTTGTTTGTTTGTCTGTGCATCCACCGTTTGTGTGTAGTCCGTTTTGTTTGTCTCTTTATTTTGGCGTGTAGTGCCGTGTCCTGTGTTTTTGTTGTGTTCCAACCTTTTATTTTCTGTGCTGTTAATTATTAAATGCTGAGCGCGATCACGCGCTCAGCTTAAACAAACCCGGTGAGTGAAAACACTATTTTTACGTTACGTTCTTTTACTTTATTTCTCCTCCTCCTCCTCCTCCTCCTCCTCCTCCTCCTCCTCCTCCTCCTCCTCCTCCTCCTCCTCCTCCTCTCTCCCGTTCTCCACTCACCGAACACCCAACCCCGACTGCATGCTACGTGTCTCTATATATACTGTTGTGCTGGGATTCAATTACTAATTAATTATTCACTTGAATCCCAGCACGTGAATTAATTCTGTGCAACCCCGTGCTCACATATTACATTTAACCAGCACGTGAAGTGATTTGTGCTCTCCTCGTGCCTAAATACAAATCTACACTTTTAAAATATACGTGAAACACAGACCCGTTTATATCCCGTGTACCAATGACTATACACCAACATTAACACACGCACGCAACATACAAATGCACACAGGGACGGGGCACATTGCCACACATATTTACAGTAGTATACGTATATTTACTTTATAAAGAAACAAAAAAATAAATAAAAAGGTTATCTACAGATATGTGTAGTATGCAGAAAAGAAATTACACCAACACATAAAACAAAAGAGAACGTCCCCATTTTACTATAGGGTTTTTATTATGCAGGGTGGGCACAATGGTTGTTTTTATTATTGGATAGGATTACGATGGACTCTAAACTGGGATACATGGGGTGGTGGTGGAATTTATGGTGTTACTAAAGGAGTCCTTTTTATCCTTGATTAGTGGTTGTAGTTGGATGCAGAAGAGGAGGTTGGAACCTTTGTTTTGAGTGTCTCTGAGTGTGTTGCTTTCACTGTCTTTGCTTCCTCATGCCTCTCTACCGGCCCCCTCTGTACAATACTAAACTATACTATACTATACTATACTATACTATACTATAGCATGGGAAAGATAAAAGTAACAGTTAACTCTAAACACACTGCAGACATCTATGGGTCTCTGTAACAAGTATAACTTTGTCCACTTGCATTTATTTTTTTAGTCTAAGACTTAACATACTAACTGGTTATCCTTAGGTAGTCTTTCTGCAAAGTAATTATAATATAGTACACTGTTCTTGATATGCATTATTACAGTGTTAGCAACGTCGCTAGTTCTAAAACAGGGTTGAAAACCTGTGGAGGAAAGCTAGGCACCCCCCCCCCCCCCACCCCTCCAATTCTATTTATTAGACTTCTATAACCGTAGCGTCAGGATTCTGGCCAAACACATTACAGGTCAGCTTTCTGCGAAGGTAAGCAGACTAACAACTGTGAAAGTGCAACCGAGATAGAGAAATAAAGTGAATTCTACGCATTGGTAAAGTTGTTTCGGCTAAATCTATTTCACAGTGCAACAATAAGACAATCTCTCGCTTTCTCCTGGATGCATAAAACATTCTCTCAAAAGAAATATTTTGCTTCTTTTATCATAATCTTTCAGCATCTCTGCACCTTTTCCATTCTCCCGGGCCTGTTGCAGCCTATTCACTATTGGCGTGAAGTATTTCAAACAATTGCCCTTAAATAAAATCTCAGAAAAAAAAAAAAAGGCTGCTCTATTTGCACATGTATGCATGCTGCTGTATAAAATCCTACTCCTATTCTCCCTACTTATGATCTCACCAGACGAGATGAAAAAACGAAATGAACGCCTGAATTCTAAATAAAGTAACAAATCAAGAAGTTTAATTTAAAATGATTAAACTAATTAATTATTAGGAACTCCATCTCTAATGAGTGCTGGAGTCTTGGTACAGGCATCAATGAAGCCCATTAGTGCTGCTGCAATAAATCCCGGCCTCTTCAGGTCTCTGTTTACAGCCAGTTATGGTCAGAGAGGATGGGGGGGGGGGGGGGTGCAAGGACGGAGTTGGAAGCATGCTCATTACAATGCGGTTGACATTTTCCACTGTTCCATTCTTCCCTTGTCTACCCCCCCCCCCCCCCCCCCCCCTCCTCTTACTCACAGCTGTCTCCCTCACACATATGGGCTTGTGTGTTCTTATGCAGATTCCATTTTGTGCCACATTAAAATGATGAGCTCCTGGCCCTGCACCAGCTCATTTCCATGAGGCAGTAATGACGAGCCAGCGTTACTAATGCAGCCGGGAGCTGCGCTGTCTGTTTAGACAGAATGTATGGAATCCTGGGATCTATCTAGTGTAACCCGTTGGCACGCGTACACAACAGAAGGCTGTTTGGTTTGGTAACCAAATTGTTTTGGAGTGAAAGATGTATTCAGCTTTAGCCACACATCGGATTAATGTTTAAGATAAATCAACACTTTTTTTAAAAAATAAATGTAGTCGTTGCCAATTATTTTTATAATTTTCTCCCAATTTGGAATGGCCAATTATTTTATTATGCTCAGCTCACCGCTACCACCCCTGCGCTGACTCGGGAGGGCAAAGACGAACACACACTGTCCTCCGAAGCGTGTACCGTCAGCTGACCGCTTTTTTTTTTTTTTTTTTTTTTTACACTGAGGACTCACCATGCAGCCACCAAAGAGCTACAGCGTCGGAGGACAACGCAGCTTACAGGCAAGCCCGCAGGCGCCCGGCCAGACTACAGGGGTCGCTGGTGCGCGGTGAGCCGAGGACACCCTGGCCGACCTAACCCTCCCTACCCCCGGTCGGCGCTCGGCCAATTGAGCGCCGCCTCCTGGGAGCTCTCGTCCTCGGTCGGCAAAGGAATAGCCTGGACTCGAACTGGTGACGTCCAGACTATAGGGCGCATCCAGCACTCTACTCGAGTGCTTTTACTGGATGCGCACTTTAGTGGATGCGCACTTATTAAACTTAATAGTTTGAGTGTAATCTTTATTTTTGTTTTTTACAATACCTAATAGCTACACATTGCCCATAAGCTCTGCTAGAAAGACTGCTAACAGAAAATGGTCCTTTGATATATAGGTTGATAGAGCACACAGTGTTATAACACATTAACAATAGAGAGAAAATGGTGACATACATACATACATACTTTATATAGTTGAGCACGTGACAGACACAAAACAGGCACCTTTAATTCGGAAAAAAAAAGGCTCTACCACCGAGTTGAGTGATGTGACTGCTTTGAACATGCCAGTTAAAAAGACAGTCCAGACAGGGCTGAATCACTCAAGATGAGCTCCCCCTGATTGGTCCTAAAGAATTTGTTCAAATGGCCCATTTCTACAGCTGTTGGCTTTGACCAAGTAGCATCCGTAATGTAAATCAATCTCAGCCTTATTGCATGTCTAAGCGGGCTCCTCTCCCTACTGCTTTTTTCACATTGGCATGATCAAGGTTCCCCGACAATAAAACTTCCTCTGGACAGCTCATACTGACTTCATACTCACTCAATATCCAATGAAGGGACATAGGATATAACGAATGGTGCAGATTAAACTGGGGCTGAAGGCCGTATTGCCATTTTTAATGCTTGTGAATTGAGTGCTCATGAAAGACAACGGCGCAGGTGACACTGGCACAACGTGACTTGTGAGGCCTACAAGAACACCTCAAGGAGAGACAGCCAATTGAGATGAACTTTGCTATGTTTCGTTGTTTTGCCTTCACTGGAAAGCGAAGTGTAGCATACCATACTCATTTCACTTGTGACCCGATCCAGAACAGGTGAAAGGGGGGGGGGGGGGGGGAAGAGAGGCAAGTGAATTAGCCCTCCACTCCACCTAGCCCCAGATTTATTTGGTATTCTAGCTCTGCCAGTGCTGGCTTTGACAGGTGTACTGTACTCTCATGGGAATAACCTGATCCACGTATCTATGCTACTGATCAGTTCAAATTCTCATCAGATGTTAATTCTCCTGTCAGTTTCAATACTCGGTATCATTTAAGCATCACAACACTGTGATATTGCCTGGTCTGATTTAGGTCACCAAAATGTCAGACTAAGCTAATTTGGAGCGCTTGATTTCCATATACCTTGTATAAGTGGGTGTTTGGGAGTTTAGTACTTGGAAGATGGAAAGCACTGTTTGCAATGAGCTAGACTTCAAGCTAGTCTAATTCATTTGTCATCAAGTGCATCTTCTCAACTGCACAACAATAATGTATGTCAGGTGTTTGGCTGATTGTGTTCCGTTAGTATTTGAGAAACACAACATGTTTATTAATTGATTCCACAGTTTAAGTGAAATACACTTAAGTGGAAACTGTGGTAAAGAATGTTCCTCTTGCAGGTCAGTTCAGCCTCAGAATTAAAAAACAAACAAAAATAAAACGTTTGTTGTACTGTACTTCTCGTATTACTAGTGCTGCTTATCCTATTCCACCGACACATTTTACTGTGGTACTGTACATGTGGTGTTCCATGCTCATAGAGCACTACAGTACCAAGCTTTAACAAATATATATTGGCTCTGGTGAAGACAAAAATATATATATATAGAAACATGGTCAAAAAGGCTTCCAAGTACTGTGATATTTTAAATATAGTACAGGGCCTATTTATTCAAATGCCCTCCTATTATGTCCAATATAACCACAGTTCCCCATTGGCAAGTCCATTCTATAGTGCCTCTCTATACAAATCTTGCTGTCTTTCAAGGGCCCTCTTGTGACTACACCGGAAATCTTACAACATATTTTGAACAAAATCTACACTAGGAGTGAAAGGTAGAGATTTTCAAGTAACTTACAAGGAACTTGTAACTTTAAGCAAACCCTTTTCTGAAGTTTTCTACCCTGAATGGTGCACTACTATCATTACATTTCATAGGCCGTCTACAGCATGGTAAACATTACCTTGGAACACTTCTCCCATCAGATATACTCAGTATTCTTAAGCCAGCCTCACCAGTCAACATCTTGCCAACGTCGTGATGCTGGTGAAAGATGGCCAAGTTCACAGACTGTTCAGCTGTGCAGCTAACGCAGGAGGGGAAGGAGGGCTCACAAGGTTGTGTTCTGGTTTTGTGGAGGAGGGGAAACAGACGGTTCTGTTCACTTTGAAGGGCTAATCTGCACATAATCCAAAACTATTGCATCTCCCTCCCTTCTCTGTACAGCAGCCAGCAGCCCCCACCCCGTCAAAAAGGTTGTCATAGAAACAAAATGCACTCCACAAGGCCATTAGGCACAATCTGGAACGTTTTGCAGTTCAAAAATACAAATGTATCAGTCCTGATCAGAACTGGGGATTGCAAATAAAAAACAAGGGAGTTCCAATCTAGGAGAGGTTTGTTAGGAGGATAGCTAGCAGTCAGTATCAGCCAGCATCATACTCGGCATTACTAAGTGTCAATTACTTCAGATCGTGTCTGACAACAATTGCTTGTGATCACTACAGAGATCATATCAACGAAATGGAGTCAAAAATCACCTTTTACTACTTGCTCGAAAGGGCTTACTCGGAATTGTTCGCTCAGAACAGGAACGTTACTGAACCCAAGGGTTAAAGCAGCGTGCACCTTGCAAACGCATATTAAAAGCCAATTGTAGCGAACTGTTCAGGCTAAGATTGCACAGGACTACAAGTGTAAATGTAAATTATTGCCAGAATGTTTTCTGGGTTGATGTAGCTCGTGCTGATCTGCAACTATGGTGTCTGCCTTGCAAATCAACAGCCATGTGGAGACATTCCAGCCCCACAGTGTGTGGATCTCAATCAGTCCAGATCTCTTGACTATTTTTGGTTTGTGAAAAGTGGAGGTCCTTAAAAATCAGGATTTGATTGTGTGCTAACCACATTTTGCTGCAGCCAGGAGATAACAATGTGAGATTTAAGACATCGTGACTTTTGGAAAACATTCAAGTAAATTGATTTAAGTTAACATTTTTGTTAATAAGTTTGAAGACTTTCATCAAACCTTTTTGGGTAATTTATTTGCTACTTTTGGCCACTGCTTACTTCCATGCAACTTCTGGCTACTGCAGATTTTATGCGAGAATAGAGAGAATATTTGTGGGATACAAGTCTCCACTTAATCTAACCCAAGTGGCACAATGGTTTAAAAAAACCCAAAAAACAACCAATTCTAATTTTGTCATCTGTGACAGGCTAACTGCAGGGATGACGCCAGGCCAGAAAGAATCACACAGACAGACAGTACTGGGGTTGAAACTGAAAATGCAATGGCTGCGCTCAGTAGGTTTAATGAAACAAATAAAAGGTTTTAAACAGAAAACAGGACACGGCACTTGAGGCCAAATTAAATAGACAAACAAAACGGATTAACACTAAACAAATGGTGGACGGACAGACAAACAAACATAGCGAGTCTAAACATTTATTATTTTAGTTTATTTTACCTCCTTCTCCGCTCACCGAACACACAACCCCGAGTGAGTAAATCTATATCTATATCTATATATATATATACTGTTGTGCCGGGATTCAATTACTAATTCATTATTCACTTGAATCCCAGCACGTGAACTAATTATGTGCAACCCCGTGCTCACATATTAAATACTTTAAATGCACGTGAAGTGCAATCCCCGTGCCTAAATACAATTACACATTTTAAACACTTGTGCTCATTACTCACATGATATCCCGTGTACCAACTATAATACACTAACATTTACACACTACATGCAACATATAACACACAAATGCACACAGGGGCGGGGCACATTGCCACATCATCTTAAATTAATTTTACAGAAAAAAAAATCAGCAAATTGTAAAATTGTCCAGCCACCAGTACACGCTGATGTTCCATAAACAATGGAACATTACAAATAACATACATGTATTTAAACCTGAATACAGTGTATGTATTAGATACATTATATTTATGGAAAGCAATTTCGTACTTCACTTCATAAAAGCATACGGTATATTGGTTATTGCAGTTACTGATGATAGCGTAAAACTATAAAATGATCCATTTTACTACTGTTTATGTAATCTACAGGATTCTTTTCATGACATTTTGAAATGTCTTAGAATCTAAATCACTCAACATGGCCAATCAGTGTCTCAGTGGAGCACAGGATTGTTTATTGAGCAGTCTTTACACCTTCAGGTGCCGAGTGTTGAGTTCTGGCAGGGAATCTGCAATAAGTTTCCAGATCCAAGGTTCATACCCAGAGGCCTTTTTGGAATTTCAGAATTTGACAAAAACTTAAACAAAAATATGTGTGAAAAGTAGCCAGATCTGGTAACACTGCACACTTGGACTAGTTTTATAAAGGTAATGTAAAATAAATGTGTTAAATCCCAGGATATTTTCTTAGCCAATCCTGGATTTCAGTTTAGATGAACCGGTCAGGATCCAGAACTGTCAAGGCTTAACTGACTGGCAGAGCTTTGGAAGTCCTTCTGGATTCAAATAGTAGACCATACATTGCTTATCCACAGTTTCATTCTGTAACACACATGTCACTAGTACTATTTAGCTGCTAGTTAATCTGTATTACTCTGAATACATCTAAGGCATGTCTACAGAACTCTCATCCTTCAGAGAGGGGTTAAAAGAAAGATTGTTTTTTACAGAGGATTGACGTGATAGTTATAATTGAGGGGATACATTATAGGACCAGCTTCCTTTTTTTTCTTTTTCTTCTGAATAGTATGGCTGCCCCCTCTCTTACTTGATGTTTGTGTATTTGTTCCCATGTGAAGCTGTCTGCACAGAGCAATCGGAGAGCAAGAGTTATTGAAACAAATGCACACACCTGCATTTCAGACAGCTCTGCTGCCAATGGGGCACAACCGTTTATTAACCCTTCCAATACATGCCAGCCTGCGGAGGCAAACCACTCTTAAATTGGGACCCACTAAATACATTTTTGAACTGGTCTAGAAATCAATCCCTACTGAAAAAAAGCTTGCCAAATGTGTGTATATAGTTGCAGAAAACACAAAAAAACTGCTCAAATAAAGAAAACCACAAATAAAGTAATGTGTTTTATTAAAGCTGAATCTCAACTTTAAATTTATATCTTTCAATAGAACAATTAGAAATGATAGAAGTCACTTTTTTTTTTTTTTTGAACTGCCCAAATACTTTTGGCTGCAACACATATATTAGACAAATATGCCCCCATCTAGATCAGGTCGACCACATTGAATTGGGTTTAATTTTAATTTAGAAACCCAAAATGTTTGTGTTCTGGGTGGGGTTGTCTTGTGAATGAGCCCATTGCAATGCAGAACATGTGAAGTTAATCTGAAAACACAACCTACCTCAAGCGGTGAGCAGCAATGTCATAGTGTGAGTCGGTCTTCCAATTAAAGTTACAGTACCACATTTGTGCTGTATTCAGAATAAAATAAAATATCAAATAGCAACCTAAATAGTCTACATTTGTTTAATTCTAACAAATAACATTAATAAAATAAACAGGTTACCCAGATTCTTTGATTGGATTGCAAAATATCTGACAATTCAAACAAACACGTTTTTTCCAAAATCCCAATCAGTCTACTTGACCAGATTTCTAAATTAATTGTTTAACAATCAGACTTGAACAAGATGTAATATGCCATGTAAATGCAGACATTCTCATACTATTGATAACTTGTGTTGAATGTCCTTACCAAGTTTCATCCTAATTGGACAAGCAGTTCATCCGATAGACGCTAAAGCTTGACACACAAACTGATTCCTGCACTATACCCTCGTTGGGGATAAATAGCAAGGAATCAGTCCAAGCTATCCTGACTTAATGGACTTTAACCAGTGAATTTTCACTTTAAAACAAACCATCAATGTTATGTCCCTTTATTTTATTTAGCAGTTTGTTCCAACCACAATAAAAGGCTTTGTTTTCATTCCCTGCCTGGCTGTTGTACAGAGAGAGAAGACCTCAGATGCCCCAGGTTATTTTAATACATTTAATCACATGACTAATTGGCCTCTGTGGATGGTTTTCTGTGGAAACTGCTTCCTCAGTACTAATGGGCAATTGTGTGAAATGTAGCTTGGAAGGTGCACGTCGAGTATGGCTCCCCCTCTGCTGCACAGGGACCTCGCAGCTAGGCTGGAGTTTGTGGCTGTACCCGCTGGGTCTCCCATTTGTAAACATTCAATGTTTATAGATTTTCTGTATCTAGGAGAATCACAAGCAACAAGCATCCCTGCAAGTCGCCGATTACTTTGTTAGGCAAATTTAATCCCTTACTATGAAAGCTGCATCTTCCTGCTGCAAGTCCATTTCAGTCACAATGGGAAAATTGACTTGGAACAGGGACAGAGTCAAGCTTAGCGACTTTTTATTGAGGCTCGGTTGGCAGAAATGATCTTGAAATTACTAATGTTTCACGAGGCACTGTAGTGATGGTTCCATGGCCTAGTCCAAAGACTAGGTTTTCCATGGACTTGCACACCAACTGATGAAATCATTGAAGAACGGTCACGTATCCCTTCAAAACAACCAACACACTAGGCAGAAACGGCACGGTTATGCTGCCCTGTGTGACCCTACACCGTATACAATTTCCCATATAAATGGGAAATTGTATGTAAAAATAATGTGAAATAATGTATAATGTGATATCTTGTAACAATTGTAAGTCGCCCTGGATAAGGGCGTCTGCTAAGAAATAAAGAATAATAATAATAATAATTGACACTTATGGCAGGGGTTTCTGAGAGCATGAAAAGCAGCTGTTTTGGGGTGCGTTACAAGGTTGTATATGTAACACAATCTCAGTGTCTGAGTGACATCATAACATTTTAAAAGTCATCCATCCAATCTCAGACACTGTGTTACAGCATTGCAACATGGCAAAAAACTCAGCTATTAACACAGATATGGCCTGGGATTTCCTTTTTGAAATGACATGGTTTTCTTCAGGTATTTTTTCTGATTGGCAACAAACATTTAATAGCTCTTTTTTTAAAAAAAATTGTTCTTCCTGCAGTTAATTTTTAGAGGACAGATCTCAAACCCCAGTGCACTAGAGAGCTTTTGAATAGAGCTTTGAAACAGAGTTTAAAGTTATAAGTGTAAAGTTGTCAAGATGTTAAATGGGGGAAGAAAAAAAAAAAAAAATCAAATCCCAGGGATTTTCTGTACAAATCCCATTAGAGGAAACAGCAATGCAACAGTGGCAGCGAATGCTATTAAAAAAATCCAGAAGTAGTGAAGGGCAACATACATATATACATTATATATATATATATATATATATATATATATATATATATATATATATATATATATATATATATACACACACACACACACATACACACACCTGATTCTGCCGAGTTAACACCCCAGATGCAAGGTAATTTATTACTTTGTGTTGTGTTTTCACACTGGACACAACAATGTATTACTTATAGAGATTATACAAAGTCATTTATTTAATGTCACGTGTTTATATACGTTTTAAATGTAGCGACTTATTTTAGCATTTTTCACCTACATGTGGTTTTTCATGGTGTGCTTTTGCACTGCACAGTGTAGCTTTAAAGTTTAATGTTTGTTTTGGGAAAATATTTGAAATGACAAAACAGTGGACATACTCCAGCAACGTTGAATTGTATTTCACCCGTCAAAAAACATGTTAACTGCACTTCTGGATTCTTTATCAGGACTGTGTGCTGTGCTCTACCTCTGAATTTTAAGCAAGCCTAATTGTAAACGTCATCTATCTACCTGGTGTTAAAAATGTCTGTAATGTCACCCCTTCCTAAGTCAATGCCCCCTCCCCATATATATATATATATATATATATATTATATATATATTATATATATATATATATATATATATATATATATATAGCCAAATATTACAATTTCTGGAACATCCCATTTACTTTCCCAGCGTCCTTGTTTCTATATCCTTCAATAAGGTGAATTGGGTCCCTTTTTCCTTATTTTTAACCGATGATAAAATGACTTCTGAGAGCTAGATTGATAAAAAGGACAGAGGGCTTCAACATTTGGGAAAGTAGATGTTCAAAGAAAGTTTGAAGTATTATAAAAAAATGACCTTTCACAGGCCACTTGAGATTCCTGCTTAACTAAGCTGTAACATTGCTGATTTACTTTATTATCCCTATGTGAGGGTCACACAGAACATCAGAGGATGTCACTGTGAGATTCATGCATTTTAAGCAACCGGCAGGAACAGCAAACCTGGTTAGAAATGCAATAAGCAGACAGAATCAGAAGTTCAATATGAATAATAAAAGCACATAAATAATAAAAGCATTGATGAGCAACAAGTCTTTGTTCAAATTATTGCTTTTTAAAAATTTAAAATCAAGCCATCATTAAGCAAGAAGGCGAGATACTAAATGTAGTTCTAAAATCAATAATACAGTCATTGGTTTCAGAAATGGATTATGCTGTTTTGAAGTTATCGTTCCATTTTTCAAAAGGACTTGTGAATGCCAGTAACCTCAAAACTCTGGCTTGCTACATACCTATGTTGTCTGAACTTAATTACTGGGTCAAGAGGAATGATTGGATAAAAACCCACATTGCTTCTAATTAGGATAGCGTTACTCTGAATCAGCCAGAACCCCACTGTACAGGGCATCTGCCCTTAAAGTAGGGCTTTCCTACTGTAACCATCCCCCTGCTATACCAGAAAAACATGGCTTCTTTGTACTATAAATAATGATATGTTTAAAAAGGCAAAGCTCTTGTGTGCCCAACTTACCCTATAATGATGTCCTCCTGTGTATTGGCCAAATTCAGTTATCATTGTTTTGTATAATGTAGCCATCTCAATTCATTCATTTTTTTTCTTCCCTAAGTATTTACTTTGGAGCAGCCAGCACCTGTGTATAAGCTGTGTGTGTAGCACGCAGATCATATTTTTGGTTACATATTTATTTTTTTTTAATAAAAGAATGTGCTGTTCTTACTAGTGACAAACCAGAGCCTTTTATCCAGGACAGCAGAACATCCTCTCACCAGTTCTTATGAGGTAGAAACAAACATTATCTTATTTTTAATGAAATGTTGTCTGTAACAGAATACTGGAAGACTAATGGCTCCCAAACTGATGTTGCGCTGCAATGGGTGGGCTGCAAAAAATGTCAAAATGAATGAACTGATGCTGTTAAATAATTCTGCACCAGTGAAGCTAGTGGCAATAAAGCAGTACATTATGACAGAGGAAAGTGCTTTATTATTTTAGAATGAACAATTTACAATAAGCTAGAAGTGTTGCTGATTTTACATGGAATTCTACAGTGTGCCAAATGGAGATTGAAAGGTGTGCCTTGGTATACTGCATTCTAAGCAGGATTGAATACTTTCTTTTTTATATGCTGAAAAGCAATGCATGGATTGTGCCACAATCTACTGAAAACCCATCCTGCATACACCGTACTACCTGTATTAAATGTTTGGATTATTTTGTGTATTGATTTGGCAGCTTCATGTGGACTATGGGTGGTTGTTTTCTGGGACATTTGCAGATCCTTAATGGTCCTCCAGGTTGCAGTTATATTTTGGGATACAACCTACTTCTTTTGAAACCAAATTTTCTTGCAGAATACAATTCTTAAAACGCCTTGATCAGAATATGAAATAGTGGATTATGCACAAAGCATAGAGCGTGCATTCTTTGCCGCTTAGGGCTTTCCATTATTTAATGCAGTTGCTGGAGGAAATGCAAGCCTCAAAACACAATGCCTCACAAAGTCATATCAGACAGCGGAGATGCAGCAGCTGCAGATATTTACAGTAATACAATCCTCCGTCTATGCACACTGTGCTGTTTAAAACAAGCGTGGACAGGTGAAACACGGCAGTTTAACTTCAGTGTTAAACTAGAAGGTTTATTGTGGTCCAACTTGTACTACATAAATAAACAAAGCGGGCTATGAGGCAGGTACAAGTTGTCACAAAAACAGCGACACCCAAAAAATGAGGCTGAGGATCTACAAGTTTAAAAATTAGTCAAGAAATAAACAGGTCAATAAAATGTAGTGCTGTTTCCAGTTGATTCTGTTGCTAATCATGTGAACTGTTTTGATGGTTTACTAGTAGATTTAAGTAACTTGATAGCAGGTGTCTGTAACTGATACTCTAGTTATTCTCTCTGAACTGTGAAACCCAGTACCACACAAGGAAAATCTGCGGAGTGTGGTCAGATACACAGTGCTCCCCCTTTTAACGCTGTAGTTGGGAGTTAGTTGAGTGCTGTTGTGCACCTCCATTTGTTCTGCAGGTCTCAAATGTGCAGTTTTGAAAGAAACATGTTCTAGAAAAACATGTATTTGTATTGTAAAACATGGTAGCTAGTACTACACATGGTTAAAGAATATAAAATAAGCAAGCAAACAATTTTTATATATAATATATATATATATATATATATATATATATATATATATATATATATATATATATATATATATATATATATACACACACACTAAAGAAGTAAAAATAGAAGTTATTAAAAGCAGCCACTTCCTAATAATCTAGCATTAAAATGCCAAACAGCGCAAGAAATCTGAATGAGAAAATGCTACATGAAGTCAAATATGACAGTGGCAGCTCATAAACCATATAACTATGAACGATTGCACCCGAGAAGCAGCCAGACTCTCCCTCCCTACCTTGAAATATAAAAAAGTACTACTGTACATCCTCTTGTATAATGCAGTATGCAATTTAAATACGGCATCACAGTTTGCCAAGTTTAGATGGAGAAGCTATACCCTGCTGACTTTCATTGTTAGTCAAACACGACATTAGAATAGGACTTCAGCTCTATATAAGAAGCTCAAATAAAATAAATTAGTGCAAATGAAATCAAAGGTGCTGTGAACTGTGATCTCAAACTTTCTTTCCCAAATGTTGAAGCGCTCTACAGCTTTATCAATCTAGCCCTCAGAATCTGTAACAGAAACTGGCAATTAAAGCAAATTAAAAATAGAAGATCTAACCATAACTAAGGGACACACTATATTTAAAAAGTACCTAAACACCTATCTACAGATAAAGTATTTATAAAAAGGTCTTGGTTCCTCAGCAACTGGCTTTACAGCAACGTCGATAACATTGTCGTCATTACTTTGTCGACACGGGTCAACATTTTCAAAGATGTTGAAAATCAGGAGAAATTCCAAAATCCAATAAATTGTTGACACCTTAAAAAGGTCAATGTCTATCGGCACTTTGCATCTAGAGAATTAACCCAACACAACCCTATCGCCACTTTGCATCTAGAGAATTAACCCAACGCAACCCTGTTTATATGGATGACAGGTGTGTTTTTTGAGCTGCCGTTATGACAGTGAAGGCTTTCTATACATAAGCACATTGTTTGTCAGTTGTGTGGTTGTGGTAAAATAAGGCTTTACTCAAAGCACTCCGATACAGCCAACAGCCTTCTCAATTCCGAGTCCGTCTACACAGCTGTGTGTGCAACATCTGGACACTTCCTATTACAACAGAGTGGGAAATTCTAACAGTAGCCCCACTGTATGGGGTCTATTTTAACAATAAACAGTATCAGATCTAAATACAGCTGCCTTGTAATAATCCGGCTGGTGTTTCAGTCCCGCAAGTCTTCTCAACACTACTTGTAATCCATTAATGTTCTTTGATGCTGGTGGGTAAAATCCACACCAGCAACTTTCAACAACTAACAGACAGAAATAGGACTTGATGCTCCCTGCCTAAAAACTGCTCCTTGCTGCTGTGCAACCTGGAGCGCTCATTCTAAAAAGGACTACTGTCATCCTTTTGGGAGCAAGCGTTGTTGCTTGTTATTTTTGCTAACTTTTATAGGCGAGGGTAATATACTGGACATGGTGATAAACAAAAGTGCCATAGGAAAAAGAAAAAATAAGTTTCAGGTTTACAAGTACAGTCATAGCAAAGAGGAACATATAGTGATGATGAACGTGTGGACTTAAGTGTTCAGGTATGAAAGTCAAAATGCTACAGTGCAGAAGAAACCTTCAATGAAAAAGTATACAGACGAGCCAAATCACACAACAATGTCCTGCATAACAGAGCAACTATCACAATAGCAGAGCTCAATTTGAACATGCTCTCCAATGAGGTTTTTCCTACACACACACACACACACACACATATATTCAATAGAGGAAGGAGGGATACTGTTCAGTATTAAAAAGATATGTTCTCGGTCTATATATTTTCAGTTTATGTCACGTATGTGCTTTGGCAACACAATTATTTGTTATTGTCATGCCAATAAAGCCAATTTGAATTGAATTTCAATGAGAGAGACACAGAGATTTGCCATGCCTCCAAATTACAGTATGTGGTCTATTTGTTTTGGCGGTCTTAAATTGGTTTAGTGGTCGAAGGAGGAAATGGGGTTCAAAATTAAATAAATAATCTTGGGCTTAAGTTACCTTTATGAAAAACATTATTTTAAACCATTTTTTAGTCCAATAAACTAGCCTCCAATGTAAATCAATCCTAGTTTGAGGAATAATTGAACAGTGTGTATAATATATATATATATATATATGCACTTTACATTATGGGATATTTTCAATAGAGGACAAAAGGGAAATTTGACTTGAGGATAAAAGCAGAACTACTAATATACAAGTTATTTTGTACAGAGTAGCAGTTATCTGTGGCTTTAAGAGAAATAGTAAAATTCTCTTTTCACCATTACAGAAACTAATCTACAAATTCATTACTGAGGAAGTGATTTTAATCACTCAGTAACACACACAGTATTCGGATTCATTTTTTTCCCCTGACCCTCTCAAATAAAAGCAGCCCTTACCTTGTTGCGTTTAAAGTAGGCTCTCCGGCACGCAGCGAAACACTTCTCACTGCAGAAGCTTTTCATCTCACTGCCCATGCTCAGGGAGTAGCGCTTGATTCCAACTTTCTGGCACCAGGCGCACATAATCTGAACATTCGATACATCGTCCTCTGAAAGAAAACAAGAAAACAAACAGACAAATAAATAACTTCAGGTCGCGTAAGAAACAGCTGAAATTCTTCATCATGAACTCGGAACTGCAGCTCCTGCCTCCTCGGCAGCCCAATGCACACTGTAGAGCAGCCAGCATGGACGCCTCGGGTAAGTCAATGCCAGCTGTGCTAAAGTCCTGGCATTTCAAATGAATACTACTCAAACAGAGCTACAATTCTCCAGGCTGGAATCTCTCCTCCAAAAAAAGGAAGAAAAAAACGACAAAAAACAATGATTATTTCATGAGTAAAAGTTAAAAGAAAGGCTGTAACAAAAATAGAGGGCAAGATTCAGCAATTGTTTTCTAATGACACAGCATCTGAACTCTGTATGAGTTTGCTTTTACACAGCTCTTGAGCAAATCCTCTTTGTTACAGGGGCATGCATTAAACTATACAGTAGATTGATTAATGGAAAAGGATTTACAAATGAGCAGTGAAAAGGGAAATTAAAAAAAAAAGCCATGACAAATTTCAACAGGAACTCAAAGCTATGTATTTACTTAAATAAATAAATAAATAAATAAATAAATAAATAAATAAATAAAAGCCATTTCCAAGGGAGTTGGTTACAGATACCAAAACTTTTATTATGTTAAAATAAAAATGAAGGTAATTATGGTTACAAACCTCACTGAAATTTCCAAATGCTGGTCAGTATGGCTGGGGATCAAAAGCTGGACCTCTTACAGCCATGGTTAGTTACTGTGAATATTGCAGAGCCTTTCAAAACTTGAAACCCGACTCTGTCAATTTGCTTTTGCCAAAAGTTTAGTATTTCATGTACCCTTCAAAAACACAGCTGAACAGTACAGAGTGCTTGTTCCCAGGTTTTCTGGGCCAATCGGTGATGGGGTTTCCCCCTTCAAATCCCTGTGTTTTTAGTCTACGCAAGCATGATGGCTTACAGTTTCTTAAAGCTAAGGTGATGTAAAAAACAGTTTCCATGGCTATAAACATGCTTGTTGTCGCTGCGCTGAAGAGGCAGAGAGTGAGGAGTTTAGAATCAATAGCTGTGCTGGGGAAAGTGGGTGCAGGGGTGGATCCGAACGGACATTTCCTGAGTGCTGGCAGTGAAGGCGACAGCGAGGGAGCTCAGTGTGACAGAATGCAAAAGAAACTGCTGCTGTCGAGGTCATCAATTTTTTATAGATACAGCGTGTAATTAATGGGACTGTAAACAGAAATACAACATGAACAGTATTATAAAAAGAGAACTTATTTATTTAAAAAAAAAAAAAAATTTGAACTCAATAAAAGAAGCAACAAAGAGTTAGGCGGCTTGCCCAATCACAGTGATTTGTTATGGGATTCAAGCTAGCTTTTCCTTGCTTCAGAGATCACATGTTCTTTGTAAATTTGTGGAGTTATACCAGCTAGCACTGAGTGGAAACCTCGTAGTAATGCAGTAAAAGTAACAGACCAACACCAGCAAACTGACAGCTTGCATGGAGTGTGTGCATTTGGAAAAAGGACAGCCTGCAGTAAATGTTCTCATTATACCAACTGCTAAAGCTGTATGTCTGTAAATACTATGGCACTTTGCTACAACTGTCAGACCAATATAAAGTATATATTATCAGGGTGCCTCAGTTATATAAAATGTTAAAAGGGTTAAGAGTTATTTTACCTCCAGCAACTAATCAAAAGCTTTCTGACATCTACAGGTTGTAACCCATAATGACAACCAAAGACTTAACCGGTTATCAAATGGTATGCAACAGACCCGAGTGACGGCTTGTGACAGCTTTATGCTATATGGCTGCTTTTGCTAAAGGGACTTCTATTGCAGTAAGCTCTGAAGGGGAACCAACGTTAAACACTGCTATTGGAACGCAAGTTTCATTTAGCATATCTATGGGGAAAAGTCAACAATTTGCTAGATTGTGATTAGAAAGCCCACAGCTATGTTCAGTGTTATACAAAAAATATGATTTTGTTGGTGTCGTCTACATTTTCCATTGTTTTGCCTGTCAAATTACTTATACTACAAGATACAAATCCCTGAGTGCCAAAATAATTCTGCAAGTCTACCTGTGGCAGTGAGAGGTTACACATGTAAATAGACACAATCCAGTACAGAAAGAATAAATCAAAAACATTCACTCACTTCCTTCGCTATGTTAAGTGTCCCCGCCCCCCCCCCCCCCCCCACCCGGGGAGGGATTCTTAAAACACTGAAATAACTAAATATGCAGAAGAAAAAAAAACAAAAACATGCCTCATTTTTTTATTTATTAATTTAATTTTGGGCACTGACCTAAAATAAAGCTATTTACATCCCGATATCTGAAGCAACGGAAAGTGTGTACAGCTTGGCAAGAAAGCCGAAGAGAAGATAACATTTTGAATGGCGATGGTTATATGGACACCAGGGATCAAAGTGATCCGAACTTTGTGATCGAGAGTACTTATCTGGATCGTTTTGATCAGTTTTTTTCAGAAAATGGCACTGCTGGATTATTTTTATCCAGATTAAATATAAACTTACAATATGTACATATTTTTTTTTATTAAAAGGAATCTTGATCACAAAATCCAGATCACTGTTATCCAGGTTAAGTTTTGAATAACTGGCCCCAGGTTATCTGATCAATCACACACACATACTCATATATAATTTTTTATATATATATATATATATATATATATATATATATATATATATATATATATAAAAAAACCCTTAACAGACAACAGATTGATATCACAGCATCTGAAAATGATCCAGAGTCATTGCCAGTCCTCCAGTGAAACAAATGCCTGTGTTTGCTGCAGGTCCTATACCTGTGGTTCAAAAGATGGTCTGCTCCAGGCCAGAGCAGCATGCCAAAAGGAGGAAGCAATTCAATTTCAGAGCTCAGCTGGGCTCAGAACTAATTTTAAATAAACTGATTAATTATTTACAAATAAATAAAAGGGAATATGGCTTATTTGCCAGACATGATATGTTCACCAGTATGTTCCACCATCTAGTTGTGCTATATTCCTTCCCATCTATCCTGGATCTTGGACTAAATGTTATTTTAGGTATTATGCATCAGCTGCAGAGTCACTTACAACTACGTCTCACCCGAAAGACGGAGCACAAGGAGGTTAAGTGACTTGCTCAGGGTCACACAGGGAGTCAGTGGCTGAGGTGGGATTTGAACCGGGGACCTCCTGGTTACAAGCCCTTTTCTTTAACCACTGGACCACACAGCCTCCTATGATCCTAACCACAACTTTCCCAGCTGGTAAAATGGAGGGAAAAAAAAAATATGTCCAGGACTGTATATAAAAACTTAAGCTTCAAAAGAAATATCTAGACATTGTTACCTGCTGGTGGTTTGATATAGGGCGGAGGAATCAATGGAACAATAATGGGCATTTTCCCATGATCCTTTAACCCGGATGATGATGACGAGGAGGAGGAAGAAGAAGACGACGACTCTGCCATTCCATTCCCCACGGCTGCTCCAGAATAACTGCTGCTTGCATTAGTAGGCGAGCTCCCTCTGTCTTCAGAGGGTTTCCGCTTTGGCAAGGAGTTCTCTGGGAGAAGAGATGAATGTCATCTATTTAGGTCGAGACAATAGCAGCAAGAATATGTTTGGGATATAGCACAGAGATTATTTATCCTGGTTTAGAAGCTTCATTAAACTAAATACATACACAGTCATAGGCTTGCACCTTCCAAGACTGGTGTCAGTTGTGACTGTGCGTTATAGACCGGTTCATATGTACAGCTGACCCGTCTCATGCTGCAAGAGTGTCTTCTCATGAGCAAGTAGACAGCGAAGCAGTTTTGCAACTTTGTGTGAGAAACACCTATACCATAAGATAGAGCCAACAGTACATATGAACCGGTCTAACTTATTAAAAACCGTGTTTCAATTTTAAGAACATAGTTAGAGTGTTCCGATAACTTGGTCCTATTCAGTGCCGATGAGCGATTGGGTGTTGCAATGATGATGAGACATATGGTGACTGCCAAAGACATTCAGCATAGGGGCCGTTTGTTCTTTGCATTTGAACTTGTAAGAATAACAAGCGAATAAAGCAGCACAAGGGAACACTTCATTGCAGCATTGTATACCTGCAGACACCACAGCGACTTAAACAAAATAATGATTTTGCTTTTTTTTTCCTGGTTCAAGCACTTCCCTTTGTTTGTGCACGTAGAGCATGGTAAGGTCATAGATATGGGTAGTAAAGAATAGAGAAAGCATGGCAAAGAGGGAAGTATGGAAATGGTTCAAAAGATTGTGCATGAGATACAGTAAAATCAACCTTACCACTGTAACCTTGATATGCAGAACAGTTTGGTGCACAGGACACTTATCACTGATCCTCCAGTGGTTAAACAGTTGGGGGATTAAGTAAAGTTTCCTGACTTTCCTAAGCCCTTGTGTGTTTAGCCGTCACTGAACAGCGAGTGGTGCTGTATAAAAATGGAGAGGAAGATAGTTTCCTGTTTTTTTTTTTTTTTTATTTCCTTTAACCACAAATCCCAGTTACCAAGGAAGGTTGTTCAAAATCAGAACATTCTTGCACCTCTATGCTCACCCTAACATCTAAATCTAAATCGGAGTCTGTGACGTGTACTTAATTCATGGCAGCTGCACCACACTAATGGATCCTCACACAACAGTTTAGAAGCTTTATTGACCTTTACTTCTGAGGCCTAGGCAATAAGTACAGTGTTGGGAAATTACTTTTTTACTATTCTCTGCAAGAGGACAGGATGGCAAAATGCAACGTTAATGGTGCTTCTAATGTTTAAAATGGGTCTTTTGGTGTAGTTTGGGGATTTTCATATATTATAGGCTACATCTGGCTTATGCCCCCTCAAAAGCACTTTCAAATCCCACCAACACATGGCCTTACCCCCCTCCCAACATACTGTACCCTGACTTGTATTTCTATAGAAATGGCTTTCCTTATACACATATCTTAAAGTGAGGAAAGCTATGTATAAAAGGGTAATGTACTAGATTTCTTATAACACAGTAAAATAATTTTAACTGTATAGCTAATTTAAATTTGACGTCATTTCCATGTGATAGATATGAGATACAAAATAATTTCAGATGCCTGTATCACATCAATCAGGGTTTACTACATATTGTATATATAAATATTAAAAAGGATGTTATACCATCAACATTTTGCAGACATTTAATATTATATGTTTAGTACCTCAAAAAAAAAAACAACACACACTTCATACACATTATGCGGTTTCTATCATTGTTTGTTTCTGCTTTGATCATACCAGGCAATAGAGAATTTTGCACAACACACACATACAGGCAAGAAAGTAATTTAAGTCCTATCTTCATATTTAATAAAATCCATGTTTCCAAGGTAATGTATATAAAAACCTACCTGGTGGAATAAAAGGGTTTGATTGGATTGTTCAATAGCGTGGTTGTGGTTTGTAGATGCCTTTTGTCATTTCGCCCAATACCTTAAACTCATTTAAAACATACTACATACTACAGTACTGCCAGCCTCAGAACAGTAAGCCCAGTGGTGAAAGACATCTTACCCTTCTGCTGGTAAACAACCACCCAGCTCTCCCCAGTAGCTCTGTGCATACAAGCAAGCAAGAGGTTTTACCTTTTAAAACAGAGATGTGCTGCCGGCTCTCACCGTCAGGGTAGTTGTTAATCTCAATATCTTCCCCATCTTTTAATTCCACTTTATCATAGCCGTACCAGCCAAGGAGCTCGTTCATAGTGTTCTCTGCGAAACTCTGCAAGAGAGGAACCGCCAATATTTTATCGCAATTAATAACCATTTGTGAAGAAGAGATTCATGCATTAAATCGAACTCTATTTGCCCTGAAGCATGAGCTGCCAGCCTTACCCCTCCTCCTCCAGACTCACATTCATCTTTCAAGTCACGTCTAACAAATGTAATGTATTTAAATCTCTGGATGAAACACACAATTAAAAAAGGGCCCTCCATACCCTGTCACTCACTGGAATTGAGGGAACAAAAGCATATTTACAGTATATGAACCATTTACGACTCATTCTAAGTGTAAGGAACCACGGATTTCTCTTAATTGGTTCAAAATTGACAAATCTTATAGCGAAAAGTGGCTGTGTGACTTTGAAGAGAAGGGGAGTATGGGGCAGATATATTGTTGATTAATGAATCCAGTGTGTACTACAAATCCACAGAAAACTCTGGATTCCTTGACGAAACCAAATTAGAATAATTCCACAGAAAAAGCAAATACCATTTTATTATGCAACAATGAGTTACAGTATTACATATTTCAAACAGTTTAGCATTTTACATTTCATATAGCTTTTGCATTTCTTTCATTTAACCACTATTCAAAACAGACTTGCAGCTCACTTACAGTGCTTCTCAAAACGAATCACTGGCAATGATATTTAGGTCTTAATCTGTTTTAGGTTAGGCAAAACGATCAATCACTTTACAGTTAGAAGGTTCGTTCACTAGCCAGGAATTCAAAGGTTGTTTTAAACCTTCGAAGGTTCATCAGATGCCATTCACGCACTGTGGGTGTTGTGTTTTTTTCTGGTAACAGAAATCGTTTGTATAATGCATCTTACTTAAACAAAAGTTGTTGTATTAAAACCCAACCAAATCTTTATACGTAGCAATGTACATGTGTCGCCGTCGTGTATGGAGCAGGGTTTATTATCCAAAGCACTAGGGGGTACCTATAGCGGTTATAGTCCTTCAGTAACATATGTACTGAATACCTAGTGCACAAAGACAGTGTAAGAGAAGTGCTATGGTAGAATACGCCAACACTAAATTTTAAATTTGGAAAAAACTGAGCACCGTCCGTCCCTCCCCCCTCTAGCCCGTATTAACCAGAGACAAAGTTCTTCATTCACCAACAGCAAAGCGACAGCATAAGCTGTATTGAAATGTCTTGAAACCCCTATGCTGTTCAGGATTTTTTTTTTGTTAAATGCACAGACGACCAAAAAAAAAAAAAAAAAAGTGACTGATGTGTATAGCGAGGAATAGAATGATTTAAACTGGTCATTTATCTCCACCTGATCTACAGTGGGGATTCCCGTTATGGTATTAATTTGCGTAATAAGGTGAGAGGCTGCTGATTGGCGAAGTTGGTGCGCTAGTAGTTGGCTTTATCTCCATATTCATACACTGCATGTCGGGATTTAACCAAAAGCTGTTCAGCCTGCCTCGAAGAGAGAAGATCAAATTCACTTTGAAGCATTAATCGCTGTTTATAAAGAGCAGGAGTGGGGGAGCTGGCATATTGCTGGTCTGTTTGTAAAATTTGGTCATTCAGCTCAGCAATTCTCTTATTGTGGCGTTTATTAGATTGAGCAGAGTAAGATATAATTTGGCCCCTCAGATAGGCTTTCAGTGTTTCCCATAGGGTGGATGGGGAGATGTTTGGGGTGGCATTAGTTTCAAGAAAAAAATCTATTTCCGAGGATATGAACTGAACAAACTTGGTCTGAGAGCAACAGGGTGTTAAAAGCGCCAAGATCGCAGTGAAATTGGCTTATTGGGAAAAAAGAGCTCCAGGACTAGGGGTGCATGATCAGATATCACGATGCTCTGATAAGAGCATGAACAAACAGAAGGAAGCAGTCTGCTATCTAGAAAAAAATAGTCAATACGTGAGTATGACTGGTGTACAGGCGAAAAAAAATTAATACTGCCTACCAGTAGGGAACAAGAAGCGCCAAACATCTGAAACTTTGTACGTATCGAGGAAGTTACGAATTACTTGAACTGATTTTGAGGGGGGGGGGGGGTTCGCCTTGTAGATGAACGGTCTAGGCTGGGGTTCAGAGTGCAATTAAAGTCGCCCCCGAGAATTAAGTGATGGGAATGCATGTCAGGGAGAGAGGATAGGAAATTCTTAAAAAATTGACTGCCATCGAAGTTGGGCGCATAGACATTAGCCAGGATTAAAGGTGTATCAAAGAGCTTGCCCTTGACTACTACAAAGCGGCCTCTCGGGTCTGCCATCACCTCAGAAACGATTAGAGGGATAGATTTATGTATCAAAATTGCTGCACCTCTAGCCTTGGCAGTGAAAGTGGAATGAAAAAGCTGCCCTACCCACCCCCTGCACATCCGAAAATGATCTGAGGGTCTAAGATGAGACTCCTGGAGAAATGCAATACCCACATTAAGTTTCTGGAGGTGGGACATTACTCTCTTGCGCTTCACAGGATGATTGAGCCCTTTAACATTCCAAATAATGAAACTGATAGGGGAACCATTGGTGTTTAAAGTCTTAGTGGCAGCCATAATTTAGAAGGTAGATAAAAAAAATTGTACACTGTAATTATCAGTGGCGAAATATTAATTAACCTCCCATGTAGAGTCCCATATTCAGGATGCCTCTGCACTACAGCAGCTGGCAAGCATGCTGAAAAGAGAAGAGACAGAAAAGAGGAAAAAGAAAAGAGATAAGTAGAAAGACACAAAGAACAGAACCCTAACCCCCCCACCCCCCAATACCACCTAAAACAAGGTGGCAGCTTACCCACATTGCAAGAGTGCTAGGTTAACCTAAGATACACTTAGTCTTCTGTGGACAATCTAACAGGAGACCCCTAGCTGAACTATATCTATGAACAAATGCAATCCTTAAGTAATGAATCCATAAGAATGTATTGCCATCCCTTCGAACATTAATAAAATAAGTAAATAAATTGCAATGTATGAAACCCACTCAATTTTGCAAGAAAAAACAAACATTTTGCAATGTATGAAACCCACTCAATTTTGCATGTTAAAAAAAAAAAAAAAAAAACGCACCTAGTCTATCACATACGTACTATAGAGCAATCATGAATGTGAATGAATGAGCCTCACCATCTATAACACGATTTGCAAACATGTTATTATATGTAAATACGTATTCAATTTTGACAGATAGGTTAAGGAATATGTGAACAACGCCCAGCAAAGTGGACCAGGCACCGCAAAATAACCCAAGCTGCAAGCACTGTTCTCAAGACCACGCCAGTCTCTCTGCTGCTCTGTCTAAGTAAGCAAGTGCTACTGGGAACTGTAGTCTGTTCCTTCGCCTCTATCTATATAGCAATTCACAACATAGTACGTGAATAATATACAAACATTTTAAGGTGTAGTAATCGGGGGGGGGGGGGGGGGGTGGAACAGAAACCCCAGAGAATAAACCAGTGATTTATTATTATCTTTCCTTATCTCCCACTCCCTCAAAAGCATAAAACGTCTGCGTTAAATCAAACACACATCCACCGATAATTCACAGTACCTTATTGCGAACTTTCGGCCCCATTAAATAACAACACTTAGCTATTTATTAAGCCTTGGCTGGATCACGTTCGAGAAAAAGTTCTCTGCGGCTTGCGGCGTGAGGAATACCTGGTCTGTTCCATTGAAAGATACACGCAGTCGGGCAGGGTAGAGCAGGCCATACCGAACCCCGGCGGCCCTCAGTTGATTTTTCACAGTGTTGTATGAGGCTCTCCGTTTCACGATGTCCACGCTGAAATCTGGAAAGATGTGAACTCTGCTCCCATGAAAGATTAGTTAGTATCCGCTCCTTTACCTGGAACCTGTGGACTTTTAAAATCATGGCTCTCGGACGCTCATCCGCCCCGGGCTTCGCTCCAGCTGCGCGGTGGGCCCTTTCCAAAGAGGGCGGGGATTCCAGGTCCAGCGGGCCAAGGACCTCAAAGAAGAAATTGGACATGATCTCGGTTGGATTGCCCTTTTCCACGCCCTCTGGGAGCCCGACAACACGAAGGTTGTCACGTCTTGAACGATTCTCCAGATCATCAATTTTCGCTTGCATTTTCTCATTCATAGCCTGTAGATTTGCGTAGTTTGTTTCCATGGTGTTAAGATGGGTGTCTATGTTTGTAACTGCTGCCTCAACCTCGTCTACTCTCTCGCAGTAGGATGACAATGCAGATTGCAATGGAGCAATGTCCGATTTAATTTCAGCTCGCAATATCTCAATCTCCCCTCTGAAAACTAGTCGAATGCTCTCCAATGTTACGGGATTCGCATCACACTGGTCAGGGCGTGGGGAGGCACTATCCCGATCATCAGACTCGATAAGTACGAGGCCTTCTGTGACTGGCCTCTGAGGCCTCGGCATCATGCGTAAAAAAAAAAAAAAAAAAACCCAACTATGAAAACGATAAAGCAAACAAACAAATATGTCAAAACTATCAAATAAAATATAAACTGATCTATATTGATTTGGACTGGAAATTAGTTTTCAGCTAAATATGGAGGATTGCAAGAGATTATTCTATAATAGTAAGGAGCTCCCTTTTTATTCTTCTACTCCAGGGGTGGGCAAACTACGGCCCGCGGGCCAGATCCGGCCCATGAGAGCTTTTCATCCGGCCCGCGAGCTTCCTTGTGTTTTAACAATAAAAGTACTAGATTACTATAAATAGTACAAATATAAAAATCCATTAAATCGATCCATGTTATTGATTGATTTGGGTTAGAAATAACTAATTTACTAGGCTAATTCACAACTGACACACGACATTGCATTGCCAAAACAAAGCGCTTTGCAACGTCTCACGTGGGGCGCAGTATGTGTATGACGTTTATTCATCTTTGCTAGAGTGCATGCAAGCTTGCGAAACAACCGTTTGAATTGCAGCAGCTAGGTTTTTGTTTTTATGCTTTCTGAAGAAAAATGAGCACTTCAAAAGAGAAGAAAAGTGGACAGTGAGTGTCGAGTTTTCAAAAAGGAGTGGATTGAGAAATATTTTTTCACAAACGTCGACTCGAAGGCTGTATGCCTGATTTGTCAAGAGAGCATCGCTGTGTTCAAGGAGTACAATTTGAATCGCCATTTTACAACGAAACATCCTAATTATGGCAGCAAC
The DNA here is from genome assembly GCF_902713425.1 of Acipenser ruthenus. NCBI lineage: Eukaryota > Metazoa > Chordata > Actinopteri > Acipenseriformes > Acipenseridae > Acipenser > Acipenser ruthenus. The sequence continues at coordinate 83,001,111 of NC_081193.1, read as the reverse complement.
TTAACAACAGAAGAAAAGTCAAGAAAAGCTCAGAAACTCGCTTCTAATTTAAAATCTCAGCAAAACATTTTTGTGCGACAAGCTGCAGTTCAGGAAGCCACTACGAAGGCAAGTTATGTTTTGGCATTCAAGATAGCTAAACAAAATAAGCCGTTTGCTGAAGGGGAGTTTTTGAAACAATGCATGGTCGATGTTGCTGGCATGCTGTGTCCTGAATACAAAAATACATTTGAGAACATTAGTTTGTCACGAAGAACTCACCGTATTGAAGTAATTGATGAAGACTTGGCCTCTGAGTTGAACAGGAAAGCACAGTGCTTCACGCTGTTTTCGTTAGCTCTCGATGATAGTACTGACAAAGGACACAGCGCAGCTCTTGATTTTTGTGAGAGGAATTAATAACAAATTTGAAATCACGGAGGAATTTTTATCTATGGAATCAATGAAAGGCACAACAAAGGGATTGGATTTGTATGAGAGGGTGTCTGGTTGCCTTGAACGTCTGAAGCTCCCCTGGAGTAAACTCGCAAATGTGACCACAGATGGATTGCCAAATTTAACTGGGAAAAACATAGGACTTTTAAAAAGAATTGAGGACAAAGTAAAAGATGTAGAGGCACTCTGCAAAAATGTTCTGGACATAGATCACGTTGTTCACACAGCAGTGAAAATAGTGAACTACATTAGAGCAAGGGGGCTTAATCATCGGCAATTCATTTCCCTTCTTGAGGACACTGATGCTGAACACCAGGACTTACTTTATCATACGAATGTCCGCTGGCTCAGTTTAGGAAAGGTGTTGCAGCGAGTGTGGGAGCTTAGAGATGAAATTAGCATTTTCTTGGAAATGCAGGGGAAAGAAAACGATTTCCCTGAATTAAGGAATTCAAACTGGGTGTGCGACCTCGCTTTTGGTGTGGATATCATGGCACGTTTAAATTAACTTAATGTGAAGCTGCAGGGCAAGGATGTGTTTGTTCACGAATTGTATTCCAATGTGAAAGCTTTCAAAGTCAAGCTCATTTTGTTTTCAAAACAAATGAAGAGCAAACTGTTCGCTCACTTTCCAACACTTAAACGTTTGGAAGTGTCGTCGGAGCGGGCAGACAGGTACAGCAACATTCTGAGTGACCTGCATGGAGAATTTTCTCGTTGATTCTCTGACTTTGAGAAGATCGAGAAGACACTGGAGCTGGTGTCATGCCCACTTTCATTTGACTACGAGAAAGCACCAGAAGAATTACAACTGGAGCTCATCGAACTCCAGTGCGACTCCACTGTGAAGGAAAAGTACCATTCACAAACACTGGACAAGTTTTATGCCTCTTTGAATGAAACAAAGTTCCCAAATATCCGCAACGTAGCCCAGACAATTCTTGCGTTGTTCGCCTCCACCTATGTGTGCGAACAAACATTTTCACTACTGAATTTCAACAAATCTCGCTACAGATCTCAGTTAACTGACCAGCATCGCAGCTCTGTTTTGCGGATTTCAGCAACAAGGACAGCACCGGACTTTGATGCCATCGTAAAGAAGGGCGACCAACTGCATTGTTCACATTAACAGCAAAGAGAGTGAAAAAAAGGGGGTATGTTTTGTTTCCTTTTTTCTTGTAATGCATTTTTATGATGATATATCTAAAATAATAATAAGGTTGTATGTTTCCCCCCCAATATCTACCTTTATTTTAATACCTGTTCTTCAGAGTTAAATCAATTAACAACAACATTGATTTGTGGTTTACTTTTAAGCTAAAATGGTTTGAATATGTTTGGTAATTGCAACAGTTTAATAAAGAAACATTGGTGGTTCAAAAAAGCTCATTACAGCAATAAACAGGAAAACTACCAAACGTATGTAGTGCAGCACACTGAGAATTGTGAGCGATGCACATAATTTGTGTTGAGATAGGGGCAACATAACTGAGCACGTAAAATCAAAAGACAACTCAATGATGCCATTTTATGATGATTTTACCACAAAATTGTTTTGTGTCTGTTTGAACATGATTGGTTTGTTTAAGTACACATTTATATGGCCCACCATACAATTTCCATACCCTGATGTGGCCCTCAGTCCTAAAACTTTGCCCACCCCTGTTCTACTCCATCAGATGCCACCTAGAGGCCTGAGCTTACGCATTCTGTATTTTCTATGCACCTGTAACAAATGCAGATAATTCACTGTAAAGATATTAATTAAAATTAGGACAGGACAGGGAACATCTTAAGCATTTCACACCGCAGTGATTCTTCATGAACACAACGCAGCTATAAATGCAATACAATGACAACTGCACATGGAATTAACAGGACTGTTCATTTACATTTTTGATAGTTCTGAGAGAGTTGTAGGCTTCGGACAGTCTCAGCTGAAAAAGCATGACTAAAAAAACAAAACCACAGCAGGACGCTCTTCAGAACCCCAGGTGTATACATGTAAGCAAGCCAAAACTGAGTAAGTCGTTTCAGGACAGCTTTAAACATTCCTGCAACAGGCTGGCAAAAGAGGGTAAAGTCAGTAACATAGGATGGTGATTTATCTTATCCAAGTACTGTTTAATGTCCTTGACGGAACACACATTTGTGAGATTTTTTATTAAATTATTTACCTTAAGAGTAAAGTTTGGTTTACTAAAACAAATTATTTCAGTATCTAATATGAATTTAATCAAAGCATATCGTAAGGAATCAGTTTTAAAAATGCACCAAAACATTTGAAATTGATTTTAGAAGACTAAATAAAAAAAGCTGTATATACATCATTTATATGGCAAAATGTTAATGCATTATTTAATATAAGTTTTCAGCAATGGACTCCCCAAAAATGTAATTTTCGCATTGTCCCGAACTATAAACGTAATAGGACGCAATTTTCTATGTTGGGGGATAGCGGCTATGGCCTGCAACCCTGGTTGATGACACTATTGAGCAATGAACAAACCGAAGCTCAAAATTCGCTACAACCATACGTATCATCGCGAGAACTTTTGGCATCCTGAAGAGTTGTTTCACTGCCTGGACCACAGTGGGGGTGCCCTCATGTATGCACCTAAAAAGATCTGTAAACTCTCATACAGCGCCTACTGCTCTCTGCACTCCTAACTCACCCCTGGGCTGTAAGCATAGCTGCTATTTTGACCCTCATTATCATGATTGCGGCTCATTATTTGTGCAAGTTGAGTAATTTTCATTGCTTTTAAACTTATAGTCCAAACTAACTGCCTGGCCGCTAGACAACTTGGATTTTGTAGGCACAATTGTTTGCATTGCGCCTATCCTTATATCAGCACCTCCGTGTTTAATCACCAACCAGGGTGAGGAGAGTATGTTGTGCACCCACCTGTCTGCTGTATCTCAATAGGAGTACAAAAAAAAAGTATCAGAGATACAAAAGTGCTGCGGCATCTTTAAATTCTAATCAAACTTCTCTCACTCCTTAATCCATGGAACATGCAGATACAACAAGATTTTAAAAAGCTAAATCTGCTATTTAAATGTATAAATCAGGCAACAAAAAAGACGCAGTTTACAGCTCTCTAATTGCAATAAAACCCGGAAATAGCCTTGGTGGTTGAACTTGTCAGTATGGTTAGGGCTTAACCTTCCCAACACAGTCAACTACTTCAACAGTGGCTAACTTTGAAACATAAAACCCCTATTATTTGGATCATCATAATAATACATTTCCTTCACAGCAGGTGTTTCTAATTGTTACTTTATGCTCTATAGTTTTCATGGCACTCAATTGTTAGAGAAGAGTGCCTTTGCTTTTGAGGCACTATGGAGAACACCAGTGGCCTCATCACCAGTGCAATTCATCAGCTGGTCCAGGATGGGCAAAGTCTGGAATCACCCCTCAGAGCATTTCGGGAGAAATCCCCGATAACCAGGGCAACGATGTGTACTGCATGTTCTGATCGACCTGGCTAATCAAATGGCATTGCAGTACTCCATGTGCCAGGAAGGAACCAGGGCTTGCGAAACATGCTGGAAACAGAAAACTGACATCCTAGATATCTATTTGATACTATAGGAACATCATGTTTGGACCTGCTTAGTGTTTTACATATACAGGCTAACTTCACTATAACAAACCCTGCTTATAACAAACATCTGTTTTTAACGATCCCAACAGCAAGAACCAATTTTTTTCAATGCAAATTAGCCCTATTAGAACGATCACGTACAGGATCGACCCGGATACAACGATCTCAGTTCTGACTGACGCTGAACTTTCTCGCAGTGAAAACAAACACCATGGTTGACTAATTCAAAGATGTCGTCTATTGTAGTACGAATCATTCATGACGAATGCAATCGTTGCCTATCTGTCATCTTCACACAAACTGCAACCAGGCAACGGGTGTGAGGAGCAATCTACGCTGGATAGTTTTTTCAAGAGAGAGGACATGTAAATTACTGTATTCAGCATGTAACTGTACATTCTTTCTTTTTCATTTCTTTACAATTTTATTTTAAACATACCTGTAGCAGGGTGATTGCCCTACACAGGGTGGAAATTAGTGTTGGTGTAATTTATATGTGCAAACCGGTTTGTTTTGTGTGCTTTTTGGAGTTATGTTTGATCAAATGATTGTTTAAAGACAGGCTCTCGACGAAGACTTGCTGCCTGCCGGTCTTCTGTACATGTCCTCTGTGCGTTACCATCGTTGGTAGTGTCACATGGCCCATTTGTTTACTTTGTTTTGTGTTTAACAAATCCTGTGAACCTGTGCCAGTGTTTCAACTCCAACTTCCATGTCTCTGTCTTGCAATGCGGTAACCCAAACGTGACACGAGTATCTTGTCACAATACTGTTTAAACATTGATCAATGTGAAGGAATCTTCATAAAAGTACTAATATATATATATATATATATATATATATATATATATATATATATATATATTATAGTCAATTCAAATTTGCCGTTTTGTCATTATTCTGGATACAGAAAAATGCCAAACCCTGGTGTTGGTTGACAAATGTATAGACATGTCAAGGCAATATGACACACTTTATCGTATTTTAAATGCAATAAGCGATGCTAATTTAAAATGAATAGATTTGGCTCCTGTTCACAGGCATCAGCATCACTGGCTGCATGTTGGTGCACTTGCATGTCCAATTGCTAAGCTAGCACAGTCTAAGGAATGACAACTGAAACACTAGAGGTCATTATCATATCCACAAAACCCTCTGACAAACATCTACATGTTTATTATTGGTCAAATATCAAGTGCAGTGGAGCTATTCGGAAACAAAGCACCATCTAATTGTGACATTTCAAAAGAAAGAATTCAAATTTGACTATGCATGCTGCAATCTATTGACTTCTTAGGAACGAATACCACAAAATCTTCGTACAAGTTACAGAATATTAAAAAAAGGAAGTTGGAGATAATACTACCATATTTTACAGGAGAGTGTCCCAATTACATCAAAGATGGGAGCTACTCTACTGATCCAGGAGGCACCCGTTAGGCACCTTTTCTGTTCGTATCAGCATATTAGGTTTGGGGTTATTAGCTGTGCCCCCACCCAATGGGGTAGTGAATAAACCTGGGCACACTATTCTCTTGGATAATCATTATTGTGTAGTAGCTGGTATAACCTCTCACGATTGCTTGAATGTGCTACTTACACCTTTGCTGTAATGGCTTAGACCTTGGAAAACACACAATAAGAGTTCTGTACATTGACTTAATGATAAGGATTATTTTTAAGTATCATGTGATGAACATGATTTTAGGCAACGTATTAACATACCTACCAGATGGAATTCTAAAGATCCTGAAAAAGCAACAATTGACCTTATTTTGACAAACACACCAAGAAAAGTCTGCTTAGCGGGCCTGGTATCTGGCCAGTTGAGCGACCATGAGGCCAGTTTTTGTATCACAAATTGTAAGATTCCTAAACTGAAACTCAGGATAAATGAAGTTTAAAATAAACATTAAACGACCAGGCTTTCCTACAGGACTTGAATATGCCGAACTGGAACAGAATAGAGCTGGTCCTGTCAGTTGAGGAGACATGGGGATTGTTCCAAGGTATGTTTACTGAGGTTATCAACAAGCATGCACCAGTTAAACAACGTCAGGTGTGTAGCCAATGTTCTCTATGGATTACCATGGAGTTAATTGCTCTTTAGGAGTCCAGAGATCTAGCCTGGAAGGCGGCACTAATTAGTTGTCAATGAGAACCGAGTGCACTATACCCAACTTAGAAACCAGGGTACTTTGTTAACTAAAAATTGAAAGTCTAAATATTTTAAATCTAGAGGAAAACCTAAAAAAAAAAAAGTTTGTGGTTCGGAATATAGGTGGTACCTGCTCTTTAAAGGGTTTACCGACAGAACTTAACACTGAAGCTGAACAAGTTCAGGGTCTGGGAAATATCAATGCCTTTAACCAGTATTTTATACAAGCTAGTAATGCATTTAATGGCAATTCTGGTATGTACTAGAAAGATGATCCCTCTCAGCTCTCAAGACATTTTTCTTCTTTTAATAGACAAAATGTTTGGTACTGTTAAATTTGATTTTAAGAATGAGGAGCAATCAACTGTGTGTGCATTACAAGGATTGGCTACTTCAAAAGGGGGCTGGAGCTGATCAATTGGAGCTTTTCTTTCTAAAATTGGCTAGTAATATTATTTCATGTCCTCTGGCACATTTGTTTACTCTATCCTTAAATACTGGAACCATACCAACATTGTGGAAGCTTGCACATGTGGTACCAGTATATAAGGGAGGCTCTCAAAATGGAGGTCACCAATTACAGACCAATATCACTGTTGCCTGTTCTGGCAAAATGTTTGGAGATGGTGGTGCTGGGTAAGCTGAAAGCCTTTACGGACTCAAACAACCTGCTGTCCCCAATCCAGTTTTAGATCAGGCCATGGGACAATAACAGCAGTGATTAA